>NW_024070206.1:10197481-10797481 GCF_014754425.2 Oryx dammah | reverse complement strand
AATGGAAATGGAATTATCTTACCTTTAAATGTATGATCAAACTTACCAAGACAACTGACTGGGACTAATCTTTATTGAAATCATTGGAAAAACAATTTATTTCTTCCATTGTTCTTGCTCTACTCAGTTGCTCTGCCTGTTATTAAGTAAATTTTGCCTGCTTTTATGTTTCTAGAGAAATTTCTCCACTCCTGATGTCATGTATTTAGACTTTTTCTTATTTCTTGATTCATCCCTGGCAAAAGATATATATATATATATATTACATGCAAAAGCACAGAAAAAGAGATGTGATTTTATTCATCGCCAGCTGGGTATTTGTGAAATATTTAAATAACCTTTTAGACTTTACAGTTTGGTGCTTTTCTGTCTGTGCTTGTGTACTTCTGATACTGACCACTTGGGAGGAGACGATTAAGAACTGTATGAATATTTCTCATCAGGCCACTTCATATTCCCACTTCTTTGGTAGCTTGAAATATTAGTAGAAGTCAAAAACAGGAAAGCTTGTTATATTTCTAGTCTTTTTTTTAAAAAAAATTGAAGTGAAACATATAGAAGACTGTGTAAATTTCAGATGTATAACATAATAGTTTGAGACATGTATATATTACGAAGTGATCACCACTGAACGTTTAGTTACCATCCATTACTACTGTATATTTTAAAGTCCCAGTATCTTGTGTTTTAAAAAAGACTTTATGTTTTTTATCCCTTTACTATTTGATTGCTTTGTTCTTTTATCATTATGATTTCTTCATTTCTACTTTTCAGTAGATTTTGCTGTTATTTTTCTAGTTTCTAGAGTTGATTTTATTCCTTCTTCATAAAAAAGTGAAAGCATTTAGGCTGTAGATTTCTTTTCCCCGGTACAGCTTTTGCCATATCACTTAAGTTTTGGTAAGTTGTATTCTTAATATCATTACTTTTTAAATAGTCTGCAATTATAGTTTAGATTGTTTCTTTGAGTTAGAAGTAATTTAGAAGTATGTGTTTGCTATATGTGTGTGTATGTGCACGCGTGTGTTTATTTCCATGTCACTGAATTTGTTTCTTATTAGCATATAATTTAACTACATTGTACTCATGACACACAAAGACCCTAATATGTATTCTAAAAAGAAATTAGAGTTTAGTCACATAATATTAGGGAATTCTACTGGCTTCAAGGTGTTCTGAAAAGAATATGGAACTATCTAATTTAAGACATTTTTTAGAAAGATAATTTTATTAAGTTTTATAGGTGAATCCACCTGCCAAATATTTCCACTTTTTCTTTCTATTCTCATAACCTCCATCCCTGATACTCATCATCATAAATACCTAAAATCCACAGAAAATAACCAGAGTCACTAATAAATAAAGACCTAGGGGAGACTTCTGAGGCTTGCTTTTGTAGGGTTTGCTTTCTTATCGTGATGGTCTAGGCTTCATATCACTATTAATTAGATTATTTCAATCTTTTCAAACATTTTAAGCCCCCAAATAATTCAGTTCCGTGACAATCCTCCTTATATCTACCACTTAAACATAAAACTATCTTGAGTTATGGGTATTTATATCTTCAGTGAAAGATGAGTTCATTAAGATGATTTTGTCTGGACATTTAAAAAATGTGATTGAATAATAACAAAAATGTGTTATCTTTTAAATTAAAAAATATGGCTGTTTTAAGGGTTGTTAAATTTATGGTCCAAAATAAACACGGACCCAGATTTTCCTTATCTTTCTGCTCTACCTAATCTTCACATCATCACCCATACACTTCTCTACACCCACTCAGCTTCCCGCCCCGCCACTATGTTTGCAGAAGTGTCTGGCAGATCTGGGTACAACATAACCTCCACAATATTAATAAAAGGGAAGAAAACCTTCTTTTATGAAGAAAAACTTTCTCAGAATGTCCGTAGCAGATTTCCCCTCACACCTCTCTGTTTAGAATTGCATAACTTTTCCTGTCCTAAAGCGGTCACTGGCAAGGGAAAAGTGTTGAAAGTGCTCTCTGCAACCCATGAACTGTAAGCCCACCAGCATCCTCTGTCCGTGGAATTCTCTAGGCAAGAATACTGGAGCAGGTAGTCATTAGGATCTTCCTGACCCAGGGATCAAACTTGGGTCTCTTGCATTGTAGGCAGATTCTTTCTTGTCTGAGCCACCAGGCAAAAGGAATGAGTTACCCTCAATGGCTTAGAATAATCAGGATTCCTTTCCTTAGGTAATGAGGGGGAGGGGAAGCAGGCTTCCCCTGAGCCCTAAGCAGGTTGATATTTTAACAAATCAGGGTAGATTATCAAGGGAAAAGGAAAAAATGGCTGTTCTTTAAACAGCCAAGAGTGTCTGCCACTAATTTCCCATTTGGAGGTCTCAAATGAACAATGGATAAGGAATAGACTGTTCTTAATCTGGGATGACTGAGAATGGACATTTCTCAATAAGAAGAAGAGGAAAACGAGAGAGATTTTAAAATACCTTGCTCCTCAGTAAAGTTTCCTTCTACTGGTATTCAGTTCAGTCGCTCGGTTGTGTCCGACTCTTTGCAGCTCCGTGGACTGCAGCATGCCAGGCCTCCTTGTCAATTGCCAACTCCCGGAGTTCACTCAAACTCATGTCCATTGAGTCGGTGATGCCATCCAACCATCTCATCCTCTGTCGTCCCCTTCTCCTCCTGCCTTCAATCTTTCTCAGTTGGGTCCCTTTAAGTCCAATGTTTTTAATGTTGAATTCCCTGCTCAGTGGTAAAGAATCTGCCTGCCAATGCAGGATACACAAGAGATTCGGGTTGCATCCCTGGCTTAGAAAATCCTCTCAAGAAGGAAATGGCAACCCACTCCAGTCTTCTTGCCTGGGAAATCCCGTGGACGGAGGAGCCTGGCCAGCTACAGTCCATGGGGTAGAAAAAATTAGACACAACTTAGTGACTAAGCAAGTCCGATTTACTTTTTCCTGGATTGCTTGTACATTTAGTGTCATATCTATGAGATCATTGCCAGACTCCAAGGTATAAAGATGAACACATCTTTATCTAAAAGTTCTCTAGTTTCAGTTTTTACATTTAGGCAGGGAGACACGTGTATTTGAAGTGGACTCAAGAGTCTGGCGGAAAAGGCAATGGCACCCCACTCCAGTACTCCTGCCTGGAAAATCCCATGGACGGAGGAGCCTGGAAGGCTGCAGTCCATGCGGTCGCTGAGGGTCGGACACAACTGAGCGACTTCACTTTCCCTTTTCACTTTCATGCATTGGAGAAGGAAATGACAACCCACTCCAGTGTTCTTGCCTGGAGAATCCCAGGGATGGGGGAGCCTGGTGGGCTGCCATCTATGGGGTTGCACAGAGTCGGACACGACTGAAGTGACTTAGCAGCAGCAGCAGCAGCAAGAGTCTGGATGTAAATATTCACTGAATTCATCTGTTGTCATTACTGTACTCTCTTCCTAAACTGTGCCTGATTTTCCCTGAATGATGTCTGTTTCACTGTATTAGAGAACAAATTTCCCCTCTTCTGCGAGCACTGGAGAGGTAGAGGCATCTAGCTGCTAGATTAGGGGGTAGAATTGAGGCACTAACAGCTCCTGGGACACACTTTCAATGACTGCTCCTCTCTGTAGCTCCGCCTCCACGTCAGAGGCTGAGGTCAGAGGCTTCAGGTGCCACTGATACTTAAGTGAGATTATCAAGTGTTAATAGCTGTGGGATCAGTTGAGCTGTTCTGAGCTTTCTTTATCACTGCTTTGGGATCCAGCATGCAAAGGTTTGGTGAGTAAGTTGGCTGTTTTTTATTTACATTTCAGTTTTTAAAAATTGCACTGCTGTTTTATTCTTTTATCTCCTTTTTTTACTTTTGGTCTTATATCTGAAATAAAACACATCCTGTAGTTTCAGTAAAAATTCAGAAGGGAGCAGAGTGAATGCCTGTTTTCCCTCTGCCGTCTTCATCTGGAAGTCAGAGTGTCTTTTATCAAATTCTCTCTTTCCTGAAGCAAAGTCAGGCTGTGCTGTGTGAGTTTTTCCTCCTCTACCTCTATCTACTTAATAATTAGTGTCAATTCCTCTCACGTTCTGTTTTTATGTTTTCTGACAGTCCTGGTTTCCAAAGTTGTGGTGAATCTTTTTTTTTTTTTAATTGTCTTTATGGATATCTTAGTGCTAAGTTGATAGAGGATGTATTGGAGTCTTCTAGTCAGAGTCCATTTTGAACCACAAACCATTGATTTTATTTAGAAAATTGTGTGACTTGATTGAATGAAAAACTAAAACGGGAGATACTGGGGTTGGATGTTATATTCCTTCAGAGAAAAAGCCTTTTACCACTTTAAAAGACTTGTGCCACCCCCTGAGGCCTATTTCAGTTTATCCAGGGCATCACTCATCACTGCTGTTCACTGAGTGTGCTCGGGCATTTTTTTTGGAGTTTCTTTTATAGTGAAAACTCCTTGAGAGATATCTGTAGATACCTTATCATTTTCACTCCTTGGTTAATAGCAGTCAATTCCATGACTATAAAATGCTCTCAATAAGATGATGGGTCCAAAACTTATAGCTCAGTCTCTGACCTCTTCGTTAAATATGGACTCACTTGGATGTCTGGTATGTACTTCAGAAAAGAAGTCGTAATTAAGTCCTCCTGCTCCTTCCTTCCCAGGTTGTCTCTACCATGGATAAACGACTCTACCATTTACCGTGTTGCTTGGGCTGAAATCCTAAGAATTTTTGTAGGCTGACCAACCATCCTGGCTTGACTGAGCTTTCCCGACATGGGCCTTTTGGTTCTAAAACCAGGAAAGTCTCAGGCAAACTGGGATGAGTCGAATCCAAGGTATTATATCTGTGATGAACAAATGAATGATGGTTTCTTGACACCCCAGTATTCTAGAGACTCACAGTGTGGTGGGCTTCCCTGGTGGCTCAGATGGTAAAGAATCTGCCTGCAGTGTGGGAGACTTGGGTTTGATCCCTGGGTTGGGAAGATCCCCTGGAGAAGGGAACGGCTATCCATTCCCATTTTCTGGTCTGGAGAATTCCATGGACTGTATAGTCCATGGGGCCGCAAAGAGTTGGACACGATTGAGTATAATAGAGGTGGCCAATTTAAAGTACTGGTGAACCACCATCTGTCTCCCTGTCCCTTTTGTAATTATAAAGCCTAAATTGGAGATGTTGGAAAAAACTGGAACCTCATGCTGAGAAACAGTAATCACTTATTGTTCAGTTCTTTCAAAATGACTTGATATTTTGTTCTCTCTATGCATCAGTTTACAATTTAATAGAATACTGTCTGTTTGGAAGAGATTCCCTAGCCTGTCCCTGTGTTTTACTGGAGTTATAATTGGGTTAGGATTATCCCTTTTTCATGTGGTTAAGTAATAGCAGTAACAACCACAGACAAATGTTTTTCAGTCAAACCTTTTGTTTTCTGGTGACAGAAATTCAATTCCAACTGGCTTAAGCCAAAAAAAGGGAAATTATAGATTAAAAACTCATTCATTAAGAAATTCTGGGTGCCAGGTCCTTTTTTAGACGCTGAGAACAAGACCATGAATGAGAGACTATCTCACAAGCCATTGGGAGAACCAACACAAATCATAACAGATGTATAGATAGTACAGTATTATGAGGAAAAGAAAGCCAAGATAATGGATAAATTAGGCACAATTCTCCTCAGTATCTATGGTGGGTGTTGGTTCTTGGAGCCCCCATGGTAACAAAATCCGTACTGCGCAATCCCATATAGACGAAGGCTTATTACAACTTACCCCCTGTGTCTGTGAAATTTCCATCCTTGGTTGAATCTGTGGATTTGAAATCAGTGGATGCACAGCGCCATGGAGTATGAAGAGGTGGAAGAGTGCAGGAAGCTACTGTCTCAGATAACGTCAGAAAGCCTCTCTAAGAAAGTGCAACTGAGCCAAGGCCTGAAGAAATGAAGACGTGAACCTCACAAAAGTGTCAGGCAGGAACATTCCACACAGAGGAAAGAATGTGGGCAAAGGCCTGCTTGGGGAGAGCAGGTCAAAGGGATTCAGGGGAAGGAAGTAGCAGATGAGGCCAGAGGAGGGAGGTAAATCACTGTGGGCCCTAAGCTGCAGAAAGGGCTTTGGGTACATTTTACATATGACCGGAAGCCAGGGAAGGGTTTTAATGTTTCCAGCTGCTCTGCAGCGAATAGACCTCAGGAAGGCTAGAGAGGAAGGAAGGTCTGTTGGAAAGCGCTTCCATGCACCCAGATGGGAGGCTTAGACTTGGGCTGCAGAGGTGAAGACAAGTGGTCAGAGTTTGCCTCTGACCACAGGGACATCCAAAAGGATCTGATGAATTAGTTGGGGGCTTCCTTGGTGGCTCAGATAGTAAAGCGTCTGCCTGCAATGCGTGAGACCTGGGTTCGATCCCTGGGTCAGGAAGATCCTCTGGAGAAGGAAATGGCAACCCACTCCAGTACTCTTGCCTGGAAAATTCCATGGACGGAGGAGCCTGGTAGGCTACAGTTCATGGGGTCTCAAAGAATGGGATATGACTGAGCAACTTCACTACAGAGAGAGAAAGGAATCAGACATTGGTCTGAGCATCTTAGTATATATGGATTTGCCATGTACCTTGCAGGACGTGAGGCAGGGGTGGGAGTGCCCTATCTGTGCAGGGGAGACTTTCAGTTTCAAGATAAGTTGCAGACTCTTATCAGATGTGCCCACGGCAATGTTGAGCAGGCAACTAGGGAAACAGATCCCGAATCCCAGGGAAACACTGGGGCCAGAGGCATAAATTGGGAGATGTTAGGGAGGAGATAATTTAAGGAACTGTCTCCAACCTGGATGGAAGGACCTTTCTATCAGGTACTCTTAACTAGCTCATGCCCAGTGAAATTGAAGGGAAGCTGACTCTTCAGTTAATTCCCACTTCCAAAAGCCCCTAAGATGGACTGGTCCATAGAGAGGTCTGCTGACCTCAAACTCACCTTAAAACAATCCTCAAACAGAGGAAACCTACACTACATTAGGATGAGAGATGACGACATCAGAAGTAGACAGCTCGCCCAAGATGCTGATCTGACTTTTATGATCATTTCTAATGTTTTCTTGATTCCTTGGACCTATGCCTATCAATCATATGTTTTCTCTCATGGACATGATTCTATGCTGGTTTAAAACTCAATCCAATTGTTGGGTTGTGGCCAATTACCTGTGCCTATTACTCTGGGTTACCTTGGTGGATTTCTGTTCTTTAGGGCTCTGGTTGGATACCCCCTAGGAAATTTGTTCTAGATGAGTGTTCAGTCCTGTTCTATCTATTCATAATAATTCTAGATGGGATCCTCTCATCTGGCCAATTAAAAATACCTGCTCTGAGGCTGGCCATAGATTTAAGTTTTCTCTTAGGGTCATTTAAACTCAATTGGAGTGTTGAGCTAAGTCTCAATAAAAAATTAACTTTTCCTCTATTAAAAGGAAAACACCTACAATTCTGGGGAGGATCTATATGGTTAACACCAGACTATGTTCATTTAAGTTTAAAGGCTCCTCTATGTTGGGAATGATTAAATCCTACTAAAAATGATCAACCTGGTAATTATGAGACAAGGCTGGGTGCTTTATGAACTATGCCTGTTATTACCCTTAGAGAGAGTGATTGGTATGGAACTCAGTGGATTTGTGGCAGTAATTTATGGCCTTGACATCTACAGGGATGATATGAAGGTATAGCCTGAGATTCCCATGAATTTAAGGTCATACATGTTAATAAATTACAGGTAACCCCAACCAATCTACCATTGGTATGATCCCAATGGGTCAAAGATCTGTATTCTACTGGTGTGACCATTTAGCAGCTTGTGTGTATGTGTATGCCTTCAATGGGGTTGGAGGATGTAACTGACCATATCTAAGCCTTGACAACTTTCATAAGCTTTAAATGATAGTTACCAGGCTATTAGCCTATTGAATTCTGAGATCACTATGATGAGAAAGGCAGTGCTACACAACTGCGAGACCCTTGACGCCTTATAGCATCTCAGGGAGATATCTGTGCTATAATTCAAACTGAATGCTATATTTTTGTACCTGATAAATCCTTAATGTAACACATTTGAATCACATGAAAAATCAGATTTCTGCTCTAAGTGACCCATTCCCTAGTCTTGACAATCTTTAAAAAAAAACTGGCATGGAAGGCTCATGGCTAAAATATTTACTTTTAATTCCACTAATGTTATTAACTATACCATTTGTATTTTGCTTGTTTCACAAGATTATTCTTTCTTGTATTACCAAGTATATACCAAGCCTTCAACAGAAATGATGACTAGACTTGAAGCACTTGATCAAATGTATAGTTCGATATATGATCAATGATTGTAATAGTGTAACTGTAGAAGGCAGTGGCAACCCACTCTAATACTCTTGTCTGGAAAATCCCATGGATGGAGGAGCCTGGTAGGCTGCAGTCCATGGGGTCTCGAAGAGTCGGACATGACTGAGCGACCTCACTTTCACTTTTACTTTCATGCATTGGAGAAGGAAATGGCAACCCACTCCAGTATTCTTGCCTGGAGAATCCCAGGGACGGGGGAGCCTGGTGGGCTGCTGTCTATGGGGTCGCACAGAGTCGGACATGACTGAAGCGACTTAGCAGCAGCAGCAGCAGGGAGGAGATGGTAGGTAAGTCCATGAGATTGGGTGAGATAAGCTAAAAAGTTGAAAATAGGGATGAAGTCTGAAAATGGAGACTTGGGGCATTACTGAGAAGATATCTGCAAGACACAAGAGATGTTATTTATCAAGTATTAATGGTAAACCTTTTTAAGCACTTAATAAAGTGTGATCCCAACACTTAGAGACTGGGTAGTGGAGGCGGAGAGGAGCCAGCAAGGCAGAGGGAACACTGGGAGAGTGTGGTCTCATGAAGGCTGAAGCAGGAAAGTGTCAAGCATGATGTTATGACCAACTTTTGTTAAAAGCTACTAAGAGGTCAAATCACATGAGGCTAGAAATGAAAAGGCTTTTGATGCAATAAAACTGGATAGTCTGAGGATGGGAGCAGAGAATGGAGGCTTCAGGCTGAAGGAGACAGCAGAACCAGATGTTGAGGGTTGATAGGCTGGACAGAGGATGGCACCTTCCTGAACCTTGAAGGCTGTGCCTCAGAGGTGGGGCTGGCCACCAGCAAGGGTACCTGGGCAAGGCTTACCTGGCATACAGATGCCTTGAGAGCCTGAACAAGGGACTCCCTGAGAAGAAAGTCAAGCCACATGCAAGGCTGCTCAGCATCAAATGGACAACAGTGGCTTTGGCAGCAAGCTGGGCTAATGAGATTCTGCTTTAGGAAGAACAAAGTGCTGGACAGATGGTCAGCTTGGTGCCAAAGGTACATCTTGGGGCTACCGCAAAAATAGCTGCCCCTGCAACCATGGCCTGAAAGACCTCTTTAGAAGAATTGGATGAGTAATGCTGGAGACCTTTTTTGATACTGGGCAGGCTGAGGGTTGAGCAGGATTTGATTTGATTTGATCAAATGGAGACATGTACAGTGCTGATGCCTTCAGTATATGACAGAGCAGTTTGCACCCGGTTCATGGACACCCCTGTGCTGTGATTGTGTCCTCTTGTGAGAGCGCCAACACTGCTTCCATATGTCTTGGTATGAACAGTGCCATCAATGTCACTCATGTTGGGGTGACCTCGGTTTCAGGGGCTGCTTTTCCTTTAAGATGAAGGAGAATGATCACGAGTGAGTGTGTAATTAGCAGAGCTCTTGGTTACACGTGTGCATGGTGCAGATGTATTTTCAGTGCCTCTCTTTTCTGCCTAGAGAACCTTCCTGCAGCATCATGGATATAAGGTTTGCGAGCTGTCTCCGACGGTCTGCTTGCCCTAGTCAGGATAAGGACTCCTCATGCACGATTAAACATTTCAGTCCCCCAGGAAACTACTCAGGGGCATCTCCATCACTACCCGTAACTCTAGATCAAAGGATTGGATAGTTACATTACCTTACATAGCCTCAGGACTTAATCATAGTTTCCCTAAAGTCTAGCAGCATAGAATCTCTGACCTTCAAATTCTTGGGCATAGCAGTGCAACATTTGACACTGCAATAGTAATTTGGCAGAGGAAATTGAATACAGTTATAAAACATGATGTAGAAATAATCACACTTTTAGGCTTTTGGTTAATTTATACTCTGTTTATGCTAGTGTAATTATGTTAGTTCTAGGTGTTCTGGCGGTTGCTTTTTATTTTGGTACCAACAGTGCTGAAGTTCTTAATGGCAGCCTTGATTACATCTGTTGATGACTAGCCTGCTAAGCGGAGGTACTGGGGTGGTTGAGTGAGAATGGGAGGTAAGGACCGGATGGACACAGCTGGGCCTGGGGTGTGGCCCCTCACTTCTGGGTCAGCTGCAGCTGTACTGGATGGACAGCTGGCTCCTGAGGGACCCGTCTAGATCACAGTAAAGCAGAAGGTTGACTCTGCACCTCTGTCTGGCAGGGTGTATGGGGTAAATGGAGGTCTGGAAAAATCCATAGGGGCAGAGCCAAAGCTGCTAACAAGTTCAAGTCTGCTGGGCTTAAAGGCCAAAGGTCAGCACAGGTAACTAAAGCAGCAGAGTTACGACTTAAGGCAAAGAGCAGACAATTGTGTAGAGTCCCAGCTGCAGGCAAGGTCATTGTTTTGAACCATTTAGCCTCAACCAGGGGGTCTTCATATCTTCCTTATTAGTGCAGGAGACAGTCTACTCGTGTGCCCAACCAGGTGGAGATTCATTCATCTATACATTCATTCAGTGATGTTTCAGATTCACCACGACACAGGAGACACTGGCCTAGCTTTCACCTAGTCTGCTGGGTAAGGGTGACTCTCTTTTAACACGGGGTGATAAGAGTTACTGTAAGAGTAAGTTCTGGACAGGAAAGAGGAGTGAGGAGGAGAAAGAGGAAGGCTGCTGTCGTTTGGGCCGTTGATGTCCCTCAAATGTGGTTTTAAGTTGAATTGCTGGGTGGCTTGATCATTGTCTTGCCCTTAGAGTGCCAGAACACTCCGAGCAGAGGTCACTTGAATGGCTCAACCTGCCCCACACCAGTACCGTCTTTGAGTGGCTGAGGTTGCAGGGGCCAGGAACTGGCTTGGCCCTTACCATGCTGCTGGTGACTTCATGGTCCCTTGAGAACAGGGCTCCGGCCTCTCTCTTCTGTGACAGCTTCTTGTTCTTCTCTAGTCCTTCAGGACCTGGGTGTCTTACTCCCTGCAAAGGCTGCCCAGCCTGGAGTGTCTGTTCCCCCTGGATAGCACCTCTGCCCCTGGATCCCGCATGCATCTCCTCTCCTTCTTCCCACTCGGGTGGACACGTCCATCATGAGGTTGGCAGAGTCATCCTTCAAATTCTTCCTTCCTGTTGCTGTTCTCAGATGGATTTCCAGGCCTTGGAATAAACTTTTTTTTTTTTTTCTTCATGTGTCTCAACTTTTAACCTTTAGCATGGGATCCCCTTTTTGTCAGTCTGTATGTCTGTGCTCAGTCACCCAGTTGCATCTGACTCTGCGACCCCAGCCCACCAGGCCCCTCTGTCCAGGAAATTTTCTAGGCAAGACCATTGGAGTGGGTTGCCACTTCCTACTCCAGAGGATCTTCCAACCCAGGGGTCGAACTCACGTCTCTTGTGTCTCCTGCACTGGCAAGCAGATTCTTTACCACTAGCACCACCTGGGAAGCTCTGTGTAACCAGATGTAAGCATGTTTTTGGATGGACCCTGCAAGGGTAGGGACTGTCTATCCACCTCCTTGGGGCCTACCTTTGCGGCTGACACTTTGACCTCAAATCACTTATGAAAGAAATGCACATGGATGAGGAGATTTCCAGCTTGGCACATTTAATTTTACGGTTCCTCAGGGCAGGACTTAGCTCTTCTCCTTGGAACGGAATGACTGGCATTTGTATATTTTGCTTCATTTTAAGCATCTCCAGGAGCGCTATGCTTCAGAAAATGCACTGCCATAGCAAAATTTTCTAAAATAAAAGAATTAGTGTTTTTCCCTGACTGATTCTGATTCTTAATAATGTAACTTTTACACTTTAGTCTTTCTAGCTTAAAATGTGTACCTACTGGAAAAATAAGAGGAACACCCTAGAAGTTGTATGAAAAGGATGGAGGACCTTTATTTCCATGTGATTTTTTTTTTTTTTGCCTTGGACTTAAGTGCTAAATTTCTCAGATTTTACTTGATGAGGACATTGATTATTTCCCCTATGCATATTGATGAACATCACTGCCATCAATAAATGCTTAGTACTTGTTTGTTAGAATAGATCTTCTTAGCACACCTGTATATGAAGGATAATACACAGGTTCTTATCTAGAAAATAACCTATGGTTTTAACTGCCAGATTTTGAAGCAGTATTTAGTATTAAGGAGGAATTACTGCAGTGTCACTCAATGATGTATATTTGAAAGCAATTCAGGACTTTCAAATATTAAAAGTAAGCATAACATCATGAACTATCCTTTGAGGACATGCTCTGTACACACACACACACACACACACACACACATTTAATATTAGAAAAATAACTTTACGAATGGTATGTGTGCTTTGAATAGGCTTGTCAAACTGCTCTTGGGGAGAAAGTCATGCTTTGGAGGGAAACTGAGAAGTTATATTACAAGAAGTTAGGACTAATGGACCAAAGATGGATGCAAAGGTCTGAGATGAAGGCTGCTTTCTAGAAATAAGCTCAGGAATATTTATCTAGTTCAGTACCCTTGCTGGAGTTAACTGGGACCCAGTTGAGGAGATAAGATTTATGTATGTAATGGTATGTATCCTGTAAGTTTGTAAATAGTCATGTAAGGTAATAGAATGTAGTGAGTTAGCCAAGAAGTTCATTCAGGTTTTTCCATAAGTCTCACAGAAAAAACTAAGCGAAGTTTTTGGCCCACCAAATAAAATGCGTGGTGGTCAGTTCAACTTAACGAAGACCTTCTCTATGTCACATAGTATGCTGACAACTTAGGAAACAAAAGTAAATGGCATGAGTATCTGCCCTCCTATACAGAAGAGAGTACTGAAGAAACAGGGCCCGGTGATGGCTGAAAGTACTGGCTCCACAGCAGAACTGCCGAGGCCAGCTTTGTTCCCAGCACTTACTGGTTCATCAGTCAAAGTAAGTTACCTAATATCCGTGCCTTGGTCTTCCCATCGGAGTAATGCTGTTACCTCCCTCTTAGAATTTAAGGAGGTAACACTCTTGGAACAGTGCCCAACACATTGTGAGCAATGGGAGTTCTCTGTCATTATTTCTGTAGGATTTTAGAATAGTCAGGTCTAACGTGGATTATGTGAGAGCTTGTGTGAAACAATGTTGGGGAATAGGAAGAAAACACTGACTTAGCTTTTTTTTAACTTAAAGAAATGAAGTTTAATGAGGGTCAGCAAAGAGGTTGAAACTTGCGCCTTCATTCAATAGGACGGCAGGTGTGTGTCACAAGGGTGTAAGGGAGAACCCAGGGATGGAGGGGTTTCATTTGCTTTTAGTATGCTAAAGCATATTGCATTCGACATACAGTAGGATAAGTAGATTGAGATTATCATTTACTGTTTAAGTCCCTTTTTTGTTAAATCTTTGTTTTGACAAGAACTTCCTTTATACCCTTTGTGCATTTACCAAGATTCGTAAGTTGCTTACATTTTTCTCAGTTTGCTTTATTCTACGTCTGTGTGAATGTTCTGTGTATGCATTTTTTTTCTGACCCATTTGAAAAAAAGTTGGAGACACTGTGCTCTATTATTCCAAACATGTTACTATGTATTACGGATAGACAAGGAAATTCTCTTAACAAAATTACAATGATCAAAACTGTGAATATTGAACAGTGATGTAATTGCTACTCCTTGCTCCAGGATCCAGTCCAGTCACATGTTATGTTTACTTGTCGTGTCTCTTTGGTTTCCTTTCATCTGAAAAAGTTCTTCAGCCTTACTCGGTTTTTCTTGACCTTGACTTTTTTTTATGAGTACTGGCCAGTTACTTTGTAGAATATGCCTCAATTTGGATTTGTCTGTTTGCTCCTGATTGGATTCAGATATACATTTTTGGGCATATATACCACGGAAATGATAGTATGGTTGTTTCTGTATACCATATCCATAGGCATTTGATGCTGGTTTGTCCTACTCTTGGTGGTGTTAGATTTGAGCCTTGGTTAAGATGGTTCTGTCTAGTTTACCCATTAGAAAGTTTGTATTTAAGTATTTGTACTTTGTCTTTCAGTATAATTTTTGGAGAGACACTTTGAGATGAAATAAATACCTGGTCCACAATTTCAGCAACTTGCCTTAGCATTCACTGACTCTTATGTTTATTACTTTGCTTATTACTTGCTTTGCTTATTATTATGTTTATCAGTTGACATTCTATATAAGAAAAAATGTATTTATGAACTCATGGGTTTTTATTTTGTGGATTTTAGCCAATTACTCTCATTTTGATGCTCAAATTGTCCCCTATTTGGCCAGTTGACTCTTTTGTGACATTCTTAGACTGTAGCCTGCCAGGCTCCTCTATCCATGGGACTTCAGGCAAGAATACTGGAATGAGTTGACATTTCTTTCTCCAAGGGATCCTTCCAACCCAGGAATCGAGCCCAGGTATCCTGCATTACAGGCAGATTTCTTTACAGATGAACACCAGGGAAGCCCCTTATTTGGCCAGTATTAATTGGGCTTCCCTGGCAGCTCAGCTGGTAAAGAATCCGCCTGCAATGCAGGAGACCTGGGTTCCCCCGGAGAAAGGAACATCTACCCACTCCAGTATTCTGGCCTGGAGAATCCCATGGACTGTATAGTCCATGGGGTCACAAAGAGTCGAACACATCTGAGTGATTTTCACTTTCACTTTTTAGGCGCTTAAATTAGGGCTTTAAAGGAAGGGCCTCCCAGGTGGTACTAGTGGTAAAGATTTTGCCTGCTAATGCAGGACACATAAGACACAGATTTGACCCCAGGGTCGGGAAGATCCCCTGGAGGAGGGCATGGCAACCCACATCAGTATTCTTGCCTGGAGAATCTCATGGACAGAAAAACCTGGTGGGCTACAATCCATAGGGTCACAAAGAGTTGGGCAGGATGACTTAGCACACCTGCATGCTCAGGGCCGTAGAACTAGCTCTTATGTCTTCTTGTTGTTGTTGTTTTAACCTATCCCTTTATTCTCAGAGCACTTTCTCTCTTGTGCAGGAAGACAGAAGTCCCTAGCCTTTTTGGCAACAGTAATTGGTTTCATTGAAGACAATTTGCCCACAGACTGGGGGTGGGGGTGGGGAATGATTTCAGGATGATTCAAGCACATTACCTTTACTGTACACTTTATTTCTATTATTACTGCATCAATTTCGCCCAGATCAGGCTTATTCCTAGGTGGAGCTAGTGCTAAAGAATCCACCTGCCAAAGGAGGAGATGAGGGTTCGATCCCTGGGTCAGGAAGATCCTCTAGAGCAGGAAATGACAACACACTGCCGACTTCTTGCCTGGAAACTTCCATGGGCAGCCAAGCCTAGTGGGCCATAGTCAATGGGGCTGCAAAGAGTCAGACAGGACTGAGAGACTGAACACACTTCAGCGGGTGTTAGGTTCCAGGGCTGGGAACCCCTGCAGGAAGATGTGCCAGGCTCATCCCACTCCTACCTTGCCCCAGCCCTGGAACTGGTCTTTTCTCCAAGGAGTACTGGTGCTTCTATTACAAATGGTAGCAGATAGGGAACAAATTCTCTGCCCAAGGGAGATATCAAGCAGTTTTGCCTACCTTTCTAGGATCTTGATAAAAATATATATCCCTTAAGAGTTTTGTATATAGAAATGCTATCATTCAGGTTTGAGTTTTATATAGCCTGTGTCCTCTCAGAACTCTCAAATGCATGTATTTAACAAAGATGTTAATATTAAAAGTCCCTTGTTGCAAAGCCACTTGAGTAACTGGCAGGGAAAGTACAAAACCTCTTTGGAGGGAGGAAACCTTGGTCTAGGCCTCGTAGTCCTCTCACAGACAAATCCGCACTGAATACAAGCTCATAATTGAGAAATATGAGCCACATAAGGAAATAGTGCCTCATGAGCCAGAGTCAGTCAAAGCAAGAGTTAGATGGACTCTACTCTACTCTCTCCCTTTCCCCAATAAAACACTTCATTTAATAGGTATCAGAGAAACTATAAAACCTGCTGAAAGTTAACAGACATAGGTGTACAAACACCTGTGGTGGATTCATGTCAATCTATGCCAAAACCAATACAGAATTGTAAAGTAAAAATTAAAAATAAATAAATAAATTAAAAAAAAAAAAAAGAAAGTTAACAGACATAAAATAGGGCATCAAAAACAAAGGACAAGAATGCTATATTGTTGGGGGAAAAACCAACATGATTTTTAAAAGAACCAGATTAGATTTTAGAAATGAAAATAAAAAATCACTGACATCTAACTGCTTTTAAATGTATCCATTGACTTAAAATACAGTTAAGAATGATTGGTGAACTGAAATACATGTCTGAAGAATTTACATATTATATCTCATAGGAAAGGAAGGAGAATAAGAGATATTAAGAGGCATGGATAAGAGACGGTCTAACATCTATTCATAAGAGCTCCAAAAGGAGAGAATGCCGCTGATGTTCCAGAATTAGTGAAATACATTAGTCTTTACATATCACAGGGAATCTGTAGAACATCAAAATCAATGAAGATCTTAGAAGCAACCAGAAAAGAGAAATGTTGGTTAATTAGAGTATGTAGCTGTAACAGTTAATATGGCCTTTGAAAATTAAATAGCACGAAAAACAAAGGCATGCTTCTGTAATTTTGTTCAGCAAACTTTAAAGTCATAATGACTTGGTATTTTCCAAAACTTTAGCAAACTTAAGCACACACATGGGGAGCACCATTTGAAGCTACTCAATTGAGTAAAAAAGGCAAAAAGCCATATGCCAATGCCAACATACTCTTTCTTCTTGTTATGGCAAGAATGTCTGATTGGATTCAAATAAAACAATCTCAAACTAGACTCAGTTATCACTGAATATTTGGAAGATACATTAGAAAGCATTGCTGATGGTTCAAAGAGACAATTTTAAAAATATAGACTATAGGAGGTTTTCCCTGATGCTGGGAAAGATTGAGGGCAGGAGGAGAAGAGGGCAACAGAGGATGAGATGGTTGGATGGCATCACCTACTCGGTAGACATGAATTTGAGCAAACAACTGAAGATAGTGAAGGTACAGGGAAGCCTGGCTTGCTGCAGTTCACGGAGTTGCGAAGTCCATGGGTTGCAAATGACTTAGTGACTGAACAATAACAATAAGAAATTTGCTGTATAATTGAAAGGAAGCATATACATTTTTTCAGCAAGTTTGTGTTCATGGTATTTGCTAGATTAACATTTATTTGTGTTTCAAAAAGGAAAGGATATGCTAGAAGAGAGGTATTCTCCAAAGTAAGAATTTGTTTAATGTTAGTTAGTATTTTATCAGAAAACCAAGCATGTTCATTGATAGAAGAGCTGCTTTGAGTGGAGTAAAAATGGGTTGAGTTCTAGGCCCAGAGAGCCCCACATGTGAACTCTATTAGCTGCACAGCTTATAAACAGAACATTCCAGTAAAGAGATCGAAGCCTGTGGTGCACAAAGTTGTAGGAAGTCATCAGTATAGTTTTAAATAGCATGTCCTTTAAAATTATCTAATACTATTGAGTATATGTGTTTACCCTGAAAATCTTTTGTATCACACAGAGTGATTCATGAGTTACCTTATGGCAAAGTATGTGGCTTACCCAACTTATAAACAGTGTATATGTGTATATATTCTTAGACATGTCCTAGATTGACTGGCACTTTCTGTGGTGACAAACGCTGTTTTCATGGTATTGAACAGTGTATACTACTAAGCAGATAAAAGGAAAAACTTTGCTGTCAATAAGGTAATTTTTTTTTTTTTAAACAATGAGTAAGAAAGTAATTGGGCTTCCCAGGTGGCACTAGTGGTAAAGAACCCATCTATCCGTGAAGGAGACATAAGAGACATGGGTTCAATCCCTGGGTTGGGAAGATCCCCTGGAAGAGGGCATGGCAAGCCATTCCACTGTGCTTGCCTGGAGAATCCCATGGACAGAGGAGCCTGGTGGGCTATAGTCCATACGGTTGCAGAGTCAGACACGACTGAAGTGACTTAGCACAGCACAACACTTACGTGATTTAGGATTGTTAAACATTTTTTGACTGATACTGACTCATCTTCCGGTCAGAGGCCAGGTGACTAGAGCAAGGAAAAACTAGCTGAGATGGGGTTGCCAGTGGAGACTTCAGAGAGATGTGGCAGTGAGAAAGGGAGTAAGATTTAGAAGGCAGAGTCCCCCATTAGGGTTCAAATGACTGCAGATAGATCAGTTTTCCCAGAGAAAAGGGGGGAAATCAATCAATAAGCAGATTCTTTGTATCTATCTATTGTGTGCTCCACTCTGTCTTGTGACATTGGACCATAGAAAGTCCTGCCCCTAAGGAACGAGTCTTTTACTCAATTGTTGAGTACATTTTATGGGCTTTTATTCCTGGTGAGAACTAGCATATAGGCTCTCATGGAACTTCCCTTGTAAAGAAGGAGACAAGATTAAAAATAAATGATAATTGTAGATGTTTTATACTCAGTAGTAAAGAATCCCCCCGCCAAGGCAGGAGGTGCAGTTTTGATCCCTGGGTTGGGAAGACCCTATGGAGGAGGAAATGGCAGCACACTGAAGTATTCTTGCCTGGGAAATCCCATGGACAGAGGGGCCTGGCAGGCTACAGTTCATAGGTTTGCAAAGAGTTGGACATAGCTGAGTATGCATTCTTATACTAAAGAAATTAATGGATGGTACAGATGGTAACAGAAATTCAGAAAAGGGTTGACTTTTGCTGACTGGAAACCTGTTGAAATTTGCTACACCACTTCCTTTGAAGGTTGGATGGCATCACTGACTCAATGGACATGAGTTTGAGTAAACTCCGGGAGTTGGTGATGGACAGGGAGGCCTGGTGTGCTGCAGTCCATGGGGTTGGAAAGAGTTGGACACGACTGAGTGACTGAAGTGAACTGAACTGACCCCACTTCCTGCCACTCTTATCCTGGTTGCAGGTCCTTCACAAGTTGAAGCTTTGCACACCCTGTTATCCTAACCAGGATGCTCTTGGGACATTTGGTTCTTGGTATCTTAAGTCTTATTTTAAATGGCTGCTCTTCAGAGAGGGCTCTGACCACCACTGTAGGGAAGTCACTCCACCGAAATCAAACATTTTGTAGGTGATTCCCTATCATAGGTGATTCCCTTTATAGCATTTTTTGTAGCTGACTACTGCATATTAACTTTTCCTGTTTCTTCTTTCTCTTTATCCCACCCTCAACTAGGATGTAAGCTTAAAGCACCACAGGATATCTAGTTACACTTAGTACATAGTATAGGACTTGACACCAAATAGCAACTATTTATCAAACAAATGATAAAAATTAAAATTAGATCATGGAGGGTAGAATCTGTGTTGCTGTTATTGTTTAGTCACTAAGTCATGTCTGACTCGTTGTGACCCCAACTTGGCAGCCTCCCTGTCCACGAGATTTCTCAGGCAAGAATACTGAAGTGGGTTGCCATTTCCCTCTCCAGATGATCTTCCTGACTCAGGGATCAAACCTCCGTCTCCTGCACTGGCAGCTAGATTCTGTACCACTGGGCCACCAGGGAAGTGCAGAACCTGAATAATGATGAGAAAAGAGAGAAACATGGGCTCAGCAAAAGTGGTCATGGGGCAATGTAGGGTATACTTGGAAGACAGATTAGGGCCAACTGAAGCCTTGGAAAATGTATGACTAGGCAGAACATGAAACAGGAAATGCAAGCCAGGAGGGGGGAGATTTTGAATGCCAGCCTTAGCATATCACAAGGCAATTTGGACTTTATCCTGTCTATGGTCGTCAGGGAGTCACTAAACTTTGATGGAAATTATAAATTAGAAAGCTCAATCTAACATGTCCCTTGGCACTGATTAACTGAACACATCACAACTCCTGCTTGTTTAAGAGTTACTGCAGAGATTTCTGCCCAGACAGTGCTGGGAGGAGTGCTGGCTAAATGCATGTAGTAGTGGGAAAGAAGCATGACCACTTGCAGACAAAACTCCAAGTTCAGTGAACTGCTGGACAGACAGGATGTGGGAGGTGTCCTTTGAAGTTCAGGATGTAGGTCTTCATTTCCTTTTCTCTCAAGTGTATGTGTGTGTGTGGTGTGTGTGTGCACACACACAGGCTCAGTCATGTCCAATTATTTTCAACCCCATGGACTTTAACCTGCCAGGTTCCTCTATCAGTGGGATGTCCCAGGCAAGAACTCTGGAGTGATTTGCCGTCTCCTCCTCCAGGGGACCTCTCTGACTGAGGAATTGAACCAACATCTCTTTTGTCTCCTGAATTGGCAGACGGGGTTCTTGGCCAAATGCACCAACTGGCAAGCCATCTCCCAAGTGTACCCTATATTAAAAGGTTTTCTAAGAGGCTGGGCTCTAGCTCAGTAAGTTATAGAGTACTACTCTGGGAAAATGGAGGCTCTGCCAATTATCTGGGATGATGGTCAAGTTGGAGTAACTTTCTCAGCCTCAGCTTCTAAAACCAGAGAATGGACAGATTAATAGCCCCCTTGTCAGGATGAGAGAGACTGTATCTTCACCACAGACATGTTCTTACACTTTATCCCTGATACTTGGCTCTGCTGCTGCTGCTGCTAAGTCACTTCAGTCGTGTCCGACTCTGTGCGACCCCATAGACGGCAGCCCACCAGGCTCCGCAGTTCCTGGGATTCTCCAGGCAAGAACACTGGAATGTGTCGCCATTTCCTTCTCCAATGCATGAAAGTGAAAAGTGAAAGTGAAGTCGCTCAGTCATGTCCGACTCTTCACGACCCCATGGACTGTAGCCTACCAGGCTTTTCCATCCATGGGATTTTCCAGGCAAGAGTACTGGAGTGGGGTGCGATCACCTTTCCCACTCCAAAGCAGCTAAACAAATGATGGAAATGTTCCTTATGTGGCACTTACCACAGCCTGTCTAATCTATTCACAATTTTGTCTGCAATCATGACAGTGTTGTCAGTATTCTCGAGGCCTATATGTAGACTTTTCCTATTATTTTCATGTCTCTGAAACTGTCAAACGGTTTTGTTAGCAGGATATTTGGTTACCAAAGCATTTGAATGCTTTTTTGGGATGGACTTGCATTTTTAATTCTTACAACCTCATAGTCCCAAACAGGATTTTCAAAATAATAAAAGAATCATCTGTAAATAATTTTTTTGGTTTGTTTTTAAATATAGTTTTGTTGTTGTCCAGTTGCTCAGTCGTGTCTGACACTTTGCAACCCCATGGACTGTAGCATACCGGTTTTCCCTGTCCTTTACCATCTCCTGGAGCTTGCTCAAACTCATGTCCGTTGAGTTGGTGAGGCCATCCAACCGTTTAGTCCTTTTATCCTCCTGCCTTCAATCTTTCCCAGCATCAGGGTCTTTTCCAATGAGTTGGCTTTTCACACCAGGTGCCCAGAATATTTGAGCTTCAGTTTCAGCATCAGTCCTTCCAATGAATATTCAGGATTGATTTCCTTTGGGATTGACTGGTTTGATCTCCTTGCAGTCCAAGGGAATGTCAAGAGTCTTCTCCAACACAGTTCAAAGGCATCAGTTCTTTGGTGCTTAGCCTTCTTTATGGTCCAACTCTCACATCCATACATGACTAGTGGAAAAACCATAGTTTTGACTATACGGACTGTTGTTGGCAAAGTAATGGCTCTGCTTTTTAATATGCTGTCTAGGTTGGTCATAGCTTTTCTTTCAAAGAGCAAGTGTCTTTTAATTTCATGGCTGCGCTCACCATCTGCAGTGATTTTGGAGCCCAAGAAAACACTCTATTTTTAAAGACCTTAAATTGAGGCAGTACAGTCAGAATCCAATGGTCTGTTTTCTGGGTCTACCTCTGGAGATCCACGGTCAATGCCCTGGGACACGTGGGGCCTTACACTCCTCACCTGTCAACGGAGGGGTTGGACTAGATGATTTCTAGGAAGTCTTCTCCTTGTGAGACTGTAGGGTTTGGGGGCAAATTATATCCTCCTAAATTCTCTGAAAATTACTGTGAAAAAGAGGCTTCTGTGTGGTGTGGGAGGTGAAACCACATGGTTTCTAAGGTCCTTTTAATTTCCAAATTCTGTGACTAAATGGTTTCAGTAGATTCTCACAGATAATAGCTACTTAAAGATATTGACATCATCCACTTATCCATGTTAGTAAAACTCTTCATTTCAAAGCTTATAAATATTTCAGAAAACACACCAGAATTCCACCTCTCCATCCCTCCCTGCTTAGATCATCCTTAGGTAATTGTCACTTTAAGGTCCTCATGACCTCTGGATAAAGAAAGTTAGCCAGGGTGTATGGAACACTCTCCTGCAAACTCAAGTTTCAGGATATTTATTCCGATCTTTAGTGGCTTTGTGTCCTTGGACAAACTGACTTAACATAGATGGAGATATTAAGTTCTAGAGGTTGCCAAATGTAACATAAAACATAAAATGGTAATGGCTTGTTAAAGACATACCTGGCTCGGGGCAATGACTAGACTCTGAACGTGAGCACTTTCTCCACGCGGATGACAGCAGCTGGAGGATCTGACTTGCTCCCCAAATTGCTTGCAAGTTGGAAACAGTGAGAGTCACAGTAGTGCTGGCCGTGGTTCAGCTGGGGCGTGGGTGCTCCTGGCTATCTGGTGGGATGTTTGTGGTTATCATTTTATCGGTCTGGTAAGAAGCTTGTCCTTCAGTGTCCTGCTTCTCCCTTAGTTTATACCAAACCGCGGCCACCTTCAGTAGATGAGTGAGCTCCTTGAAGGGGACTGGTGTGAATTCATCTCTTATCACCCTTCCTTTGCCTGACTTAGCACAGCATAGGGCATCTGGATATAGGTATACTTGTTGAATTAAACTTTAATTGTAATGACATGTGAAAGAAAGTGAAGTCGCTCAGTCGTGTCTGACTCTTTACGACCCCATGGACTGTAGCCTATCAGGCTCCTCCGACCATGGGATTTTCCAGGCGAGAGTGCTGGAGTGGATTGCCATTTCCTTCTCCAGGGGATCTTCCCGACCCAGGAATCGAACCCGGGTCTCCCGCACTGCAGGCAGACGCTTTACCGTCTGAGCCTCCAGGGAAGCCCTAATGTCATGTGGATAAGTATAAAAATAATAAAGTGAGCTATCATCGAGAGAGTATTTGCTATATGGCAGTTACAGTGCCAAGTATTAACGTATCACACTTCATTGCATGCCAGGAGGGAGGAATTCTTGTTATCTGTCTCTTAAAAATGAGGAAACTGGGACAGAAAGGTTAAGTAGGATTTTCAAAGTCCAAAGCAGCCAAGTACAGATGGGACAAAGTAACTTCTAGAGCCCTGTTCTCTTGACCACCACAAAACAACTATACTGACTCCTTCAGTCCCAATTATTCTACATGACTTCTTCTAATAGACCACTACTCTCCTCTCAAGACTCAACTCAAAATACTATTTCTATAGATTTGTCTTTGAGCACTTTTATTTGTGACTCTCATTTTCCAATCCCATCTTAATTTCTTATTGATTCATTAATCCAACCAACAATGATCTTAACACTATATATTAAGCACGTGATAGTCTGGTCAGAGAGAAAGCTGTTACTCAAATAATCATGTAAACGGATGTAAATTTTTACCAGCTGTGAGGCAGAGTTAAAAAAAAAAAAAGAATGTAATATTTGATCCACCTCTGAAGTCTGAGTAAGAGTTAGCAAGATTAGTTAGTAAGAGTTAGCAAGAGTTAGTAATAGAAATGGGTGAAGGCAAAAGGACAGGCATGTTTATTTTAATGCCCAGTGGCAGAGAGCACAGCTATTCAAGGGACTACATGATGAAGGGGAAGGGAGGTTCCTGGCCTGCGGTGAGTTCCCAGGGAGGGGGTGACTTCATCAGCTTTGTGTTTTGGAAAGTTGCTCTGGTTGCAGTCCATAGGGGCGGTTAGAGTGCACATGGGCAGTCTGAAGCTATTCTAGTCACCCTGACAGTGATATAGATTATAGAGCTGGGGTGGTGGAAATGGTGATTGCTCCAGACAGATAGAGTTAAATACACTGTAAAGAGGTCACATTCATATACATGTTGAGAGATTAGATTTGGCAGGAGGCGAGGGGTGATGACTGTTAGGGCACTGGTTGCTTCCTTGGTGGCTCAGAGGTTAAAGTGCCTGCCTCCAATGCGGGAGACCTGGGTTCGATCCCTGGGTTGGGAAGATCCCCTGGAGAAGGAAATGGTAACCCACTCCAGTATTCTTGCCTGGAAAATCCCATGGACGGAGAAGCCTGGTAGGCTATAGTCCATGGGGGTCGCAAAGAGTCGGACACGACTAAGCGACTTCACTTTCAGTTTTGCATAACTCGGCTGATAATGAGATAAAGAATACTGTAAGAGGACCCTCTTATTTTTAATTTTCTTTTAGAGGTAGTGATGATATGTAAAGTGGAAGAATCTTGTTAGTTTACCAACTGCATTCATTAGGGTAGGTGATAAAGTCGCTGCTGCTGCTAAGTCGCTTCAGTCGTGTCTGACTCTGTGCGACCCCATAGACAGCAGCCCACCGGGCTCCCCCGTCCCTGGGATTCTCCAGGCAAGAACACTGGAGTAGGTTGCCATGTCCTTCTCCAATACATGAAAGTGAAAAGTGAAAGTAAAGTCCCTCAGTCATGTCCAATTCTTTGAGACCCCATGGACTGCAGCCTACCAGGCTCCTCCGTCCGTGGGATTTGCCAGGCAAGAGTACTGGAGTGGGTTCCCATTGCCTTCTCCAGGTGATATAGATTATCCTGCAGCTAGTTTGTGAGCATCTGGGGTCCAGGAAACACTTTTTATTTTTACTTAGAATCCCAGAGCTTGGTCTTCCCTGATGGCTCAGATGGTAAAGAATCTGCCTGCAATGAGGAAGACACAGGTTCAATCCCTGGGTCAGGAAGATCCCCTGGAGAAGGGAATGGCAACCCACTCCAGTATTCTTGCCTGGAGAATCCCATGGACAGAGGAGTCTGGCGGGCCATAGTCCATGTGGTTGCAGAGTTGTTAGACACGACTGACTTTCATTTTCACTTTCACTTTCCAGAGCTTACCTTATAGGTTGATTTGTCTGATAGCCTGATTTTCCTTAAAATTTTTTTTCAAATAAAGTTAAGTTCAGAAATATTAAAAAAATAAACTTTTGATAAGAGCATGAGTTTCAAAAAAATATACGTGGAGGTATTCTCTTTTCTGGTTAATTTGAATTATAAAAGTTTCATCCAGTCTTGATCTTACTTTTCAACTTGATAATAAGCTGACTTTTAAAATATTCAGAATCCCTATTCTGGTGTTAGAACTAATTCCTAGCCTTAGAGATTGTCCTTGGCTGTTTTCTTCCAGCCCTTTTCAACTTTTGGCTTCTGGGCTTTTGGCTTGGTCCTCTGGTGAAGATGACAACAGGCTGTATTGTTTCCAGTCCTGTAACTTCTGTGAGTAAAGCTAATTTCTTGATTCTTTGAGACCCTGTAGCAGGGAAAGTGTTCTATCTGCTCTTTCAGTCTTTGTCCACCAGCGATGAATGCCCTGGAGACTGCATTCCTTTCTAACTCCCCTCTGTGAGTTGTCCTTTCCACCCTTCCTGCAGGGAAGAAAGGAGCAAGAAAGCTACAGTGACAGGTCCATAGAGCACAAACATCTGATGTTTTTCCCAACAGAATATCTTTTGGTTACTTGATTCCAGCTCCTTTAGTGAAGACTCCGCTTCTTCCTCCTCCCATCAGAAATTATTCTGGGTCTCCCCATGCTAGTTCTTCTCTCCCTAACACGTGCATCTTCTCATTAAGTGCTGAATAAATGTGATCAGTATCCCATTCTCATCTTTATAGCCCTTTATTAATTCACTCTGGTCAGGGGAGGATGATCACATACAGCCCTTCCTCCTGGGCATGTGTTCATTTAAAGCGCCTGTCAATATTGATGGGGAAGAGAGGTTCTTTGAGAAGAATGGCACCGATTTTGAAAATCATTGAGGGTAATCAGTGGGACAGTGTGGTGGTTAGAAATGGCTTTTTATGCCTGAAGGAGATGAGAAAATCTTCCCGAGAGCTGTCAAATGATGGATAATTTGAAACCCCTTGAAGTTATTTATTGGAAACAGCGACAAAAAAACTCAGCCACAGTTTTCGGCTTGACAAGACGGGGTTGTTTCATTTTTTAAACATTCAAAGGAAACAGCAGGAAGGCTGTCATTAAGAGATCAGTGAATCAAGCCAATGAGTGAGATAATTGTTCACTAAGAAGAGACAGTTGAATTTTTAATGCCTCCTCAGCGATGGAGGGATGTGGAGATGTATTGTTGGCTGGTTTCTAAGTCAGCTACCTGATGAAAGTGGGCTTGGGTAACAGGAAGCAGAAGACAAATATCTTTGGGAATCTGAAAACCATCCTGGATCTGTCTTCTGATGGTTGTGCCAGATACAGCAGTGATAATCTGTTGGTGTTTGCTTGCCTGTTCCAATCAAAATGAAGAGCTATTGGGGAGAGATTCTGTGTAAGTGGTGGCCTTGGAGAGGCAGCCCATTTTGAGCACTGCTAATTGAAGGAGCTATGGTCATTTGAGTGGAACCAGAGACAACTCAGAGTGGCAAAATAGTGAAACACAGAATCAGCAGCAAAAAAAACCAGGAGAGATAATAGCAGGAGGAGATTCAGAGGCAGTTGATCTAATGGTAGGGTATTTACTAGAGAAAAATCTCCTGTCCTGTTGTCTGGGGAAGGTTTTATGGGAGTGGAGTAACACTGGGGCTTGGAAGAGCTCTCAAAGTAACAATTCTGCTCTCCTCCACTGAGGTTCAGAAACAGTTAAGAGAGGAGTCAGGAGATATACATTTTCTGTTTTCTTTTTTGCTCTTTAATTTTATATGTTTTTAAATTGAAGTATAGTTGATGTATACCCATCACTTATGCAATACAGTGATTTACAATTTTAAAAGTTTTGGTCTATTATACTTATGATAAACTACTGGCTATTTTTTCTATATTTGCATAATATATGCTTGTAGCTTATTTTATACAGAATAGTTTGTACCTCTTAATCCCCTCCTGCTATGTTCCCCTCATGTCCCTTCCCTACTGGTAGCCACTAGTTTCTTCTTTGTATCTGTGAGTCTATTTCTTCTTTGATATATTCACTAATTTGTTGTATTTTGAGATGCTACACGTAAGTGGTAACATATAGTATTTGTCTTTCTGCCTTATTTCACTTAGCATGATACCCTCCAAGTCCACCCATGTTGTTCCATGACAAAACTTCATTCTTTTTATGACTGACTGAGCAATAGTCTGTTGTTTTTCATACCACAGCTTTGTTCATCTGTTGATGGACAGTTAGTTTGATTCTATATCTTGGCGACTGTAAGAAATGCTGCCGTGAACAGTGGGGTGCATGTATCTTTTTGAACTAATGTTTATGGGGTTTTTTGAATATGTACCTGAAAGTGAAAGTGAAGTCACTCAGTTGTGTCCAACTCTTTGCGACCCCGTGGACTGTAGCCCACCAGGCTTTACTGTCCATGGGATTCTCCAGGCAAGAATACTGGAGTGTGTTGCCATTTCCTTCTCCAGGGGATCTTCCTGATCCAGGGATCGAACTCAGGTCTCTTGCATTGCAGGCAGACGCTTTACCCATATGTACCCAAGAGTCACATTTTATCTTTAATCCAGGTAAATCTCTTTGGGAATTTGTGTCTTATTCAGATAACTGAGGGCTGGCTTAATATAAGCCAGTATCCTGGAAGGAAACTTCTGTCCGGTCTCAGCAAGAGTTGGAGAATTGGCAACACAGCTTCCAGGGGCTGAATTTTTAATCTAAGCTTACTGCAGGCCAGTGTAGACCATAAGAGATGGCAGATTTCAGTAAAGGGTATAGGAGATTTAAATGAATTCTGCCATTTCTGCAATATAATTAGTTACACCATAAAGAACCACTGAGAGGCCGGACATGTTTCTCTAAGGGAGGTCACTATGTCCAGAAATACAAGGGGAGTGGGAGACCATATTCTCCCCACAAAGGAATTCTGGCCATTAGGTCATAACATAGAGTATGTCATTTAGTAAAAGTGTATTATCTGTCTTTATTCCACGAGCGTTAAAGAGCATCCATCATGCACTGCTCATCCCAGGAAGTGATGGTTCCTGTCATTAGAGGTACCAGCAAAGGCTGACAAGCACTTACTCGGGGAAGGCTTGTGCATTGGGTGTGTGTCTATTGTTTTAGTGCTTGCAGCATGCGTTCTGTTATTGCAGCAGAATGTGAAGGGCCCCTGTGTCCACCAAGGCTGACCCTTCATCCCACGCACCAGTTGTTACCCTCACTGCTTAGAGGACGGGAAGTCATGGTGTGACCCTCATTTTCTTACTTTCTAGATGACAGGGATTAAAAAAAGAGGGGGGAGTGCATGCAGGAGAACAAGTTAGTTCTGATTGCTGGCAGGTTATGGGTGGGTTAGCAGTAAGGGGCATTCCAAAGAGGTCTGAGCTCTTTCTTCATTCTCAAGGCTGGGCAGCTACAAAGCCTTAAAGGCCTATGGGCTGGAATCAGTTATTCCATGTTCCCTCTAATCTTCCATCATCCTAACCAACATCCTTGGGATTGAAACCAGAAAGAAGCTTTTAGATTCACTAAGGAAGAAACAAAATGGCCACTATGGAAGAGATGGTGCATCATCTCACATTTGTATCTCCCCAACCAGAAGGCGCAGCTCAGGACGCTCAGCTCATATGGTTCTCCTTCCACTGTAAGCAGCTGAATCTGAGTTGTAAAAGTGGTTGCTTCAGGGTGAAGGATTTTTCCCTTTGTATTTTCCAGTTACCCATTGCCATCTGTGTAGTAAAGGATTTAACCTTACCCAGACATTTGCCCTGGTCTTCCAGAAGATAAACTCTAAAATCCTTGAAAAATCTTTTTCTGCCCGCAGGCCTTGGGTCATACTAGCTAATCTAAAAGTTTCATACAACTCCGGGGCTGACCTCATAATACAGTCTTACAATGAGATTTAGAGTAGGGACTTTGGGTCATACAATATTAGCTTGACTTCCAGAGGGACTATAAACTGAAATCAAGAATTTGGGCAGTCACTAAGCCTATGCAGTGTGGAGCCCCAATAAAATCTCTGGCTACCAAGGCTCAGGTGAACTTCCCTGACTGGTAATACTCCAGGCCTATTGTCAGCCCAAGCATGTTGTCACTCATCACTGCTGGAAAAAGTAGTTCTGCTCATGACTCAGTTGGGAGATGACTGTGGTAGCTTTCTGCTTGGAATTTCCCTGGACTTTGCCCCATGTGTCCCTTCCTTTGGCTGATGTAATCTGTACCCTTACACTGTATATCTGTACCCTTATATTGTTATAAACCATAACTGCAAGTGTAAAGCTTTCAGTGAGATTTATGAGTCTTTGTGGCAAGCTGTTGAATCCCACTGTGGTCTTGGGGACCTCTGAGCTTGTAGCTGGTGTCAGAATTGAAGGAGTTTTGTGGACTCTGTGCATTATCACCATTTTGGTCAAAGTCTCATTCTTACTGAGGGGCTCATCTGCTTCTGCTATGAAGTCACCTCATAGCCATTTTCCAAGTTGTGGAGAAGGGTGAGCCCTTTTGGATCTCTGATGCATTGTGGGATATGCCCAAAGGTTATATTCTATCCAATTCAGTTCAATAAATCGCTTGCTGGTTTGAAGTTCCTTTTAGAAAGTTCGGCACTGGGGCCTTTGTATTTATGTCTCGAAAGTATAGAATTATGAAGATTCTTGTATTTTAGAGATTATATGCATTAATCATGAGTGGGAAACCATCAACAAGTTAAAAACAGTGTTTTTTAAAATACAGTTCTTAGACATGACTCAAGTTTTCCCTAAAGGGTTTGTGGAGGGGTGGAGGCCCCCAGTAGAAGTCTGATTGGGAAGAGTTTATGCTTCTTCCCTCTGGGCTTCATTAGGACCCCTCTAATTTTTTAAAAAATCTATTTTATAAATGATTCCATTTTTTAATAAAATAACTTACTGTTAAGACACACATATATATCCAGATACATAGGTCTAGCAGTCCTCTCATCTTATATACTTTGTAAGAGAAGAGTTTTGAAATAAGAAAGACATTTTCAAGGCTGTACAAGAAGACCACCTATCAGTGATGAACACAACCAGTTAGAAGGGGAAAGAGGTGGCAGCATTTCTGACAACATGGAAGACCGAATTAGAGCAGGGAATGGAGATACAGGGATAGATGTTTCGGAAGCAAGAGGGACTGGTGTGTGAGCAACCGGGAAAACAGAAAGCAGGACCAACGATCACTGTGAGGTGACTGGATGATTCTATTCACAGCCACCGAGAGGGCAAAAGACTGCTCTCCGTGAGATGACAGGTTAGTTTTATAGAGGTTGAGGGTAGGGTGCCGATAGTGCCAGCAGGCAGCTGGAAACGTGGGATCAGAAGTCACCTACGCAAGTACACTCCAGAATCCATTAGGAAGACCAGTGTCATTAAAGAAATTCCACCCAGGAGACAGACCCTTTAAATTACCTCAGGAAATCTTTGAAGGATGTGTTTTAAATGCACTCAAGTTGTACTGCCTATGAAAGATGCCTTACTGACACAGATCCATTTTAAAATCTCATGTTTCAATAGGAATGCTAACACTTCTGGCTTCTTCTTACCTGGGAGAGATGCATCTTCATAAAATTCTGTTTTGATCGTAACAGTTCTCTGATCTAAATGTTTAGTAGCTATCTGTGTTCAGATCTGCCAAAATTAGGGAAGTTTCCTTTCCAGGATGAGGTTTTAGTTCAATTCTTTGAACTGCAGCAGGGGAAAAAATCACAGAAAACCAAGACAAAGACTGGTCAGAATGATTCCAGATCCCCCTACTTTATATCAGAAAGAATGTGAAACAATGTCAAGATGCTACCTACTACTCTGCTTCCCGATAGAGGTAAACATCTTCCGTTCAGCTGGTCCTAAGCCCTCCCCATCTTTCCCACTCTTCCCCTCTTTCCAGCCAAAAACACTTGTTTCCTGATTGGGAGCAAGGAGCTGTACTGGTAATAGAGATAGTTTCACCACAATTTGTGTGAGAATTCTGTATACCAGAACTACACCAGACAGGGTAGTTAGTTAGTTGTTAGTAGTTAGTTGTACTGTACCTGCAGTACAGATACTGTACTCTGTACCCAAGGCAAAAACCTATTAACCTTCCCCCACCCCAACACACACACACACACACTGCTTTGAGGCGAATCCAAAATGTACAAAACACATATCAAAAAGTTTTGCCTCAATTATGCTAGTGTTGCAGGGAAAAGGAATGGTGAATTTGGATTTAAACACAGTGTGCTCCAATCCATCCTCACAGAGTTCTTTCTTAACTTTAAGAAACTCTAGATTCCACAGTTTGCTGTGAGAGACAGATAATATATGTTAAATCTTAACCAATGTGTTTCATCACCTCAACCTCCGTTAGTGTACTTGCAGCTCTGGAGACCTCTCATGGTTTAAGAGCAAGGATGTGTGAAAAAGGAACAAAGGCATCAATGCTTAGCTTCAGTGCATCAGAACAGGTTCCTTAAATGTGCTATAAAGATAACAGACACACGGAGGGGCTTTTGATGAAAAGAGCCAGACTTCTGAGTATGAAAAGTTACACTGTGAACTCAGAGCTTAAAGTACTATTAATATCTGGGAAGTTTTGATGAATTACCCATCTGCCTTCATCATCTGTAGATACAAAGTGGAAGGACACATGTGTCAAGATGAAGAGGCATCGTAAGGAAATCAAAGAGCAGGAGTCACAGAGGAAAATGGATGCATGGATTATTTCTGGGAGTTAGTTCTGTATGAAGAAGAGCTCTGGGGCTTGTAGTAGCAGAGATTCATGAACTTCCCTCTCATGTCATCTTATTGTTAGTACAGAGGTTGCATGAACAGTTAAAAACAGGAGGAAGTCACATTATCAATCAACAACCCTTATCAAGAACTATCACATAATATCATATATTGTTAGAAGGAAAAACCTCATGTGATAGTTAGTGGGCATATGCAGAATCTTGGAATAAAACCTCTGTTTCCAGGCTCCCTTGGGAGCTGTGTGTCAGCCAGGTAACTAAGTTGTGATCAGTGAAATTAAGTGGCAGAGGTGAATGAGTCCTTTAGGGACTTCTGGGAAGAGTCCTTTGGGAGAAAGATTTCCTCTCTTCCTTCTTACTATATTGTATGTGAAGACCAGGTTGGTAACTGTGGCGGGGTCAACTCAATCCTGAACTGCCAACATTTACACGACAGGAAAAGATATCTCTACTTGTTTAAGCTACTGTTATTTTGGATTTTCTGTTGCAGTTAAACGATGAATAAAATTAGGTCTACATGATAAACTCAGTTTTTTAAAAAGCTTTTATTTGAAAACAACTCAAATTGTTTATGGATCTCAGACCAGCATCATGTCAATCTAAGTTACACTTTACCTGATGCCTTAAAGGATGACAGACAATCAAAGAGATTACCCTGATGGACTCTGCTCACTCAGCCTTGAGACTTTATGAGCAACTCCACCCCTCTCATCCTATACCTTAGTCATATAGGGATGTTTCTTGATGACAGATAACAGAGACAGTGACTCCATGGGTCTCATTGAGGAGGGAATTTCTAGAAGTCCTTACTCTCACATTCTAGAAGTTCCATCCTCTGACGATGTGATCTTGGAAGGAATGCCCTTCCCACCACACTTATTAGTGGACATGCTATGCTATGCTAAGTCACTTCAGTCGTGTCCGACTCTATGGGACCCCATAGACGGCAGCCCACCAGGCTCCCCTGTCCCTGGGATTCTCCAGGCAAGAACACTGGAGTGGGTTGCCATTTCCTTCTCCAATGCATGAAAGTGAAACATGAAAGTGAAGTCGCTCAGTCGTGTCTGACTCTTCACGACCCCATGGACTGCAGCCTGCCAGGCTCCTTCATCCATTGGATTTTCCAGGCAAGAGTCCTGGAGTGGGGTGCCATTGCCTTCTCCGATTAGTGGACATACAACTAAGCTATGGCAAGTGACACAAAAAGAAGTTGCTGGAAGGTCCTGTAAAAGATCTCCCTCCCTAGAAAAAATATAGGGAAAACTCTTCCTCACCATCCCCTCCAACCCCACCCTTGTTACTTCTTACTTTCTTATTTTTGAAAGCAGGTATGTATGGATGCTTAAAACTGTTACAAACCCTCTTGAATTATCTGAGATCAACATAGACCCCTCCTTCCCAGTTTTCTGATCTCCCCGAACTGCAGATCCAAGTGTAGAAATTACCCAGCTCTACTGGGAGTTTTTGTAGTATTATTCAGATGTGTTAATAAGTAGGCCTTATTTAATGGAAAAATTACTTTTGATAGAGCTAGGAAATCTCCCTTCTCAGAAATTCTGTCAAAGTTCCCTTTAAGAGAGGTAGTAAAAACTACCAAAAATCAGATCTTCCTTTGTGTAGACTGAGATGATATGTTAAGATCTCTATGAGACAGTGTTCAGTTCAGTTCAGTTGCTCAGTTGTGTCCGACTCTCTGCGACCTCATGAACTGCAGCACACCAGGCCTCCCTGTCCATCACCAACTCCCGGAGCCTACCCAAACTCATGTCCATCGAGTTGGTGATGCCATCCAACTGTCTCATCATCTGTCGTCCCCCTCTCCTGCCTTCAATCTTTCACAATATCAGGGTCTTTTCAAATGAGTCAACTCTTTGCATCAGCTTCAACATCAGTCCTTCCAATGAGCACTCAGGACTGATCTCCTTTAGGATGGACTGGTTGGATCTCCTGGCAGTCCAAGGGACTCTCAAGAGTCTTCTCCAACACCACAGTTCAAAAGCATCAATTCTTCCATGCTCAGCTCTCTTTATAGTCCAACTCTCACATCCATGCGTGACTACTGGAAAAACCATAGCCTTGACTAGATGGACCTTTGTTGGCAAAGTAATGTCTCTGTTTTAATATGCTGCCTAGATTGGTAATAACTTTCCTTCCAAGGAGTAAGCATCTTTTAATTTCATGGCTGCAGTCACCATCTGCAGTGATTTTGGAGCTCAAGAAAATAAAGTCACCCACTGTTTTCCCATCTATTTGCTATGAAGTGATGGGACCAGATGCCATGATCTTCATTTTCTGAATGTTGAGCTTTAAGCCAACTTTTTCACTCTCCTCTTTCACTTTCATCAAGAGGCTCTTTATTTCTTCTTCACTTTCTGCCATAAAGCCGGTGTCATCTACATATCTGAGGCTATTGATATTTCTCCCAGCAATCTTGATTCCAGCTTGTGCTTCATCCAGCCCAGCATTTCTCATGATGTACTCTGCATATATATTAAATAAGCAGGGTGACAATATACAGCCTTGATGTACTCCTTTTCCTATTTGGAACCAGTCTGTTGTTTCATGTCCAGTTCTAACTGTTGCTTCCTGACCTGCGTACAGATTTCTCAAGAGGCAGGTCAGGTGGTCTGGTATTCCCATCTCTTGAAGAATTTTCCAGTTTGTTGTTACAGTCAAAGGCTTTGGCATAGTCAATAAAGTGGAAATAGATGTTTTTCTGGAATTCTCTGCTTTTTCAATGATCCAGTGGATGTTGACAATTTGATTTCTGGTTCTTCTGTCTTTTCTAAATCCAGCTTGAACATCTGGAAGTTCATAGTTCAGTTATTGTTGAAGCCTGGCTTGGAAAATTTGGAGCATTACTTTACTAGCATGTGAGATGAGTGCAATTATGCGGTAGTTTGAACATTTTTTGCATTGCCTTTCTTTGGGATTGGAATGAAAACTGACCTTTTCCAGTCCTGTGACCACTGCTGAGTTTTCCAAATTTGCTGGCATATTGAGTGCAGCACTTTCACAGCATCATCTTTTAGGATTTGAAATAGCTCAACTGGAATTCCATCACCTCCACTAGCTTTGTTTGTAGTGATGCTTCCTAAGGCCCCCTTGACTTCACATTCCAGGATATCTGGCTCTAGGTGATGTGTAGTATAAAAAACAAGAACTAGAGCCAATTCTTGTTCTACCAAGACTGAATTCCATGCTTAAGTCAAATTTTCTCAGATTTATTTTTTCTTGCAAGATTAGGAGCATATAGGTTGCTTTTAACTCCAAGTCAGTTATCTCATCCTTAAAGAATGATTGTTTGTTATCTTTTAAGGCATCAGGTAATATGGTTAGATTTTAAGACAGTTTCCCAGAACTATTGAAATATTTGCTCATTCCTAATTATTCCATTCAGCCATTTTTATTCATTTTTTAAACTTGAGATATTATTGGTGTAACATTCTACTAGTCATAGGTGTAAAACACAATGATTTGGTAGATACATATATTGCAAAATAGTTACTGCAATAACTCTGTGAAAAATGCTGTAAGAATTTTGATAGAGATGTCATTGAGTCTAGATTACTTTTGGTGGAATGGATGTTTTAACAATATTCTTCCAATCTGTGAGTATAGATAAGCTTTCCGCTTACTTCTCTTTCATCAGTGCCTTAAAAATTTCAGTGTACAGGTACATGTATGTGCAAATAGTGACATTTTAATTTCCTTTTGTAGTGTATTGAATAAAAGAGGTGAGAGCAGGCATCTTTGTCTTGTTCCTGAACTTAAAAGCTTTCAGTTTTTCACCATTGAATATTACTTAAGCTATGGGCTTGTCATATATGACGTTGTTACATTGAGGTATGTTTCCTATATACCTGCTTTGAGAGTTTTTATTGTGAATGGATGTTAAACTTCGTCAGATGCTTTTTCTGCATCCATTGAGATGATCATGCTATTTTTATGCTCTTTTTTAAATGTGATGTATCACATTGACTTGAAGATGCTAAGCCTACCATGCATCCCTGAAATAAATCTCACTTGATCATGGTATATGGTCCTTTTAATGCAATGTTGAAATTCAGTTTACTAATATTTTGTTGAGGATTTTTATATCTATATTCATTAGAGATAGTTGCCTACAATTTTCTTGTATTATCTTTGTTTGGTTCTGGTATCAGGGAAATGCTGGCTTCATAAAATGACTTGGGGAGTTTTTCTATCTCTCATATTTTTTGGAGACTTTGAGAAAGATTGATGTGAATTCTACCAAATGTTTAAAGAATTAATTGCTGGAGTCACCTGGTCCTGGAATTTTATTCATTGGGAGGTTTATGATTACTGATTTAATCTTCTTTACTAGGAATTATGTCAGTTCAGATGTTGTATTTCTTTGTGATTCAACCCTGGTAGTTTGTATGTTTCTAGGAATTTATCCCTTTCTTCTAAGTTGTCCAACTTAACTGGCATATAGTATATAATAGCATACAGTATATGATTGGTCGTAGAATTCTCTTATTCTCTTATGATCCTTTGTATTTCTGTACTATCAGTTGTAAGTCTTTTCTTTCATTTCTAATTTTAAATCCTCCTTTTACCCCTTTAGTGACCCTAGCTAGAGACTTGTCAACTTTTTCTCTTTAAAAAAACAACTCAGTTTATTGATCTCTTCTATTGTCTTTTAGTCTCTATTTCAGTTATTTCTTCTCTGTTCTTTATTTCTTTTCTTCTAATAAATTTTGGCTTGGTTTGTTCTTTTCTAGTTTCTTGATGTGCAAAGCTAGATTGTTTATTTGATATCTTTCTTGTTTCTTAATGTAGGCATTTAATCACTATGAACTCCCCTCTTAACTACTTCTGCTGCATTCCACAAGTTTTATTATCTTATATTTCCATTTTCACTTGTCTCAAGATACTCATTCTTTCATGTTTTTTAAATCTGTGTGACCCCTAAAGGAAGATGGTTACTTTTTATATTTTATTGTGATTCTTTAATAACTTAGTGCTATTCCATATAGATATTTTTGTGCTTGGCTTTCAAAGAACTGTGGTGTTGGAAAGGACTCTTAAGAGTTCCTTGGACTGCAGGGAGATCCAACCAGTCCATCCTAAAGGAAATCAGTCCTGAATATTCATTGGAAGGACTGACGCTAAAGCTGAAACTTCAATATTTTGGCCATCTGATGCAAAGAACTGGCTCATTGAAAAAAACTCTGATGCTGGGAAAGATTGAAGGCGGGAGGAGAAGGGGAAGACAGAGGATGAGATGGTTGGATGGCATCATCAACTCAATGGACATGAGTTTGAGTAAGCTCTGGGAGTTGGTGATGGACAGGGAGGCCTGGCATGCTGTGGTTCATGGGGTTACAAAGAGTCAGACACAATTGTGTGACTGAAGTGAACTGAAACATTGTTTTCCCATAATATCATATATGAAAGGTCTGATATAATAAAATTATTTGTAAATATATGATATAAAATAGAGTCAGGAAAACTACTTGAGAAATGGAGTGGAAATGTAAGGAAATAATAGATGAGGTATGTTAGTGAAAGAGAAGAGTACCTTTCTTGGCATTGATATGAGCAATGTTATTTTGGGAATATGACACCAAAACTATAGGCAACAAAAGCAAAAAGTAAACAAATGGAATTGCCTTAAACTAAAAAGTATCTGCACAGCAAAGAAAAGCATCAACAGAGTGAAAAGATAAGCTATGAAATGGGTGAAAATATTTGCAAGTCATTTATCTGATAAGTGGTTAATATCTGAAGTATATGAGGAAGTCATGCAAGTGAACAGCAAGAAACCGAATAACCCAACTAATGAATGAGTGAAGGACCCGAATAGACATTTTGCAAAAGAAGACATGCAAATGACTCATAGATATTTTAAACGACGGTGAACTTAGGGAACTACAAATCAAAACTAAAATGAGATATCACCTTACACCTGTTAGAAGCCTGTTATCAGAATACTATCCTGTATAGAATACTACACACACACACACACACACACACACACACACACACACACACACACAAATGGAATAGTATTCAGTCTTAAAAGGAAGGAAATCCTGTGTTTTCGATGATACGGATGAACTTGGAAGACAGTAGTCTGGGTGAAATAAGTCAGACACAGAAAGACATTAGCGTGATCTCATTATGTGTGATGTGAATGCTTGGTCACGTGTGACTCTCTGCAACCCCATGCACTGTAGCCCACCAGGTTGCTCTGTCGATGAGATTTCCCAGGCAAGAATACTGGAGTGGGTTGCCGTTTCCTCCCGCAGGGGATCTTCCTGACCCAGAGATGGAAACTGCATCTCTTGCACTGGCAGGCAAATTCTTTACCACTGTGCCACCAGTAGGCTGTTATGGTCTCACTTATGGGTGGAATCTAAAACAGACTCACGGAAGTAGAGAGTAGAAAGTTGGATGCCGGGGCTGAGGGGGTGGAGAAATTGGGATACAAAGGGTGCAAAGTTTTAGTTATGCAAAGTGGCTAAGTTCTGGAGATCTAATGTATAGCACTGTGACCATAGTTAACAATATTGTATTGTGTACTTGAAATTTGCTAAGCAGGTCTGTTTTAAATGTTCTCACCACACTCTGAAAAAGGTGTTGACTATCAGAGGTGATGGATATGGTCACATCCATCCGCTTGATTGTGGTGATTACACAAAGGACACGTATAATCATAGCCTGTCAAGTTATACCCCTTAGAGATATTTAATTTTCAGTTGGCAGCTATACCTCAAAAAAGCTAAAAGGGAAAATTTTAGCTATAGACATTCTTGAATCTCATTGCTCTGTACACCAGAAATAATCACTCCTGTTACAGTAAGCATTTGTAGTATTCACTGTTTTCATAAATGTTGCTGCTGATGTTACTTATACTGTGTGTTTGAGACAGAAAACTGGGTAGGTGGGGGGATTTTGAGTAGCCCTGTGAGCAGGTGACAGCCATTTCTGAGCTTTTTATCTGTGAAACAGTTCTTTCATTGAGAGGGAATGTTGACTTTTGGAGGAGTTTAAGATGTTGCCTTTACATATGATTTTGTCCATAAGGAAAAATAGTATAAAAACATCCATTCTAATAACATTGTTTTAGCTGTTTATTCTAGGGCACATTCAGCAGTTATTCAAATTAGCTGTCATAATAAAAATATTTTACTCTGGGGACAATTAGCACCATCATGTCAAAATAGATTTCTCCTCACAACTCCCTCCCATGGTTGTTGAGAGATCACACAGCAAGAGCAAGAAGCGTGTTTTGTAGAGCAGTGTTCTGGAGCCTGAAAGGATGCGGCCCTGTTCCTTCCAGCCTTGACGATGGGTCACCAGAGGCTGTAGGGGCCCTTTTAAGAGCTACTTGGGTTGACAGGTGTTGTTTGTTGGAGTTCTGGATGCAGTGCTGGAGGAGGTGTCATCATTCATGTTACAACATGTGAGTGGGAGCTGAAAGGCAGATTGTGTGTGGACATCATTTGGTGGGAGCTATTCTTAGGTCCTTGGACAGCCTGAGAATTTAGAGCCTGCCTCCTTGGCAAAATAAAGAATACCACTGTAATTTTTAATAAGATCAGAGGCTCTTTGTACACACCATGTTTTCTCATCTCTTACTAATGTAGAAGGTGCATGCCAAGCTTTTGACAGGGAAAAGCTAGGGAGAAATCAACAACAGCCTGATAATTCCCCTGTGTCTGTCAAAGCTGTTTAATGTTGTTGTTTACTTAAATTACCTTTCCTGAAGTCAATGGTTTTAATTTAATTTATGGAAATGTCCCTAAGGACCCAGAGAGCGCCACATTGGATGGGATCATTGATAAATCTGGGGTCTCCTGTGAGGTTTTTTTTTTTTTTTTGCCCAGCCTTATTCTTCTGATATTTCAATCTCAGTGTGAATAGGAGAGAAAGTTCAGTTCCTTCAAAAAAATGCAAAGATCTAATGTTGCCTGTTGTTTTTGTTAAAGGCAAGAAGGTAAAAATTGTGAAAGACCCATTTTCAAATATCTAGGTGCATTTCTTACATTTTTTGTTGTCCCTTAATTTAAAACCCAAAGTAGACTATATGAAGCCCACTGGCGAGAAATTATTTACATCTTGATGTAATCTCTTATAGCGTTTTGAACTTAGTCATTTTAACAGTATCTTTAAATATTTATTGACTCAGAGGCAATATTTTCTTTGACTTCCTCTCTGAGGATCTGGAAAACTCAACAAGTCAGTATTTATGACCTTCATTTGAGTATGATCTCCTTTAAGACTCTGATGCTTTAAATCTAGAATTTGGCTGTGTTTGCATGGGCATGGTAAAATAGACAGCTGTGTAGCACATTGAGGTATTTAAAAGAGAAAGTGACTGCCTAATGAGTGTTCTATAAGGTGCTTAGGGTATCATGAATCACTAGAATTCTGATCTCCCCTCATCCTTTTAGTGTGCTCACCTCTGTCTGGTTCTAGTTCAAGAGGCTCAAGTGTAAGGATGATCAAACACAAAGACACATCTTTATGACTTCTTTGACTCTTATTAAAAAGCAAATGATAAAACAATTACAATCCTGAAAAACAAATAGAGATGAACAACAAAAGCTTTAAAATAGCAGAAACAGAGTAGTCTACGGACACGTGGTAATTGATTGATGTAAGCCAGCAATGGGAGAAGGGGAGCAACAGTTTGATTTGTACTGGAATTCCTAAAAGACACAGCAATTAGAACCATCAGGTGGCCCTTAAAGTGAGATTGAAAATAAGAGGATTGACTGAGAGCCTGAAGAAGCAGTTTAGACTCCACATCATTACTCTTCCCATCTGGAAGACTTCCCTCCTCAACTCTAGGTACAAGGGTGGAGGTTTATCCCCAGGAGAGTGGGTACTTAGACAGCTGGGAACACATCACATTGAGGGTAGGGGTAACATGTTGATAAATACCAGATAATGTAGAAGAATTATTAGAAATCTTGAAATCCCCAAATTCCTTCCCTCCTGAGGCCCCCTCACTGCAGCTAGGGTAATTCCCTTCATGCAGAGGTTGAAATGTTCTTGGATCTTATTAATACAAGAGAAAACAATGAAAGATCTAATCATTTAGTTTCTGAGTGACCCACTCTTTCATAGGAAAGGCTAGTGAAGAGTCATCAGTCATGTTTCTTGCAAATCCAACATCACATGGCAGATGGCAAACACACAAAACATAAGCAAGCACATAAAGAAACAGTTTTATTAGCAGTCTCAAAGAGCTGGAAGATACATCATATATGACCCTAAACAAGATGCCATTAAGACAGTTCTTTCAGAGGGAGAAAAGGTTTTGAAAATTAAGAATAGTAAGAATGAAAAACATCAATTGAAGTATGAGATAAATTTGAGGAATCTCTTAGGAAGCAGAGCACTAACAATGACACTAAAAAAGTTTCTTAAAAGGAAAGAAATAGTAAGAAAAGTAGGATCATTCAAACAGGTTCGCCACCTGGCTAACAAGATTCAGACAGGGATAAGAGGGAAACTGAAGGGAGCTGCTGTTGCTGCTGCTGCTAAGTCGCTTCAGTAGTGTCTGACTCTGTGCGACCCCATAGACAGCAGCCCACCAGGCTCCATCATCCCTGGGATTCTCCAGGCAAGAACACTGGAGTGGGTTGCCATTTCCTTCTCCAATGCATGAAAGTGAAAAGTGAAAGTGAAGTTGCTCAGTTGGGTCCGACTCTTAGTGATCCCATGGACTGCAGCCTACTAGGCTCCTCTGTCCATGGGGTTTTCCAGGCAAGAGTACTGGAGTGGGGTGTCATTGCCTTCTCTGCTAAAGGGAGCAAATTATCAGAAATAATTAAAATTTCTGGGACTGAGGAACCTGAGTTCCCATATTTAAAGAGCTCACTAAGTACCCAGCAAAATTATATGAAAATACATAACAAGGCTCATCCTAGTGTAATTTCATAGTATGAAAATTTATGCTAAAATCCTAAAGTTTTCAAGAGATGAAAAACAAGTGCAAATACAAAAACTCAATGAAAGCGATTGTCCACAAAGGGTTAGCAATTAGAACCAGATGGAGCTTACCCATTATAACAATTCAGGCCAGAAGATCTAAGTTTCTATATTCCCAGATCCTCAAGTGAGCAGAAATAGACATTTTTCAAACATGCAAAGTCTTGGAACTGTCTACCATGCTGTCTTAATTAGGAAGCTACTTGTATGATCCATCTCAATGATAGACGTAGTAAGCACAAAATAAGACATACTATGAAATAGAATAAATACACAATAAATGAATGAAACCCAAGCTACTTCTTTTATTCCAGGCCAATGAATGTAGGTTGTTGCCTCAAGTGCACCCAGAGACTTATGCAAGTTGCTGTTGTGTTCATTGTGATAAGGTTTTCTATTCTAACACTCAAATTCGGTTCTGGGGCTTCAAGAGACTCTTAAAGTTGTATGTCTGTGTCGTATGTTGGGGAGCATCTCTGCATACCCTTCTTGGACACCGACAACCGAGAACTGAAGACCATAGGCTGTTCAAATCTGGGAAGCCTCATGGTCAACCAGTTAAGAGCACTGAGGTTGATCTGCAACACTGGAGCCTTTCTGGGCTCACTCTCCAGCCTGCTGCTTTTTGGGTATTATCCTCCACACCATAGGCAATGATCTTCCCTTGGTTTGTGTGTTATCCGTATCCACTTTATATGAAAGCTCTTGTAATGCATCTCTCTGAGCCTTTAGTAAAGGCAACACATAACTGGAGAAGAAAGCTGACCAATGATAGTACAGTTGACCCCTGACCAACATGTGTTTGAACTGCATGGATATTTTCAATAAATATGCACTACAGTGCCAGTCCATCCTAAATGAAATCAACCCTAAATATTCACTGGAGGGACCGATGCTGAAGCTGAAATACTTTGGCCACTTGATGCAAAGAGCTGACTTATTGGGAAAGACCCTGACACTGGGGAAGATTGAAGGCAGAAGGAGAAGGGGACAACAGAGGGTGAGATGGTTGGATGGCATCATTGACTCAATGGACATGAATTTGAGCAAACTCCAGGAGATGGTAAAGGACAGGGAAGCCTGGTGTGCTGCAGTCCATGGGGCTGCAAAGATTCAGACATGACTGAGCAACTGAACAATAACAGTACTACACCATCTGCAACTGGGTTGAATCCACAGATATGAAAGAATCCAGGATGTGGAGGGCCGACTGTAAGTTACATGTGAATTTTTAGCTGTGTGGTAGGGCAGTGCACCTAACCACTACCTCTTTGTTCAAGGGTCAACTGTATCTTATATTTGAATAATCCTTGGATTTTGTAAAGCACTTGAACAAGCTATTTTTTTTATCTGACCCTCAAAACAGGACTGTGAAATAGAAATGTCTACCTTTTTCCAGTTAAGTGGCTAAGAAAATTCTAAGCTAATTAGGAGTAGAGAAAGAGCCAATTCCTGGGATTCCAGATTCTTATTGCAGTGCTCTTTGCCCTTTATCGTGTGGATTCTGAGGAAGAGAAGCAGCAGAAGAAGAGATGTCTGGCAGGACTAGTTCCCATCATCTTTGCTCCCATTTTACAATGAGCACTTTCTTTGGGCTTCCGAGGCTGAATTCTTCTTACCTGGTGACAATGATCATTTTAGAACTAATGCACAGTAATGGTAGCGGGTCTGCATTTCTTTTTATTTGCCTCTGCTGCTGCTGCTGAGTCGCTTCAGTCGTGTCCAACTCTGTGAGACCCCATGGACGGCAGCCCACCAGGCTCCCTCGTCCCTGGGATTCTCCAGGCAAGAACGCTGGAGTGGGTTGCCATGTCCTTCTCCAATGCATGAAAGGGAAAAGTGAAAGTGAAGACACTCAGTCGTGTTCGACTCCCAGCGATCCCATATTTGTCTCTGCGTCCCCATAAATAAGTCTTCCGTTTTCCAGAATATTCTTCAAAACCTTTAATCATTTCCCCCAGACACTAACAGGAGATTTCACTGGTTCATGTTCTGATTCTACCAAGGCTTCAAAAGCTGGATCCTTCAAGTTTCTTCCCCTCCCTGGGAATCGTGTTAGTCACCTTATCTATCTATCTTTAAATAGGACAAAAGAATTGAACCACACATTCTCTAAGATTGCTCTAGTGCTGGTATGCTCTGTTCCATAATTCCGTTCATTTTCCAGGTTTAATGGCACTGCATTGTTTAGACAAGGATATGAGGATATTTTATGGTTACCTAAGAAAGATGATCAGAAAGAAGGCGGAATGTGGCAAAAGAGCTGGAATGTTTCGTTTACACAAAATTATATATTAACGAAAGCCATCTTTTTTTTAAACACTTACTATATGCCCAGAAATGTTCAGGGCATATTACATACCAACGTACATGCATGTCCTGTTAGTGTCTGGGATCACTAATCTTCACATCTCTTTAAAGTAAATGCTGTTGTCTTCATTAGCCATTGTTAAAAATAGAAGAATAGTCACTTTTTGTACATAAACACACATAATCAAATTATACAGAGAATTCTAAGTTTGCAAAGTAAATTGAAGGGTACATTGAAAAACCCCACCCCAACTCCTATCCATTCCCACACCAACTCATCAGAGCTGCAGTGGTTTCCTGTGTGTTCTTCCAATACTGAGAGAGTAAACGGCTGGAAGTAGAGTTGCTGGATGAAGAACATCCATATTTTAATGTTTCTGAATAGGACCTGTTTGTCTCAGGGCCCAGCAGGAAGGGCAGGTTAAGAATCATGAGGTTGGAGATATATGAAACAGTAGCTCATACTCCACTTACAGCTCACTTGGTTTACTGCACACAACTGGCACACAGTACCAATTGGTCAAAGCAGGGAAAATGGGGGTAACAGGCAACTCCACAGAGAAGTTTGGGAAGAGGGTGTCTCAACAGGAACAGTGGTCTCTGGTCTGGAGTGCTACCTAAAGTAATACCCTTAGTTTATCCCTCTAGTACGCTTGCAGTCCTACAGTGGACGTTTCAAAACAACTAATTTGAAAGTCCACATTGGCCACTGTGACTCTAGTTTTAAATACTTAACATGTCTTAGCATAGTTTAAATCTTCTAACTTTCACCCAAGATGAGTAGGAATCATAATGAGAAAGAAATCATGTCATAACAAGCCTGGATTATTCTCCTAAAATGTTGTGCTAATTTGTATTTCCAGCAACATGCAAAAAGAAATTTCTGACAGGTCTTCTTCCTTCTATGGTTTATGATGCACAATATAGCTAACATGGAATATCATTAAACCTTTAAAATCTATAGCAAGTGAATAGAAAATGCACCTCAGTTTTTAAATTTTTTGATGCTGAATAAGTTTCTTAATCAGTGACCAATTGCATTTCTTTCTGTGAAATACCTCTGTATACTTTTTAAAAAATATATTGAGTTATTCTTTGTTTTCTTGATTTATGAAAGCTCTTTATGCTTTAAAGCCTCAGGCCCTTTTCTGTCATTTGCATTAAAAATGCTTCTCAAACTTGTTATATATACTTCTCAGGCATTTCCCGCTTCCTCCCTATATTCCCCAGTACTTTAAACACATTTCATGGCATCTGTTTAAATGATAAAAAATTTCCCCTTACCAAAATGACAAAAAAATTCAATCAAGCTTTTGTATATTTGTTTTTAAGTTTGCATCTCTGATTTATTTGAAAAAGCTTTTAGATGTTTCCATATTAGGAATGAGGCTTATATCCAACTGGCGTTTTAATTCTATCTCCATTGATAGCCGGACAAGTGTTCACACATAATTTTTTCAGTTGTTGTCTCACTGACTTATTTAAAAATCATCTTTTTAGTATTATAAGTTCCTCCCATGTCCATTTTGGATAATTTATAGACTATTCATACTCTAATACACATTATAAGAAAAGAAACTGAAGTCGCTCAGTTGTGTCTAACTCTTTGTGACCCCATGGACTGTAGCCCACAAAGCTCCTCTGTCCATGGGATTTCCCAGGCAAGAATACTGGAGTGGGTTGCCATTTTCTTCTCCAAGGGATCTTCCTGACCCAGGGATTGAACCTGGGTCTCCCACATTGTAGGCAGACGCTTTACCCTCTGAGCCACCAGGGAAGCCCAATACTCATTATAATTCTGTTCAAATTATCTGTTTTCCTGAGTCAGCACTAAATTATTTTTAATTATTTTAATTTAAAAAGATTTTATTTTTGGATAAAAGAGTCCAACTCCTTTTTTGTCTTATTTTTCTGGCTTGTATCACATTTACTTTACTAAATGGATATGTACATTGTGTTCTATGCTTCTGATGTACTATAGATTTAATATTTTAATTTTTTATTCATCTGAATCAATATTCATATGTAAAAATAGTAAGAATTTTTTACTGAAAGTGTGGGCAATTGTATTACCCAGTTTTGATATCAACCTTATTCTACTTTTACAAGAAGCATTTGAATCTTTTTCCTATGGTAGGAATAATTCCCATTGTAAAGATGACAAAACTGAAGCTTTAAGAAGTACCTTAATTTCTAACATAATTCCACAATGATAAGTGAACAGACTCTATGATTTCAACACCTTTAGAATATGAAATTTTTGCACCTTGTTTTATGTCTCTGGATATGTTCCAGTATCTCCTAGTATACAGTCTATGGGAACTTGAATAGAATTTGTATCCTACTGTTGTGAAAGTCTTAACTATATAAATCTTAACTATGTATAAATCTTAACTATGTTGAATTGGTTCATAGGGATTTCCAGGTCTACTATATCCTTCTGCTTCTCTGTATATTCATTCTATTAATTTTTGAGAGCTTGATATTAAAACCCCAACTAAAAAATCTTAATTTAGCTACTTAAAAAATAATTGCAATACATAGTGGAACTAGATGTAACCTTGTTCTGTATTTTCCAAGTCTCCTGTAAATGTGTTCCCACACTTTCATAATTTAAAAGAATAAAACTTTTTTTTTAATTGGGGAAAAAAAGGAACATGTGCAAGGTCATACATCTGTTAAAGAACAGAGGTATGATTTTCAGCCACTGAACTCAGAAATATTTATCCTGACTGGATAAGTAGACACTGGAGCATTTGCTCTGAAATAAGACACTAGATATTAACAACATCCCCCAAATTTATAAAAGGTACCTCATGTGTAGCTTGTATATAAATAATTACCATATGTTTATAAGGTCATATTTTTCAAATAATGCTAAAATCCATTTCACCATCTTTTTCTCCAATACCCTTTCTAATACAGGGAGGAAACTAAAGGTCGTGTAGAACCTGGGTCAGACCAGAGCTTAGAAACCAAAATGGTAATGACCAAGTGCATCCCGTGAGGTGCATAGTCTTCCCCTAAGAATTAGCTGTAGTCTTTCCTCACTCAGAAGAATATGACAAGGTTTTCCACAAAGAGAGTCAACATATTTTGGTTGAAACTTCACCTTGTCAGAGAGGCTGCTCTGCCACCATTAGAGCTTTTAAGCAAGGATGAGATAATCACAATAATTATCTTCCATTAGCAAAATGATCTGGCACCAGATTCTTCCTCCAGTTCTCACAGCCTCCCTTCTGGAGCGAGGAGCATCTGAAATGGGCTTCAAGACCATTTGCCGTGGAGAATAATCAGAAGTATAATAATGAGCTAGAGGTGGGTAAATTAACCAAAGGATCAGGAGGGATGATGGACCCCAAATCAGAAAAATCTGCTAATTTGGGCTAATATAACCTAGTTTTCATCTTTTCAAAGGATTCTCTTTAGACTAGCCTTTTAATTAGTATGCTTGCATCATAGCATCAGTAAGGCACAAAACATTTGGATGTATCAATCTAGCATTTATCTGTCTAATTCATTTCCCCTTTAAGGGTAGTAAATAAGGCTGATAAAATTATACTCATTGCTTTAATTCAAGGCTTAATGTAAACACAAAAAAATCTCCTATGGGAACTCAAAAAGAATTCATGACCTTTGACTAGGTCTTTTCTCTCTTTTGCTCAGATATAACTAGACCCTGAGAGAATTTTCCCATTTGGTGGCTCTTATTTTTTAAAATCACCTCCTCTATCGACACCACAACTGTAGTCAGCATCATCATTATCATCTTCATTTTTATCATCACCATTTTCTACTGTGTGTGGAATGCTGTTCTGAGGTTTTTGAAGGAAGTTGCAAAGAAAATTGAAGCCTATGCTTGCACAGTGTTTGTAACAAAAGGGGAGAAAGTATTATATTATCACATTGATAAAACTGTCAGTAAATGCAAATGACATACATCCTAAAATAGCCATCTACACCATTGACAAAAGGAACGCGAGTGAAAGACAGGTCTACAGGTCTATTAGACTCACCAGGTTGTCTGTTCCAAGAACGCAGAGGCCATTCTGCTTTGTTTATCACTGTATGCCCACCACCACGTGCAACATCTAGCACTTGCTGCTGCTGCTGCTAAGTCGCTTCAGTCGTGTCCGACTCTGTGCGACCCCATGGACTGCAGCCCACCAGGCTCCTCCATCCATGGGATTCTCCAGGCAAGAGTACTGGAGTGGGGTGCCATTGCCTTCGCCACTAGCGCTTGCTAGGGCTCCATAACTAGTCATTGAAATGCAAGTTGGGGCACAGTTAAACAGAGGGTTAGCTACAGTCATTAAGGTGAATATAATTGTTTCTAGAATTTACTATGCACTGAAATCACCTAGGACTTTTAAAAGTTCTTATGTCTGGCTGTTACTCCCAGACTTTCAGATTTAATTGGTATTGGGTGCAGCCTTCTCAGCTTAATTTGTTAAAGCTCCTAGATGATTTTAATGTTCACAACTTTTGGAAATCACTGTTAATACAATTAAAATCCAATGTTGCACACAAGGCAGCCCTAGCTTATGATCTTACTAAGCAGTCAGTCAACTTTGCAGACACTTATTTAGCACCTATTAAGCACAAGGCATTCTATGTGGTCATAGGGAGTGTGTAAAACATAGCATGACTGTTAGAGTTTCCCATTGATCTAGGAGACAAATGAAACCACACAAACAAGATGTTTGTTAAATAAAATAGGGTGACAATGTTGAAAAATATTATAGAATATAATAATTGGCATATGATTTACAAGTGAACCAAAAAATATTAAGAAGCATATAGGAAGAAGAGAGCTTTCCTTTTGAAGTTGTCAAAGGAGTATCCACAGAGGAAGGGACTTCTATGCTGGGTCTTGAACTGAGCATATGAGAATAAAACACATTCTGGAATAGAGAAGAACTCAAAGTAAGGGCAGGCTTCCCTTACTTTGTGGCTCAAGTCAGTAAAGAATCTGCAATGCAGAGACCTGGGTTTGATCCCTGAGTCAGGAAGATCCCCTGGAGACAGTAATGGCTACCTACACCAGTATTCTTTGCCTGGAGAATCCCATGGACAAAGGAACTAGCAGGCTACAGTCCATAGGGTCCCAAAGAGCTGGACACGACTGAGCAACTAATACTGGACATGACTGAGCAACTAACACTTTCTTTCACTTTTTCCACTCAAAGTCAGGGCACCCCAAAAATGTAAGAAGTGATGTAGTCTCAAGAGTGATAGTTTCAAAACACTGCTAGGTAGAATATTCAAGGGTCTCATTCTTCAAAGGTTGCTGTGGGTCATTGGAACATTCCAGATCTATGCCAGTGTTGCCAGCAACCAACACTATGGTGTCTTGTAGAGTCCAAGTACTTAATTGGGAACCATCACTCAGACCCAATCTGAAAAGTCTTAGTTGAGTACTAACAAGGCAGTGAAGAAAGGAAACCTTTAACAGAATGAAAGAGAGAGACCATTTCTAGCAGAGATAAAGGTGTGAACAAGGAGGGAGTGGTTGGGATGAGGTCAGTGGCCATGGAAACAGATTTTCTCGGTGGGAAAGAAATGAGGGGTGGAGAGGCTCCAGCTGAGATATCTTAGTACTTAGGCCTTGTCTTGCACCCTCTGCTTTTCCAGATGGCTATTAGCTGTCAGGCAGAACTTAACCCAAGGGTCAATAGGACTTAATTATAGTCTTTGTTAAAGTCTTGATGACTTGCTATTTATTTTTAATAAGCTTGTCATTCATTATGTCTCTTACTTAAATGTCAAGATGGTGAGGGAATGAAGGGAATATTGCCTTGGTTCCCTGTCCTGTCATTACTGTCAACCAGTCATTACTGGAACACTGTTCCTTGTCCACTGCTTTTGACAGTCTATTCCTGGGGAAGTAAAAGGACACACTTCCAGTAGTTTAAAACCCCCACTTAATAAAGAATAAATGGAAAAGAATTAGAAAAATGGAGGCAGGGCTATCTCTGGGGTCTGCTAATTTAGGTACTTGCCTTTAGGGGACCCCCTGAGTTTATAAACAGATGGGAAGAAAGGGGGGGTGGATTAGCTAATTAGTACTAAACAAAGATCCAGCATTTATATATAAAACATTTAACCAAAAAGTCTTCAGTTATTCTCCCTACAAGTAAGAAGATGACCTATCTCTATCCTGTTTTACCCTTTGCTTAGGCAGCCCCTTTAGCAGGGTTTCTCTTCCATGTTTGGAGATTATGTTCGCAGGGGAGAATGGCAACAGGGAGAAAAGATGATTGGAAAGTGGGGGTGCGATGGAGAGACAGGCTTTCCCCTGTTTCCTTTGGGGTGAGCTGAGCTGGGAGGTTGGAATAAGGTTGTTCAAAATACAGCAGGACCAACAAATTTCCTGCAAACACCCGTAGGACAAGTGTTTTAGGTTTTGTGAGACACCTATAGTCTCTGTTATGCAGTCTTTTCTGTGCTATTGGTTTGTTTTTCTATAGCCCTTGAAAAATGTAAAAAAAAAAAAAAAAAGGAAATGTTTTTTGTTGTTGTTGCTGCTGTTGCTTTTTGCTTGTGGGCTCTATCAAAGCAGGCCATGTACCTCCATTAGGGGCTATAGTCTCTATATTGGCTTCCCTCCGCCCCCTCCCCCCCACCCAGTTTGGTATAGGGAAGGCTCTGCATTTGCACCACTCCATAGGTCTGAGAAAGGAGAGAAAGACTGGTTGTCAAGATAGAGAAACACCTTCTTTTTGCTTTCTGAACCACCAAGTCCCTTTCCTTTTACTCTTCCTTTCAGAGACAGAAGAGTTCCTTTCTGATTTTTGTTGGAGGTATCATGTGAGACTTATCTGTTTAAACTCTTTCTGGTTGATCTGCTATACTAAATGGAATTGAAATGCATTCAATTATGGGCTAAATAACAGAACTCATCAAGTGGCTTCCTATGCCTTGTTCTAAATGCTGTATGTGGATTCCCCTTAAACCCCTGTGAAGCAATGCTGTTACTCCCATTTGGCAGATAAGGAACCTGAGGCATGAAGAGATCAAATTATTTGCTAAGGTCATGAAACTTAGGAAGAGCAGGATTTGGATTTGAATCCACTTATTCCAACTCCACATTCCAACACTCTTAGTTACCATGCCCTTTTATCTCATTCCTCACATATTGAATGTCGACATAAACTAACAATTTCTTGTAAATCTAGGGCATTTATGTCAGTCAGGATAAGCCAAATGGATTCCATGATAACAAATCACACCCACATCTTAGTAGCATAGAAGAGCAAAGGTTTATCTCTACACACATGCCGTATCCATATAGTAGAAAGTTCTGCTCCATGCTGTCACTCAGGATCCAGGCTGACGGGTTATCTGCCATCTTGTTTCCACACCTTCTGGAACAGGCAGCACCCTCAGTCTCAGCAGCAAGAGAGACTGAGAATTTCACATGCAGTTTTTGCAGCCTCTGCCCACAAGGGGTGCATGTCAGTTCTCATATTTATTGTCCACAACAACTTACTTTTTCCCACCTGACTGAATAGAAACTGGAAATGGTAGAGAAGCAACAGGGCTATTTGATGTGCAATAGTTCCTGTGTAATAGCATTTCATGATAACCTAATGTATCTTCATATACAGTAGCTTCTTCCAACTTTGCAATGTTTTCAGAAAGACAAAGTAAGCATTCTTACCTCTATTTCTCAGATGAAGAGGCTAAGGTTAGAAGTGTAGTGATCTGCCCCAGAGGAATGACCGAATGATGTTGGGCTTAAAACAAAGTTTTGGTTTAAAATTGGCTTCTGTTGCTAACTTGCGGAAAACTACTTAACCTCCTCACAACTCACCTCACTAATCTCTGTAGCAGGAAGACTTATCCCTCCTTATATTTGTCAAAGAGATTGAATAAGAGGTCTATAAAGTGCTTTGCCTTATGACTGACCCATAGCCTTGCTTCAGCTAGATGACAGCTGAATTTTGATATTTTTCTCATGGTTGGATTATCTTACTGGGACAGAGCTGGGAAAGGCCTTCAGGGCTTTAGGCTCTGAACTGATTGGGCCGTTATCATTCACTGTGCTGCTTGTAAAAGGCCATCTACAGGAAACATAAGACAGAACAAAGGTGAAATTTTCATAGATGGTCCAATGGGAGGATAACATGATCTCATGAAATAAGGTAAAGATGGTCACTAACAGAGAAATTTAGAAAAATCCATTTAATAAAAGGAGAATTGCAGGGGAATTCAGGTGGCTTCGTCTGCTCTGTCATAGGTTCTGCTATTTGTCCTTTAAATCCTGGTGCTATTTGGGGCTCCTCCTCCTTCCTCAGCTCCTTTTACTCTTTATGCAATCTCACAATCATTATAACCAAATGCCTGTTGTTGGTTCCACTATACAATGGTTCCCCTGGCCTATGTCTTTTCCTGGGATCCTGATCTGTATACATCTACTTGACATTTCTGCCAGATTGCTCCACAGATATATTGAAGTGACGGCTTCCACACCTGTGCTCCTCCTTACCCTCACCCACACCCTGTTCTAAATCATTCTGTTTGTCTCAGTAATTCTTACAATCATCTTTTCAGCAGTCAAGTCAGAGCTAGTAGAGCCATTTTAGGGTTCTATCCCACATCTGTTCAATAGTCACCACGTTCTTAAAATCTTACCTGTTTGTTGAATGTTTCCTCCTGTGTATCCAGTCCTCAATACAACGTGTCAATTTGAGGAAGGAAATGGGCAACTGAGTCAGAGGAGTCAGGGCTGAGGGCTGCTGCACCTTTTGTGAAAAAGCTGTGTGACCCAGTCATTGCTAATGGGCTGCCTATTGGGGGTTGTTCTGGACTTTAAGGTCTTTTAAAACAGATTGCTGTAATTGGACAATTGAAGCAATTATCTGAGGCTTGAGGTTAAAGATGACTTCCCTGCTTCAAATTCTTAGATATTTCATATTAAATTAATATATATATATATATTTATGATTGGACACACCTCGATAAAGGACAGAAATGGTATGGACCTAACAGAAGTAGAAGATATTAAGAAGAGGTGGCAAGAATACACAGAAGAACTATACAAAAAAGATCTTCATGACCAAGATAATCACAAAGGTATGATCACTCACCTAGAGCCAGACATCCTGGAATGTGAAGTCAAGTGGGCCTTAGAAAGCATCACTACGAGCAAAGCTAGTGGAGGTGATGGAATTCCAGTTGAGCTATTTCAAATCCTGAAAGATGATGCTGTGAAAGGGCTGCACTCAATGTGCCAGCAAATTTGGAAAACTCAGCAGTGGCCACAGGACTGGAAAAGGTCAGTTTTCGTTCCAATTCCAAAGGCAATGCCAAGGAATGCTCAAACTACCGCACAATTGCACTCATCTCACACATTAGTAAAGTAATGCTCAAAATTCTCCAAGCCAGGCTTCAGCAATACGTGAATCATGAACTTCCAGATGTTCAAGCTGGTTTTAGAAAAGGCAGAGGAACCAGAGTTCAAATTGCCAACATCCGCTGGATCATGGAAAAAGCAAGAGAGTTCCAGAAACGCATCTATTTCTGCTTTCTTGACTATGCCAAAGCCTTTGACTGTGTGGATCACAATAAACTGTGAAAAATTCTGAAAGAGATGGGAATACCAGACCACCTGACCTGCCTCTTGAGAAACCTATATGCAGGTCAGGAAGCAACAGTTAGAACTGGACATGGAACAACAGACTGGTTCCAAATAGGAAAAGGAGTACGTCAAGGCTGTCTATTGTCACCCTGCTTATTTAACTTCTATGCAGAGTACATCATGAGAAATGCTGGGCTGGATGAAGCACAAGCTGGAATCAAGATTGCTGGGAGAAATATCAATCACCTCAGATATGCAGATGACACCACCCTTATGGTAGAAAGTGAAGAGGAACTTAAAAGCCTCTTGATGAAAGTGAAAGAGGAGGAGAGCAAAAAAGTTGGCTTAAAGCTCAACATTCAGAAAATGAAGAGTGTGGGATCTGGTCCCATCACTTCATGGCAAATAGATGGGGAAACAGTGTCAGACTTTATTTTTTGGGCTCCAAAATCACTGCAGATGGTGATTGCAGCCATGAAATTAAAAGACACTTACTCCTTGGAAGGAAAGTTATGATCAACTTAAATAGCATATTGAAAAGCAGAGACATTACTTTGCCAACAAAGGTCCGTCTAGTCAAGGCTATGGTTTTTCCTGTGGTCATGTATGGGTGTGAGAGTTGGACTATGAAGAAAGCCGAGCACTGAAAAATTGATGCTTTTGAACTGTGGTGTTGGAGAAGACTCTTGAGAGTCCCTTGGACTGCAAGAAGATCCAACCAGTCCATTCTAAAGGAGATCAGCCCTGGGATTTCTTTGGAAGGAATGATGCTAAAGCTGATACTCCAGTACTTTGGCCACCTCATGCAAACAGTTGACTCATTGGAAAAGACTCTGATGCTGGGAGGGATTGGGAGCAGGAGGAAAAGGGGATGACAGAGGATGAGACGGCTGGATGGTATCACTGACTCAATGGACATGAGTTTGGGTGAACTCCAGGAACTGGTGATGGACAGGCAGGCCTGGTGTGCTGCGATTCATGGGGTCACAGAGTTGGACATGACTAAGCAACTGAACTGAACTGAACCGAAGCCAATATGATTGGTGTCCTTTGAAGACAAGGAAGAGATAGCATGGGTATATATATTGGGTTGGCCAAAAAGTTCAGTTGGGTGTTTCCATAAGATGGTATGGAAAAACCTGAACAAACTATTTGGCCAGCCCAATACATGGAGAAAAGACCATATGAGGACCAGCTGCAAGCCAAGGAGAGAAGGCTCAGAAGAAACAAAATCTGCTGACACCTTGATTTTGGACTTGTAGCCTCCAGAACAATAAGGGGAAACGTGTGTGCTGTTTAAGCCTCTCAGTGTCTGTCTTTTTTTTTGTTTGTTTGTTTGTTTGTTTTAAGACAGCCTTAGAAAATGAATAGGCTCTTGTTCAAGAGCTACTGTGATGTCTGTGATCTCTTGGCTCAGCAAAGCAGGTGGAGAGTGAGACAGAGTGGAGAAGAAAGCCCTGATTGTTGATGCCCTCAGCACGTGGAGCTCCAAAGTCTGGGATGTGGAGCTTTCAGAGGCAGCAGGACTTACCTGGATGCTGGAATCCCTTCCATCATGGCCAGTGACCATGGCGCATCATCTGAGAGGAGCTTTGCAGGATGCAGCCAAGACGGACAGGTGGGAGCTGTAATGGAGTGAGAAAGTGGGGCAGGAGACGAGCCAAGAGGCCCACACCTCGGTGGCAGTGTGCTCTGGAAACCTCTGGCAGCCCTTTGTGTGAAGTGATGTTCTACTCTTCATAGGTTCTGAAAATTTTGACATTTTGGGTCACTCGCATATTACAAAGAATCCATGCCGCATCATTCCTTTTATACACTTTTTGAACTTACAACCCATTTTTGGAGAAGCCTTCCTCATCCCTTAAAACACATCACCTTTTTTGGTTACTAAAGTTTCCAAGTCCAAATAAAAAAATAATTCCCAGTGATTGATCTGCAAGCTATCATCATCTCTTCACATAGCATAATTGTTCTGCACTTAGACCAAGTCTCATATGCTTTAATGATTAGCTCTTTTCACCCCCTTTAATTTATAAGCAAAATTGATTCTTCAGATCAATATTCCCAGGGGCACAAGAATCTGGGCTGCTCGTGGAGTCTGAGTGGGCCTGTCTGAATGTTAATTGTGGCTTCTGATGGTTCCTGGAGCAAAGATGCCGCTCTTAGTTTCAGAGCCAAACCCTGGCTACATGTCAAAATCTATAGCAAAACACAGGAGTCATTTTTCTCCAGATCCCCAAATTAAGAGATTAATCACATTTGTCTCCCTCACTACCTTTCCAGGAGAGCTTTTTTCAAAAAGTTGTTTGTTGACTTAAGTTTTGAAGGCCTTACAGCCTGGTGAATGATGAAGGAACGGAGTCTGGTAAACGATGAGGGGAAGGTTTGAGAGGCTTGTGAGGATGCTGTGCTTAGGACAGGTCCGACTCAGGACCAATTCTCCCCCACTCAGACCTCATCAACAAAGCAAACTGGGAAACTGAGGCAAATCATCCCGAGGAGTGGTTCTTAAAACGTGGTTTCCAAACCAGCAGTAGGTTCAGCACCTGAAAACTTGTTAGAAATTTGAGTCTTTAGGATCTGCTTTAGATCTCCTGACTGAGTCACAGGAAGGTGCCTGGTGATCTGAGCTTTTTTGTTTGTTTAATTAATTCATTTTCCCTGGAGGATGATTACAATATGTGGTGGCTTCTGCCATACATCAACATGAATCAGCCCCGGGTGCACGTGTGTACCCCCATCCTGACCCACCTCCCTCCCCACCCCATCCCTCTGGGTTGTCCCCGAGCACTGGCTTTGAGTGCCCTGCTTCGTGCATCCCACGTGCACTGGTCATCTGTTTCACATATGGTAATATACATGTTGCAATGCTGTTCTCTCAAATCATCGCACCCTCGCCTTCTCCCACAGAGTCCAGAAGTCTGTTCTTTACCAGTGTTTCCTTTGCTGCCCTGCATGTAGGACTGTCATTACCATCTTTCTAAATTCCATATATATGCGTTATTATACAGTACTGGTGTTTCTTTTTCTCATTTATTTCACTCTGTATAATAGGCTCCAGTTTCATCCACCTCATTAGAACTGACTCAAATGTGTTCGTTTTTGTAGCTGAGTAATATTCCATTGTGTATATGTACCACAACTTCCTTATCCATTCATCTACTGGTGGACATCTAGGTTGCTTCCATGCCCTAGCTATTGTAAACAGTGCACTTGAGTTTTAATGAGCCACCTAGGTGATTCTGATTTAAGTTTGAGAACCATTGCTCTGGACTTCTTAGCTGTGAATTGTTTTCTCAATTCCTAAGGAAGAAGTTTCTATCATTCTTTCTTTGCCTAAACCTGAGCCACATAGAAAAGATTCGGATGGTCTCTGGACACTTCCTTCTTACAGGCTTTCCTCAAGAAACTGAGATTCTTACCCACAGTTTTGCAACACCTGTATATCATGCCAATCCTTCCTTCTATCTCCCTGCCTTCTAAAATGTTAAAAAAAAAAAAAGAATAGCTGAGAATGTATACTACATAATGTAAGTTCAGCAATTGTCTCTATTTTGATGTGTGTGTAATTTTTATCTCTATTTTTATTTGAACAGTGGTGACCAATAGGGCTGGACATACAACATACAGACTTTTCATATAAATGATAATTTATATATTAAAGTGCTCGAATTGCTAGATGGCAAACAGCAGGCTGCCTATGTTTCCTTCTAGCAGTTTTATGGTTGTAAGCTTTACATTCAAGTCTTTAATCCATTTTGAGCTGATTTTTTATGGATGGCATAAGGGAAAGATCTAGTCTCACTTTTTTGCACATGGCTGCCCAGTTTTCCCAATACCATTTATGGAAGAGACTATCCTTTCTCTATTGTTTAGTCATTGCTCCTTTGTGATAAATTTCTTATCTATATATGTGTGGGTTTATTTCTGGGCTCTCAATTCTGGATATGTCTCCTCAGACAACGGAAACAAAAGCAGAAATAAACAAATGGGACTGCATCAGACTAAAAAGCTTCTGTACATAAAAGAAAATAATCACAACAAAAAGACAACCTACTAAGTGGGAGAAGATATTTGTAAATCATATATTCAGTAAATGACTAATACCCAAAACATATAAAAACATATACAATTCAACAACAACAATAAAAAGCAAACAACCTGATTAAAAAATTAGCACAGGATCTGATATTTTTCCAAAGACAACATACAAATGGCCAAGAGGCATACCAGAAGATGTTTAACATTCCTAATTATTAGGCAAAGGCAAACCAAACCCACAATTAGATCCCCTCACACTTGTTAGAATGGCTATTGTAAAAAGGGCAAGAAATGACAAGCATTGTCAAGGATGTAGAGAAAGGACATCTCCCATGCAATGTTGGTGAAACAGTATGGAGATTCTCAAAAAAAAAAAAAAAAAAAAAGAGAGAGAGAATAGACAAGTCAATATTGTAAAGCAATTATGTTTCAGTTAAAAATAAATAAATTTTAAAAATTGAGAATAGAATTATCAGATAATCTAGCTATTCTATTCCTAGGTATTTAGCGAAAGAAAATAAAAACATTAATTTGAAAAGATATATGCCCCTCTGTTATTACTATTTTATATTAAATTATATATTAAAAAGCAGAGACATTACTTTGCCAACAAAGGTCCATCTAGTCAAGGCTATGGTTTTTCCTGTGGTCATGTATGGATGTGAGAGTTGGACTATAAAGAAAGCTGAGCACCGAAGAATTGATGCTTTTGAACTGTGATGTTGTAGAACACTCTTGAGAGTCCCTTGGACTGCCAGGAGATCCAACCAGTCCATCCTAAAGGAGATCAGTCGTGAGTGATCATTGGAAGGACTGATGTTGAAGCTGAAGCTCCAATACTTTGGCCACCTGATATGAAGAGGTGACTCATTTGAAAAGACCCCGATTCTGGGAAAGATTGAGGGTAGGAGAAGGGGACAACAGAGGATGAGGTGGTTGGATGGCCTCACTGACTCTATGGACATGGGTTTGGGTGAACTCTGGGAGTTGGTGACGGACAGGGAGGCCTGGCGTGCTGCGGTTCATGGGGTCTCAGAGTTGGTTGGATACGACTGAGTAACTGAACTGAACTGGATGCCCCTCTGTGTTCACTGCAGCATTGTTTCTAATAGCCAAGATATAGAAACAACCTGTGTCCATCAATAAGTAAATGGATAAATATGTTGTTTGTGCACATACCTACAAACATACACAGAGAAATACTACTCAGTCATAAAAAAGATGAAGTCTCGCCATTTGCTACAACATGGATGGAACTTGAGGGTGATATACTAAGTCAGAAAAAGGCAAATACCATTTGATTACACTCAAATGTAGAATTAAAAAAAAAACACACCAAAATTCTCAAAATAAATGAATAAACAGAGACAAACACTTAGACACAGAGAACAGTGTAGTGGTTAGCAGAGGGGAAGGAACTGGAACAAAATGAATAAAGAGGGTCAACTGAATGGTTACAATTTGTTGGTAAGCACATTAGTTTATACAGCAGTAGAAATATAGTGTTGTATACATGAAACATGCAATATTATAAATCAGTGTTACCTCAATAATAAAGTGCTTGCATATTCCAGATACTAGGCTAACCACTTTATCAAATATGTTCTACTGAAGCCCAAAACAACCTATTATATGATTAGGAAGATGATGGAAAATATCATAAAGGAGTCAAATAACATTGTAAAGGTGTAATCCCTATGTAGACTGTCTCCAGTACCGTTACTTGGAATGCTGTGTGGATAACTGGTGTTGGAGTTGGCAGGGGAGCTGCTTAGCTTGGGTATTCTGTGTGTTAGCCTCATGTCTCTACTATGTAACTCGGAGTGGAAACATGATGTCTTTTAACATGCAGTGGTTACACTTTCCACCTACTTTGTTTCTCTTGGAGAGATACTACCTTGACAACAAGAGATCCATAGTCTCCTATCTGGTATTTTTGGTAAAGAAGGCACATAGTCAGATAACCAAGTCTGAAATTTTAATCTCTTGCAGGAAAACTTACAGGCCTTGTGACAAGGCATCATTAATATTCATTATGTAAACCAGCTAACTCATCAACTGTATCTGTTTATGAAGGAGTGAGAGAATAACTTTACCATGAAGGAGAGAGAGTGTAACTTTACTGTGAAGGAGAGAGAGAGTAACTACATATATTTTCTCAAAATTTTTTTGTTTTATATTGGAGTATAGTTGATTCACAATGTTGTGTTAGTTTTACTTGTACAGCAAAGGGATCCAGTTACACACACACACACACCTCTCTCTATATATATATCCATTCTTTTTCTGATTCTTTTCCCATATAAGAACTTTACATATTTTGACTTGAGTATTTCATTACTCATGTACGAATAATAGACAATTATTGGATGTGCAAAAAGTATTGACTCTAAGTTAGAGAAGTAATTGGCTTTGGGATTGGGACCTGAGCATTTGAGCAGAAGTTCACACGTAAGAGTACCAATGGGTAGAGCTCTTGGAGAGCCTGTGAGCCACTGTGTCTGGTGCAAGAATTTTTTTTTAATTTATTTTTTAATTGGAGGAAAATTGCTTTACAATATTGTATTGGTTTCTGCCATACAACAACATAAATCAGCCATAATTATATGTATTCCCCTTCCCTGTTGAGCCTCCCTACCCTCCCCACACCCCACCCCTCTAGGTCATCACAGAGTGCCAGGCTGGGCTCCCTGTGTTATATAGAAGCTTCCCAAAATTCTTAATAAGGTGGCACAGCACTCTCTTTTTAATAAGAAAATGCCTCCATCTACAAGGGCAAGGTCTTTGCACTCCCTTGATCTCCACTTCTTTCACCCATGCTTGTCTGCTCCTGGAAGAACTCTAGCATAATAGGGAACAGGGTATTGGAATGAGTGTTGGAGGAATCCCTGGAGAAGGGAGTAGCTTAGATTCTAGCTTATTTTTCCTTCTGAATAGTCTTTCTTGATGGTGTATAAGAGTTCTGGGTATATTAAGGTCCATTTCTGCACTAAGTCTGTCACTAGGAAACATTACTTAAAACCTCCTTGGGACCTTAATTTCCTCACCTGTCAAATGAGAAGACTGGACCAGATACTGCCTAGGATGAGGTTATGTGTTATAAGGGATAGACTGAATTCTTGAAATCGTCAGGATGGATCTTGATAGTGACAGAGTCTTCGATTTGCTTTATCTAATGTCAAAGTGGATTTTTCTCTGATTTAAGGTAGCCTGCCTCATTTATTAAGCAGAGCCATTCTCTGTTTCTGTGATGACTGTGTCACCTTATGGGAAAGGTATCAGAACTAACAGTAGTTTACATTTTGTTTTGCTTTGTTATTTAAATTTAGATTCATGTTAATTTTATTCACATAAAATCAAGCTTATAAATTTATTCCTATTGTTTTTCAAATTGTTATCTCTATTTAGAGGTTTGTTCATTTGATCTTCTTTGCCCAGTCTGCACACAAATATCAAAACCTCATGCTTTCACTCTATTCATATAAGGAGATTATACTCATATATGTCCACAATGGGTTTTTCCTTGAGTGTTTGTTTGGAATTAAAGGATGTAAAGAATCATTTTCCTACATTTTGAAAAATACTATGCTTCATAAATGTTTCTCATCTAGTGGCTTTAATTTTTTTAATATGATTATATAAAATTCACTAGTATGACAGGATGATACATTATTCAGCTCCTTCTCTATTAGTAAGCAAATAATTTATTTCCAGTTTCTGTCCATTCCTAACAATTCTGCAGAAGGTTTCCAGGAAGAATTCAAAAGTGTTGTATTAAGGACTTTATCACAGCTATTATTAGATTTTTCTCCAAAAGAGGCATAGCACTGTAAGTTCTCCCAATAATTTTAAAATTCCCTTTCCCCATAACCCTACCAACATTAAGTGTTATGGTCTCTTTTATCTTGTATCAGTCTGATATAAAATGACAATCTATTATTTATTTTGCACTTGCCTCAGTGTTCATCAATATGAGAATCTTTTCATATATTTTCTCAATATTTTTTGTTCATAAAATTTTCATGTATGTCTTTTACCCATAATTATTTTTCCTTCTGAATAGTCTTTCTTGATGGTGTATGAGAGTTCTGGGTATATTAAGGAACATTTCCTTCTGTCTTACATCCCGCTTTTTACCTCCATTTTACTGTTGCTTTGTTGTGCAGTCGCTCAGTTGTGTCTGACTCTTCGTGACTCCATGGACTGCAGCACGCCAGGCTTTCCTGTACTTCACTATCTCCTGGAGCTTGCTCAGACTAATGTCCATTCAGTTGATGATGCCATTCAACCATCTTACCCTCTGTTGCCCCCTTCTCCTCCTGCCTTCAGTCTTTCCCAGCATCAAGGTCTTTTCCAATCAGTGGCTCTTCACATCAAGTGACAAAAGCATTGGAGCTTCAGCTTCAGCATCAGTCCTTCCAATGAGTATTCAGGGTTGATTTCCTTTAGGATTAACTGGTTTGATCTCCTTGCTCTCCAAGGGACTCTCAAGAGTCTTCTCCAACACCACACTTGGAAAGCATAGATTCTTTGGCACTCAGCCTTCTTTATGGTCCAACTATCACATCCATACAATGACTACTAGAAAAACCATAGCTCTAACTAGATGGACCTATGTGAGCAAAGTGATGTTTCTGGTTTTTAATATGTTGCCTAGGTTTGTCATAGCTTATCGTCTAAGGAGCAAGCATCTTTCAATTTCATGGCTGTAGTCATCATCTGCAGTGATTTTGGAGCCCAAGAAAGGAAAATCTGTCACTCTTTCCATTGTTTTCCCATCTATTTGCCATGAAGTGATGGGACCAGTTGCCATGATCTTAGCTTTTTGAATGTTGAATTTTAAGCCAACAGCTCTGCATAGATATTAACTTTTATTTGTGGTATCTTTCTAGGTAAACCCCTCTTTTTCTTTTAATTTTCCAAAAATGTTTTAAAATTTTAGATTCTGATTTTTCATTCTTATGTTTCCATGACCCCCATGTGGCACCATAGATTCGTTTTTGTTTGTTTGTTTGTTTATGATATTCATTAAGAAATTAGTTTTAAAAGCCTTAAATACATATACAATTTTTAATTTAAATGGGAGCTGTTTTTTATCTTCTTCTGGATGGATAACCAGCTGTGCCAGTGCAATTTTGAAATGGTTGATCCTTTTCTCACTAACTTTTGAGGAAACTTCACACAGTTTTCCATAGTGGCTGCACCAAGTTATATTCCCACCAACAAAGCACAATGGTTCTTTTTTTCTCTACATCCTTGCCAGCATCTGCTAGTTCTTGTCTTTTTGATAATAGCCATTCTAACGTGTGATGCCATTATCTCATTGTAGTTCTGATTTGTTCCTCCCTGATAATTAGTGGTGCAGAGCCGCTAATGTACCTGTTTGCAACCTGGATGTCATCTTTGGAAAAATGTCAATTCGGATCTTTCCCCCACTTCTTAATTGGATTGTTTTGTTTGTTTGCTACTGAATCATCAGAATTCTTTGTATATTTTGGATATTAATCCCTTATCTGATACAATTTTCAAATATTTTCTCCCACTCCATAGGTTGCCTTTTTATTTTGTTGATGATTTCCTTGGCTGTGCAGAACATTTTTAGTTTGATGTAGCCCCATTTGTTTGTTTTGATAACCTTTGCTTTTGGTGTCAAATTATACCCTCCCCTGAAAAAAATTACTATGAAGACTAATGTCAAGGAGTGTTTTCTTCTAAGAATCATATGATTTCAGGTCTTACATTCAAGTCTTTAATCCATTTAGAGCTATTTTTTTTTCGCATATTCTGTAAGATACGGTTTTTTCGTAGCAGCTTTTGAAGAAAAAATTCCCCATTGTAAATTCTTGTCTCCTTTTTCATGAATTAGTTGGCCACATGTGTGTGAGTTTATTTCTGGGTGTTCTGTTCTATTCTATTGGTCTGTTCTGTTTATGTATTTGTTCTACATTTCTCCATCTTGGGAACTCCTTAGCTTGATGAGCTTTTAATTTTCGTTTGTTAGCATCTCATGAGTTTCTATCTATAAAAGTATACATATTTTCTTTCAATATTTATGTTATTTAATTTGCTCATTTTATTGAATTTACTGAAACTGCCAATTTTAAGTAGTAGTAGTGATCATGGACTTCTGTGTCTAGTCTTGATTTTTAATTGAAATTTTTTGGTTGCATATGCTATTTGTGGTTTTTGACAAACAAGATTAATTGAATATAAGTCATTTATTTACAACCTGTTGTTTATCATATCTGATGAATTTTATGAAATGTTTTTTCAGAACCTGAAGGTATAATTATTTTTCTATTTTTATTTTAGTGTTTTGTGTTATGCTAATATGTTTTCTGGTATTAAAGCACAATTGCCCCCCCACCCCGGAATGAACTCAGTTTCTTCATAGCGTGCTGTGTTTCATATATTGTCTGACTGTTTTATAAATGTATACTTAGGATTTTTATTATATTCATAAATGAGAATGGTCCATAGTTTCTTTTTTATGCTATCTTAAACTTTTGATAATAAAACTGATTTTAAAACTGAATTAGAGACTTCTACCTTTTGCTTAGAACAACTTTTTAAATTTTCTAAAGATTAGATATCTAATGGCTTTCATAATTCTTTCTGTATTATTGATATAATCTCACTTTTGATGATTCTTTATAAATTTTAGTAGTTTGTATTTGGCCAAGAAACAATCCACTTTCTCTAAGACCTGAAAATTTGCTGCCCAGAATTGCAAATAACATTCCTTTCCTCTTTATCTCAGTTTTTAACCAGTCTAAGTTCTAGACATTTTATTTTTCCTCCTTTTACATGATCAGGATTACAAATGTTTTTAATAGTGTGTTCATTTCAGTTCAGTCACTCAGTCATGTCCGACCCTTTGTGACCCCATGAACTGCAGCATGCCAGGCCTCCCTGTCCATCACCAACTCCCGGACTTCACTCAAACTCACATCCATCGAGTCCGTGATGCCATCCAGCCATCTCATCCTCTGTTGTCCCCTTTTCCTCCTGCCCCCAATCCCTCCCAGTATCAGAGTCTTTTCCAATGAGTCAACTCTTCCAATGAGATGGCCAAAGTACTGGAGTTTCAGCTTTAGCATCATTCCTTCCAAAAAGCACCCAGGGCTGATCCTCAGAATGGACTGGTTGGATCTCCTTGCAGTCCAAGGGACTCTCAAGAGTCTTCTCCAATACCACAGTTCAAAAGCATCAATTCTTCAGCACTCAGCTTTCTTCACAGTCCAACTCTCATATCCATACATGACCACTGGAAAAACCATAGCCTTGACTAGACGGACCTTTGTTGGCAACGTAATGTCTCTGCTTTTGAATATGCTATCTAGGTTGGTCATAACTTTCCTTCCAAGGAGTAAGCGTCTTTTAATTTCATGGCTGCAATCACCATCTGCAGTGATTTTGGAGCCCAAAAAATAAAGTCTGGCACTGTTTCCACTGTTTCTCCATCTATTTTCCATGAAGTGATGGGACTGGATGCCATGATCTTCGTTTTCTGAATGCTGAGCTTTAAGCCAACTTTTTCGCTCTCCTCTTTCACTTTCATCAAGAGGCTTTTTAGTTCCTCTTCACTTTCTGCCATAAGGGTGGTGTCATCTGCATATCTGAGGTGATTGATATTTCTCCTGGCAATCTTGATTCCAGCTTTTGCTTCTTCCAGCCCAGCATTTCTCATGATGTACTCTGCATAGAAGTTAAATAAGCAGGGTGACAATAGACAGCCTTGACGTACTCCTTTTCCTATTTGGAACCAGTCTGTTGTTCCATGTCCAGTTCTAACTATTGCTGCATATAGGTTTCTCAAGAGGCAGGTCAGGTGGTCTGGTATTCCCATCTCTTTCAGAATTTTCCACAGTTTATTGTGATCCACACAGTCAAAGGCTTTGGCATAGTCAATAAAGCAGAAATAGATGTGTTTCTGGAACTCTCTTGCTTTTTCCATGATCCAGAGGATGTTGGCAATTTGATCTCTGGTTCCTCTGCCTTTTCTAAAACCAGCTTGAACATCTGGAAGTTCACAGTTCACATATTGCTGAAGCCTGGCTTGGAGAATTTTGAGTATTACTTTACTAGCATGTTGGATAAGAAAATGGTAACCCACTCCAGTATTCTTGCCTGGAGAATCCCATGGATGGAGAAGCCTGGTGGGCTACAGTCCACAGGGTCACAAAGAGTCAGACACGACTGAGCAACTTAACTAACTTTAACTTACTAGCGTGTGAGATGAGTGCAATTGTGTGGTAGTTTGAGCATTCCTTGCATTGCCTTTCTTTGGGATTGGAATGAAAACTGACCTTTTCCAGTCCTGTGGCCACTGCTGAGTTTTCCAAATTTGCTGGCATATTGAGTGCAGCACTTTCACAGCATCATCTTTCAGGATTTGAAATAGCTCAACTGGAATTCCATCACCTCTACTGGCTTTGTCCGTACTGATGCTTTCTAAGGCCCACTTGGCTTCTCATTCCAGGTTGTCTGGCTCTAGGTGAGTGATTACACCATTGTGATTATCTTGGTAGTGAAGATCTTTTTTGTGCAGTTAGGATCTCTTTACTTTTTTCTACAATTTTTTCTGTTTCATATTTCAGCTTTTACTTTATTTCCCTCTTCTGGAATCAATCTTTCCCTGTCTTTACAAATTTCTTAACCTAAGTTCTTAGTTCCAGTTTTATTTTCCTTCCTTAATTATGAACTATTTAAAAGACTATCCATTTCCTACTAAATACTCTTTTCATTCTGTACTGTAATTTTGGGTATATTTTCTTTTAAATTAATTGATTTATAGATAAATTATACTTTCCATTTATATTTTAGTCAGAACTATATGAGTATTTTAAAAAACTGTCTTTGAAGCATTCAACATTTTTTCTGTCACTTAAATTTTCTTCTCTACTTTTATTGCTTTATTAGGGAATATGGCCTACAAGTATCTGTTATAAAATTTTTTAAATATTTAAGCTTTTTATTTATTACAAGAATTTCCAAAAATAGTATGTCCTCTGAAGATTTAAGATTCTATTGTAGTATAGTTCCTCTGCATTTTTGCTTTCATTTATATTAAAAAAGAGACAGTTCAGTTCAGTTCAGTCACTCAGTCATGTCCAACTCTTCGTGATCCCATGGACTGCAGCACTCCAGTCTTCCATGTCTATCACCAACTCCTGGAGTTTACTCAAACTCCTGTCCATTGAGTCAGTGATGGCATTCAACCATCTCATCCTCTGTCATCCCCATTCTCCTCCCACCTTCAATCTTTCCCAGCATCAGGGTCTTTTCCAATGAGTAAGTTCATTTCATCAGGTGGCCAAAGTATTGGAGTTTCAGCTTCAGCATCAGTCCTTCCAATGAATAATCAGGACTGGTTGGATCTTCTTGCAGACCAAGGGACTCTCAAGAGTCTTCTCCAACACTACAGTTCAAAACCATCAATTCTTTGGCACTCAGCTTTATTTATAGTCCAACTCTCACATCCATACATGACTACTGGAAAGACCATAGCCTTGACTACATATATGGACCTTTGTTGGCAAAGTAATGTCTCTGCTTTTTAATATGCTGTCTAGGTTGGTCATAGCTTTTCTTCCAAGGAGCAAGCATCTTTTAATTTCATGGCTGCAGTGACCATCTGCAGTGATTTTGGAGCCCCCCCAAAATAAAGTTTCTCACTGTTTCCATTGTTTCCCATCTATTTGCTATGAAGTGATGGGACCAGATGCCATGATCTTTGTTTTCTGAATTGAGTTTTAAGCCAACTTTTCTGAATTTGAGTTTTAAGCCAACTTTTTCACTCTCCTCTTTCACTTTCATCAAGAGGCTCTTTATTTCTTCTCACTTTCTGCCATAAAGTCGGTATCATCTGTGTATCTGAGGTTATTGATATTTCTCCCAGCAATCTTGATTCCAGCTTGTGCTTCATCCAGTCCAGCATTTGTCATTATGCACTCTGCATATAAGTTAAATAAGCTGGGTGACAATATACAGACTTGACATACTCTTTTTCCAGTTTGGAACCAGTCTGTTGTTCCATGTCCAGTTCTAACTGTTGCTCCTTGACCTGCATACAGATTTGTCAGGAAATAGGTAAGGTGGTCTGGTATTCTATCACTTTAAGAATTTTCCACAGTTTGTTGTGATCCACACAGTCAAAGGCTTTGGCATAGTCAAGAAAGCAGAAATAGATGTGTTTCTGGAACTCTCTTGCTTTTTCCATGATCCAGCGGATGTTGGCAATTTGATCTCTGGTTCCTCTGCCTTTTCTAAATCCAGCTTGAATATCTGGAAGTTCACGGTTCACATACTGTTGAAGCCTGGCTTGGAGAATTTTGAGCATTATTTTGCTTGCATGTGAGATGAGTGCAATTGTGCAGTAGTTTGAGCATTCTTTGGCATTGCCTTTCTTTGGGATTGGAATGAAAACTGACCTTTTCCAGTCCTGTGGCCACTGCTAAATTTTTCAAATGTGCTGGCATATTGAGTGCAGCACTTTCATGTCATCATCCTTTAGGATTTGTAACAGCTCAACTGAAATTCCATCACCTCCACTAGCTTTGTTCATAATGATGCTTTCTAAGGCCCACTTGACTTTTCATTCCAGGATGTCTGGCTCTAGGTGAGTGATTACACCATCATGATTATCTGGGTCATGAAGATCTTTTTTGTACAGTTCTTCTGTGTATTCTTGCCACCTCTTCTTAATATCTTCTGCTTCTGTTGCTGCTGTTACTGCTGCTAAGTCGCTTCAGTCATGCACTGCTTCTGTTAGGTCCATATAATTTCTGTCCTTTATTGTACCCATCTTTGCATGAAATATTCCCATGGTATCTCTAATTTTCTTGAAGAGATCTCTAGTCTTTCCCATTCTATTGTTTTCCTCTCTATCTTTGTATTGACCACTGAGGAAGGCTTTCTTATCTCTCCTTGCTATTCTTTGGAACTGTGCTTTCATATGGGTATATCTTTCCTTTTTTCCTGTGCCTTTCACTTCTCTTCTTTCCACAGTTATTTGTAAGGCCTCCTCAGAAAACTATTTTGCCTTTTTGCATTTCTTTTCTTGGGGATAGTCTTAATCTCTGCCTGCTGTACAATGCCATGAACCTCCGTGCATAGCTCTTCAGGCATTCTGTCTATCAGATCTAATCCCTTGAATCTATTTCTCACTTCCACTGTATAAATGTAAGGGATTTGATTTAGGTCATACCTGAATGGTTTTCCCTACTTTCTTCAATTTAAGTCTGAATTTGACAATAAGAATTTCATGTTCTGAGCCACAGTCAGCTCCTGATCTTGTTTTTGCTGACTGTATAGAGCTTCTCCATCTTTGGCTGCAAAAATATACTCAATCTGATTTCGGTGTTGACCATTTGGTGATGTCCATGTGTAGAGACTTCTCTTGTTTTGTTGGAAGAGTGTTTTGCTATAACCAGTGCATTCTCTTGGAAAAACTATTAGCCTTTGCCCTGCTTAATTCTGTACTCCCAAGGCCAAATTTCCCTGTTACTCTAGGTGTTTCTTGACTTCTTACTTTTGCATTCCAATCCTGTATAATGAAAAAGACATCTTTTTTTGGGGGTGTTAGTTTTAGAAGGTCTTGTAGGTCTTCATAGGAACATTCAACTTCAGCTTCTTCCACATTATTGGTCAGGACATACATTTGGATTGCTGTGATATTGAATGGTTTGCTTTGGAAATGAACAGGGATCAGGATCATTCTGTCGTTTTTGAGATTGCATCCAAGTACTGCATCTTGGACTCTTTTGTTGACTATGATGATACTCCTTTTCTTCTAAGGGATTCTTGCCCACAGTAGTATATATAATGGTCATCTGAGTTAAGTTCACCCATTCCAGTCCATTTTAGTTCACTGATTCCTAAAATGTTGATATCCACTCTTGCCATCTCCTGCTTGGCCAGTTCCAATCTTCATTCATTCATGGACCTAACATTCCAGGTTCCTATGCAATATTGTTCTTTGCAGCATCAGACTTTATTTCCATCACTAGTCACATCCACAACTGGCTATTGTTTTTACTTTGGCTTCATCACTTCATTCTTTCTGGAGTTATTTCTCCACTGATCTCTAGTAGCATATTGGGCAACTACTGACCTGGGGATTTCATCTTTCAGTGCCCTTTTTTCTGCCTTTTGATTCTGTTCATGAGGTTCTCAAGGCAAGAATACTGAAGTGGTTTGCTATTCCCTTCTCCAGTGGGCCACATTCTGTCAGAACCCTCCACCATGACCTGTCTGTGTTGGGTGGCCCCACATAGCATGGCTCATAGTTTCATTGAGTTAGACAAGGCTGTGGTGCATGTGATCAGATTGGTTAGTTTTCTGAAGACAAATGGTCCTAATCTTAAGCTGTGTAAAACCAAGTGATGTATCAGTTAAATAGTTTCCCTGTAGAATTATATGGTTATAAAATTATTTCTGCTTTTCAAGTAATTTTTGATTTTTATATTTAACTGATATATCATTTGATTTACACAGCTTAAGACCATTTGTCTGTTTTTTAAAGTTGTTCTTTTACTAGTGAAATTCACAGTTTATATTTTATTCATTGTTTTTGATCTCTAGAACCAAGTTGTTAATTATTAATTTTGCCTCTTTTGCTTTTATAGTTTTTGCACTGGACTAGTATCCCTTTCTTTTTTTCTTTTACATCACACTTCTTTATCAACTTATTGTGTGGGTGTGTGCGTGCTAGTTCACTTCAGTCCTGTCTGACTCTATGACCCTAGGGACTGTAGCCCACCAGGCTCCACTGTTCATGGGATTCTCTAGGCAAGAATACTGGAGTGGGTTTCTGTGTCCTTTTCCAGAGAATCTTCCCAACTCAGGGATCAAACCTGTGTCTCTTTTGTCTCCTACATTGGCAGGCGGGCTCTTTACCAGTGAGTCCAATGGGAGGCCCAATGTATGGGTGTTTCCTCCAAATAGCCTATAGGCAGGGTTTCCTTTTAATCCAGGTTGACAGTTTGTCTTTCAATGGGGCAATTGAATATATTTTTGTTTAATGTGAGAATTTTTATGCTTGATTTTGTTTTTTATATCAAAGTTTTTCTACTTGAGCTCTTCTGATGAGTCTTTGTTGTGAAAGCTATCCTATTCATTGTAGACTCTTTAGCAATATAACCTGGCTTTTACCCACTAGATGCCATTTGCATCCTCCCAGGTTGTGACAACCAAAAATGACTCCAGGTGTTGCCACATGCCCTTTCGGGGGTGGGGGGAATCCCCCATCCTTCCCCAACCCCAGTTAATATCTGCTTTATATCTTTTTATAAAACCTCAGTTGTCTTGTTCCAGGCCTGAAGGTTCCACTCCTAGGTTTGTTGGACATTTATTGAGGTCAAGTTTGTCAGGGTTACATGCACCTAGGGTGACCAACCATCTCCTTCGTCTGGGCTGAGCAGGTTCCCCAGACATGGTACTCCCAGTACTAAAATCAGAAAGTCTTGGGAAAACTGGAGTGAATTGGTCGCCTTGGATGCACCTCTTCAGTCCTGCTCTTGTACAGTAGACTTGACCAAAGAATAAAGCACAGTAAGATCCATTCAGCCACTAACACAGGTCTCTTTTTTCATCGTTTCTGCATTTGATGCAACCTGGTCTAAGTATATTCTGAAGTCAGAGTTGTGAAACTGTACAAAAATCCTTAGACATTTGTCTCTGAGAGTCATACTAACATGCTTATACACAGCTATAAAGAATTTATCGATATACCCTTTTAGACATAATCATATCTATATAGTATGATTCATAGAGGATGAGATGGTTAAATAGCATCACTGACTCAATGGACATGAATTTGAGCGAACTTCAGGAGAACAGTGAAGGACAGGGAAAGTCTGGCTTGCTGCTGCCCATGGGATTGCAAAGAGTCGAATTCTTAGCAACTAAACAACATTATTATTTATTCTTCACCATAATTTCCTCTGTTCTTAAGTTTTCCTCAATCTTGAAATCCCCTCTGTATAATTTGTTGTTTCATTAATCTTCCTGCCACCATCTCCCAAGTGTTTTCCTCAGAATACTTCGCTAAAATCGTTTCTGAATTCTTCTTTATCCTTCAATAACTTAATTTACCCTGAAAAATTAAATTAGTAACTTAATCTATAACTTAATTTTAGCCTGATAAGTGAATAATAAAAAGTCTATACTCTGCTGACTGCAGAACTCTAGAGTTCTTGTTCTTTTCCCTCTTTAGTTATTTTTCACATGGTCTTCAAGCTTTTATTGCATATGAGCAGAATGACTCCAGCTTTATTCCTTTATATTTGTGCTTATGCTGTTTGCTCTGTTTTGTTGGCTGCAGCATGAGGCTTGTGGGGTCTTAGTTCCTTGACCAGGAATTGAACTCCGGGCCGTGGCAGTGAAAGCACCAAGTCTAGCCACTGGACTTCCAGAGAATTCCCTCAGTTTGTGCTTGTATGATTTTTTTTTCTCTTGTTCTTGCTTTATTTCCTTTAAAAAAGAATAGGCACTCATTACTCTTGTATGCCCATCTCCTCACTGCTACTAACAAAGAATGAATCTTGTGATGGTGGACAGCCTGTCAAAGAAGGAAAAGAACTGCCTCTCACCTTCTTTAGCTTGTGGGCAAGTATCCATTTCTCAACAAATATTTGATCTGGTTTTAAGGAATTCTCTGGTTGCTAAAAAAAAGAAAAGATCCATTTGGCATTTATCTGGGAGCTCTCAGCTGCCACTCTGCATTTCCGCCACCCTAGAGGCCCTCCCAAAGGAAACAGGCAGGAGTGGGGGTTAGGAGAGGAGGAGGGTGTCTTCCTGTCTCCCTGATTCCGGCAGTTGTGAAGAGCATGAGGAGCTCTGCTTGTGGCCCAGAATTGCTCACTCGTGGGTCAGAATGCCATCTGGATCATGTTTTCAAAAGAACATGATAACTCAAAAGATTACTCAGGAAACTCACATTTTGGGTCTGGTGCCTGAGACGTGTTGATGTATGCACGTGAAGTGCAGAAGGGAGCCTTCTTCTCTGAGCTGAGCTCTCTTCCTTTCTGCCAAAGTGGGTTCTCAAAGCACATTTTATAATAATCCCATCTTCTGAAGAGAAGGTGGTAGATAGCTGAAATCTCTGTGGCCTCACAGAAGGGAAACATGTTGATTATGATACCCTGAGACTATTGGGAGCCATCAAGAATCCACAGAGGACTTTTACCCCAGGATCTTGGGGCCCCTATTTTTGGATGAGGGGCTTTAAAAGTGAACTCCTCCCCCTGTGAGGTTCCATTCCAATGCTACCTTCACCATGAAGTTCTTGACAGGAAATGTTCCTTGCTGCTGCACATCCCAAGAACACTTGAGGTCATTCATAATGCTCACGCCATCTTAGGTCTTGAGTTATTTTTGTTCACATCTTCTTTGTCCGTCTACAGGATATTTGTTATCGGCTGTCTGATCCATGGCTGTATTCTCCTTAGCCTTTAGGCTACTGTCTGAAGTATAACAGATGCTCAATACTGGCAGAGAGGTGGATGGGTGGATGACTGAAAGAAAGAAACTTGAAATCTGATTATTTGATATATAAACTTCCTTCATCTGTCTGGTTACTGATAGTTTTAGGTTATATTCCATTCCATTGCTATATGTCTCCCAGCCATCCATGGTTTTTCTTCTGCTAATTATTTTTTTGTATATTTAAATCCAGATCAGAAAGATCTTGCATTAAATAAGCCTCCAGGCTGTCAGTATACCTCAGGTAGCCGTAAAGTATAATTTAGTCATTAATTTGAATTCCAAAAGTTTTCCAATTTTTCTTTCTCCTTAATTCCTTTTATCCTTTCTATCCTTGGATCATCTTTACTGCCCTTGGCCATCTCCTCTTACCTACCCCCATATACAAAAACACCATATACCGAAACACTGTTATTTTGTTTGTGGACTAATATTGGTACTGTGTTCTATTTACATTGTGAATTTCTTTAGATCTTTGTTGTTAAGATTAAAGATAGTTCTTCTCCCAGTAAGGGAAGCATCTTAATAGGCAATGGATTTTTAACATGGGTACAGAGGCTAGAAGAGAATTGGGATTTCAAAAGATTCTTTCATATTTCTGGACTTTGAATATGCATCTGTGAGTTACAACAGAAAACACTGACTGGAGTATTAGTCTTTAACTCCTTGTTTTCAGACTATTTCAAAAAATCCTTTATCTTGATCTACATTTAAAAACAAGGTCATTTTGCCAGTAATGATTTCTGAGAATATTCACTTAGCTACAGGAGTTGTTACTGAGCGAGCATTATGATTGAGTCTACATATTGATAGGATTTTCTCCAGCAGTCTTCAGAAAAGATGACCAAATGCATAAGACTTAAAAGATTACAAATCTGTGTGCAACAGAAGCTCAGTTACTAGAAACTGTATATTCTCTTTTTAGTGTGACTCTTCTTGGTTGAAAGGAAGAACAATCAGCACAAACTATGATGCAGAAGGGAACCTACTGAATTTTCTATAGTTAACCACAGTGTTAGAAGGATAAATGTGTAGTCATGCCTCAGTGCAACTGAATAGAGGGTGGGTACCCACCAGCTCTTTTTTCCCTGTTTCTCTCTGCATGCTGGCTTCACTGATACAAACTGCCTTCTGTCACAGGGCTGGAATGCAGGCTATCAGCAGTTCCGATATCCTGTATCTCTTACCTTTGCTTCTGTGTTGAGACTGAAAGTCAGTCTCTTAATCCAAATTTGAAAAGCATTGAACAGTACTATAAGTTGACTCGACCTGGATGAAGAATCAGGTAGTCATCCCAGAACACTGTCGGTAAATCCATGGTGACCAAATATTCGAACTCCATGTTTAGCATAGGAGTAGGACTGTTCCCAGAAGATTGGAGCTGCTATTCTAGGCAGACTGAACGTTAGGTGTCTATTTCTTTTTTTAATGAAGGATAATGGGCAAACTTTTGAGAAAAGAAACTTTTATGAGGAAGCATTTGTAGGGGATGAAAATTACTTCCTTCTTGGTGAGGAGATCTCCTGAGGGTGAAAACTCTAAGAATTTACAAGTAATCTCATTTTTTCCCCTGAAGGTTGATTCAACCATCTCTTTTCCTTTGAACTCTCAAGTTGCAATCCCAGGTATAAAGTGTGTTCTCAGTAAGCCCTCGTAAACCTAACTTAGGACACTTACCATCTGAACTCCACTTTCCCATACATCATGATGTGAGGGGCTTCAGTATTCACAGGGTGTGATTGTTATTTCTCTTATCTGTCAAGTCATGCAGTGAGACTGGTGACTTTGGGAGATAAGGGTGAATGGGATGTCAGACTCAGAGTCTCCAAGACCTTATATGTCCCGACTGAAAACAATACTGGACTGTGAAGAAGGCTGAGTGCCAAAGAATTGATGCTTTTGAACTGTGGTGTTGGAGAAGACTCTTGATAGTCCCTTGGACTGCAAGGAGATCCAACCAGTCCATTCTGAAGGAGATCAGCCCTGGGATTTCTTTGGAAGGAATGATGCTAAAGCTGAAGCTCCAGTACTTTGGCCACCTCATGTGAAGAGTTGACTCATTGGAAAAGACTCTGATGCTGGGAGGGATTGGGGGCAGGAGGAGAAGAGGATGACTGAGGATGAGATGGCTGGATGGCATCATGGACTCGATGGACATGAGTCTGAGTGAACTCCGGGAGATGGTGATGGACAGGGAGGCCTGGCTTGCTGCGATTCATGGGGTCGCAAAGAGTCAGACATGACTGAGCAACTGAACTGAACTGGTTAGAATGGGCCTGGCTCTCCCTGTGTGTTTAACTAGATGCTTCCCCAAAGCTCTATAAAATCTGGTATTTTCCCATTTTAATTTTGCATTTCAAGGTTCAAGAAAGTAAGTCAGCGTTTGCCAATAATGGTGATACTTGGGGTATTTTGTTTGGAATGAGGTTGAGAATGCGGCCAGATAAGTGTCCCAGTTTGTCACTATCCCTGGAAATCACGTGAAGGGAACTAGTATTGGAGAAACGTGTAGCCACCAGGCCCCTCTGTTCTGTGAGATTCTCCAGGCAAGAATACTGGAGTGGGTTTCCATGCCCTCCTCCAGGGGATCTTCCCAATCCGAGAATCAAACCTGTCTCTCTTATATCTCCTGCCTTGGCATTTGGGTTCTTTACCACTAGCGCCACCTGGGAAGCCTTGAAACAAAGTGAAGTGAAAGTTGCTCAGTTGTGTCTGACTCTTTGTGACCCCATGGGCTATACAGTTCATGGAATTCTCCAGACCAGACCCGACCCCATGGACTGTAGTCTACCAGGTTCCTCCATCCATGGGATTTTCCAAGCAAGAATACTGGAATGGGTTGCCATTTCCTTCTCCAGGAGATCTTCCTGACCCAGGGATTGAACCCAGGTCTCCTGCATTGTAGGCAGACGCTTTACTGTCTGAGCCACCAGGGAAGTCAGAAGCCTTGGAAAGAAGCAAATGCATTAAATGTTAGACTATCATGCCCCCAAATCTTGCAGATGTGTATTCATGGAAAATATCTTTATTGCCTTGAATTGAATTAATTATTTTGGGGAAACTGAAACTCTTATCCTGTTGTCATTTCTCCCAGCCTCTTGGCATCAGAAAGATCTTTATGTTCACCTACTTAAATGTCTTTTAAACTCTAATGTGCGTCAGAGTAATCTGAGATGTTCGCCGAAGGTGTAGATCCCTGGCGCCATCCTGGTGCCAGACATTGGTAATGGAGGGCAGCAAGGAATCTGTATTTTTTTTTCTTTTTTTGACAATCAGATCACATATTCTGAGGCACACAGCCTGCAGCCACGCTGTGACAAATACATTTCTTTTTGCCTTTTCTGTCAGTGAATGTGTATCCTCATCAGCTGAGCAGGAGATTTATGGAGAGAATTCCAGCATAAGATGTAAAGCTGAATCACAGGGAACTTTTCTGAGTCCTAAAACCTACGTTTCGATCTTTTTATAATATCAATTATTGATTGTTATCCTCACTCTTAGAATAATTCTAGTGAGATGATGCCCACTACATTAAAAAAAATTGTCTTCTTTTATTACTAGATAAATCTAGTTAATCATACTTGATTAAATGAAAGTCATCTCCACATTGACCCCCATGCTACTCTCTATGCTAGCAGAGCAAATCTCCTGCTTTGTCTGCAATGCAGGCTTTCGGATATTTAAAGACATTTATCACACTCCACTAAGGGTTTTCTTTTCCAAGATGAACTTTGCTAGTTGCTTTAATCTTTCTACAACTTGGTCTCCAGGTTAATCTTCCAGGCTTGTTCCAATCATTCAACACAATGATCTAGATAGAGCTTAACTACTAGGGTAAGCTAGGGACTGAGTTTTGAGGAATGGGATGTGGGGATGAGGGGGTAATGGGCACAGCCCTCAGCCATTGCCCCCACAGTAGAAGACCATACTTCTATTGACTCTCTGTAAAACAGCATTTGCCCTAAGGAAAAAAGTCACATTATTTTTTTGGCTCATATCGAGTCTGTGGTAAACAAAACTCAGATTGTTTTGCTTTCTAGGAACTTCTGATTTCAAGCCGGTTTTCCTCCATTTGGCTTGAGTTTTGTTTTTTCTGAACTTAAATGTGCAAGTGTATAAATGAAAGAATGGATTTGTTTTGGTTATTAAGGCATTCTTTAGACCATTCATCCCATCCCCAACAACAATTTTCCTTGTGTGACCTAGACATAGAATAACTGTGAGTCCATATAATATTTTTCAAAATTCCTAACACGTAATATAGGCCTGCTGTAATGTTTACCTCTTGCCCCTCCCTATACATTGATGGTAACTATGTGAGATGATGGATGTATTAACTTGATTGTGATAATTATTTCCTAACATTATACATATAATATACATATATATATATATAAAATCATCACACTGTATGCCTGAAATAAATAGAGCTTATCAATTTTATCTCATTAAAGCTGGAAAAAAATTCCAAAAAATTCTGAAGGATGAGAGCTAGCACATACCCAGCTGAGTCATGCTGGCTGCATAAAGAGGTTTCTTTCCATGACTACCAGAGTAAATCTGTTCAAAAGTGGGACAGAGAATAACCTGTCACTCTATGGAGGCATACATCAGATAGACTATTCAACCCACATCCACTTAGAGGACGCTGACTTTTAATGGTTAAGGTATAACATATGTTCTAGGCACCTCACCTAAGAAAAAATATGAATTATTTTTGTTTTCAAAACAATAAAATGAACCTGATCTTCTAGGATATGGAAATTCTTTCCCTTAATTTTCTAATTTTTTGAACCCTGAAAAGCTAGGGAATGCTTGGGTCCTTCTTCCAATCCCCACCTTTCCTATGTGGTCATCATGGGGTTTTTATATTTTTGCTTTATTATAGCTCAGACAGAACTTGTATTTTCCTCCTCATCTCTAAGTCTCAAGGGCCTTGCTATGTATGTACTCAGTGTAGGGTACAAATACCATTTGATTAATATTATTCCACACAGTGGCAGATAAGTTGCAGTTAAATATGAGGATATAATTAATATAAAAATTTACTATGCTTTTTTCTGTTTACCCTACTTAATATATTCGTAGGGTAATAATCAAGCATGTCATGATTCTTTTAATGTCTATGTCTGGAGGTTATACCATGTTTCCCTATTTGTTTATCAGTTCAGTTCAGTCACTCAGTCGTGTCCAGCTCTTTGTGACCCCATAGACTGCAGCATGCCAGGCTTCCCTGTCCATCACCAAATCCTGGAGCTTGCTCAGACTCATGTCCATCGAGATGGTAATGCCAGTCCAACCATCTCATCCTTTGTCCCCTTCTTCTCCTGCCTTCAATCTTTCCCAGCATGAGTCTTTTCCAATGAGTCAGTTCTTCACATCAGGTGGCCAAAGTATTGGAGCTTCAGTTTCAGCATCAGCCTTTCCAATGAATATTCAGGTCTGATTTCCTTGAGGACTGACTGGTTTGATCTCCTTGCAGTCCAAGGGACTCTCAGAGTCTTCTCCAACACCACAATTCAAAAGCATCAGTTCTTCAGCGCTTAGCCTTCTTTATGGCCCAACTCGCACACCTACATATGACTACTGGAAAAACCGTAGTTTTGACTAGATGGACCTTTATTGGCAAAGGAATGTCTCTGCTTCTTAATATGCTGTCTAGGTTTGTCATAGTTTTTCTCCCAAGGAGCAAACATCTTTTAATTTCATGGCTGCAGTCACCATCTGCAGTGATTTTGGAGTCCCCAGAAATAAAGTCTGTCACTGTTTCCATTGTTTTCCCATCTATTTGCCATGAAGTGATGGGACCAGATGCCATGATCTTCATTTTTTGAATGCTGAGTTTTAAGTTAACTTTTTCACTCTCCTGTTTCACTTTCATCAAGAGGCTCTTTAGTTCCTCTCCACATTCTGCCATAAGGGTGGTGCCATCTGCATATCTGAGGTTATTGAAGCTTGTATCTACATTGTATATCCTATATATAACATATAGCTTATATGTGTATATCTACTTTCATGTCTCTGTTCTTCTTTCGCTCTCGTGTATAGGTAAATATGCATAAAAATTTGACTTATGTCAATTATACCTGCTTTAGTTTAGTGAGGTCATTGGTGTTAATTTCAGCTGTGCTTAGAGCTAGGTAATTCATTCTAAATTAAACTCCTAAAAGTTCCCTAATAGATTGAGGCTCCTCTAAAATATGAGAGGAGAGACAGTGACCAACTATCTTTTCCTCAAACTCACCATCCAGGTTCCTGAATTTCTCTGTCTAAGGGACTCACTCTCAAACCCCTATTTAGAATGCCATGTACCCCAAATATATATATATATATATATATATATATATATATATATATTTTTTTTTTTTTTTTCCATTCTAAGAATACAAGCATTAAGGTGTCAAGAATTCATTTTCGGTTTGGGGTTAATATCCACTGAAGTATTTTGGCAGGGACAGAGCATTTTGACAATACAAATGCCTTTCTGCATTCCTCACAGCACCACTCTGAACTTTTTATAATCAAGAAAGGAGAAAATAATTTCTCTTTTCCATTGAATATTCAGTGGGCAAATACTAATCTGAGAGAAAATTGAAATTCTCTCTGTGGCACACTCAACAAATGACAGTTTAGATTATATTAGAAATACTGTAATTCTCTTCAGGTCAGTTAACTGAGTGAAAAATGGAAATCTAAAATGAAGCTAAAGCATTGTATTAAGTATTACAATTGTTCTCCGTCCCTCAGCAGCACGGGGTGTTGGGAGGTCGAAGGCATTGGAGGCAGGACAGACTTGAGGGAGAAGCTGGTCTCTGGCACATAGAGCTGAGTGACCCTATTGGATGGCATTTGGGTGGTGGGAGGTCGAAGGCATTGGAGGCAGGACAGACTTGAGGGAGAAGCTGGTCTCTGGCACATAGAGCTGAGTGGCCTTATTGGACGGCATTCTTCATGAGTCAGGGTGCTGCACCTGGGGGCATCAGATGCCGGTACCCTCAACCAACTGAAGGCTCTGATGACACATTTGCAAGTCCAGATCTAAGTCTAACGAGCCCTGGACTAGCTTGATTTCCTCGGGGGTGATACACTTTCCCCAGTGACAGAGAACCTCTGCATAGGATGCCCACTGGTGATGTTGGAGGTCAGCCCCTCTGGGGTCCGTCATGGGCTCCACTGATCTGGACCATTTCGGGGGCTGGAGTACTTGCTCCAAAAAAGGCTGTGGTGATTCTCTGAGCAGGCTTCTGTTCCCAAATAATTCTTTTTGTTTGTTTATCTATCCCAGTAAGACATCCTTTAGGGCTCTTTAGTGATGAAAGAGGTATTTGTTCACTTTTTTTTTCTTATCTGTTGTTTGCTTGTAAGTGCCTGTGTTGGAGTGAAGTGCTACCAGAGCACTGCTAATTGCTTTGCTTCAGGCTTGTCTTTCTCCTGCTGCCCTGGTGGCCACATGATTGAGTTCTTATCCACAGTGATCCCTCCTTCCCGTCACCTGGGACTGCATACTGTGCCAGGGTTTATGGTGGCTTTTCCCTTTTGATTTGTACCTGGAGAGTCCTTAAGCAGAGCCTATAGCTTCCCAGCTTTCTGCTGATGGTGTGAGCTCAAGGCCCACTGGAGCTAAAGTCAGCGGGATAAGGATTCTTCCATCATGACCCTCCCATCCTGCTCCTAAGCCCCCTCCCTGAGGGACTCTGTTCTCATCCTTAAAAGTCCATTGGTAGTCCAAGAATCACTGCCCTTTTTAAGGTTTCATTTAGCCCCCTGCTATCTAAAAAAGGGCTTAGGCCAGCCTGGATCTTCCTTAAGGTTCCTGAGTGTGATCAGGTTAATTCAGGGTTTGGCATAATCCAGGGCCTGGAAGCCTAAAGCTTTATTGGAATACAGCCAAATCCATTCTTTTGCCCAGTGTCTGTAGCTGGTTTTGTTTCACAAAAGCAGACTGCAGTAGTTGCAACAGAGACTGTTTGTGTCCCATGGAGCCAAAAATATTTACTCTCTGACCTTTTAAGAAAAAGACTGCTGGTCCCTGAACTAATGGAAAGGGAAACCATCTAAGATAAAATGACAGTGGTGATGATGCCTAGTGGAACTGTTCTTTGCAGATAGCTCATTGCTACTTTAGAGGAACGTTTGCTGTTTAAACCCACAGGAGTGATTCAGTCAATGAACACAAAAAATAACTGGGGAGTGGCCATGCCATTTATGGCCTCCTGTAATTGGTGGTTGGGAGTTGGCCATTTGGTTATGAGGTATGTGGAGGGTTTTCAAAGTCTGATCTCTGGATCATCAGTGTCTCCTGAAATCCCACTAGAAGTGTAGGCTCTCAGGCCCTGCTCCAGAACAACAAAATCAGAAACTCTGGGGTGAGACCATCAATCTTTACTTTAATAAGTCTTCCAAGTGATTCTGAAGGATGCTAACATTTAAGAACCACAGATGTACTTTTAAAGGGTTTGGTAAACTTTGCAGAGTGAGGTAAGTAAAAAGCGGCACATTCGGTTCCACGTTGAACCAGCCTTGATGATACAGAAGGAAGAAGGAGGAAGAAAAGCGTTGGGGTAGAGTTCTTGTTCTTTTCTGGTGTTGAAGTAGCTAAAAAGTGATATCCACGATGCTATAGTAGTGAGCACACAGAACTAGGTTCCCAAGGTCTAGATAGCATCTAGAGAGAGAAATAAAAAGGTGAAATTAACCAGTGGTGAAATGGTTCAAGCGAAGATTCCTGTACATAAACTGTTCTTCATGAGCTTTCAGGCTTTCTACTTGAGATTAATTATGATCTGCAAGTGGTCTTTGAGCAGTAGGTTCAGCTGTAGATATAATGATGATGGTTCCACCTTATAAAGAAATCATAAGATGAAAATGAAGCTTACACATTAATTTATCAAGGCAAACCCAGCCAGTCAAGTAACAGAACTGGGATACAACTCCAGGGATGTCTGTCAACAGAGGTGACTCTTCTATAGCACATGCTTGTCCAGGATGGAGCCAAGAGAAGGGTCTTCAAGACCGTAGCAATGACACCTGTTAGAAGTGCTTCTGCTGAGCTGTCCTGCATTTGTCAAGCTGGGTTTGGACATCTGGATCTCTGACTGAATGTGAAGTGATTAGAAAGCCCAGTGTCTGGCAATAAGGATGATGGATCTTCAGGAGCCCAACATGTTCTATGTAACCTTGGGCAGGGCGGGGTTAGGGGTGCCCTGCTAGATTCTCTGTGCTGTGGGGACCCTTGGGCATGTGGAAGCCTGGGGAAAGTAATTTCATTGCATCTTAGCTTGGATGTACACATATGGACCACAGATGCTCCAGGACTAAGTCCAGTTCACCCAGGGAGTCTTTTGGGGAGGGTGAGGCTTGGCAAAACACTTTTTAAAAAGTCAGTATTCCTGTTATTTTTCTAAAACAAATTGCTGAGGTTATCCCTTGACATAATGTTCTTGGGGATATACAAACAGTACATAACGATAGCACGTAGCAGGCATGAATTTAAGAATACAAACGGAGGAAGCATCTCAGTGAATCGTGGACTCCTGGAGGACTCTCTATATCCCAGTGCATGCTGCAGTGCCTTGAACACAGGAGGTGCTCAGAATATGTTCAGAGAATGATAAATCTGTCCAGAGACATTAATTATTATAGGCATGCCAGGAAGCGATTCCTAAGCACAGGAGTCTATTTCAAGGCTATTTTTTTTTTAACACATGTCAAGGTCCTATACTATTATGAAAGACGTTAATGAATGGGTATGCCGCAGATGTTGACAGGGTCTTAGTGTCTTGCCTATAATCCATCACCTTGTAAACAAGTCTTTTTTCCTCTCTTACTGCTGCACTGTGGCCAGGTCACAGTAACCTTAGAAATGCAGGTCGCTTTTGCCATTCGATGGGTGTCTTCCCTTTGACAGTGCAGTCTTCTTCCCATGCCCTCCAGCCCAGATGCCCTCACAGGGCAGTGGGAGGCTGACAGTGGCCAGGGGTGGGGGGAGAGTTACCCTGCACGAGCCTCTAGCCTAGACCTGGCTGCCCCCAGTCCAGGACCAAAGCCAAGACGTAAGAACACTCTACATTAGGCTCTTTTTGAGGCTGTACTATGGCTGTGTGGGGGAATGCGGAGGAGAATGATGAAGAGGCTTACCGGGGAAAGAGAGATGCAATCTGAAACTCTGCTGGACACAGAGAACTTTGGAAAGAGTCCAAGTCAGCTTGGTGTAGATTGGGTCGCTGCGTCTGCTAAAATAATTTCAGTGAAAATCCAAATCTGTAGAAAACAGATATAAGTAGAAGTGAATCCAAATGAGGTATTGATCGTATTTCCCACTCACCTCTCTTCTGGTGATGAATCACCCTCGTCTCAACTCGCAGCTCCCCTATGACGGGGAGAACTTTATTTCTGGACCACGAAGGCTAACACCAGGGTCTTATCCATTGTGTGACAGGGGTGGGCATTTCAGTGATCAGGATGGGGGAGCTGAGGGCAGGGCAGGGCAGAGCCCCATGTGGCGGCGGGGTTGGGGGCCTCTGTGAGAACAGCTGGCCTTCCGTGAGCAGTCATGGCCCCAGGAGCATCTCAGCAGCGTGACCACATGGGACTTTGCAAAGGGGCTGGGACCCATGGGGGAGACACTGTCGACTGCCTAGCAACCACTGTCAGACCTTTCTCCCCTGTTCCCCAAGTCTTGCTTGATGATGCACTGAACAAACCGAGACCCCCTCGGAGCTATAGCGGATGCACTGTGATCGACCTAAGCTAATTGCGGTTACTTCATTTTCCTCTTCCAGTGACGGATTTAGCTGTGGGCATGGAAAATCATCCTGGCCATGGAGACATAAGGAGAAATTCTCTGGAGGCTCCCGGGAAAGATTTTCCTGTGTGGTTTTATCTTTTTAAGGAAGGGGGTTATCGATGCAGGAGAAGAGGTTTTCTCTCTCAGAATCTATTGTATGAGAGGGTGATACCTGCCTCCAAGACTGTCATTTTTGAGACTCTATGAGCTTCCTGTGTCTGCTGTAACAAATGATCACAAACTTGGAGGCTGAAAACAACAGAACTTGATTCTCTTGCAATTAAGGAGGCCAGAAGTCCAAAATCAGTACCACTGGATTAAAGTCAAGCCCCTGAAGGCTTCAGGGGAGGATTCTTTTTTTTTTTTTTTATTTTACTTTACAATTCTGTATTGGTTTTGCCATACATTGACATGACTCTTCCAGGTTCCAGTGGCCACCAGCATTCCCGTGCTAAGGGCAGCGTCACTCCAAGCTCCACGGCCATTATCTGAAAATCTTTCTCTGCTCCGCCTTCATATCATCTTCTTTTCCGTGTGTTGTCAAATCTCCTTTTGCCTCCCTTTTATAAGGATACATGGGAGTCTCTTTAGGGTCCACATGGATCGTCCAGGGTAATCTCCCCATGTCTAAATACTTAACTTAGTCATATTTATAAAGACCATCTTGTACTATATAGAGTAATAGCCCCAGGTTTCAAGGCTTAGGATGTGAATTTTGGGGGAGAAGGAGACATTTTTCAGTTTGCCACAATGACTACGAGGTAGAACCAAAAAAAAAAAAGAACCCCCCCCAAAAAAAATAATTTAGAAGTCTCTCTGGAAGCCTAATGCCACTGTTTTTGAGTTAAGCAACCTTGAATATATTTCCCAGTAGACTTCAGGGGTCACACAGCTGAGGAACCATCTGATATCAAAGGTGTCCCCCGGGTTCTTAGGGACCTCTGGGTCATCTGTACAGGCCTGAGCATCATTCAGGGCAGGTGCACGACCTCGTGAGAGCAGCCTCCTCTACCTAGCGTCCCACCCCACCCCACAGGCTGCCACCCTGGCTGTCTGGCACCTGTGGAGGAGACTGTGGTCTGTCTGGAGCAGTCAGTCCCATGCCGGACTTGAATGTGGCCACCTGGTGCTGGTCAGATCAAAGGGGCCAGGTGACATCCAGACTCCTCCCAGACTTCCTAGCGTGCCCCCTCCACCGGCAGAAGCCCTTGCTGATCCACAAAGCCGGCTCACAGCTCCAGAGCACGTCCTGGTCGTCATTCGGCAGGTGACGTCATTCAGCAGTCATTCTGCTGACCAGACCTGCTTCACTAACACCAGGCTCCTGTGAGGAGAGCTGGGCATGACAGTGGCCACACTGTGTGTCTTGATGAGGTCCCTCAGTCTCAAGGCGTCACTCTGCCCACAGTGTGGCATGTCAGCTGCAGGTGGGGGCCATGCAGCCTCAGGGGGCAGCTCTGCCTAGGGTAGACGTGGGCAGGGTCTGCCCCAGACTCCAGCCCTTTGCATCCTTCTTTTTATAGCCAGTCATTCACTTTTACTTTTAAAACCATGATTTATGAGGTATTTTGCTACCTGAACTTGAAAATACTTGGATGGAAAAAAAAATCATATGAGATAATTTCTTGCCAATTCCTTAAAATATCCAGGGGGAGAGTAAGGAAAGGGGTTTACATTTTTGAAGTACGTTGATTCTAGCATATTAACAGTTAAGAGTCGAGCAGTTTCTCAAAGCTGGCACTGTTGATATTTCAGACCACACAATTCTTTGTTGTGAGTGATTATCCCGGGAGCTATAAGATGTTTAGCAGCATCCCTGGCTTTTAGAATCCCTGCCCCAGTTGTGACTGTATTGAATTAATTTCAGGAGCCTGGCAGAAAATTCTAAAGAGAACAGTTCATCAATTCAAAAAATAAACTGTGATGAACTGAGTCACGGCATGGGATGGAAAAGGCCATATCTAATGCAGTGATTAAAGTGACTGCTAAGTGTCACATGTGGACTAGGAAGGAGAGAAAGGATTAGCTTATTTTTCCCTCTGATGGATGCACGGAGTGATGTCCAGGAACTGGCTAAGTCTAAGTGAGCTTCAAAGAGCTCCTCCTGTAAATTTTAAATTCTGCGTTTAGACGATACAACAGCAATGGGCCATATTTTATCTATTGCGAGAATTATTTCTTGGTGGCACATCTAACATGCAATGCTTTCTTAGATTCAATAAAAATCAGCCTCAAGGGGGTTTTAATGACATGACAAAATGAATCAAATAAAATTATTCTTATTCAATAAAAAAAAGCAATATCTTATGATTCGAGCATAGGATTTAAGAACTTGGAAGGAATCCTGATTTCTAATATTCTTAGTTATTATTTGGCAAAGATGTTTACCCTCTGAATGACTTTCTTTTCTCCTTTCTCAAAGTTCTTGTATTTTAGTCACCTTTGAATATTGGGATTCCATTGCTATCAATAGTAAGAAGGGAACCAATAATGTCATCTGTGTTTACAAGGTCTAATCTTAGTGCTGAAGCCTTGGTTGCCCTGCTGGCTGTGGTTCTGCAACAGGGCTCCCCAACCACATGCCATGAACCTGTTCTGGTAGAAGCAAACATTCATCTCTCCAGCCACACTGGAAGACGGCTTCTGGCCACACAGAGCCCTTATTTTCACTACAGTGTTATACAAACGTTAACTTTTTCTAGGTACATCAGAGACATCACTTTTCCTACAAAGGTCCATCTAGTCAAAGCTATGGTATTTCCAGTAGTCGTGTATGGATGTGAGTTGGACCATAAAGAAGGCTAAGCCCGAAAAATTGATGCTTTCGAACTGTGGTGCTGGAGAAGACTCTTGAGAGTCTCTTGGACAGCAAGGAGATCAAATCAGTCAATCCCAAAGGAAATAAATCCTGAGTGTTCATTGGAAGGACTAATGCTGAAGTTCCAATACTTTGACCACCTGATACGAAGAGCGACCCATTGCATTGGAAAAGATCCAGATTCTGGGAAAGATTGAGGGCATGAGGAGAAGGGGGTGACAGAGGCTGAGATGGTTGGATAGCATCATCATTGGATCACCCCAATGGACATGAGTTTGTGCAAATTCTGGGAGATAGTGAAGGCCTGGTGTGTTGCAGTATATGGGGGTTGCAAAGAGTCAGACATGACTTAGAGACTTAACAGCAACAACTGGGTATATTTTAATGTGGACAGGCTGCTTGTGGCTTCTCTGAAAGAAAATGAACAGATAAAATGAAGGATCCCTTTGTCTCTAAGGTCCTGCCACCAATTGCCCAGGTTATGTCCAAAAATTTGCCAAGAAGAGTTCATACCATTGCTACACTGGTCCAGGAGTGTTTGTCTCCACATTTGCAACCCCAAGGAAGTTAGATAAGAATTTATACATCCTACTAGATTGGAAGGAGGAACTTTAGTACGAAGCATGAAAGTATTGAAACCAGCATCGTTTCTACAAAGGGGGTCCTCAAAATGGGGTCTTTGGGCAAGCAGAATCGATGTCACTGGAAACTTGTTAGAAAGGCAAAATCTTGGGCCCCAATTCAGAGGTCTAAATCAGACGCTCTGGGATGAGCCCCTTCTTCTACCCCTTAAGAAGCTACCCAGATGATTTTCATGTTTGTTTAGGTTTGAACACCACTGATCCATAATTTCCTAAACATAACAGATAACAGTGGGAAAAAAATAAAATTATTGGTTTCTTACCCAAAAGACACTGGATTCTGGGTCCCAGGATAGGGATCACATTTCTACTGTCTTTTTGTGTGGCTTTGGGTCAATGACTTAGCTTTATTGGGTCTCAATTTTTTTTTAAATTTAAAGTTAGGCATGGGATTAGATTTTCTTCTTCCTTATAATTTTATTCATTGCCCCATATTTTTAAGTTGAATCAAATGTTGTAGCATCTTTTACAGAAGTGGAGATGGGGGTATGAGTGGGAGTTGCCAGGTTTTTAGGACCCTTTCATGATGCTGAGGAAGGAAGGAACCATCTTCTGTCCACCCTGTGCAAAAGGAGTTCGCCCAAACAGGACTTTTTCTGCTTGATGGGTAAGAGAGGTCTGTGAAAGGGATGTGGGCTGAAGACTTCATTACCAGTCTTTGGTTCCTAATCCTGGCCTTGATATCAACTCTCACTGTGTTGTCAGGCAAGCCTTAACAGCTCTCTGGATCTCAGTTCTTTTACCTGGAATATAAGAAATCAACTAGGTAAAGAGAGTTTTATGTACTTAGAACAAGGATCAGAGAGCAGGTAGCCAATAAATGCTCCATTTTCTTTCCTTTTCTATTCAAATATTCCATTCTTTGGGAGTCTCTAGTGTTAAAGATTCAGAGAAGGCAATGGCAACCCACTCCAGTGTTCTTGCCTGGAGAATCCCATGGACGGAGGAGCCTGATAGGCTGCAGTCCATGGGGTTGCTAGGAGTTGGACATGACTGAGCAACTTCATTTTCACTTTTCACTTTCATGCATTGGAGAAGGAAATGGCAACCCATTCCAGTGTTCTTGCCTGGAGAATTCCAGGGATCCTGGTAGGCTGCCGTCTCTGGGGTCGCACAGAGTCAGACACGGCTGAAGCGACTTAGCAGCAGCAGCAGCAGCAGCAGCAGTGTTAAAGATTGCTCTGCAGACACTGAGTCTTGATTGCAGCATTATTGTTTGGGTTCCTAAGGTTAACTCCCAAAGGAAACACTTGTTGGCAGCAGTCAATGATCTTGCTGGCTCGTGTTAACTTATCCAAGGAAGCCTGATTACTCACCTTCAGTGAAAGTAGCTCAGTTGTGTCTGACTCTTTGTGACCCCATGAACTGTAGCCCACCAGGCTCCTTTGTCCATGGAACTCTTCAGGCAAGAATGCTGGAATGGGTAACCATTCCCTTCTCCAGGGGATCTTCCCAAGCCAGGGACTGAACCCAGGTCTCCTACGGTGCAGGCAGATTCTTTACCAACTGAGACACCAGGGAAGTCCACCTTCTACCCAGTATTGATTGAGAACTGTAGGCACTTTTGACAACTTATTGCTTATATGTACCAGCAGCTTCAGGGTCTCCCATAACTCTGGGCTTCCTCTCTAAAGCTGTTGGCCAAATTTCATAGCACATCCCTATTTAAATGGGGCAACATGGATGTGTGAATGTTCATATATGTCTTGTTTTAATTAAAATTGTTTTACCAGTGAGAGACTAGAAGCAATTTCTTATTGGTATTTATATATTATATATTCACATAATGATATTTTAAAGGAATCTTATAATTTTTAATATCAGTGATATGCCAGATGCTTTTAAGTAGGTTAATCTATTTAATTCTTACAGTTCTTCAAGTTGGTAAAATAGGTGTTATTTCCTCCATTGAAGACAAGGAAACTAAGACTCAGTTTGAGAAACTTTCCAAAGGTCACTCAGTATGTGATGAAACCCAGGATATGAACCCAAATGCTTTCCTTTTCAGGGTCAGTGCTTTTTGTACAGAAACAAAGATCTCCTAAAACTCATGTTTGTTGGGTAAATGGCTTTAGTGTTTGCATAAGGGTTTCTCTGATTGAGGAAGGTGCTGAGAAGGTGTTAAAATTCAAGTTTAATCAATCAACCAATTAGTATTTATTGAATGCCTGCTGGGTGCAAGGATTACACTTGGTGCTATGGGGGATAAACAACAACAATAGAAAGATGAAACTGATAATAGCGTGTTGGAGGAAGAGAAATATACATGCATACCGATCGACCTGGGAGGCCTCAGAGAGCAGGGGCAGGAAAGATAGGCCAAGAGTGGCATGGAACCAGGGCTGCCCAGGTCCCCTGCACTGGGGCTGGTCAGGATAGGTCATTTCTGATCTGGTGTATATATCAGATTTTACTGTATTTCTGATTGTTGAATTTCTGCAGCAGCCCTGTTTCCATTTTAGAGTTGGGTAAACCAAGTACCAGATAGATGAACTGAGCCTCGCCCATATATACAATTGGCAAAAAGTAGGCCTGCCGATGCAGGAGACACAGGAGACGCAAGTTAGATCCCTGGGTTGCGAAGATCCCCTGGAGTAGGAAATGGCAACCCACTCCAGTATTCTTGTCTGGAGAATTCCATGGAGAGAGGAGCCTGGTGGGCTACATATCCATGGGTTCACAGAGTTGGACACGGCTGAACGCACACATGAACACCAATGTGGGACTCACACTTGGGCCTGTGAGTCCATGTCTAGTCTTCCTTCTACATCACTTATTAGAACTAACTCTAGAAGAGGCTTGTTAACATGTATGCTCTCCCCAGAGTAGACTTGGAATCATCTAAATGCCAAGAAATGCGGGTTTAAAGACCAGGTTTCCTTTATTCATTCAGAATTTCAGAGTTGTGTAAAGAAAGAGCAATGTTTCTTTGAAGGAATGTTTTCGTTTGGTTGAAGGTTTTTCTGTGTTTTAAGCAGTCATGCTGGTGTTTGTTCAGGTATGTGCTAAAGATTCAAATATTAGGGGCTTTCCTAGTGGTCCAGTGGTTAAGACTGTGTTCCCAGTACAGTGGGCCTGGGTTCAATCCCTGGTCCGGGAACTAAGATCCCACATGATGCACGGTGTAGCCAAAAAAAAAAAAAAAAGATTAAACATTAAAAGAGCAGCTTAGAATTTTGTACGGCTCTGTAGAGAGACTCCCACCCTCTACTTCTCAAACCTTTGTTTGTTGTTTAGTCTCTGAGGCGTGTCTGACTCTTTTGGGACCCCCATGAATTATAGCTCACCAGGCTCCTCTGTTGGTGGGATTTCCCAGGCAAAAATACTCAAGTGGGTGACCATTTTCCTCCTCCATGGGATTGTCCAGATCAGGGATCGAACCTGGATCTCCTGCGTTGGCAGGCAGATTCTTTATCACCAAGCCACCAGGGAAGCCCTTCTCAGCCAATTAACCCACACACTAAATTGCCTTCTTGTTTGGGAGGGGAGGTTGTGGTCTCTGTTGATAGAGGGTGCCCAGAGCCTTGGACAGTGAGGCTGGGCTGAGGAGGGGTTAAACCTGGTTGGGGATGGGGATGAGACCTCCAAAGGGTAAGGGTCACTACAGAGCTCAGAGCAACACCTTCTACCCGGGAATCACTGGTGAAGCCAGGCGGAGGAACAATTTTTAAGCATTTCTGGAAGTTCAGGCAACTGCTCTGTAGCTTGTCCCTGGGGTGGTGCCGGGACCCTGGGGAGCGGTATCTAATGACTTACCTGCGGTGGTAACGTTGGCAGGCATTAGCCTGCGGGGCTTTGACAGGAGGCAGAAAACCAGACGCAGTGCCTGAGGCTACCGCACCACATGCAAAGCAAATGTCAGCACTGCCCTGAAGAGCTAGGCAGCCCCAAAGGGAAGCAGAGGCACAAACTGTTCAAGGAGAAAATGGAAATTTCCAAGAGGGAATTCCAAGTGCTTGTTTGTATTTTGGTTTGTTGATAAAGAACATTTTTAAATATGAAGGCTTTCGGGAAAGAAGAATGCAAGTTTTTTTAAATATGTATTTTTATTACCATCATCTAAAAATTATATATTCTGATAAGAAAGAAAGGAAACAGGAATAAATATAAATTGAATTGCTGAGAACTTAGTATCTTTGATAAGAATGTCCAATATATTATCAAAGAGTAATTTAAGTATAATAAGATCCTTACTGCTCATGTACTTCTAGTTAATGGAGCAGAACTTACCTTCCATGGTAAGCACAGGAATGGTCCCAATTTGAAAAGTCAAAACGTATTATTAAAATGTCCTTTCAGGATCGAACAAATTAAAAATTCTGTAATACCCACCACAAAGATATATGTGTATCTAACACTCAATATTAATCTTTTTTTCAGAGGCTTTTGTTAGAATCCTAATCGTTTGGATTCTCATATCTGTATGTTTAGTCCGGTGTTAATTTTATTCTAATCAGCAGGGAAATGTTAACACATAATGTAGCTTAATTACTAGAAATACTCCATCACGGTGTCCTATGGCTGCAACATTATTTTTAAATGGACAAAATGTAATGTGTATAATTAACAAATATGAAGACTGCAAAATACACCAGCTAAGAACAAGTTTTTCCCAAAGAATCACTGAAAATGCAAAGTTCTGTTGGCTGTTCTCACTGTAAAATTTGCGCGGATCGCTACTTCCTACTTTTGATCCCATTCTGCCTTGTTAGGTTAGATATCATGAAAGTTCCCTAACCTACACCCCTAAGCTATTTGACACCATAAATAAGTAAAGTCGCTCAGTCGTGTCTGACTCTTTGTGACCCCGTGGACTGCAGCCTACCATGCTCCTCCGTCCATGGGATTTTCCAGGCAAGAGTACTGGAGTGGGGTGCCATTGCCTTCTCCAGAGGATCTTCTCAACCCAGGGATCGAACCTGGGTCTCCCGCATTGTAGTCAGATACTTGAGCATGTGAGCCACCGGGGAAGTCCTATTTTGACACCATGTATTTTACATATTTATATGAAAATATTGGCTGGGAACTTATATCTCCTCTGTATCAGTCATCTTAATGGTGTAGGTATTCAATCCCATAAGAAGGCAACCAACTAAAAATAATTCAAGGAGTTAAATTTTAGATCCAGGAAAAACAAAACAAAACAGAACTAGTTATTATCAAAACCAGCCAACCCTCTTCCTGATGGGTGTGAAATCTGAGGCCAAAGACAGTCAGTGACTTGTTCAAGCTCAGCCAGCGAGTTACAGGCTCATGGTGACCACCCTGGACTCCCCAAGGTCATCAGATCAGTGCTTCACCTGCCAGGCAACGTTTCCCAGTAGTTCTCCCATCACGGACTCTTGTTGCATGTGCCTCGGTAACTGTTGCTTTCCCCTGGGAACAGAGGGATGAACGGGATGGTTGATGAAATCCCCTTCCGGCACAGTGTGCTGAGGCTAGCTAGAAAATTTCTGCAAGGCCTGTTGTTTTACTCACCAGTAAATGAACAGTGCCTCCACTTGCAAGCAAGCAGCACAAGATTATAAAAGAAATAGAACCCACAGTAAACTATAATCAACATAGAGAGATTGAGGTGACTTCCAGGTTTGGGTCAATTTGTGTGTAAAGTTAGCATTCCTATAGACACCATGCAAAGGCACCATCCTTTTGGACCTGTGCTGAGATTCTCTAAGGATATTTTGTCTCTTCTTATTGGATCATTCTTCTACCTTCTCCCAGTTGGAATAATTTCCATCTCTACTTGGATTTGAGCAGTGTTTTCTTATCATGTGTTCTTCCGTTTTCTTGAACCAGAAAAAATCGAGAGGGAAAAACAAAACCTGCCAACGTTCAAGGAAAGTAGTGAAGAATGCTGTTAGCAGAGCACTTTTCCTTTTGTTCATGATGATTTCCACTTGTTTATTCTGCATTCTCTATCCAACCTCTTCAGTATAGCTTGTACCCTTTATAATAGGTGGCCTCACAGAGTCTCCACTTGCCCTTGCATCAAGCCTTTCTTTAACACAGTCTCCTTACCTGGACTCCAGACCATAGCTGCCTGCCAACAAGAAACCTTCATCTGAATGCTCCTCATTCTTAGCACCTCCAACATGAACTTCTCAATCGCGCCTTCCCTTTTAATCCAGAATCTATGAAGTTGCTCAAGCCACACGCATAAACTTTCATCATCTCTCTCTTACCATCACTTCTTGACTCTGCTTCCCAAAGAATGCCGCAGGTTTCTCTTCCTTTCTCCTCCTATTGCAACAGTCTTTGTTCATCTTTTCTTTTCTGGAGTCCTGTAATAGCATCCTATCTGCCCTTCTCGCTTCTAGTGTTGCCCTCTGAAGGCCAGCATCCATACTATTTGAAGTGTCATCTTTCCTAAAACAAATCCTTTTCTTCCATCCCCATGTTTATAAGCCTTCAATGGCCCTCATTGTGGTTTTTTTTTTGGGCATAAGTCAAAATTCCTCTCTCTGGTGTGTCTCAGTTTGTTTTGCAACTGATAGAATAGGTAATTCTTAGCATTACAGATGCAGGGGGTTTATTAATAGACATTTGGTCAGAGAGAGGATCTGAGTCCAGAAACATAAGCCCTCTACTCCATTTTTTCTGTTCTGCCCCTCCTGGTAGAGAAATGTGCTAGGCAGGGTTATGTTTTCAGTCCTGCATGCAGACTTAGGATACCATGCAGATGACTTCAATGAGGCTCTTTTGTGTCTGGCTTTGTTGTGACTTGTGTGATAAGGTTAATTCTGAACAAATACTTTTGTTCTTTGGTTATCTAATTGGCTTTCATTTTAACAGTTGGGCTCATCGGAGCATCAACCCTTTCATTTTAGGCAACGTCAAACTGTCCATATATAATGCACTTTAATGATGAGAGCAGCATTTGAAATTTAACCTAAAATAAGCAGGTCTCCTATTAGCAAACTTATTAGAATAGTACTAATACATAATTTATATTATTGGCCTTCCTGAAATTTCTCCAGGATTGCCCACCAGGGCAGTATGCTCTGGGAACCAGATCAAAGGGACTTTTACTATCTGCCTCCAGCTTCTCTGTTCCTCTGTCCCTTTATTTTCTAAAGTCAGGTTTGTTGTGGTGTAATTTATACACAGTAAAACTTCACTGTTACATAGTTCGGTGTGTCACGTATTTCCAAGTGTTTTGAAGAATGTGCACATTTACCTACTCACAGTAATCGAGAGGAAACATTCCCATTACTCAGAAAAGTTCCTTATGCTTTGCAGTCCATTCCTTCCCCACACCTGTTATAGAGAGAAGCAAGGAAATGAATTCTGCCAACAGTGTAAGTGATCGTGGAAGCAAAGTCTTCCCCAGGCAAGCCTTGAAGTGAGACTGCAGTCTTGCCAGAACCAAAGCAGCTAAGCCATACCCGGACTCCTGACCCATAGAAACTTAGATAACGAACGTGCATTTTCAAAAGCCACTGAGTTTGTGTTAATTTGTTACACTTGTTGCCACAGCAACAGACAACTAATATAGGCTGGTTGTTTCCAGTTTCTGGTGGTTACAAACAAAGCTGTTATGTGCATTCCCGTGTGAGTCTGAGTGAGTGAGTGAGTGAAGTCGCTCAGTTGTGTCTGACTGTTTGCGACCCCATGGACTGTAGCCCACCAGGCTCCTCCATCCATCGGATTCTCCAGGCAAGAATACTGGAGTGGGTTGCCATTTCCTAGTGACCTATATTCTTATTTCTTTTGGGTAAATACCTAGGAGTGCGATTGCTGAATCATATGATAAGTTTGCTTAACATTTAAGTAACTGCCAAGCTGTTTTCCAAAGTGTCTGTGCCATTAAATATCCTCACCAGCAATGTTTAAAGTTCTAGTTGCTCCATATCCACATCAGCACTTGTGATTGTCTGATTGTTTAAACTCTTAGCCATTCTAAGAGGTGAATAATGGCATTTCACTGTGGTTTTAATTTGCATTTCTGTAATGAGTAGTGACATTGAGTACTTTTTATATGCTTATTTTTCTACCCTTAGCTCTTCTTTGAATTATCTATTTGAGTTGTTCACCCATTCAAAAAAAAAAAAGAAACAACTTGTTTGGTCATTAAATTATGAGAGTTCTTTATGTATATTAGGTATAGTCTTTTAACAGATATGTGTTTTGTAAATATTGTCTCATGGTCTGTAGGTTGACTTTTTATTTTCTTAAGTGTCTCTCAAATATCAGAAATGTTTAGCTTTAATGAAATAAAACTTAGTATTTTTATTTTATAGATAATGATTTTATATAATATCTAGGAAATTTTTGCCTATCCAAGGATACAAATATTTTCTTCTAGCATTTTTATAGCTTTAGGTTTTACTTTTAGATATCTGATCCATTTTGAGTAATTTATACAAAGTACAATGCATGTCTCTAGTTAGAGTTTTTTTTTTAATTATGAATGTGTATTGAATTTTGTCAAAACATTTTTCTCCATCTACTGAAATGATACTATAGTCTTCTTTAGTCTGATAATATGAATTTCATTTACTGATTTTTAGAATTGAATCAGTCTTACATTACCAGAATAAAGCCCGTTTGGTCATGATGTTCTTATCCTGACGTTCTCAGCTTTGATTTAGGCTTGGTTGAGGTCAGATCCTCTTTAATTTTGGCTTCCCATGTACAGTCTGTCCTCTGGTCTTTCTGCAGTGCCTTTAGTTTCCTAACCTGAACTTATTGCCTTGCATCTTTGTCATACAACTTTAGGGGTATTTGCTTAGCCCACCAAATGCCTGATTCGTTAAGAACTGTATTCTCATTTCTCCCAAGAGGGTTAAGGCCTTGAGAGCCTTGTTTGTACCTTATGACCCTGGCTACAGCTGATTGGACCACCTGATGTGGGCACTTGACCTAAGTTGGGACAGTCATTTCCTCTTTCCCAGGAACTTGGATTGGAGACTCAAAGATACCAGTTGGTTTATGCTGATTGTTAGAAGTGAGAACGTGTTGTCAGGAGCAGACTACCTTTTGGCATAGCCAAGTTCAGCCAACGCAAGAATCATGGAGGAAATACGTTGGTTTGGACAGAGATAGGAGACTATTGAAGTTCTTAGTTCTTTTCTTTGGTTTAATGACTCGTTCCTATTCTTCCTTCCCTGTATATTTCCTTTCTTTCTTAAGATACTTTTGAATCAGGTTTTCTACTTGGAACCAAAACTGCCTTGGCCACGTTATGCTTCAACGACTTTGCACAATCTGTTCCTATAGCTTAGAATGCCATACTCTAACTGGTTTGCTCCTGATTCTTCTAGATGTCTAGGCAGCTTATGCTTGGGTTAAAATTATTCTGATTCCCTTCTCAGGTAGAGGCAATATTTCATTATGAAAGCTATTATTTATCCCTTCTATAATTTATCACATTATTATAATACTTGTGTTAGATTCCAAGCTCAAAGAACTTGGTCTTTAGTATTTCATATCACTGGGTTTAGTGTTTGGTCCAACTTATATCCTAGTAAATGCTTAGAATGAAAAAACTAATCCAGTAGTTTAGGTGAAACACTTTGCTTTGGTAAACATTCAAGGGGCCTTTATCCCTTATCTTCATAAGCAAGGGTTAGAGAGGCAACACTTCCAATTTCTCTTTGTCTCTGTCTTCCAGAAGATTGGTTCTCAAAGATGGTTGCATATTAGAATCATCCGGGGAAGGTTTTAGAAAGTCTTGGTACTTAGTCTGATCCCTGCACCAATTAAAGCAAAACCTCTAGGGAAAGACCCAGAATTAGATTTTTAAAACTATAATCACTTGGCGGATGAGGCTTAAATAATATAAACAATGCAATTCTGGTGACTTGGTCAGCCCTCCATAAATGCTGAAGTAATTGACCTAGACTGTGACTGGGAGGTGGGGTTTTTAAAAGCTCCCCAGATAATTCTAATATGGAGCCAACTTTGGGACCCACAGTGCTAGTGATGTCCTCATTCTCTGGTTCATAGAGAAATTCTTTAGAAACTGAAAATGCATGGCGGTAACAGAAAGTTACACCTTCCATACTGTATGGGAAGCAGGTCGGGGGGAATCTGCAATGCAGATCGTATGACCTCATTTTGCAGGCCCAGGAACTTGGTACTAATTGCATTTGTCTGATGCAAGAATATCAGTTACACACCTGCCCCAAGTTTTTTCCTCTCACAAACTGTACCATAACCCTGGTTATTGTTCATGAGGATCCTTAGCTTGGTAGATACAAAGTAGGCCACAGATGCGGCAGGGGGTAAGTAGCAAGTTGCTGACAGAAGCAGCGCACACCCCTCTTTGTTGTGCTGTCCTTGGTGCTGACTTTGGTAAGGAAAGCATTGCCTCCACATCTTGTGGCTTCCTCTGTTTTGACTTCAGGAATTAATGGTGTTTCTTTGCTTAACTTACAGAAATTAATGGTGTTTACACTGGTGGAGGGGAAATTAATGCTGTTGCATTGTTATGAGACACAAAGTAAGCGTAAGAAATATTTAGCTGGTAATCAAGAACATATCTTCTGATGAGTCTGACTTGCCCCCTTTTAGCTAGTTTTATGCATGGCTGCTTCCTAAGACTGCTCAGTGGGTTACAGTTGACAGAGGGGAACCAAAAATTATGACCACTTTACTGAGGCATGGCAAAGCTGCAAACCACGTGGAAAGGAGCTGTCAAGCAAACCCAGAATGGGGTTTCTTTGTTCCCAGCACTCAGTCAGGGCCTCCTTTTGTAATCTGCCTCTTGAGCATCTTAGAATCAGTTTCTTTTGTACCTAAATTTATTCTTGTTACTCAGCGACTATGGTTTTACTGTTTGGTATCTGCCTAAATGTCATTCTCTCTGAACTCAACCCAGAGTTGAGTGTTGGGTATGTGATCTCACAACATCCAAAGCCTTCACCCTTGTTGCTGTTGGGCAAACACAGGGCAATATCATAACATAACCCCTTAACAGCACAGCATTCATTTCAAATAATTGGGATGCATATTTCTTGCCTAGCCCTCACTCTACTTCTTCTACCAGCCTACCCAAAGGATTGTCTTTTTGAGTCCTGCTAGTCAGATCTCAGTGGTTTAACCAAACAAACATTTACTTCACTCTCATGGTCCATATTGATTGTTGGTTGACCAGGCTCTGCTCTGCTTTGTCCACTCCCAATCTCAGTACCTTACAGCAGCCACCAACAGCATGATCAGTATCCATGGCAGAGGGGGACATAGTGTAGCAAGTTACAGACCAACTCTGTTACCACTTGTCACAGTTCATTGGCTAAAGCATGTTGTAAGATCATGCCTGTTTCAAGAAGGCAGAAACATGTAATCTTACTTCTGCCCAGCAGGGGAAATGAGGGTATTCAGAGAACACATGGGAAAACATGTTTTGGATGTTAGGATAATAGTTTACCCAGAAAAACACTAAGAATTACACATAAAATTAAAAGGTGAGTTAAAGTCTCTAGTGAGTCGACAAGTTAGAACTAAACTAGAAGTGAGTTGACTTCCCATCAGGTGACCAAAGTATTGGAGGTTCAGCTTAAGCATCAGCCTACCATCTAAAAGAAGAAAGACACATTCTGAAAACAGCACTCAAAAATGAGAGACCATTAGGCATCCCTAAAGATGACCTGAGGATTAACTAGGTGAGTGTGCATGCAACTTTGAGACCAGCTCAAGTATATAGAGAGGCCTAAATTCTTCAGATCCACATTAGAAGTTTGTCTACATAATAAACACTTAAATTGAGTTGTTGTTCAATTGCAAAGTCGTGTTTGATGCTTTGTGACCCCATAGACTGCAGCATGCCAGGCTTCCCTGTCCTTCACTATCTTCCAGAGTTTGCTCAAATTCATGTCCATTGAGTTGGTGATGCCATCCAACCATCTCATCCTCTGTCACCCTCTTCTCCGTTTGCCTTCAATCTTTCCCAGCATCAGGGTCTTTTCCAGTGAGTTGACTCTTCCCATCAGGTGACCAAAGTATTGGAGCTTCATCTTAAGCATCAGTCCTTCCAATGAAAATTCAGGATTGATTTGCCTTAGGATTGACTGGTTTGATCTCCTTGCAGTCCAAGGGGCTCTCAGGAGTCTTCTCCAGCACCACAATTTGAAAGCATCAATTCTTCTGCCCTCAGCCTTCTCTATGGTCCAACTCTCACAACCATACGTGACTACTGGAAAACCTATGGCTTTGACTATAAAAACCTTTGTTGGCAAAGTGATGTCTCTGATTTTTAATATACTGTCTAGGTTTGTCATAGTTTTCCTTTTAATTAACACTTAAATTGAGAGCCAAAGAATAATACTGTTGGCTGCAATAAAAAGACAAGCTTGAAACCCCCACAAATAGATGATGTAATCAGGGCCCAGAGTGGGAAAGGTTTTTACCCTTAGTATCCCATAATGAGTAAGAGGAAGAACTAAATAGAGACAAGTTATGATTCTGAGTCCAGTGGTCTTTATGTCATACAGTAGTATCTGTCTTACTGTATTGATTCTAAGGAAAGTTTCCAACTGTTGACAGCTGTGGACTCAGACGATATGAACTTGAAATAAATTTGCTTCCAGGCATCCTTTCTGATTCTGCTCTTTGGTTGAGGGCACCATCCAATTTCTAATAGGACTTAGAATTCCTCGCTTATAACTTCTAAGGGTTAATTTGGAGTGTAGATTTTTTTTCCCTCCGTTTTGTTTAATGGATGAATTAGGTTTGATCAACATTCTAGTAATGTCTTGTAAAAATATAGGTTTAGAGTACATAATCCAACAGTTTGTGAGAAAATCATTTTCAAGGGAAATAAATTTGTTCCAATCAGAAACAGGATTAGTCAGGCTTGACCTGCTAAATTGAATCAGAGAGTTCTATAGCATCAGATGTTCCCGGCATTGACCTTTTAATGAGAAATGGTCCTATAAGATCTGTTTTACTCCTCTGTGAAATATTTTATGAATTTGAACAAAGCTTTCCATCATTTAGATACTATCAGGAGCTGAAGATGGGTTAGGCTGAGACCAAGTAAAATTAGCTTCTGATGGCCTGCCCGGGTAGAACATGTCTCATTTGTTAACTTGCTGACCCTCTTTCTTCCTCAAGCCAAAAGGCTCAAAAGACCAGACCCTAGTAAATACCTTTTATTAAGAGAAGTAAAAGACCAAAGCAACCTAGCAGAAGCTCTTTGGAGGAAAAAAAATCTCATAAGTATGCATTGTCTCCTGCCGGGAGGAACAGAGCAGCTGGGCTTGTGGCTTTCATATCACATCCACAACTCCTGTCCTCAAATGCAGCTTCGGGGCTTGACAACTGGAGTTGACTGGTTAAGCAGGTTGTAAGTTCCGTCTTTAAAATCACCCAGCTGTTCCTTTTCTCAAAAAAGGAAAACCAACCCAGCTGGTAGGTGGGAGTTTCCCACTGTGACCCGGGAAGCCGAGGTCTGGAGACAGGTGCAGAAGGGGAAATGTGGGAAGAGGGAGTGGGAGGAGGTGAGGCAGGGCCGCAGCCTTCACCTAGTCTACCCCAGCACTGTGGGGCCGCCCACCAACACGGTGGGGGCTCTCCCAAGTAGTTATTTGGAAAGGAGGCTTGTATTTCCTGCTGTGCTTTGCAGTCAGATAGGAATGGAGGGAAAGGGCGTGATAGGATCCTTGGATGAAGCTGGAGGAGGTCCTACAAACTGAGTCTAATCATTTTGGATGATGAAGCTGAGGTCTACAGGGGCACATGCTTGGCCCATGGACACAATTGGAGTCTAGTTACTCCAACTCTACTTGAGACCTCGTCTCTAATAACAATGCAGTGTGGGACAGATGCGTATGATCTAGACCTGGCATTAAAGACCCTGTAGTATCACTGCAGAGACAGTATAGTTATATAAACAACTCATAATAAATGGTGCTGTTAAGCACAGAGGTCCTTATTTCTATGCCACCGAACGTGCTGAATGTATTTAAACAAGATCCTTAACCTCTCTGTTTCTTGGGTGCTCCCTCTGTAAGATAACATTTACATACCTATAAATCTAGGTAGTAAAAAATAGAATTAAATTAAAAATTTTTTGTATTTAGAGAACTAATGATCATGGTCCCAGGGATGGGAAGAGAAGGTCTACAGTTAACTCTGGAACTTCCCCCAACACAGCTGCCCACAGTTCAGAGAGAGAACACTGTGGCTTTCATCCTCTCCTATGTCTTCCTCAAAACAGGGTCCTTCTCTGATAATCCACCTTTGGGGTCTTACCTTTGGTGTTGCCCAATGTATTCCTTTGAAATAGAGCCCCTACAGTCTCTACTCAAGACCTTAATAAAGTTATGTTTTTTCTCTCTCACTCTTTGACAGATGTCGAGTCTAACAGAGAGTTGGGAAATAAGGGCCAGACAAGTGATGAGTCTTCTTTGTCCTCTCCTTTCCAAGGCGACAAGTGATTTAGCTGGTACTTACGTGGTGTAAGTCAAAAAACGAGACAAATGGTAGTATCTGAGGACTATGTCTTCAGCACTCTGACATCCTTTAAGGATTCCTCATTGATTCAGTGAGTCTCCTGGTCTATAGATAAACACAATGTAGACAGGTCTAGAATGGTGCAGGAAACCTGAGTTTTATTCTTCCCTCTGCCAGGCTGTGTGATCTTGAGTGAGGACTTATATCTCTGATTCCCAGTTCCTTCATCTTTAAAAGGAGACATTTTTCTTCTCTGTGTGCCCTCCAAGGTTATTAAGGGACTGTAATCAACCAATATATGTGAAGACACTGACTATAAAGAATAACACATATAGGAGAAAAGGGAACCTTCCCACACTGTTGGTGGGAATGTAAACTGGTACAGCTACTATTCAACACAGTAAATGGAAGTTTCTCAAAAAACTAAAAAGAGAACCACCATGTGACTCACCTATTCCTCTGCTGGGTATATATCTCAAAAAAAGAGAAAAACAGTAATTTGAAAAGATACATGGACCCTAATATTCACAGCAGATTGTTTACAGTTGCCTAAATATGGCTTGCTAGGTGGCCCAGACGGTAAAGCATCTGCCTACAATGTGGGAGACCTGGGTTTGATTCCTGGGTCAGGAAGATCCCCTGGAGAAGGAAATGGCAACCTACTCCAGTATTCATGCCTGGAAAATCCCATGGACCAAGGAGCCTGGTGGGCTACAATCCATGGGATCGCAAAGAGTCGGACATGACTGAGCGATTTCACTTCACTTCACTTCAAATATGGCTTGCTAGGTGCCTCAGTGGTAGAGAACCTGCCTGCCCATGTAGAAGACTGGGGTTCAATCCCTGGGTCAGGAAGGTGCCTCAGAGAAGGAAATTGCAACCGATTCCAGTATTCTTGCCTGGAAAATCCTGTGGACAGGGGCGTCCGGCAGGCTACAGTTCATAGAGTCACAAAGAGTCAGACATGACTGAGCGACTGGGCACACATGTCTGGACAGATAAGGAAGCAGCGTAAGTATCTATTAACAGATGAATGGATAAAGTTGTAGTGTGTGTGTGTGAGTGTGTGTGTGTGTCTACACACACACGGGGTAGGGGCCAGATTGCAACGGCCCTGCTGCCCTGTGCTCAGGCGTCCCCTCTCCTCTCTGTGTCCCGTACACACTGCCCTCCTCTGATCCCAGCAGATGAGCTGGGCCACGAGCCCACCGTGCACTGGGAGGAACAGCTGCCCCGAGCCTGCACTTGCCTGGACGCTAAACAGTGAAAGTGTGTCTGAACATCCCTTTCCGATGGAGGGCTTGACCCACATGTGGTTTCTCCAGATAGAGCATCTTCTGACCCAAACAATCAAAAACTGAGAAAGTCTAAAAACACTCTTTTGAGAACTTGACCCATACCCCTGGCCTCCGGCCACAGACCTGGTGCAGAGAACCACTGAAGCTGAAGTTAGAGGCACTTGGATGAAGACAGAATGCAGAAACAGTCCTTTACGGGGAGGGGCATGAAGGCTAGTTATGGTGTTTGGACGGAGAACAGCTGCAGGGGTGTCTGAGGCTGTGCAGGCCCCTTGCAGCGCAGCTATTTTTAGGTGTGTTCTCAGGAAGAAGGAAGCAGAGCAGAACGTCTTTCATTCCAGCTTTTGGCAGCCAAACTGTGGCTATAGTCAGACGGGCATCCATTCTGCAACCTTCTTCCCTCCTACCCTTGAACTTCCATTTCAGTACAATTCTGCCTGGGGATTACCTATTGAAACCAGAGCAAACCCCACACAAAACCAAAACAGACAAAACCCAGACAGCAGCCCAAACCCATCTTGTTATTTCAACTCAGAGGTACCAGGCTCTTGCTCTGTTTGTCAGAGCATTTATTCTGTACCCATCACATATTTGAGTTTTGCGGTGTACTGGACACAACATAAATAAACCAGTGCCTCTTGTCCCTGGTCTCACATCGAGCTTAGCACGGGAGCGGGAGGAGTGCATACATTGTTCAGTGGACATTCAAGTGAGAGTCCATACCTCAACATCTTTGGGGAAGCCACACTGATTTGGGGCAGGGTTGGGCTTCCCTGGTGGCTCAGACAGTAAAGAATCCACCTGCAATGCAGGAGACCTGAGTTCAATCCTGGGTCAGGAAGATCCCCTGGAGAAGGGAAAGGCAACCTACTCCAGTATCCTTGCATGGGAAATCCCATGGACAGAGGAGCCTGGTGGGCTACAGTCCATGGGGTTGCAAAGAGTTGGACATGACTGAGCGGTTGACACTTTCACTTTTCAGTTGTAAGAACATCTGAGGTATGCGGGATGTTGTTTTGTTGCTAAGTACTGTCTGACTCTTGCATCTCCATGGGCTGTCTATGGGACTACCCAGGCAAGAATACTGGCATGGGTTGCCAAGTCTCCAGGGCATCTTTCCAACCCAGGGATCGAACCCACGTCTCCTGCATCGCAGGCAGCTTCTTTACCTCTGAGCTACCGGGGAAGTCCAATAGGCGGTGTATTTCACTCAAATCTGAGGACTGATAGGTTGCCCCTTGCAATCTCTGAATCCTCTTTAATAAGTGGACAGCCTACTTATATCTAATTCATCTAGGTCTAGTGCACGATGCAGGAATAGAAAATTGCAGAAAATCCTTGGCAGACCACCCTCATGTTTCTGAGTTTGGATTTAGTTCCTTTCAACTGAAGGCACAGGGTGGCAGAGGGTGCTTTCATGGGGAGCCCTTTGTTGAAGGCAGAGGAGTGTGCCAGTGGCCTCAGCTATGGCAAAGCAGGTGGCAAATGTGTGCATCTGGGTTTGCACATTAAGCAAGAAGCAGATGGCCCTGAGGAGTCCTGCCCAGTGATTCTCCGAGCTGGTTACAAACCTAAGGAGTAAAGCACTCTGCTTGTGAGGCCGGCTCCTGTGGATCCACTGCCCTAGCCCCTACTGGTCTGGACAGAAGCGCCAGTGCATCAACTCGGGGAAAGTTTGCTGGAGTCATCTGCCTTGTGGGGAGATCTGATCATGTACATTTCCCTGAACTCTAAGGGTCTCTGCAATCTGGAGGCAAATCAAGCAGTTACAGCCTTAGAACAGATGAAGGAGAGCTGTGATAAGACATTATCAAAGGTTTTGTGGCAGTGGGTTGTCAGCCCCTCTCCACCAAGGAAGAGACTTTCTCTCTCGCTTGGGTTCTTGCCCTGGAAGCAGTATCCCTGAGTTCTGCGTGTCCACTAGGGGGTCCATGGGGATAATCAGCTTCCAGGCCCTGTCCTGAACCAGACTGGAGGTGTGTGAGGCCTTGACCATGTGCCGACTTCCTCGGGATTCTCAACTCCCGATGACTACAATTGCCTCTATAGCAACCTCTTGATGGGTAAAAGGCTTCCTCCTGTATTTGTCTTGGCCCAGCATTTTACACGGTGAAACCAGACTCCAGGGGTGATCCCTGCAGCTCTGCATATGAAAGCATTTGCAGGACATGGAAGAGACGAGAAATGCTTCTCTTTCAGGTTGGAAAGCAGAGAGAAGTTGGTTATCTGTATGCACGTGGGCTTCACGTGGGGAGCTCATGGAATGAAACGCTGGCCATGCTGCCAGGCCCAGGGCAGGCCCTCAGTTGGCTGACTCCTAGGGATGGAGATTTTGCTGGCTGAAGACCTCCTGTCTGGCCTCTGGAGCAATTTTCAATAGCGTCGCATGGAAGTTATGCTTAATAGGATGTGGTAAGAAAGGATTTCTCCTAGTTGGAGCCTTGGCTGCAGCCTAGAGCCACATCTGAGGCTACTGCTCTCATTGCACACAGCTCTGCAGCGCTTCTGCTCTGAGACAGGTGGCAGGAACCATACAGCTGCTCAGAGTGATCTCGAGAGCGGGAACAGGAAGAGGTCATTTTAGAGATGTGTGACCAAGCAGTGTGTGGGTAGCCACCCTGCCATAAACCTCCACAAAGGCAGCTCACCTTACCCTCATTTCAGAATTAGGAGGCATGAGATGCTCTTAGTTAGCAGAGTGATGAGATACTGGTTAGAGCCCACAGCTTCTGCTCTCATACTTGTTTCAATTCAAGAAATGTTATTTGGGACCAACTATGTCCAAAGAACTATGCTAGGTGATGAACAGGACATCCTCCCAAACCACAGGAGCTGATGGTCCATCACTTCCTTGCTTCCACCTCAAAAAGGCTACATTCAGATACTGATTTTTGTCCTAGAGTGATGTTCATGACAATTTCTTTACTGGGATATCTAAACCATAATTCAAAAGGACACATAGACCCCAGTGTTCATTGCAGCACTATTTACAGCAGCCAGGACGTGGAGTCTGTCATATAGAGTAAGTCAGAAAGAGAAAAACCAACATCATATATTAACTCATATGTGTAGGACCTAGAAAAATGTTGCAGATGAACCTATTTTCAGGGCAGGAATAGAGAGAGGCAGATGTAGAGAAAGGATATGTGGACACAGGGAAGGGGTGGACAGGTAGGGTGGGGTGCATTGGAAGATTAGGGTTGGTATATATGCACTGCCGTGTGTAAAATACCTAGCTAGTGGGAACCTGCTCTACAGCACAGGACGCTCAGCTCTGCTCTGTAGTGACCTAGGCGGGTGGGAGAGGGGGTTGGGAGAGAGGTTTACATGTATACATATAGCTGATACACTTCAGCTGATTCACTTCATTGTACAGCAGAAACTAACACAACCTTGTAAAGCAATTATATTCCAATTTAAAAAAATGCTGGTGAAAATCATAAAAGGTAGATAGGCAAGAAGAAGGAAAGAAAAATGAGTCACAATTCCACCCAAACATGCAATTACTTAATGATTCATTCTGTATTATTATATCTGTGTCCTTTTAAACATAATTATTTTCTGGATATATTTTCACATTAAGAAGAAAAGGTGGTCATGTTATAAACACAAGCTCTTTTGTCTCTTGCCTATTCTTTTCTGCTCAAGCGTTTTATGTGCTTATTATTATTTTTTTTATTTTGTAATTTTTGCTGCTTAACCAGTTTTTGTGATTTAAAATATATATTTAATTGGTTTATTTATTTTACAATCCAACTGGAAATTTGACCAGAGTTTCCTTTTTTAAAATTTATTTTTTTGTTGAAGTATATTTGCTTTACAGAATTTTATTCTTTTCTGTCAAACCTCAACATGAATCAGACATAAGTATCTTTAACTCTTAGTATTTATATCCTAATTTATGTTGGGTTCACTTGTTTTCACTGCAGTTCTTAAGATTTTACTTCGGTTATTATTTCAAATAATAAAGGTAAAAAGATATTCCTGACAGACAGGGTAGAAAGGACACGTGTGCTATCAAACATTAATATTGACCGTATTTGCTTTTAGCTTTTTTTTTTTAAAGAGATGAAGCGTTGCAGAGTTGAGCCTCTCTGCATGCACCTAGATTGTGAACTCCTGCTTGCCTTGAAGACTGACCTAACTTATAAAAATGAAGAGCAGAGCAATCCTGTGCCTCCTCAACAGGAGGCAAGAAGCTTTATCCAGCTAACCTGAGTGTTCTCGATTCTGCCCTTGGGGAATTTCCCTCTTAGTGTCCTGACAGATGTGCTCTGGGAGGAACAAAGATGAGGACTCTTAATTCTTCACCAAAAAAAGATTACACTTCTATAATAATGCTTCACTCCAAATAAGGTGACTCCAGAGGGCACCTAGTAGGTGAAAGTTTACTGCCGTAGTTGATTCACAACACTGTGTTAATTTCAGGTGTACAGCATAATGATTTAGCTACACACACACACACACACATATATGTCCTTTTTCAGATTCTTTTTCATTATAGGTTATGATAAGATACTGAATATAGTTCCCTGTGCTGTATATTAATTTCATTTATTTTATTCAGCTCATTTACTTTATATATGGTAGTATGTATCTGTTCATCCCAAACTCCTATCCCTCCCCTACTCCCCCTTTGATAACCACAAATTTGTTTTCTATGTCTGTGAGTCTGATTCTGTTTCATAAATATTAGATTCCACCTGTAAACAATATAATATGAAATGTGTCATTCTGGGCCTTAGTTCAGTTAATACAATAGTCTTTCGTCCATCCATGTTGCTGCAAATGGCATTGGTTCATTCTTTTTTATGGCTGAGTAATATTCCATGGGGTATGTATTGTTGTGGTTGTTGTTTTGTAGCTCAGTCATATCCAGCTCTTTAGCAACCCCATGAACTGTACCGTACTAGGCTCCTCTGTCCATGAAATTTTCCAGGACAGAATACTGAAGTGGGTGGCCATTTCCTCTTCCAGGGAATCTTCTCGACCCAGGAATTGAACCCACATCTCTGCGTATCCTGCATTTCAGTCAGGTTCTTTATAACTGAGCCACTGGGGAAGTTGTATACCTTATCTTATTTTTTTTATCTATTTATCTGCTGATGGACTTTTAGGTTGCTTACATGTCTTGACTATTGTAAGTACTGCTGCTATGAACATGAAGGTGCAGAACCTTTTTGATTTAGAGCTTTCTCTGGATATATGCACAGGGGTGAGATTGCTGAATCATATAGTAACTCCATTTTTAGTTCTTTAAGGAATCTCTCTACTGTTCTCCAGAGTGGCTAGGGCTTAGCTTCTTGTTAATAAAAATTAGCGGATAAAATTAGCCCTTAATATGTATTAGTCACCGTTTTGAGAGTTTAACCTGCAATCTCATTTAAACTTCACACTGACTTTCTGAGCAAGGTATAGTACTAACCCCCATTTTACAGATGAAAAACTGGAGAGTACAGATGTTACTTGCCCAGAGCCACACATTTAGGGGGTGGTGGGCTGGGGTTCAGTCCAGGCAGTCAGCCAAAAGAAAATACACTCGTCAGTAGAGGTTTCTGGTAGCCCCTGAATGTAGGCATATAGGTGGTTCTGTACACCATGTGTGACATAAGGGGTATGTGAAGGCCACTTGTCCGTAACTTTCTCCCTGTGCAGGGGTAGTGATGGTTCAGATCCACTGTCTTGGCTTCCTGGGGCTCCCATAACAAATTACTATGATCCTGGCCGCTTAAAGCGCACTTTCTCTCCAGAGGTTCTGGAGGGTAGACACTGGAAGTCAAGTTGTCACAGGGATACACTCCCTCTGAAGGCTCCAGGGCACTTCCTTGACTCTCCTTCCTTCCGCTTCCGATGGCCTGCAGTGTTCTTTCACTTGTAACATCACCCAGTCTCTGCCTCCATGACCTTCTCTGCCTTCTCCCCTTCCTGACAGCTGCCAGTCATTTAATTGAGGGCCAGCCTAAATCTAGGGTGGCTTTGTCCAATATCCTTATCTAATTACATCTGCAAGGATTTTATTTCCAAATTTTACTCTCATCACTTAAGATATATTCTTGTGTATTTAGACTTGCTCTGTCCAGAGGAGTTCTCTTGTTAACAATCAAAAAGGAGGAAGGGCTTTTTTTTTGTGAATGCGTTTTGGGATTGTTTGTTCTGGAGCTGCAGCAACCCAGGAGTCTCAAAGGAAGACAGGAAGTAATGATGAGACACAGCAAGGGTAGATGAGAGGGAAGGGATTGAACACAAATTTCAGTGTATTTGTAGTCTGGATAAAGGTTTGGCTGAGAGCACATTCTCCTGAGAAGCCTTCACAGAAGGGGACTGAAGAGGCCGTCAACCACCCAGTGAAAACCTCTGTCTATGGATTTGCTAACATGAGCTCTAAATTGCATTTGGGACCTGCATAATTTTTTGAAACTGTGTTCAGAAGTACAGATTGTAAGTCTCACTTGCAACAACAAAAGCAATTTCTAATTGCATAGAAAGCAAACTGCCACTAGCAAAGCAAATCCACTGCCCCCTCATTTTATGGAACATGTAAATTGTCTCTGTTACACTTAAACCCCCAAAATGTCAATTTGCAGAATCCATCTGGCCTGCTCCATGAACACTTTTTGTAGCATTTTAGGAAAAGCTTTACTCGATGACTAAGAAAGGATAGTACCCAACATGAGACCAAAACCATATCCCACTGAGATCTCAGTGACTGAAGGCCAGCCTTTTACATCTCATTGCCTTGGTCTCCCTATGAGCCAATTTACCTCCCAGGGATCCTGTGAGTATTACAGACACACATTTAGACAAAAGCAGGCAAACTTAATGCCAAGGAGCTTTGTGTGTAACTGTGTGACTAACTGCATATGTGTGCTGTGGTGGGAGGTGATGCCATCTTTCTAAACAGGCAGGGGGTTGTACATGTCTAAGAAGCAGCAGTTGTGCACCAAAATAATCCCTGATGCCCTCATCCTTGATTTATATAAGAGCCTCCAGAGCTAGCACTTGAAAAGTGTTAAACTGGAAGGAGTACTGTACTAAGACTGCAAGTGTTATGAGAATCTCAGTTTTAAATTGATGAAGATGGTGCAGAGTTAAATGACTTGCCCAAGGTCAATGGTTGCATTATGCAATTTAGATTAGAATGGAAAGACATGTATTAAAATATCCATTCATCTGGCATTCATTCTAGCTTTTTACCTTCAGAATAAATTCCAAATCCAATCACTTCTCACCATCTGTACCGCTACTGGCCTGTTCCAAGACATCATTCATCTTGCCTGAATTTTTGCAATAGCCTTTTAGGGGTTCTCACTTTTTCTACCCTTGTTCATTTTCTGGCTTCTAATCTGCATAGCAATCTGAGTTACCCCTTTAAACTGTTAGGTCACTGGCATCTGTGCTCAGAACCTTCAGTGGCATTTCTGCTTACCCAGAGCAAAAGCCAAGGTTTATTCAATGTCCTGCAATGCCTTAAACAATTTGATCTACACTTCTACCTTTCTCTGCTTTGTTCCCTTCAGTCTGACTGTACTCGCTTCCTGTCTATTCTTCGAAAATGTCCTAAATGCCCTGATTTTAGGACGTATAATGTCTTTTTAAAAAGGCAGTGTTAAGTTTTACTCCATCATCTAAAAGTCTCAGCTCTTCCTTCAGAGTCCTTTATAAACAGCACCTCCCATACCATTAATCCTCACCCCCTTTCTCTGAATGATTGATATCTATACCATTTTTTTTTTGCTTCAGGACATAATATGTGTTGATTTACTTTTCAATGCCTGTATCTCTTTAAAAAATGTGAGCTTCATGAAGCAGAGTGAATTATTTGATATTCAAATTTGTTTCAGCATATCCTTGACATCTTGCCTCTGCTTGGATGCTCCAAGTGGCTGGGGGTTACTCTACTGTTTTTAAAGGCAATCCTTTCTAAAGGTGGATATTAGTTGCGGGACATTATGGAACATTCTTATTTGTGGGAAGTTGATATCTGCTTTTCTGCGACATCCACACAGTAATTTCCTTGCCCCCAACCCCTGCCACTGAATCCATGTGGAAATATTCTATTCTGATCCTCAAGGTTTCTCTCCTTATCAGTTCACCTGAAGACGTGCGTCTTCCCTCACTAGAAATCTGAAGACTGCCGGTTTCTGAATACAGCAGACCATTTTGACAAGAATGGCAATGATCATTTACGCTACAGTTCAGGGAAAACGCAATGCCAGCTGCCTCCCACCGGGGTTCCCATTAGCTTGTCACTTCTTTGTGCTCCTTTACTGCTTCCATGACAGGGACGTAGCAACTATCAAACATTTCCTCCAGGTCCAATTTTGCCTCTCTTCAAGTGCTCCCAGTTGTAACCACTTATTTTCCTGCCTGCTTCTTTGCTCTGAGGCTCTCAAACCCTCCTTTCACTGTCTGCAGAAGGAAAAATCGTTGTTCACCTCTTTCCGAAGTGGCCTGATCCCCCATTGATTTTCCTGGTTTTGACACTAACTGGCTCTGTGACCTTGAGCAAGTCATGTTTTCTTCCTGGAACTATTTTTATAGGTCTTTCTCAGACCTGAAATGTTGAATATAAGACTCTGAGTGAATTCTTGTCCTAAAAATTAAAATTGGAAAATACTTAAGCTCAAAATTAGTTAAGAATTTAATTAAATCAGTATTTGAGCACCCATTGGGACTATATATATATATATATATATATATATATATATATATCAATTTGAGTAAAATTTATAGTAAATTTAGAGTAAAATTTGTACTGCAAGGAGATCAAACCAGTCAATCCTAAAAGAAATCAATCCTGAATATTCATTAGAAGGACTGATGCTGAAGCTGAAGCTCCAATATTTTGGCAACCTGATGTCAGAAGTTGACTCATTAGAAGACTCTGATGCTGGAAAAGATTGGATGCAGGAGGAGAAGGGATCACTGATTCAATGGGCATGAGTTTGAGCAAGCTCTGGGAGATGGTGAAGGACAGGGAAGCCTGGCGTGCTGCAGTACATGGGGTTACAAAGAGTTGGACAAGACTGAGTAATATATGCTGCTGCTGCTGCTAAGTCGCTTCAGTCGTGTCCGACTCTGTGCGACCCCATAGACTCCCCCGTCCCTGGGATTCTCCAGGCAAGAGCACTGGAGTGGGTTGCCATTTCCTTCTACAATGCATGAAGGTGAAAAGTGAAAGTGAAGTTGCTCAGTCGTGTCCAACTCTTAGTGACCCCATGGACTGCAGCCCACCAGGCTCCTCTGTCCATGGGATTTTCCTGGCAAGAGTGCTGGAGTGGGCTGTGTGTATATATATGTGTGTATATATATAAAGCTTCTTTCAAACCAATTAATCTTCCTAGAGAAATAGACAGACATATGTGAAACAATTTTTTAATTAAATTCTACTTGGATGAATCAAAAAGGAAAAATTGGTAGAAAACTGTTGGCTATCTATCTTGGAAACCTGAATTTTGTATTGATTCATTATGGCAAGGTTTATTTCTGAAAGGCACAGAAGTTAGAGTCAGAGTGCCTGGTTCTAAAACTTACTCCCCTTTTCACTAGATAAGGAAAAGCAGGGAACATGATTTGATCTTTCCCTTCCTCAGTTTCTGTATTTTAAGACAGATATGATAAAAATCACTTTGTAGATTTGGTGTGAGGATACACGCAGTGAAGTCTCCAGATTCCCGGAGAAAATGCTGTACGTGGTGTGTGTTCATTGAGTGGTTGTTCTTTCTACATTTGTTGGTGTCCTTAATCTCCTTGATTCTTACAGTGTCTGTGTCATAGTTTCTTTGATATTTGCTCTCCTCCTCTCCTAGTGTTTCATACAGTCCTTGTGTTCTCAGTGCTTGAAGTTCTAAGCTACTTTCAGATTACAAAATAGCTCAGCACATAATTTGCAGTTTTGGAAGACTTGTGGTAAAGTTGATGGAGTCATAGGCTTGGGGATGGAGGTGTAAGTCCCAGGCAATGATGATAGCCTAGGGTGATTTATATGATATAAGTAGAAGACAGTCAAGTCTCCATAAAATATATAGTACCAATTCTTGTTTGAATTATTTTATATTAACAACAGCATGATCTTCATGTATATTTCAGACAGAGAAATTGAGGTGGTTAAATATGGTCACAACTTTTTAGTGAGGTATCAAAGATTTTTCTCCTTTTATTATTGAAGATATATTACCAAAGAATATAGGGAAAATGTCTTAATGCTACATGCCTGTTATTTAAGTCCCTAAGTAGGGCATCATAATACTTCTGTTGAAGAAAGGAAAGAGTGACCATAAGATTCAAATTTAGACACACATCACAGTCTTCTAGTCAATGGTGTGTACACTAGAAATGAAATATTCTTTCTTTGGATATTGGGCTTTCTTGTTTGAAAATTATACCGCTTTTACCTAGCTTCCGTCCTTTCTCTGGGTGAGGAAAAAAATCTCATTGCTTTGTCAGTCTCCCTCCCTTAAACATCCATGGTTGAATTATGTGCATGGATTAACAGCAGTGCAAAACCTCCCTGCAATAATAATTCTACACTTCCATTTTTGGTTGGAGTGAGAGTGGGATTTCTTTCATGTACCCCAAACCCCCACTGATAATGATAATTATCGGTACTGTGGGCAAGATGTGGTTTTCAGCACCAAGGAGAGCTCCTACTGAGTGAGTGATGATGAAAGCATTGTTATCTTGGGCTATTCTATGGAACCTACTTCCTGGGTCTATGTATTCAGTTATTTATTCACCATAAATATTTCCTAAGTGCCTATTAACTTCCAGGAATAATCCTAAACCCTAGTGATATGATGGTTAACATATCATGTGCCATTTTGTCCTGTGATTCTCTAGACCTCAAAGAACAAGCACTCCCAAACGAGTCTTTAATCTTTTAGGGTCAGGTGGCAAACAGTTCCTTAAAAGTGGAGTCATTTCAATACTTAATAGCTGCTTTATTTGGAGTTTCATAGAGGAATTTTTATATTTTTGGCCACATATAAGTGTCAACATTAAGTCTCTTCTATGGTCAAACAGCTATGATGAAGAATATGAACAAAAGTGAAGCAATAAAAATCCAAGCAGAGGCTACTGTAAGTGTCACTTCCCCATTATTCTATTAGCTTAGACAGCTCTCAACCCTGCTCATAATCAAGAGGAAGGGACAAAGGCCTTCCATAGTGATGATGTGATCTTGAGTGGAAAGGTCACATTATAGATGAGCATGTAGTGTGGGGTATTTTGTGGCCATATTTTGGAGATATGCACTATTCTATTTCACTTTATCTTCCTGTAATTGGTCCTAATATATTTAATTTTACATATAATAAAACTGAGGCTCTTAAATATTTAATTTTTATATATGAAATTTCTCAGGGAAAAGAAACAATAATCTCATATCTGTCACAAATTTTCTCACAATTAAGAGATTCTGTATTGGCTACTAATGATAATTACATTGGAATCCAAAGACTCAGTAAATAAAGTGACAAAATGAATGAGGGATTGAATGAATATAGTTTTAGGTGCCTGGGTCTTCCTGGGTATTGTAGACATATTTAAAATATGATTTTGATATAAAAAATATTTGCTCCCCTCATAGCTCAGTTGGTAAAGAATCTGCCTGCAATGCAGGAGACCCTGGTTCGATTCCTGGGTCTGGAAGATCCGTTGGAGAAGGGATAAGCTACCCACTCCAGTATTCTTGGGCTTCTCTTCTGTAGCTTAGCTGGTAAAGAATCTGCCTGCAATGAAGGAGACCTGGGTTCGATCCCTGGGTTGTGAAGATCCCCTGGAGAAGAGTATGGCTACCCACTCCAGTATTCTGACCTGGAGAATTCCATGGACTATATAGTCCATGGGGTCCCAAAGAGTTGGATACAACTGAGCAACTCTCACTTTCACTTGCACTTTGATATTAATGACAACATTCTAAATTTTATGAATTGATTGTGTACTGATAATATGAGATGTAGGATCAGGACTAGTTGGTTACTAGAGCTGTTTGTATCATCTTGGCAAAGACAATTGTTAAATATTCAGAAATTTAGAATTTGGTAATTAAACAATTGTTAATGGAAAGTATGTGTGCCATAAAATTGACAAATACTACCTAGAAGTACAAGTTTATTTTTTGTTTTGTTTTGTTTGGTAATAGTTCACCAGAATAACACTGAACCATGCTGGATAAGATTCTTTGTCTCATGGGAGTGACATGACTCCAAGATGTAGACTCTATGTCTCTTGGATATAGAACTCCAAGATGAAGTTCTACACCATTTTCACAGATAAATTCGGATCTCTATAAAGAGATGAAGGCCATATTTAAAATTTTTGCCTATGAAGTCTCAACATGCCCTGGTATGGATTCTTAGCTGTAAGTAGGCAATGGCACCCCACTCCAGTACTCTTGCCTGGAAAACCCTATGGACAGAGAAGCCTGGTAGGCTGCAGTCCATGGGGTCGCTAAGAGTCTAACATGACTGAGCGACTTCACTTTCACTTTTCACTTTCATGCATTGGAGAAGGAAATGGCAACCCACTCCAGTGTTTTTGCCTGGAGAATCCCAGGGACAAGGGAGCCTGGTGGGCTGCCATCTATGGGGTCACACAGAGTCGGACACGATTGAAGTGACTTAGCAGCAGCAGTATATCTCTTTCCATAGCATTCACATTAGGGGTAGCCATATCTGTGGTGTGTGGTGTGCAGAGTCCTGGCCTAATGGGGCAAAACATAATCTTGAAGTCATGATACTTCTTAAGCAGGATTAGTGTCACTTTTCATAGTTGTTATCTTGTATACCCTACTAGAGTAGTTTCAACAATTATGAACATCAATAACTAACATTTTGCTATTCTCTCTTCTTCCTTCTCCATTTCCTCCATCTCTCCCTCTTTCCCACCCACCTACCATTTATTTTGATGAATCATTTAAAAATATATTATAGACATTGTGATACTTTATCCCTAAATATGTGTGCATGTCCTAACAATAAGAATATTACCCCCACCTAATTATGTTACCATTATCACACCTTAAAGAAATTAATGATAATGTCTTCAGTTCAGTTCAGTCACTCAGTCATGTGCGACTCTTTGCGACCCCAGCACGCCAGGCCTCCCTGTCCATCACCAACTCTCGGAGTTCACTCAAACTCACGTTCATCGAGTCGGTGATGCCATCCAGCCATCTCATCCTCTGTCATCCCCTTCTCCTCCTTCCCACAATCCCTCCCAGCATCAGAGTCTTTTCCAAGGAGCCAACTCTTCTCATGAAGTGGCCAAAGTACCGGAGTTTCAGCACCATCTAATAACCCGTCTGTATTCAAATTTCTCCAATTTTCCTTCCACCATCTATCAAAAAAGGTCTTAGATTTTTTTTTAGAAAACAAAATTTAGTCAAAGCTTATAGATTTGGTGCCCTTGTTTAATATTACAGTTGAGAAAATAGGCTTAAAAAATTAAGGTCATGCAAACAGTTGTATGCTGTGGGTAGGGTTCAAACTAACTGGCTCCATGACCCTTATCCACTTCATACTATTGGAAAAAATTTCCAGTGATTATGAGAGAGAAACAGAGAGAGGCTGACTATAGCTGGAGGTCATGTGTTATTGAGTTATTCTTTTAGGTAAATTTTGGTTAAGAGAAAATTAGATGGCCATGATCCTCTATTGGCTCAGACAGAAAATAGATTAGAAATTTAGTCATGTTGAAAGAAGACAAAAGAGCTTTTTTCTTTTTTGTTTGTGTTTATTTTTAAAACAGCCAGAGTGACAGTACTCAGTTAGCTTAAGTCTTTTGCAGACCTGAAGAAAATGCAGTCTTTTTGAGTTTGCTTTGAGTACCTCAGGACTTTTTCAGTTCTCTCTGTTCCTACTTAGACCTTAGATGGCTAGTGTGAGTCAATGACATGTAATCCTGAAGAAGGAATGTCAGTGTGTTCTATCTGGGAGGCCCTTATTTGTGTCTGACTCACCGGTGAGATCCCACTGGATAATTCGGGGCTTTCACCATCTTTGTGGTGATGATTTTTTTCCAATATTAGAGTCCTAGTTGTTTATGTCTATTTCTCCATAATTTGAGAACCCTTAGGAGTACTTTCCAGATTTCCAATAATTAAGCTATTTTTTAGAATTCTCTTAGGATTCTTTTAGAATTCTTAGGATTGTCTTGTTGTGTTTCTTTTGTTTCAATAAGAGATATGTGATGTTCTCAATGATGTAGACTTGGCCATCATTTGTCCCAAGGGAGTTATTTGGTTCTATATAACAAATGAAAGTGCCTTAGGGGCTGAGATCCATTTTAAGGCAGTTTAAAGTCCCTTGGTGAAGCCATGCTTCTACCTACAGATTTTCAAAACATGTCGGTTATTTCTGGTGGGGCTTCTACCAAGTCCCAAAGTCATGTTGTCTCAATATTCATCTATCAGTGTAGAACCTCAGTTCAGTTCAGTCACTCAGTCATGTCCGACCCTTTGCAACCCCATGAATCACAGCACACCAGGCCTCCCTGTCCATCACCAACTCCCAGAGTTCATTCAAACTCACGTCCATCGAGTTGGTGATGCCATCTAGCCATCTCATCCCTCTGTCATCCCCTTCTGATTCTGCCCCCAATCCTTCCCATCATCAGAGTCTTTTCCAATGAGTTAACTCTTTGCATGAGGTGGCCAAAGTACTGGAGTTTCAGCTTTAGCGTCATTCCTTCCAAAGAACACCCAGGACTGATCTCCCCTAGAATGGACTGGTTGGATCTCCTTGCAGTCCAAGGGACTCTCAAGAGTCTTCTCCAACACCACAGTTCAAAAACATCAATTCTTTGGCACTCAGCTTTCTTCACAGTCCAACTCTCACATCCATACATGACTACTGGAAAAACCATAGCCTTGACTAGACGGACTTTTGTTGGCAAAGTAATGTCTCTGCCTTTGAATATGCTATCTAGGCTGGTCATAACTTTCCTTCCAAGGAGTAAGCGTCTTTTAATTTCATGGCTGCAATCACCATCTGCAGTGACTCAAACTTTCTCTAAAAGATCATCTTCATTCTTAAAAACATCCATGAGAAATTATGGTATTTCACAATGATTTGTACTTAAACTATGTGAACTTGTTGCCTTCAACACAGATCTGTGATATTTAAAACTCTTATTTTTAAGTCCAGTCACCTCTACTATGAGTGGATAAAAACTAAGAAATCCCTTGGTCTGGAGATGTATTTTGGAGTAAACAGAACTTTGAGTACTGTTTCTCCATGTGAAGTGGGAATTACTCTCTTCATTGTGATGGTGATGCTGGTAGTTTGCTCTACTTCCCAATATTATAGACACAAGTAAAATAATTTTTATTAGTATTTCTCTTGAAAAGATGAATAATATTTCACTTGGGCCTTCTTAAACCAATATATCAATCTCTCAAGATAATGCAGATGTAAAATGTCACAGTTACTACATAAAAGATATCTAACTTAGCATCTTCTTATGCTAGACACAGAAATATTGGGCTCTCTATTAGTTGGTATAATATAGCTCTATAAATTTGTCCCCTCTAAGAGCTTAGGTCCTTAACTAATTGACAGTCACATTGGTTTGTGTTGAAGAGAGATGGCAGCACTCAGATAATTGCAGTGACGAAGGAGTTAACAGAACCGGAAGCTGATGAAGTGAGATGCTAGCAGCAGATGGTGTTGTCAAATAGAGGTATAATTGCATTTTTAAAAATCCCTTCAAAATAGTTTCTCAAGCTTACTTAGGTGACATTTGTCAGGCTCTGGAAATCACTTAAATGGGTACAGAAATAAAAGAATTACAGAGGAAAATGTCACCATCTGAATTTGTCTTGAGTCTTATTGAGTCAAGACACCTGAGGTTCTTGTTAATACTTTGCAACTATCTGCAGCCCGTACAATAGGACGTGTCATTGTTGTGTTAAGTTTAGCTCATTTTGTGAGGAAGGTCTTTTGTGACAGTCTAGAGAATGTAATGGATTTAGTGCACTTTTAAAACATGAAGTCTATGGGAAAAGAAGTATAAATTATCTTACATTCAAATACAAAAAAAAAAAAAAACAACCCTCACTGGGGCTTTTAGAGAAAGGTAATTAATGCAATTGAAAACTAAAGGAAAAATAGTCTCTTTTTTTCCATTTTATAGTTTGTCAATTTTACTGAATATGGCACAGCAAGAATGAAATGTAAAGTGCTTTTATAGCATTTAGCAACATTGCCAATGTTGATAGGAAATACAGGCTTTTTGGTTGCGTGAGGTTATAGAATATATGAAAGACCTGAGATGTCTACTCATAAAAATTTAGAGCTAGAACACATGTGCACTTATTACATTTAAATTCTTAATTTATAGGTAAGGAACATAAAGAGCAAATATAAGCCCGAGCTGAAACTCTTTTTTGGCTTCAGGGATATAAGTGAAGTGAAGTGAAAGTTGTTAAGTCATATATGACTCTTTGTGACCCCATGGACTATACCATCCATGGAATTCTCTAGACCAGAATACTGGAGTGGGTAGCCTTTCTCTTGTCTAGGGGAGCTTCCCAACCCAGGGACTGAACCCAGATCTCTCACATTTTGCAGCAGATGTTTTACCAGCTGCGTCACAAGGGAAGCCCTCAAGGATATAAACCCCTTGCAATTATTCAAAGTTTAAAAGATCTTATAGTCAAATATATCTATGTGAAGTAGTTATCTTACTACAGCTATGAGCATAAACCAACCCCAGTGTGCAAAATCCTAGTATGGGGCAGGAGATGGTCCTGATGAGGGCATAGGTTTGGCATCCACCCCTGACTCTGTTCCTTGTTAACTTCAATGAAGTTAACTTGTCTGACCTTTGGTTCTTTTCATCAAGTATGCAGGTATTACCATGGGCTTACAATGGCAGATCTATTGTAAATTCTGAAGAGGGCATGGTTTTGCCTTCAAACTCTTGGAACCACCTTTTTGATTCTCCAAATGTAACTGCCAGCAGGTTACACAGAGCATTTTAATTTGTCACAAAAATTTTAAAAATGTCACTGGATCTATTAGATCATAAGTAAAAAAGATACTTACACAGAACCTGAACAAACTTAAGAACTTTTTTTTTTAATTTTAGGACATTGGTTCCCAAACTCTGACCCCTGAACCAACAGTATCAATATCACATGAAAACTCTGAGACATACAAATCATTGATCTTCACTCCAGACCTACTGAATCAGAAACCTTATAAGTCTGGAGCATCAGAAACACTTAAAACAGGAATTTGCTTAAATAAACTCTCCAGATGATTCTGATAGAGGCTAAAGTTTGAAAATCATTGTCTGGAACACAAAGTTGTCAACTATATTTATCATCTGGTTCATGTTCAGATGTGTTCAATTTTGTCAACATAATAAAGATAGATGTATTACCATTGTATGGTGGGCAGGGAGCTACTTGTCCTTCTCTTCAGAATGTATTTCTTGACATTGACCAGATCATTCATCCAGAGAGTCTGCTGAAATGTCAGGCCACTGTATTTTTGTTGGGTCATCTCCTACCTGACACGTAGGTTCTGTACCATGTCATTTAGGAACTGTTAGCTCCAGTTTACTCGGCATCTTTTGGCATGAATTTACTACTTTATTGGTCAAAACTGATGTCCTGTAGGGATGGGAAGATTATTAGGACCCCACAAGCTAAAAAGTGGCCAGAACCAGAGAGCTGAAGCATAATGCTGAAAGTTAGTGAAGTGGGGTACACGTCCGTCTTTTCTATCACCTAGGGGTCACTTCTCAGATTCTGTCACCCATTACATTTTCCAGCCTATCTTGCCTTTAGTAGGTAAGTGATGGAACTTGGCCATGGCCACATAGGGATCCTAGCATCTCCTTTGTATTTTCCTTAAAGTATTTTTTCCCCCTATAATTGATTTCTATCCTCATAGCTTTGTGATTGGAAATATGATTGATATGATTTCATATCATATGCTTGATTTGATTTCAGTTTTCTTAAGTTTCCTGAGGCTTGATTTGTGACCCAAGATGTGATCTATTCTGGAGAATATTCTGTATGCACTTGAAAAGAAAGTGTATTCTGCTACTTTTGGGTGGAATGTCCCATAAATATCAATTAAGTCTATCTGTTCTAATGGGTTATTTAAGGCTTGTGTTTTCTTAATTTTCTGTCTGGATGATCTGCCCATTGGTGTAAATAGGGTCTTAAAGTCCCCTACTATTACTGCGTTACTGTCAATTTCCCCTCTTATGGCTGTTAGCATTTTCACTGTATATTAAAGGGTTTCCCTGATGGCTCAGATGATAAAGAATCTGCCTGTAATGCAGGAAACTGGGGTTTGATCCCTGGGTCGGGAAGATCCCCTGGAGAAGGGAATGGCAACTCACTCTACTCTTCTTGCCTGAGGTGCTCCTATATTGAGTACCAACATTTCCTCTGAAATAAGAAAGCCAGCATTATATGTGATGACTTTTGTCAGCATCTCTGACATACACGAAATAATTTCCAAGGTCCTTGTGGTCCTCACAATAAAGTATTTATCCATGCATTGTTGGAAAAAAATGTCTTGTGAGTCATCATAGGGAATGTAAGAAAAAGAGGAGGACACATTCACTGCAACATTTTTGTCTCTCTGATTCTGCATGCTTTTTCTTTGTCATATATTAAGAAATTTCTGGCATCTCAGCTTCATTTACTCTGGGCTACTGTTAAGTCCAGATTCTGGTCAACAAATTGAGCAAATAATTAGAGCCACTAGCTGTGGCTTAGTTGGTAAAGAATCTGCCTGCAATGCAGGACACATAGGTTTGAGCCCTAGGTTGGGAAATCCCCTGGAGAAGGGAAAGGCTACCCATTCCAGTATTCTGACCTGGAGAATTCCATGGATTGTATAGTCCATGGGGTCGCAAAGAGTCGGACATGACCGAGCAACTTTCACTTCAGTCACTTCTAGTTGCTTATGCCAGTGTGTTGAATCTAGTGTCTGATAACTGCACCGATATTGATGTATTCACCCCAATTTCAAATCAACTTTCTACTTTGTCAGATGTCCTCCCAACTGTTCCTCATACATATTCTACAGGTTTTAGATGATCAATATTCTATAGGTCTCTTTCTGTGACTAAATGTTTCCTCCAAATTCTGACTTTTGTCTTATTCCTGTCATCCTAGTTGTCTAGAGTACTTATCGGGCATTTGAGTAGAGCATGATGAGAAATGCATCTCTTCTGTAAGACAGATGCTGCAACTGAGTCATTACAGAGTCTTTAGCAAGGAGGAGGTCACTGATGCTGTGGGGAAGGAAGGTCTTCTGCCAAGGGAGTCCTGGCAGGTGTGAAGTGCCAGGTATTTCGCCATCTATAGTAAAGCCTCCCACGTTCCCCCATCCCAGTTCTCTCTAGTCCCTTCTTTCTTACAAATATGTTAACTTCCCTAAAAAGACTTGATGAATTCATCTCACATTTTTCACTAACCTGCAGTATCAAACACTGAGTGATTTTTCAACTGTCTTAACGCTGCAGCTGTAAGAGATAAGAGATTATTTTAATACAGCCATAGACAGTACCTGTTTATTTATTTATTTTTGGCCTATATCTTAAGCCAAGAATTTAATATTTTACACTTGTTATATGATTTCTTTAAATTGTTCAATACTGTTAGTAGCATACATCTCAATGTGACAATCCTTGAATTTCTGAAGCACTTCATTTTTTAAAAAAGAGGCCAGGAGGTTCTCCTTGAGTCTGACTTCAATGGACACATTATTTCAACTTACCACAGGAGATAACTTCTATTTCTGTACTGCATGAGTACCGTGAGCTGCCAGATTTACAAATCATCATTTCCCTGAGGCCCTATTTTCCCTTTTCCCTGAAGCCTTATTGCCGGTATTGATCAGATTTCTTAACTGAAAGCAACATAAATCAAGATACGCTAACTTACGCCCCCAAAGAATTAACTAAAATATACTGATCAGTCCATAGAATCTCTGAAAGGTTCAGGGAACCAGACTTGGTGGCCGCAATTAGGAACAATGTAAAAATTATATTGCTGCTTTTAACATGCCACTTGCCCCAAAGTATATGAGTGATGGTTGTGCTATGAAAATCAGACAACAGAAAAAGATGCTAAACATTGTCTTAATAGAGACTTTCAATGGCTGCTTTGTGTCTTGAGAGATCAGTTAGGATTGTTCCCGTGGGTTTGTAAAGGCTGCATTTCATGGCACTGTGCTATTTGTTCATCAGCAAATATCTGTTTGCTATTCCTTATCTGCTTCTTCTTTAGACTGTCATAAGGAATTGAGGGAAACACACAGAGAGTACTTGTCCTCAGAAGCTACATAATCTGAGAAGCCTGTGTCCCAATAAAAGAGACATAGGCTTTTATTGAAAGTGCATTGTGAACTTTGGGGGTGTTACACATATCCTCTGATTCACCCTCTCAATGGCTCAATTGGATCTCCGTTTGATAGGAAATGGAGTCTCAAAAAGTATATAACTAACTTGCCCAAAGTCATGCTGTTAGGAGAGGAACAAGTCCAATTCATGCCAAACCTAATTTGAGGATTAGATCCCAATAGTTAGAAGAACTAGTGTAGAGAAAATAATGTAGGGTTTGAGAATTTGGCCCCAAATCAAAGAATTCTGACTTTGGCAATGTGTGCAAACTTCAAAGAGGCTATGGACAGAAAGAGTGTGTAGACTGTCTTTTGATTGTCAAGACTAGAGTGAGTCTGTCCCTGAAATACTGGCTGCCCCTCTTATGCCTGAACGTCCTAAAAGATGAAGAGAACCCATGGCTCAGGAAAAAGGCCAGATTGGGAGTCTAGACACATTATCTTACGAAATGGGCTGGATACAGAACCATGTCCTCACGGGTACCTATGGGACCTTCCCAGAACAGTGACTCATAATATCTAACCATCCCACTGACTATTTCTAGATCCAGCTTACTAGTGGGGTTGATTGATCCAGGTTTTGTTGACTGGTTCCAGGATTGAGCCTGCATATGACTGAAAACCCAGTAGCCCCCTGGAATTTATCTGGCAGAAGCCAGGGAATGGAAGACAGCAGCAGTCATCTTTTCTCATTAAAGAGAGAATGGCACTGGATGGGTTGGGGTGATTTGTGGGGTGTGTGTTGTGGAATGATTGTGGTGATGGTTACTGTGGTGGTTACTGGCCCCAGCTGTCTTGGAGACGGTGATCGTAGAAGCAGAAGAGATGACATGTGAGAAGTATATGTGAGAGGTCCCACCAGTGTCACGACGGATGCTCTTATAAAATCCCTAGAGAGAACTTCCTTATTTAACGGCACTGGAGTGACTCAGCATTTACTAGGTAGAAATATCTCTTTTGAATTTCAGAGCAACAGTTACAAGGCCACACTTCTGTCTAGAACAATTGTGAGTGAAAAAAATCTTGCCAGCTGTCCATAATAAATCAACTGAACAGTTTTAAGATTCTTACAGTTTGCTAGCTGATCTCTATTTTCCAAATTTTTGTACCTTATAAGAGATAAAAACTCTTTATTGCCTTAAATTCCCTAATTTTAGCTCTGAAAAAGTGTTTAGTTGCTCAGTTGTGTCTGACTCTTTGTGACCCATGGACTGTGGCCCACCAGGCTCTTGTGCCCATGGAATTCTCCAGGCAAGAATATGGGAGTGGGTAGTCTTTCCTTCTCCCTGATTTTCCTGAATTGCAGGCAGATGCTTTACCCTCTGAGCCACCAGGGAAACTCTACATGCCTATAAATATACATCACAAACATACATGCATATATGTTTACGGTCAAATTAATATATACGTATTTAGTGATAGGACTTCAACTTTACTCCTAGATTCTGGATTCTTGATCTTACTGCATTTGCATCCTAATTTGCCTGTGAAACATTATATAGTATTTATTGCTGTGTGTGCATCTTCTAGGAGATATTATTTGTATTTTGTGCCTGTGTGACAGGCTTATGGGATTTTAAAGAGAACATCCTTAGTCTCCAATGTCCCCCCATTCTGGAATCTAACAACACAGTGACATTGTCTATTTTGAGACTGGAGGGGAATAGAGAAGCACTGTGGTTTATTGCTTAAATCTTGGCTCTGCTATTTACTACTTATGTAATCTCGGGTAAGAAATGCAATCACTTGGTCAGTCTTTTCATCAGTAGGATGGAGTTAATAATTCTTCCTCCCTGAGGTTGTTGAGAAGAAAAAATGAGCATAGATATTGCTTAGCATAGTGTCTGGCATGTAGTGAACATTATAATAAAATGTCTGAACTGCAAGAAATCTCAGAATTAATAATGTAGACCAACCTCACCCTGTAGATGAAGAGCATGAGGCCTAGAGGGATTGAGTAACTTACCCAGAGTTTTTCCTAACTGGTGGACTAGTGGTAGAGTTGGCGCTGCACTACAAACAACTAGATTCCCATGAGATTCTAAGGAAAAGTCAGTGTCTGATTGTCAGGGAGCAGATGAAACATCGGTTCAGTTCAGTCACTCAGTCACGTCTGACTCTTTGTGACTGCATGGGCTGTAGCACGCCGGGCTTCCCTGTCCATCATCAACTCCTGGAGTTTGCTCAAACTCTTGCCCAAGGTATCGGTGATGCCATCCAACCATCTCACCCTCTGTTGTCCCCTTCTCATCCCGCCTTCAGTCTTTCCCAGCATTAGATAAATCATGTGATGGAGTAAACTGAAGGATATCCTTTCTTCCATTTCTAGACGTGGGAGAAAATTCTGTAATATTGGCAAAGTTTCCCAAATCAGAAACTCCATTTTGGATATTGGAGTTTATATTTATTAATTGATATCTGAGCTTTTTTTTTTCTTGAATTTCCAGTTAGCAATCAACAGGAATTTTAGAAAGCCTGACTTGGCTTTTTTATTTTTATTTTATTTATTTATTTATTTATTTTTAAAATTTATTTATTTTTTATTTTACTTTACAATTCTGTATTGATTTTGCCATACATTGACATGAATCCACCACGGGTGAAGATACATCCAGTAAGGGATAATTTATATATCATAAAATTCACCTCCTTTAAGTGTATGACTCCAAGATTTTTAGTAAATGTATCAATTTGTGCTATACCATCATAATCCAGCTTTAGTACATCTTCTTTAACACATTAAGCTCCCTTGCACCTGTTTGTGGTTTACATTGCTTGCCTCCAGCCCCAGACTACCACTCGTCTACTCTCTGTCTCTATAGATTTACTTTTCTGAACATTCCATATAAATGGGTTTAGGCAATATGTGGCCTTTTGTGTCTGACTTCTTTCTTTTAGCAAAATGTTTTTGAGGTCGCCCTTGTTATAATGTGTATCAGGTTTTGCTTTTCTTTATTGCTGAATCTGTGTCAACTTTAAATATAGGTTCTGGTGATAAAACAGGGAAGTCGGATCGGGGACAGGGGGCAGGAAATCATTTCTGCCTCTCCAAATTTGTCCCTGGAGAAGCCCAGTTCTACAGAGTTACCCAAAGAGCAGCTTCCCACAGGGAATTCACCAAGGTTGGGTCGTCTGGCCCTCTTCCCAGGCTGCGGGGAGGAAATGTTTACCTCCTTGTCTCTGATGATTATGCCACTAAATGGTTGGAAAATTGCCCAAGGAGGAGGCAGCAGCTCAGATTCCAGCAGGTTAATAGCAGCCTGAAGGACATGTTAGTGTGCAGATACTGATGCACCTGCCATTGAACTTGGGAGTTTGGAGGAAGGAAGTGAATCCTCATGGGGCGGCCACAAGATGGTTCGTGTAAGTGCCACAGCTGGGGGTGGCCCTGGCAGGGGGCAGGTGTGTTTCCTAGCTTTTCTGGTTGTGAGAGCAAAGTGGGATTGGGTCCAGCACACAGGTTCAGAATCAGACAGAATGGGTGGACTGGGTGATTTGGGGCAGATGGTGAGGCCTCTTGGAGTCTTTGTTTCCCTCACTTATAATGGAATATCTAGTCCATACCTTTCAGAGTTGTGAACACGAACTGAGACGGTGCAGGCAAGATGCTTAGTAGGATTATTTAGCGCGTATAAATTATTCAGTAGATGTTAGCTCTTAATTTTTATCTCCTAGACTCTAAAAAGTTAAATCTAATCTAAACGTTGGTTGGCTCTGTTTCTAAATGTCTTAAAACGAAGATTAATTATCTGGAATTAGGAAAGTTATAAATTTCTAAAATAATAAAAAATATTCAAAGGATTAATAGGAACGGTTTTACCTTTAAACTAATAAACTAGTTGGCTTTATTTCCTTCCTTTCCTTGCCCTTGCCTGCCATCTCTCCCTCTGTCCCTCCCACCCTCCTCTTCCTCTCCTGCTAATATAAATTGAAAACGTAAGTACAATTCCAGCTGCTAATATTTATGGTAACCGTGTTAGATTATAAAGCACTTTTTAAAATAACTTCACCACATTTGATGCTCACAGCAGTTCTGGACAGAAACATCATCATCCCCAGTTTAGCGCCAGGGATAATATGATTTGCCCAGGGTCCCACTGCTCATAAATGGTAGATCCCACCAGCATTATTAGATATTAGGAACTGGATAATGTATTCGCTTCCTACAGCTACTGTCACAAATTACTACCAACTAGGCAGCTTAAAACAACAAAAATATATTCTCTCTTGTTTCTCAGGCTTCCCTGGTGGCTCAGAGGTTAAAGTGTCTGCCTCCAATGCGGGAGACCTGGGTTCAACCCCTGGGTCGGGAAGATCCCCTGGAGAAGGAAATGGCAACCCAATCCAGTATTCTTGCCTGGAGAATCCCATGGACAGAGGAGCCTGGTAGGCTACAGTCCACGGGGTTGCAAAGAGTCGGACATGACTAAGCAACTTCACCTCACCTTCACCTCACCTTGTTTCTTGGAGGTTTGCTATTACGGGGTCGGCAGGCTTGATTCCTCCTAGAGGCTCTGAAGGAGAATCTATTTCTGTCTTTATCCCAGCTGGCAGCTTCGGGCCACCCTTGGTGGTCCTTGGCTGTAACTCTGTAACTTGATCGCTGCCTCTGTCTTCACGAGGCGTTCTTCTTCGCTGTATGCCTGTATGTCTTTTGGGTTACTGTGTCTGAGTCACTCTTCTTCCTCTGAATAAAAGCATCAGTCTTTAGATTTAGCATCCACATGATCCAGAAGCTTCATCTTAACTAACTATATCTGCAAAGACTTTATCTCCAGAAGGCGGCTGGGCAGAGAAGCTGGTTCTGTTGTCTAGAATTCTAGATCAAAGGCTGCTTGCTGCCTTCTGCCTGGCCCAGGAGTGTGTCTCATAGTGGGATTGCCCACCTGCTCCTCCAGACAACTGCTCCCCAAATTTGCCCAGGTGGTTGGCAGAAGCTATCAACTCACTGTTCTTTATTTAACCCCACCCAGGTCATCCTCTTGGCAAGTGACTTCAGCAGCAGCAGCTTAGCAGGATAACCCTGCTCCTCCACTCCTTTTCAATCCAGGAGGGCTTCTTTATAAACTGACATATTCCTGAAGAGATTTCTTCCATTCAAAAGCAAGGAGAGATAAGGGCCTTTTGGGCAGATTTTCTATCACTGAAGCCACAAAATGAGAGTGGAGAGAGACTCATTAAGTTACATAACTTGCCCCCTGGGGCCCATCTGGGATGTTTTCTCCTGTATGTTTGTCCATGCTCTGCTTGCTGAACCCCAAGACATCAAGCCCCAAAGCTCTTCCTATCTACAGTGTTTCCTCCTGCCCATTTACTTTTTCCTTTAGCCCTTTTGGCATTTAATTCATTTCCATAGCTCAGGTGGAATATAGATCTGCTCCCCACTTAAGAAGGTGAACCAAGAGGCGGTGCCTGGTCAAGGTGGCTCACATTATTTGCCATGAGACGTGTCTTCCTCTTTCCTTTCAGTACTACTGGTAGATGTCTGGATATTCAGGAGAAAGTTGCTTTGACTAAAAAGTGCTTCCGTGGCCCAAACCCCACAGCACTCACACATAGATTTTCATTATAGTGCTTGCACATGTGTCCTTTTTATCTTAATGAGCTATAAATATGATAAATACTTATAGTGTATTTATAGTAATATAGTAATAAAAGCAAGCTTTGGGGGCAGAGAAATCCCAAGTCCAGACATAGGCACGGTATTATTAGCTGCTTGACGCTGACCCCTTTGATCCTCAAGGGATGCTCTCAGGATTAAACCAAAACAGCAAAACGCAGCCGCAAAACATGCTCAGGAAATGTCTGTTCCCCATTCCTTCCTCTTCGTTCTCCTACAGAGAAGGATGACTTTTTGCCTGTTTTGTTTCCCTTTCAACACCTTCATCTGAGCCTTTCACATCAAAGACACAGAGTAAAAATGTGCTTGTTGGCTAAAATAAGTAAACTGAGTGAACCAACGAATGAATGAAAGTCTGTCTCCCTTTTTCAGAGGCAGGGCGAAAGGAGGAGGACAGTCAGGCTTAGGAGCCGGGGTAGAAAGCAGAGCTAAAGAGGGCTTTCTTCTGCGGAGTCTTTTTTTTTTTAATTGAAATATATGTGACTCACAGTGCTGTGTGTTAGGCATATAGCAAAGTGATTCAGATATATGTGCAGACTTACATACATATACACACATGCGTGCGCACGTACATGTACACACTTTTTCAGATTCTTTTCCATTATAGGTTATGGCAAGATATCGAATATAGTTCCTGGGCTGTGTAGGCTTCCCAGGTGGTGCCAGTGGTAAAGATCACGCCTGCCAAAGCAGGAGACATGAGAGGTGTGGGTTTGATCCCTGGGTTGGGAAGATCCCCTGAAGGAGGGCATGGCAGCCCATTCCAGTATTCTTGCCAGGAGAATCCCATGGACAGAGGAGCCTGGTGAGCTATGGTCCATAGGGTCCAAAGAGTCAGACATGACTGGAGCAGCTTAGCACATGCTATTCAGTAGGACCTTGTTTATCTATTTGATATATATTAGTGTGTGTCTGTGAATCCTGAATTCCTAATTTCTCTCTCTTCCTCTTTCCCCTTTGGTAACTATAAGTTTGTTTTTATATCTGAGTCAGTTTCTGTTTTGTAAATAGGTTCATTTTGTAATTTCTAGACTCCACATATAAATGGTATCATATGATATTTTATCTTTCTCTGTCTGACTTACTTCACTTAGTATGATAATCTCAAGGTACATCCTTGTTGCTGCAAATGGCATTCTTTCAGTCTTTTTTTACAGCTGTGTAGTATTCCTGGTGTGTGTGTGTGTGTGTGTGTGTGTGTGTGTGTGTGTGTGTGTGTACACCACATCTTCTTCATCCATTCAGCTCTTGATGGACATTTAGGTTGCTTCCATATCTTCACTATTATAAAAAGTGTTCCTAGGAACATTGGGGTGCATGTATCTTTTCAAATTGGAGTTTTCATCTTTTCTGGATAGATGCCCAGGCCTGGAATTGCTGGATTGTATGGTAATTCTACTTTTAATTTCTTAAAGAACCTCCATACTGCTCTCTATAGTGGCTGTACCAATTTACATTTCACTGTAGGATGAAAGGATACCACTATGCGTGAGCACGTGAGAAATGGTGAGAGAGTGCTCTCCATCTGGCTACACGTGGGCCAGGATAAGGTCTCCTGAACAGTGAACCAGGCACTTTGTGTGGCTTTGAGTCTTTGTCTAGGCACCCAGCTCCTTCTGGCTACTTGGTGGGTGCCCAGCCCTTCCTGCTGATGAGGCTCGCTCTTCCCAGTTCACAACCTTCTTCCAATACAGTCCTTAAACTTGGGCAAAAGGGACACCGGTCCAGGGCACTGCATAAAAGAGAGCTCCACAGATTACTGCAAAAATACAAAATTTTAAAAAAACAACAACAAAATAACACTGTGTTACCAGTGTCATTCAAGATTCAGCATAACCTATACTTCAAACTACCTATTCGTTGACTGTCACTGTTCAAGCCCAGGGGAAGTTTTCCTCCGAATCTCTTGCACCATATCTTCAAAATACAAGGTGACTATGAAGGAATAGTTGAAGGTTTATTGGTTGTGATGTGGCTGGTGTCATTGAATCCGTTTTGGTGTACAGGAAGGATTTTGAGCAGAGGTGCATAAGTAAAAGACAATTAATTTGTTAAATCTTTCCTCTCAGCACAAACGCAATACATTCTTGAATAATGAACCATCATTTTTCAGGAGTGCCAGATGTCCATTTTCTTACTTGTCTGCATGTTCTAAACTGTAGATTTAGAAGTAGTCAGGATTAACACAATATCCTTGACAGTTAAACAAGATGGGGAAAGGAACAGTATTGGATAATTTATATTTTACAGTTGTTTTAATGTCATTTAGATATAATGTGCATGAAGCATAATACTGATTTTTACATTACATGGCTCAGATAGTGCTTTAACTCATAGTAAAAGTTGTATGTCACAGTGAATTGTATATTGAAATTAAGATATCATATTTTTGCCGAGTGATTTATTCTTGTGACCTATACAATATTAAACATGGTATGCTGAAGCTGAAGCTCCAATACTTTGGCCACCTGATGTGAAGAGCCAACTCACAGGAAAAGACTCTGATTCTGGGAAGGATTGAGGGCAGGAGGAGAAGGGACTGACAGAGAATGAGATGGTTGGATGGTATCACTGACTCAGTGGGCATAAGTTTGAGCAAATTCTGGGAGACAGTGAAGAACAGGGAAACCTGGCGTGTTGTAGGTCATGTGGTTGCAAAGAGTCTGACATAACAGAGTGATTGAACAGCAACAACATATATTATTCAGTATTCATTTCAGAATCTAGGTTTGAAACTAGCAATTCTAGTTACCAAATACAAGAGCAGAATTTGTACATGATAGCTCAGTTGGTAAAGAATCTGCCGCAATGCAGGAGACCCGGTTCGATCCTTGAGTTGGGAAGATCCTGTGGAGAATGTGAAGGCTATCCACTTCAGTATTCTGGCCTGGAGAATTCCATGGATTGTATAGTTCAGGGGCACAATGATTTGGATACAACTGAGTGATTTTCACTTTCACTCTCAAGGTGAGTGCATCCTTAAATTTTGCACCCTATGGGCCTTGTTCACCTCACCTTAGCCCCAATCCTGCTGTGAAGGGCTAGTTCAGTTCAGTTCAGTTCAGTTCAGTCGCTCAGTTGTGTCTGACTCTTTGAGACTCTATGAATTGCAGCACGCCAGGCCTCCCTATCCATCACCAACTCCTGGAGTTCACTCAAACTCATGTCTATTGCATTGGTGATGCTATCCAGCTATCTCATCCTCTGTCTTTCCCTTCTCCTCCTGCCCCCAATCTCTCCCAGCATCAGAGTCTTTTCTAATGAGTCAACACTTTGCATGAGGTGGCCAAAGTATTGGAGTTTCAGCTTCAACATCAGTCCTTCTAATGAACACCCAGGGCTGATCTCCTTTAGAATGGACTGGTTGGATCTCCTTGCAGTCCAAGGGACTCTCAAGAGTCTTCTCCAACATCACAATTCAAAAGCACCAATTCTTTGGTGCTCAGCTTTCTTCACAGTCCAACTCTCATATCCATACATAACCACTGGAAAAACCATAGCCTTGACTAGACAGACCTTTGTTGGCAAAGTAATGTCTCTGCTTTTTAATATGCTATCTAGGTTGGTCATAACTTTCCTTCCAAGGAGTAAGCGTCTTTTAATTTCATGGCTGCAAACACCATCTGCAGCGGTATTGGAGCCCCCAAAACTAAAGTCTGACAACTCTTTCCACTGTTTCCCCAACTACTTCCCATGAAGTGATGGCACCAGATGCCATGATCTTCGTTTTCTGAATGTTGAGCTTTAAGCCAACTTTTTCACTCTCCTCTTTCACTTTCACCAAGAGGCTTTTTAGTTCCTCTTCACTTTCTGCCATAAGGGTGGTGTCATCTGAATATTTGAGGTGATTGATATTTCTCCCGGCAATCTTGATTCCAGCTTGTGTTTCTTCCAGCCCAGCGTTTCTCATGATGTACTCTGCATATAAGTTAAATAAGCAGGGTGACAATATACAGCCTTGACGTACTCCTTTTCCTATTTGGAACCAGTCTGTTGTTCCATGTCCAGTTCTAACTGTTGCTTCCTTACCTGCATATAGGTTTCTCAAGAGGCAGGTCAGATGATCTGGTATTCCCATCTCTTTCAGAATTTTCCACAGTTTATTGTGATCCACACAGTCAAAGGCTTTGGCATAGTCAATAAAGCAGAAATAGAAGTTTTTCTGGAACTCTCTTTCTTTTTCCATGATCCAGCAGATGTTGGCAATTTGAACTCTGGTTCCTCTGCTTTTTCTAAAACCAGCTTGAACATCTGGAACTTCACAGTTCATGTAATGCTGAAGCCTGGCTTGGAGAATTTTGAGCATTACTTTACTAGCATTTGAGATGAGTGCAATTGTGTGGTAATTTGAGCATTCTTTGGCATTGCCTTTTTTTGGGATTGGAACGAAAACTGACTTTTTCCAGTCCTGTGGCCACTGCTGAGTTTTCCAAATTTGCTGGTATATTGAGTGCAGCACTTTCACAGCATCATCTTTCAGAATTTGAAACACCTCTACTGGAATTCCATCACCTCCACTAGCTTTGTTCATAGTGATGCTTTCTAAGGCCCATTTGACTTCACATTCCACTATGTCTGGCTCTAGATTAGTGATCCACCATCATGATTATCTGGGTCATGAAGATCTTTTTTGTACAGTTCTTCTGTGTATTCTTGCCACCTCTTCTTAATATCTTCTGCTTCTGTTAGGTCCAGGCCATTTCTGTCCTTTATCGAGCCCATCTTTGCATGAAATGTTCCTTTGGTATCTCTAATTTTCTTGAAGAGATCTCTAGTCTTTCCCATTCTGTTCTTTTCCTCTATTTCTTTGCATTGCTTGCTGAAGAAGGCTTTCTTATCTCTTCTTGCTATTCTCTGGAACTCTGCATTCAGATGCTTATATCTTTCCTTTTCTCCTTTGCTTTTCACCTCTCTTCTTTTCACAGCTATTTGTAAGGCCTCCCCAGACAGCCATTTTGCTTTCTTGCATTTCTTTTCCATGGGGATGGTCTTGATCCCTGTCTCGTGTACAATGTCACAAACCTCATTCCATAGTTCATCAGGCACCACCTATTTTAAAATAACATACCACTTCACACGCGGTATAATAAATTTATTTTACTTCCAATTGCTCACTTTCTCAATTTTTGATAGTCTTGTCATATATTTCATTTTTATATACTCCATATACCCTAATTACATTGCTATTATTTTTTGCCATATTTAGTTTTCTTTAGAATAATTAAATGATCTGCTTTTGAAATATTTACAGTAATTTTATTAATTTTAAATGGATCCTATTGACATTGACATTGAGGGTCTCCAGGTAATAAATTCTGTAAAATTGTGTTTGTCCAAAAAGACTTTATTCATTTTTGAAAGATTTTCACTGAGTTTGGAATTCTTTCTGCACCATAAAGAACTTATAGCATTGTCTCGTAGAATGCATAAATACTGACAAATCTGCTATAATGTACTTTTTATATTTATTTTGTGCTTGAAATTCTCCCAGCTGCTTCCAAGAATTTTATCTTTGGTTTTTAGTAGTTAGAATAGGAAGCATTTTAAGTTTTTTTTTTTTTATTTGTCATTTATCTAACTTGTGGTTCTCTGAGATTCTAGAAAATGTTTATCTAAGATTTCTTCAAATATTTCTTCATTTTATTTCTCTTTTCTTGGAATTACTCATGTGATTGGTATCGCCCCTCAGAGCTTAGATACTGTGTTCTATTTTTTCCCCTACTCTGATTTCAGTTTTTAATTCTATGGTTTCCATTGACCTATCTTCATATTCACTGATTCTCTCCTTTGCACTGATGAGCCTTTGGCAATCTTCTTAATATTTATTACTATGGTCTTAATATTGGTCTTAACATGGTCTTAATATATAATCTTAATACTATGGTCTTAATATTTGTTACTATTTCATGCCTAGAATTATCATTTTACTCTTTATTATAGTTTTTGTCTCTGTTAAAATTTCCCATTTCCTCATGCATGAAATCCACCTTTTCTACAAACATGTTAATTATATTTAACTATAATAATAATGTTTTTTAATTCCATTCTAATAGTTCAACATAGGAATCATCTGTGATTCTGATTCTGTTTATTTTATTTTCTCTTGATACTGGGCTGTTTGCAATTGCTTTTTCTGTCTTATTTTTGAGCAAATGTTGGATATTGTGATAAGAGGAGGAATGAAGGTAATAATATGCATGCCCTCTATTGGGCATATCTCTTTTTCTGCTAGCCTCCTGTTGTGGGATATTGACTAAATTTAGTTAGTAGTTGAGCTGGATTTGGATTTTGTTGTTGGCATTCTTACCTTCAGTGCATATTTACTTCAAATTTCTTAATACTTTGTATTATACTTAGGATAGAGTCTGGTTTGCTGGCAGTTTTTCCTCAGCATTCCTGATTGATCCTCAAATCTGACCTCCCCTTTACTCTTTTTCCTCAAAAAAATCTCTCTCCGATTAGTAACTCATATGGGAAATAAAATTTGATCTCTACTTCATATGACAAAATAAATCCAGAAAGACTGATCACCTACATGTGGGAAATAGGGTAAGCAAAAGCATTAAAATTTATGAAGAAAATATAGAAGAGTAGTGTGGTAATGAAGAACTTAATAACTGAAATGCAAATGGCAGAAACCAGAAAAGATGTTCATAAACTTGTCCACGTGAAGAAAACAAAAAACAAAAAAACACAAACACCTCTCTCTATGCTCCTGACCTTCCTCTGGCAAATGACTGCAGCTGGTTGCTACTTTGTACTTGATGACCCGGTAATTAGGGCATGGCGCCTTCTTGGTTACCGTGGTCCAGCCTCAGCCTCAATTAGGCTCAGCGTCTGGGGCTTAGGAGTACATCCTTCTCAGTGATCTCATCTCTCCCCAGAAGTAGGCAGGAAGAGACGGGGACAACAGGATGAGATAGTTGAATGGCATCACCGACTCAGTGGATATGAATTTGAGCAAATTCCAGGAGATGGTGAAGGACAGGGAAGCCTGGCATGCTGCAGTCCATGGGGTTTACAAAGTTCAGACTCGACTTAGTAACTGAACAAAAATGATCTCAAGCCAGGATGGTTTCCCATTTGTCTCCCATACTTCCTTGTGTTCTTTACCTGCAACTGCACGAGGTCTTCCACTGTGTCCCAGGGCCATTGTGCTTGGTACCTTTGCACAGCATCGTAAAGCTTTTGCTTCTGAAAGAAAAAGCGTGCAGGTGGGACTTTTCTGACATTCCTTCCCCTGAGGCTCACGCTGAGACTAAGATGTTCTTACATCACCTTCAGTCTTTTTCATGAGCCTCGAATGGAAGCCTGTGAAGAAAAGCCTGAGGATGCCAATTCATGTTGTATATGTAGCTCCCCAACATCAGGGTTTCTATACCCTCATATTGTTCCGCATTCAGCATTTAGCAATTCATTAAAAAAAATTAGCCAAATTCCTTGTATCCACTGTGTAGTGGCCCCATCGTCCTCTTATGCTCTGGCACAGATGAACCAGTGCCTGATTTTACTAGTATTTAGGCCAGCTGACTGCCGTATAACCCAAGGTCCCTGATGGGCTCAAAAATTTTTATAATTTTACAGATTAAGTGGTTCTTGTTTTTGTTATGATGGGGAACAGTGTCCTTCCTGGCTTTCTATCCTAGTTAAAAGTCCATTTTGTAATGACAGCTACTTTCTGTGAGGCTTGTGTTCTGCTGTACACGTTTTGGATAATCTTAGTTGAGAATGAAATCATTTTCTGTGGCTTCTCTACAATATCTAGTTTATAACACACTGAGCTATAGTTATGCCACAAATGTATATGAAATGGCTTCATCAAATTATTTCTAAGCATATTTGATTGAGCACTCTTATGTGGTTAAAACCAAAACCTCTTCCTTAGATATCTAACAACTTAGGTCTTGATCCTGTCTCTGTCATTTTCTTAACTAAGTGATCTTTGCACAAGTCACTGGACTTCTTTGGTTCTCAACTTCCTCTCTACAAAATTAGGATGCCGAGCTTGTGATCTGTGGTCTACAATCTACTCTAAGATCAGTGATGATCTATTAATCTCCTCTTATCCACATAATTGGTGTACAGGTAGTCTAATTTAACTAAGGGACAATTCGAGAAGAAGCCAATGTTACATACTTTGGTACTGAATTCTAAGTACAGCTAAGTACTAAACAGTGGAGCTTGAACTTATTCTTGAAAGAGAGAGGAGTTAGTCCAAAACAAGGAGAAGGTGGTGTGTTTCAGCATATATAATTCTAATCCAAAATTTCATTGTCTCTGTCTTTTGCAAAAGGCATAATTTACCCACTTTTAAACATGCTATATAAGTCACATGCTATTGCATAGGTAAGACATTATTTTAATAATCTTAGTGTGTATGAGAAGGGGGAGAAAAACAGAAGCATGTGTGCACGCACACACACACACACACACACACAGGTACAACTATTAAAGCATTATGGGCTGGGTACATCTGAGCACCTAAAGAGCTGGAATAATCCAAGGTCTTTCAGCATCAACACCAGCACATTTTACTGGGTTGTGCTCCTTGTGTAGGAGCCACTACTCCCATCACTGGAGTTTTAAAAAATTAATGCCATCTGGCTCAAGAACTTTTTAAAGGTTAGAGTATGTGTTCTTTAAAGTTATCTTTATTGTAGAGCAGGAAATTCATCACAAAAAAACAACTCTCCTGTTTGGAGTCGCATTTCACAGAATATAGACCTTAGAAGCACAGTTGCCTCTTTTTCTTTAATCTAGTGTTCCTGAATGAGAGGTCATCTCACAAGCTACACAGAAAGTAGAAGAAAGAATTCTTGACCAATGTAAGTCCCATTTCGGAGCACCTGTGATGTTTATGTTACTTAGGTGTGTTTAATTTAATAAATTAGTATGCATTGACAAGGTATAAATACAAATGTTTGTATCTCTACTTTTTACATCTTTACCAAATGAATGTTGGTAACATAAACACTCAGCAAATCTGTTTTAAAGCTTAATTTTGTTGAGAGTTTTAACCTTCTTAAAGATTAGAGCAGTATCTTCTTTACTTCACTTTAAAATAAATGTGAATGACTCTTCCAATGACTCTTCCAAGCATTTTTCTAGATATGTGTTCATGCTAAGTTGCTTAAGTAATGTCTGACTGTTTGTGACCTCATGGACTGTAGCCTACCAGTTCCCTCTGTCCACGGAATTCCCCAGGCAAGAATACTGGAGTGGGTTGCCATGCCTCTTTCCAGGGAATCTTTCTATCCCAGGGACTGAACCTTCATCTCCTTTGGTCCTGAATTGCAGGTGGATTCTTTACTGCTGAGCCACGAGGGAAGCCATTTTTCTAGACACTGGAGAACTAAATGAGGTAGGAAAATTCCCTGTTCTCAAGGAGCTGAGGGGCTTAGCCAGAGACTGGAGGTGGGTTTGTCTTATTTTGTACAAGGAAGACTTCTCTGAATAAGTTACGTTTGAACAGAGATGAAAATAAAGGAGCCAGCCACAAAGATATCTGTAAGATCGCTCGCATGGTAGTATGGTACAACTGTACATACAATATGATAAAATATTGCATTGTCTTGAGCTCATGAATATTAATAGACTAGAAAAGGTTGAGGTTACTATGTGAGCTCTGTTTGCTCTTGATTAAGGATTTGCGATAATTTCTGATGAAGAAACTTACTTTTCCTGTTTCCAGATCCAGAAGGATGAGAAAGGTGAAAATATAGCTCCTAATTTAAATCAGACAGAAAAAGTAGCAGAGTGAAAGGAAGGGACACTCTCAGACAGTGTATGAGGTGGGCAGCGTCACGTGGAAATTAGAGTAAGCAAAGACCTTGCTTTAAAGACCCCGGACAAGAAACCAGATTCAAACAGGGATGGTGAGCTCAAAGTTGTGACAGCTAGTTTTTCAGGAAAAACAAGGATTCGGGGTTATGGGAGTTTAAAGCATTTGAAGAGAACCAGTGCTTGGGAGCAATTGGGAGCAATAAAATCAGGGATGTAGACAGACCCAGCCTTCTTGGCCCATAGAAGTTCAAGTGCTGTTCCAGTGCCCAGAGAGAGAAGGGACTTTGCAAAGTTTAATTGTAGCTACAGTCATACAGGCTCTTTTAGTCATGAATGCTTTATTTATTTTCATACTATATTAATTGTCATTTCATTATAAAAATCAAGAATAGCTTAACAAGAACACTGAATCTGGAGTCAGACTGCTTGGGTTAGAAGTTGATTCTTTCCCATCTAGTTATGTGAACTTGGTTTAAGTTTTTCTATCACTCTCTGCCTCAGTTTACCCATCTGTAAAATAGGATAAAAGCACACATCTTCTTGAGTTATGGGCTTCCTTGGTGGCTCAGCAGTAAAGATTCCACCTGCAATGCAGGAGATGTAGATGACCCAGTTTTGATCCTTGTGTCAGGAATATCCCCTGGAGGAGGGCCTGGCAACCCAATCCAGTATTCTTGCCTGGAGAATCCCATGGACAGAGGAGTCTGGCAGGATATAGTCCATAGGGTTGCAAAGCATTGGACGTGAATGAAGGGACCAAGCATGCACCCTGGGTTATAATGAGGATTAAATTAATTAAAATACTGCATGCATTTAGATAAGATTGGTGTTGTATACATTTATCCCTTCTAATTATGTGTCAGTTTAGGAAGCTAAGCATAATATTGGTTAGCTTGGTACCTGAGTGTGGTAAGCCTTGCTACCCTTGTTCACTACTTTGACATCTAGACTGAGAATGGCAACTTGCTTGAATCAACCTGTGTGAAATGACTGGATACAAAAGGGGCTAAGATATAATCATTTTTTTAAACTTAAAGAGGGATGACAACAATTGCACAATTACAATTTCACCATTAATCACGGAAATATGTCAGCAATCTCAGACTGGAATGATAAAGGTATTACTTAAAATAACAGCAGCTCTCTCAAGAGAGGCACTGTGTTGATCCTGACTGCTGTTTGTAACTCAGCATTAGGTAATATAGAAGCTCAGCGAAGATTTTCTAAAAGATTAAATGTGTGTTTTCACCAGTGTACTGAAACTTAGAAAACTGAGTCATCTTTAACAGAATTTATACATGGCCCCACTGATGTCAGAATGACCTTCAGGTCCAGATTTCAAAGCATAAGACAGAACCAGGTGCATTTAGGACAATAAAAGCTCTAATGCTGGTTTTCTGTCACCTGGCTTTCATCATTCACCTTGTTCAACATGCTTGGATTAGTATAATTAAATGGACATTAAAAAAAAAAGTAATTGCCCCTTCAATATAAAAATTGGTCCACCGATGGGTTATTTAAACTAATGTGTTTGTGGTGGTAAAGGGCCTCTTTTAAACCAGGTCTCAGACTGCTGCAATTTTAACCCTGGGAACAGACATCCAAAGGAGCCATTTGAAAGGGTGAAGGTGAGGGCACTCCTTAGGATGTTTACTTTCGAGAATGTTTCTTAGGAGGTCATGCCTGTAATCTTTATGCCTTACCTTGCGTCTATGAAAGAATTTCAGTCTAAAATAGAACTGGAGGAAATGAATAGAAAGTTTCGTGCATCGTGCCCTCAGAAGAACAAAACTTAAGGACTGAGAGTCTGACTTACAGAAAACGGATAATATTGGGATTCTCTTAGATGATACAAAGCTGGTCAGGGATTGGCTCAATTTAACCTCGGGAAATTGTGCTTATGGTTTCCAGAGGAATGCCCAAGAAATGACCCAGGTTGGATTGGTCCTGCAAAATAAGCTGAAATGAACTTTGTTTGTAGAAGACTGGTTTTGTCTGCTTGGGGAATTTTCAAGCTACTCTCTATTCATTTTGATGTTAATGAACTATCTATTCTCTATTCATCCTGACTGTAAATACAACCTACTCCAAGCCCTCAACAGACCTGTCCATAGCTTGCTACAGTTGACATGTGCCAAATTGCAATTCTTTTGCTATTCCCAGATAAATTCGTCTTTCAGACAATTTTGAGCTGGCCTCATTTTACTTTTTCATAAGGTTTATATGTCTCTGAGAAGAACAAATGAAAAGAAAGGTATAAATTTAGAGTGAATGAGTGAATCATTGCAAAACTCTGAAAAACTCTGAGACTCTTGAGAGAGTATGTGTGAATATTGATAATTTGAACTTTTTTTCCAGTAGGTGTCTTATCCAGCTGGAATTACCTTCTAAAATCCATTCTATGCATTGTGTGAGAAAGAAAAATTTTACTTCCAGTTGAGTTCCCTGTTTCATAATTTGAATGATTTGTGAATGAAGGCTCTATGTTCAGTCATATTTGTCCTTGGCAGGTTGGTGGTCTGATCCATTCTCAGGAATTAGATGATCAATTCAGCTTTGCAGATCTGATGACCAGATTGATTAGACAGTAAATTCTAAGGCCAAGTAGAAATTATCATTTGGCATCAACTAATATGACAATTAAAAATGAAATTGACCTCAAGATGTTGAATAGATTGTTCAGTATAGAAAAAGATCTAATACTTGTTCGCTAGAGCAATGGTCCTTAAACTTTGAGTGCATCAGATTCATCTGGATGACTGACTCAGTAGGTCTGGGTGGGGCTGGAGAATTTGCCTTTCTAACAAGTTCCCAGGTGACGCTTCTGCTTCGGAGATCATACTTTGAGGAGCACTGCTCTTTAAATAAAAGAAGAAGAAAAAAAGCTATATTTTAGTTGAGTTTAACATATCAAACAAATATAAATGATAATAATTTTCAGGCAGGAGAGATTTGAACTGGGGTTACATTTAGATATAGACTGAGGAGTACAGAATATGTAATATTCATACCCCTAGTCTTGAATATTCGGAGAAGGCAATGGCACCCCACTCCAGTACTCTTGCCTGGAAAACCCCATGGACGGCGGAGCCTGGTGGGCTGCCGTCCATGGGTCGCGTAGAGTCGGACATGACTGAAGCAACTTAGCAGTAGCAGCAGTCTTAAATATTAGGTAGCAAAATCTTTTGTAACTATATACCTAAACTCTGGTTTAAAAACCAGAAATTCCTGGTGATTGAACATAAAGATAGAGTGTATTTCAAACGAGGCCTTCTGACAAGTTATTGGTAGAGTTCGCTGTTAATAAATGAGCAGTAGTAAGTATAAGCAATGAAATCACACTTAAATCATGATAACTTGATGTGTGCTGAGAGTATTTTAAAAAGACTTGTAAGCTACTCCTTGTCTAATCCACAACCTAATGAAAGGAACATGTTCCAAACATATGGAATGTTAGCAACACTAAGAAGCAATGCATTCTCGGGGCCATAATGGGTGGTACCAAGAGTCTAGTTTTCAGAATACAGAGGGAGGCAGATACTGGGGACTCAAGTGACCAGGCCTCGGGGGGTAACTGGCCTTGGCTTTTGCTCAGTGCCATTCACCAGTGATGCCAAGTGAAACCGAGTGTTGAGGAGACTGCTGGTGCAATTTCTGTTGCTTCACATTTCTTATGAGGAATATTCCCAGAGCAATGAAGCAGGTTAATTAAGATGCCAACTGCTGCCACAATTTCTGAGCAGACTAACACCACACATGATTTCCGTGTAACTAACTGGTGTTTGTTCCTGCTTGCAAAATCTGTGTTTGTACAACTGGGGCAGAGTCCAAAAGGACTGTAAGAAGTTAATTAGATCGGTTTGCCAAGACCTTGTCATCTGGGCCCAGGACCAGGGAAGAGGATAAACCCAGTGAATACAAATCCGTACACGTGTGTGAAAGATGGTGGTTAGGATTGTGAGTCACATAATTATCCAGTTTCCCTTGATCAAAGATTTTATTAATTATGAGCTACAAATGGAGCATAGGTCAGGACTTTTATGATGGAAAACGAGATAAGAAATGTTTATCCTTATATCAATGGTTTCTCTGCCATAGACTTGTGTCTCAATAATCACCTGTGATGTTTAAAAACAAGAGAGATTCCAGGCTCTCATTTCTAGAGTCTGATTCAGAATATATGAATGTATCCTGGACATCTGTATTTTTTTAATGAGTTCACCTAGTGCCTTGGTTTCATGGCCATATTTGGAAAATATCGGTCAAAATGTGCATACAGGATGTGCACGCAATACTATGCCCTGTACTGAAAGGACTGAAAAGATTTGCAGGCTAGAAGCCCAGTCTATGGGGCTGTGAATATGAACATGGTCCAGAAATGAACATGATCCAGACATGTGGGGTGATCAGCGACCCTCTGAAGCAATGCGTTTTTGGACAGTATTGGGTGCTGCTGAGTCTGTTTCAGGACAGGGAAAGGAGAAGACCCACTCTCCCAGAAACAGGTCATCAAGCAGTAGGTGGCCAGATCATTTCCTAGATATCACAGTCAAGGAAGAGTTGGCTGGGGACCTTTAACCTCTGCAGTAGCATGTGACATGGAAGAGTTTCCAGGCTTAGCCTTCCGGGTAGGAAATGTTTTATACTCAGATCCTCCTAGGGGAGTATCTGACATGGAGAGGGAGCTCAGTACAGATGGAAGCAATAATTTGCAAAGCTAACCTAGTTAGTCAATCCAGAGTTGCCGGGAGACCCAGTGACATCAGCTCATGAAAGGGATGCGCGCAGTTCAAAATGCTCTATCAAAACACAGACGGGATTGTCATTGATAGAATCATCATTTATATTTTACTTTTTAGCTAATTAGTTCTCTCTGGTTGCCGCCCGTGGCAACCTCAATTGGCTTTATTGCGTTATAAGCTGATATATGGAGAGCCTAAGACACTGTTATCCATTTACTATAAAATCCTATATCCTATGTGACAGACAGTGAGAAGTTCCCCATGGAAATGGAGTGATTCAAAAGCCTCGTACCCACACCTTAGCCACTGCTGTGGACTCAGAGCCACAGAGGTGAGAACACACCTCTCGTCTCTTTACTGCCTCTTCACTCCCTCCACAGATCCTTGTAACGAAGTTACAGCTGTGCTCTGTACCTTCATGCGTGTAATCTGTGGCTCTGTGTTGGGGGCATACGCTGAATCTGTGGGTGGGAGGCACCCTGAGGGCACAGCACATCTATTACCCTGGAGAACGTGGAGCAAGGAAATGAATGATAATAGCAAAATGCTAATGCTGCAAATGAGCTGAAAACGATGATGTAGCACTTGGAGCATTCCGGTTCTTCTTGTGATGAGGCGGGGCCGCTCCTTAGCTTGATACATCAGCATGCCTTAGAGAAGTCTTGCAGGGATGTTTGTCTCTCAGTGATAGAGCTCATTAGCATATGGAGCCTTCTCCAGTGACAATTACCTGAGGAGGCACGCGGACCGCCTTTGTGCAGCTAAGGCAGTGTAATCGTGCTTAAGGGGGCATTTTGACAAACAAGCCAAACCCATTACTTTTATCCACCTACAAAAGCAAATTAATTGAACAATTAGTTGTAATAGCTTGAATGTACATAACCAGGCATCTTGCATCCCAGAGCACCCTACCGACAAAATAACAGCACCAGTGCTCCACCAGCGAAAGATGGAACCACCCTCTTCACGATTTCCAGGCAGTTGAAAGAGAGTGGCATAACCAGATGAAAGGGGAAAATTCTCTGAAGGAGACTGAGCTGGAAACTAACTGGTCCCATCTGTGACTATTGGGTGGCCACCGAGAAAGTAAACCCCGTGTTCTATTTGTAAAGGAATCAGCATCACTAGATATCAATAGATTACATATGACTTTAAACATAGCAAAATAATAGAGTGGACACTAACATCAGAGGCAGGTTCTGTGCCTCTGTATTTAAAGTGGAATATTTATGGATTTGGGGGGCTGGATAGGAAGGAGGAGACAGTGAGGTTCAGAGAGAGAGAGAGAGAGAGAGAGGGCCTTCATTTTCGTATTAAAGCGTCACGCTCCTCCGAAGGAAACCTAGTCAGATGTTTTGATTGCAAGTCATCATGCGATTGTTAGCTGTCCCATGCTGAGCCTGGAATGGCTCCTCAGGTCCCGTTCTTTAGTATTTAGCAGCCCCTGTGTCATGCTTGCTTCCATCCTGCTGAATCACATGGACACAGAACAGTTAACAAGTGCAATTAGTATACATCCCCACTCTGAAGACACTAATAACTGCTAGCACTGAAATGCATAGCTGACAGCACTCTGGACTTTGATAAGTTTCAAAAGGATAACTTTCAGATGATCAAATAGTATCGTAATATCTCCTTTCCCTATAGATTTATTCATGTGAAACACCCAAGTTTTATAAACAGCTGGTTATTTTCCCCTAATGTGGGGAGGGATAAAAATACCATCATTAGCACCCTCTTGATATTACAGGAATAAATTCCTTTATACTCACATTGTGCCAGAGAGCATGGGGGAAGCAGAACTAGACTTCTGAAGATCCTTATTTTAGGCAAAGACTCTTCTTTGATAGACTCCATTCTAGAGGAGCCCCAGGAGATAATTACTATCCTCAACTTTAGGCATAAGTTACTTTGTGTTCTATAATTTCCTTATTCTATCTAAATGTCATCTAACTGTGGTTGATGTAACATTTTCTTAACTATATTTGACGTTTTTTTGGCCATCTAAAAATTATAGATTTTCTCCCAATCTGCTGAATGTATACTAACATTTGCAGGTTTATTAAAATAATCTTTCTAAAATATTGCTTCTTCAGTGTCATATACCCATTATAAAACTCATGATTTTCTGTTGCCTCCCAAAGAGAATCTGTATGTGCCTTTTTGGATTGCTAAATCATCTACAGACTGATGTCAACTCATCTTCCTAGAATTTTGTTGCCAGTATCGCTCAGGACACACACTTCATTCTAATTAGACAGCTTAATTACCATCCCCCAAAGCGTCATTTGAATTCTGGTCTTTGTATCTTTAGCTCTTATTACTCCCCACCATTTAGAATATCTATCTCCTTCTAACCTAGTTATCTTATATGAATCTCATATAGCTTTTAAGGTTTCTCTTAGCACACATCCACTGCAAGAGGTAGGGTACACTTATTTGGGGCACGGGGCTCAGTAGCCAGGAAGCAAAAGCCTCAAACTAGTGTGGAGGTGTTTAGCACTCTCATGGTGCTTGGGAGGGAAAAAGTGGAGTTTATGGATTATAGTCTGTGTGGAATTAAAATACAGGGCAACAAAAGCATAACTAGAATGTAATAAATGGAGTCACGTGTTTTTAAGTATTTTTGCATCATCTGTTTAGTGACAACGCAGACGAGGTGGCCTGTGTACCATTATGAAGACTTCTTAGTAGAATTTCCTGTAAGTTAGTGGGCTTCCCTGGTGCTGCAGAGCTTAAAGCGTCTGCCTGCGATGTGGGAGACCTGGGTTAGTAGGGTCTAAATCAAGGAGATACATGTTGTTGTCTTTAGTGTAAACACTAAAAAAAATAAAGACTATCTGCCAAAAGAAGAAAATAGAGGAAATTGTAAAAGAATTAAATATTTGTTAATGTAGAAGAAAACAAAAAAGAAAAACCTAACAAAGAACAGGTGAGATAAATTTTAAAAAATAGATATACATAGATTTAAACCCAAAGATATCAGTAATTTCATTAAAGGTAAATAGACTATTAAAAAAAAAATATGCTCAGACCAGACTAAAAACAAAAGCAAAAAAAAAAAAAAAAAAAAAATTTTCGCAACCATAAAAAAAAAAAAAAAAAAAAAAAAAAAAAAAAAAAGCTCTGAGCTGCTTTAAAAGACACACACATTGAATAAAAATCTCAAAAGTCAGAGTAAAAGGATGATAAAAGATATACTATGTAAACATCAACTGAATGAAAACTGAGTGTAGCTATGTTTACACTGGGAAAAGTAAATTTTTGAGCATTACTATATATAAAGAGTGACACTTCTTTTTTTTTTTAAATGAGATTTTTATTTATTTATTTATTTTTATTTATTTATTTTTTTAATTTATTTTTTATTTTACTTTACAATTCTGTATTGGTTTTGCCATACATTGTGACATTTCAAAATAAAATGTTTATTCTAACAGGAAAAGGTAATAGTCCTAAATTTGTATGCTCCTAATAACTTTAAGATATAAACCAAAAAAATTAAACTGAACCACACTCTTAATTGTGAAGGTATAATAAAAGCATTTTAAGCCATAATAATTCAGAATGTTTGACTCTTAAAGACCCTTGCTTTGAAAGCTAGTAGGTACTAAACAAATGAGGAAGTTATCCAAGTGAAAAGATGGCCTCGGATTTAGGAAAAAATATCCAATGATGACAGCAGTGAGCAGGTCTAGAGATGAATCACCCAGACTAGAGAAGAAGAACAATGGTTCTGCAAGAGCATCTCCCTGACACATCGGGGCACTGGCAGAATACCTTGATAGAACATCTGTCGGGGAGCTAAAGACATTGTTATCTGGAAGACACTGGAAGCAGATAAAAAGGCAGCAAGGAACTTGCAGCTACAAAAGAAAACATCAAATAAGAAAGGAAATGTAATATATTTATGATAACCTATTTTACTCTGCAGTAAATAAAAGTGACGTAGTCATGCCAATAAAACCCTTTTATAATATTAACTGAAAATAATATAGGTACATCATGAGGATGGAGCAAGAGCAGGGATATTGCATATGAGATAGAAATTGACATCTACTTTAACACAGCAAGGAGAATATTTATAATTTACTAAACAATAAATAGTATCATGTGAGTCTTATTTGGCAATATAGAGGTAACCATGAGAAGGAAAACCTTAAAAAAGGCCTGATGGTTGCCTCTGGGGAGCAGGATTGGGGAAGCACAGGTTAATTCAGGAGATAGCTATTTTTCATTTATTTATTATTATGTTTAATTATATAGGGCTTCCCTGATGGCTCAGATGGTTAAGAATCTGCCTGTAATAGAGGAGACCCTGGTTCGATCCCTGGGTTGGGAAGATCCTGGAGAAGGGAATGGCTACCCACTCCAGTGTTCTTGCCTGGAGAATCCCATGGACACAGTAACCTGAGAGGCTACAGTCCATCCGGCTGCAAAGAGTTGGACATGGCTGAGCAACTAATACTTTCACTTTCATGTTTAATTATTACTTTGTGATAAAAATTATTTTAAGTTGAAAAGTAACATGTTGTTAGAGGAAATCTGAAGAAAAAAATGATAAAATAAATATTACCCTAATTCTGTCTCCCAGACTGTTTAGTTTTGGGTATATTCCCTCAAGTCATTTATAAAATACATACACACACACACCTTTTTTAAGCAAAATTGAAATGGTATTGCACTGCAGTTTTTAATGCCCCCAGTTCTATTATCGACATTTCCCTTTTCTGTCTTATAAATCAAAAACATACATTTTAACAACTACCCAGTTTTCTAGCATCTAACTGTTGAGATTTTATTTAATCACTAGCCGATGGTTGAATCTCTAAGGTGTTTCTAAATTCATGAGTGTTATAAATAATGTTGCAATAAATATCCTTTTACATAAACATTACATATTCCTTTCCCTTAATCAGAGGTTATATAAATAATGTAGCAATAATTGTCCTTTCCTCATAAAAAATACTGATTATTTCCTTATGATAAATACTTAAAAATAGAACTACTTACTTAAGTACATGAATCATTTTAAACTTCTTGATACATATCCTTGCAAAACTGCTTTCTATGAAGATTGAAAGCATAATGATACTATTAGAGGACAAAGTTGAGTGGTCCAGAGAATATGTGATACCAAGGAAGGCGAGGCTCAGAGTGGGCTGGAGAGGCCAGGAAAGGCCGCAGGCGTGAGCTCCGGCCTCATCTTTGGGAAGTATATACTGTGCTACTTACCAGTGATGCAAAGGAGAACCAGGAAATGAGGAAGTTCATTTCCCTGCCATTCCTGCTTCACGTTTCTTAGGAGGAATGCTTCCTAAGAACTGAAGCAGGTTAAGTAAGATGCTAAGAAGGCTGCCACTGTCTGTTTGTGGATCACCATCATTCGGACGTCAGTGTGACAGTAGGCCTGCCTGCAAATGCCATGTCTTTGCAGCTGGCACTGAGTGTAGCAGGACAGAAGGGGAAAGACAGGGTCAGTTCAGTGTGCTGCCCCCTTGTCACCTGGTGCAACCCAAAGGCTGTGTGAGTATGATTATCATTAATGCAACTCTTTATTGCTTTATCATAGCTGGGATTTTTAAAAAGTCTATTAACTGCAAGTAGGATACAAATAGGAAAATTTATTTTGGAGCATAGAAGATGAATCCCAAACAACTGTCCATATGCTAGTGGCCTCAGAATTACCCGGGGAGTTTTTAGAACTTGCATCTCAGGCCCATTCAAAGAGATTCTGATACAGAAATGACAGATTTTGATCATGAAGGGCGTATACCAGAGTACCTATTTCACCTTACTTACACTGATTCTGAGATCATATATATATACACATATGGTGGTAAATATATACTAGTGGTAAAGTACCCGTCTGCCCATGGGGTTGCAAAGAGCTGGACACTACTGAGTGAATGAACTGAACTGAACTGAATTGAAAGTACCCGTCTGTGAATGCAAGACACATAAGAGACGTGGGTTTGATTCCTGGGTTGGGAAGATCCCCTGGAAAGGGAAATGGCAAATCACTCCAATATTCTTGCCTGGAGAATCCCATGGGCAGAGGAGCCTGGTGGGTTATAGTCCATGTGGTTGAAAAGAGTTGGATAGACTGAAGTGACTTAGTACATGCACACACATAAAGATACATATGTGGATATGCATATATGCATATATTTATGTGTATGTGTGTATATATATATTGTGTGTGTGTGTGTGTTGGATTTTATAGGGCAAATAAAGCCATTTTGTCTCAGACTTAGTTGAAATTTGCATTTCTCTTGGTCCTGGAGAGAATGAAACTGTTGATGTAAATTTTGGGATATATTTTTTAAGTTGCCACCTCACATTGCTTTTCACCAATTTTTCTATCAGAATATCTTAAATATTCTTTATTGGATTTTAAGAGCTCTTGAATATTAAAATTTATTTTCCATTTTCTAAGAATTTGGAAATGGCAGAAATAAAATTATTCTCTGAGAGCTCAGTTTAGAAACAATATATAATAGAGTGGAGCAGACATGTGAAAACTTTGCTTTAAGAGAAAGTGGCTTCCTGACTGTCAAGAAGTGAGTTATTGAATTTATTACTGTATATTTAAAAAGGTCATGGCGTTTGTAAGGTATCCTATGGAAGTAAATAAAAATGTGGATTCAAGTGTCAAATATTAAGTAAGCCAGCCAATATTATGGTCTTGAGAGAAGACTGAGTCCTATCCACACATTATTTCAGGTCATTGTTATTAAACATTCAAATCATGCTGCTAACTATTATTGATTTGATTTCATTTTCCTCAAGAAACTCCTTCTTTTGCTCCCCATATGCCTACCGGGAGAACATGTGCTAGGCAGAGGGCTTGAATGTTTGATGTCTCAGCAGTTTTGATTCTCAGTATGAATTAATAAACCAGGATCTTGATTATACTTTGAATACTGGGCAAGAGTGTGTTGAGTGGCATTTAAAACTGACTAGCTCCTTCTGCAGTTATACTTCTCAATAATGAAAAAAAAATTGCCCTTCTGACTTTATATATATCAGTCTCATGAGCTTGGTAAATATGAGTCTAGCCCTGATAGATTCACTCAGGGTCACTAAAAATCCCTGTGAACACACGAAGGAAAGACGTGGGACTCCAGCATTGCCACCTTGGTGTTCTGTCGTTTCCTTAACCTAAATGAACCTCTTTGAGTTTCAAAAAAAAATTCACCTTATAAACTGAGAAAGAATTTTCATAGTTTTTGTTTATAGCATTTAAGGATACTCTATCAAATATGTATTATAATGATATATTCATGATTGTATGACTATGGTCACATTGTGTTCCTAACTTCGTAGTCGGTGGATGATTCATAAATGTTTGATAATGCCTAGGAACCTATGATGTCTATATTTTTCAAAGTCTTTCCAGTGAAACTGATCTTCTCCAAACGAAAGGGAAGAGAAAGGGAAAGGGGAAGTCGCTAACTCGTGGCCGACTCTTAGCGACCCCATGGACTGCAGCCCACCAGGCTCCTCCATCCATGGGATTTTCCAGGCAAGAATACTGGAGTGGAGAAAGGAAAACACAAATGTGAGCCCACAGGGCTGGCCTGTATTCCACCTAAACTTTGTTGCTTCTTCATGATATAGTGGTACTTAGTTTGTATGAGTTCAGTCATTCTGGTAGCTTCAAGAATACATGATGCGGCACGATATATGTAGGAATAAGTATATAGATAGATAGATATAAGCAGTTTGGTGCTCTTGCAAAGTCTAGTGTGAGGCAACTAATGAAAAAGCTAGAGGGGTCAGGAGCAGTCGGAAGAGAAAGTGATGGTGAAATAGGTGAAGGCATTCAGCCCTGATGCTGTAGGTAGATGAGAACCATTGAAGAACTTTGGAACAGAGGAATGTCTACATGAGGTCTGCTTTTGTTCAGTTCAATGCAGCAGAATTGGAGGGACGAAGAGAGGCCGGTCGGGGGGGGTGGAATAGGTCTGCTGCTGCTGCTGTGTCGCTTCAGCCGTGTCCGATTCTGTGCGACCCCATAAATGGCAGCCCCCTAGGCTTCCCCATCCCTGGGATTCTCCAGGCAAGAGTGTGGGGTGCCATTGCCTTCTCCGGTGGTATAAGTCAGGTGACAGAATATGAGGGCTGGCACTGGGTCAGAGTGGAGAGGAATGCAGAAACAGGAGTGGCTTTGAAAAAAAAATATTTGTAATGGATTAGAAATTAAACCCTGTTGGAAGGTCACTTAGTTATTTAATTTGAGGATGTTGTTTAACAGGAAGTATCCAATCAATTAGAACAAATCCCAGACAAGTTCTAAGCATATGAGAGGATTTTTAATATCCTTTAAATTTTTCCACCAAACCTTGTGGTGTGATGCCTTCAAAGTCACTGGGAACTTCTTGGAACAGCCTAGGCTGGTTTTTAGGCCCCCGTGCCTTTCTTTGTCTTTTCCTCCATTTATTTCCCTTAATGCTTAATGGAGCAGTTTCAGTTTTGTAGATAAGCACTTGTCCTGTTACTTCTCTCATCTTTAACTCCCTTTCAGAACTGATTCTTTAAAATCCCACATTCTCATTCTCTCCTGTTGCCAGGTCCCTGATATTAGAGGTAGGAGAAACCACTGATAATTCAATAACATGCAAATCAATTTGTATTCCAGGAAATGCCTCTGGGATAAGATGCCAGGAAAACAATTCTGAAGGAGTTAAACCCTAATGGTGGAAGTGCAGATGCTGGCAGCTTAGTTGAGAAGACACATTTGGAGTTAGAGAGATATTCCTCTCAAATATCATCTCATTAAATGTCAAATAGTACCACCTGGTCATCCTCACTCTTAGAAAGGGGCTCACCATCCAGGCTTTACTGCTCACTTTGTTTGCACACCTGTAGAAACAGAATATTCGAGTAACTGATTTAAACCTTTCATTTAGTTTGAGTCCACTGGGGCAAAGCCAGTAACGGGCAGAATCATTATTAAACTAGATAGGTCAAAACACTGATTAATTCAGAATCCCAAGTGACTCTATGCCAAAGAATGGGATTAAATTTTATGGCTGAGACAAACTCCAGCCCTTTTTTATTGAGGGTCTTCTTCTGCTTTCTATAGCTCCATTCAACTGCACGGTCTGTGCTTTCACACCCCCGACTCGGTCCCACCAAGTACCTTTGCCCACTTTAATCACATCATATGTGAGACTGGAGGGGGCTTTACCTAGGTCTTATGCCCATCATTCTGGCTTCCCTGCAGTGAGCAGCTGTCTGTCCATCCAGTCTTAGCCTGCTGTGTGGGACAGTCTCTATGATGGCTTTTATCTCTATATTTCTGCTCAGTACTTTCGTTCCCCTGCTGGAATTGGAGACTTGCCTTGAATGCCAGCCCAAATGACTAGGATCTTGTCAACATGCCTGCCCCTTGACATTCCCTGCCATTTGGCAGCTGAGTGCTGTCTCCCTTAGTGCCAGCCACTGACAGAGGTCTTGTTCCAAATTAAATGGACCACCCAAAACTCAAGGTCTGCCACCCACCTGACTTAGTGCCTCACCTCTGCCTGGAGACACCTGGGGTCCAGCAGATGGGATCCTCGTTAACATCAGGGAAGTTTGGAACTAACACTACTCATGTGAACCTTGATGTAAATTGTCTTCGATGCCTGGAGGGAACAAGGCAACTCTAAAGCCAGCCAGTGCTCTTCCCTGTCTGCACCCTGTACACATCTCAAGGCTTACATGCCTTGTTGCCCACAATTTGAAGCTAATACATTAAGTCTCTGGTTTGTCTAGCTTTATTGACACCAGATTTAACCTCAGCATGATTTAAAATCTCTGTTTGTATCTCTGCATCTCTGGGTCTACTTTATGTTCAGCAAAGCATATAAACTTATCAAAAATTTTTTTCAGTGTTTATGATTCAGTGCAATATATCTGGAAAGTAGCAGGTGACAAACCCATATTATACTGACTCCCTTTTGAAGTTCATGTTAGAAATACAGCCAGGATTGATGAACCTGGAAAAAGATATGTTGAAGGAGAGGAAAAATACTTGCTCTTGGTATGAGGGTAAAAATGAAGAAAAGAGATACTCAGTGTTTGATTTGTGTTTTTCAGGCTTCTAAGGGGAAATAAACTCTTAGAGGACTTTTCTTGTGGAATCATTTCTGCGGAAAATAATGGTACATGGAAACTTGTTGAAAAAGGTGGAGGGAGAAGAGAGAAAATAATTGGCAACTGTAAAGCACACTGTTGATCAGAGAAACCATTCATGCAGGTTTAACGCAGAACCGTCCACAGCACAGACTTTCAAGAACCCCCACACCTGGTCAACCCAATACTATGCAGAATTGAGAACTCCATTATTTCCCACACCTGAGTTTCTAATTTGAAACAAAAAAATGCATTTGATGTAACAAAATGAAGAATATCTGATCTCTCCTTAATGAATCATTTTACAGTTCCTTAAGGTATACTCAACGATTGACTACAGAATTTAACCTGCCATGTTATCTTCAAGCCGTGTTCTTCCTAGTTAGGTTTTGAATTAGGTCCACTCCCCCCACTGCCTCTCCACTGTCCCTACCTTCTCCTGCCCCATCTCAGATCCCACTGTCCACAAGCATTATCTCTTTATCCCTATGTACTTATTCACTTTATTACTGTTTACTGAATATTTCTGTCTTCTCTCACCATCTAAGAACCAGGTGCTACCCTCTCTTGGGTGATGCCTCTCATGGCTGGAACCCTGCTGCAAAGAACATTCTAAATCTTAAACCAAAGTCATTAACTCAAGAGAGGGATGTCATTGAAATAAAGGAATTAAACTCTACTGCTTGGGTTGCAAGCGTCAAATAGCCAGTCAGACTTGGATAGTCAGAAAAGCTCTTCTGACCCCATCAAGTCACCTCATGTAGCTGGTAGCTAGTTCCTCTTGCCCTGAAGGTCTGCAGAGCTGTGGACTAGGCCTCCAGTAAACGGCTAATCAGCTCTCACTATGCTGCATGAAAGAAAAAGTGAAGTCACTCAGTTGTGTCTGACTCTCTGCGACCCCGTGGACTGTAGCCTGCCAGGCTCCTCTGTCCATGGGATTTTGCAGGCAAGAGTATTAGAGTGGGTTGCCATTTCCTTTCCAGGGGATCTTCCCGACCCAGGGGTTGAACCTGGGTCTACCTGCATTGTAGGCTGACACTTTACCGTCTGAGCCAGCAGGGAAGATATGCTGCATAACTCTGTAGTAAACTGTGCTAAACCTGGACCCAGGCCACCACATTGACATGACAGTCAGTCCAAAGTGTTGAGCTAAGAGATTGAGGCAGTAAGTATTGCAGAAATCAGTTGCATAGTACCTCTTCTCTAATGTAATTGATTATTATTATTGTTTTGGCTGCTCTGGGTCTTTGTTGCTGCCCGCAGACTTTCTCTGGTTATGGCGAGCAGGGACTCTGCTCCAGCTGCAGCATGCAGGCTTCTCCTTGCGGTGGTTTCTCTTGTTGCAGAGCAAGGGCTCTAGAGTTCCTGCTCAGCAGCTGTGGTGCATGGACTTAGTTGCCCCGCCGCATGTGGAATCTTCCTGGATCAGAGACTGAACCCGTGTCCCCTGCATTATCAGGCACATTCTTAACTACCAGACCACCAGGGAAGTCTGGAATAGTGTCCTGATTATTGGGTAACCACTGACTGATATGGATGCTGGCATTGGCTCTCTGATGGAGAGACACGTAGATCCATCAGGCTGAGTTATACAATATTAGGTTTTCTGACCACAGTATTTGTTTCCACCTCTACACAACTCAGAGAAAGGAGTTATTAGCTGTTTTAAAAATTGTGAGGCATAAAGTGTATAAAAGAAAATGGAAAGAAAAGTTGAGCAGTTGAGGTTAAGTAGGTTTTCATCAGATACTTGGGAGAAAGTATCTGGAGTCCAAACACTAACGCTAAGGAATTTTAACTGTTTAAAAGAATGATTTGCTAAACTATAACAATAGAGATGGTGTCTCTGCAGACTGTGAATTTTTTTTTGCCTCTTTATGGCATGGTTTCCACTGTCACTCATACTGCTAATCTCCTCTCAAATGTTTAGTTTGTCAAGTGGGAGGAAAGTAAACTTCCCAAATAGACAGCACCCAGAGTTACTATTTTGCAAAATTTGCTGAGTCTAAATAAGACAAAGCAGTGATTTGAGGAAAACGCAGATAATATTGTTGAAGGAAAATATCTTCAGAGGAAAATAACATTTGGCTAAAATACAAGCTTTGATGTTTCAGAAGGAAAAAGAGTATAGCTGTGAAGACAAAAGGTCAAACATCAATGATACCTTTCTGAAATTATATACGCTTATTTGGAAAAATTCACTCTTTTGGGAATCCAGTTCTAGGAATTTTAATAAATACATAGAGTTTTGTAATTGTCTTAAAATCAATATACAAAGACACTCCTCATCCCCTCCAATATTCCTTCCTTTCCTAGTTTCTCTTTTAGTAAAAACAAAAGTGCCCCAATAGTGTGACTCTTGGTAACTGCTACTCTCTTTTCTACAGCTATCAATTATATAATAATAGTATCATAAAATAAAAAAACACTTAGTCATACACTTGAATAAAATATTTTAAAAACTGAATTTGACTTTAGATGAATATATTTTTGCAGAGACATGTTGTAGGATGAGAAATGAAAAGAACGTTCAAGCACAAAACACCTGAAGCTCTAAGGAAGAACTTGAATAAGAAAAAATGTGAATTTGTGGAGACAAATGAAAAACATTTGAGTGTTAAAGCTTGTTCCTGTCAACTTACAATGTAAAACTTCAGGTGTCAGCTTAAAATGGGACTGAGTGCATAGCAATTCAAAACTATTTTTGAGGGAAAGTGAACAAGACATTGAAAACCAGTCAACTAAAAACTTGGTCCTTGTATGGAGAATTATTTTATCATAACAATCATTTCTGTCCTCTACCCTTTGCTTCCTCAGTCTCCAACCTAAGGCAAATCCTGCTATTTTTCTTCCATATTCTCCAGTTCGCCTTCCCATTACTTTCAGTTCAGTTCAGTTCAGTTCAGTCACTCAGTCATGTCCAACTCTTTGCAGCCCCATGGACTGCAGCATGCCAGGCTTCCCTGCCCATCACCAACTACCAGAGCTTATTCAAACTCATGTCCATAGAGTCAATGATGCCATCCAACCATCTCATCCTCTGTCGTCCACTTTTCTTCCTGCCTTCAATCTTTCCCAGCATCAGGGTCTTTTCCAATGAGTCGGTTCTTCACATCAGATGGCCAAAGTATTGGAGTTTCAGCTTCAGCATCGGTCCTTCTAGTGAATATTCAGGACTGATTTCCTTTAGGATGGACTGGTTGGATCTCCTTGCTGTCCAAGGGACTCTCAAGAGTCTTCTCCAACACCACAGTTCAAAATCATCAACTCTTCGGCACTCAGCTTTCTTTATAGTCCAACTTACATATCCATACATGACTACTGGAAAGACCATAGCCTTGACTAGATGGACCTTTGTTGGCAAAGTAATGCCTCTGCTTTTTAATATGCTGTCTAGGTCAGTCATAGCTTTTCTTCCAAGGAGCAAGCATCTTTTAATTTAATGACTGCAGTCACCATCTGCAGTGATTTTGGAGCCCAAGAAAATAAAGTCTGTCACTGTTTCCACTGTTTCCCCATCTATTTCCCATGAAGTGATGGGACAAGATGCCATGATCTTAGTTTTCTGAATGTTGAGATTTAAGCCAACTTTTTCATTCTCCTCTTTCACTTTCATCAAGAGGTTCTTTAGTTCTTCTTTGCTTTCTGCCATGAGGGTGCTGTCATCTGCATATCTGAGGTTATTGATATTCTCCCAGCAATCTTTATTCTAGCTTGTGCATCATCCAGGCCAGCATTTTGCATGATGATCCCTGCATGTAAGTTAAATCAGCAGGGTGACAACATAGCCTTGACGTACTCCTTTCTCGACTGGAACCAGTGTGTTGTTCCATGTCCAGTTCTAACTGTTGCTTCCTGCCCTGCATACAGGTTTCTCAAGAGGCAGGTCAGGTGGTCTGGTGCTACCATCTCTTTCAGAATTTTCCAGTTTGTTGTGATCCACACAATCAAAGGATTTGGGGTAGTCAGTAAAGCAGATGTAGATGTTTTTCTGGAACTCTCTTGCTTTTTCAATGATCCAACAAATGTTGGCAATTTGATCTCTGGTTCTTCTGCCTTTTCTAAAACCAGCTTGAACATCTGGAAGTTCACAGTTCACGTCCTGTTGAAGCCTGGCTTGGAGAATTTTGAGCATTACTTTGCTAATGTGTGAGATGAGTGCAATTGTACGGTAGTTTGAGCATTCTTTGGCATTGCCTTTCTTCGGGATTGGAATGAAAACTGAGCTTTTCCAGTCCTGTGGCCACTGCTGAGTTTTCCAAATTTGCTGGCATATTGAGTGCAGCACTTTCACAGTATCATCTTTCAGGATTTGAAATAGCTCAACTGCAATTCCATCACCTCCACTAGCTTTGTTCATAGTGATGCTTCCTAAGGCCCCCTTGACTTCACATTCCAGGATGTCTGGGTTTAGGTGAGTGATCACACCATAGTGATTATCTGGGTTGTGAAGATCTTTTTTGTAGAGTTCTTCTATGTATTCTTGCCACCTTTTCTTAATATCTTCTGCTTCTGTTAGGTTAATCACTTGTAATTATATATTTAATTAACACCTCTCCTCCACAGGTGTTCAAATATATTCCTTTACTGATCCAATCTCTCTACTCTATTTAGGACCAACCCAGAGATCCTTGGGGGCAGGGACTACATCTTTATATTGTGAGGGCTTGGTACTGTACCTGGCATAGAAGAATTTCCAAAATGTGCTTCATTAAATGATGAATGAAATTGTGCAAGGAGAAGGTTATGAACCAGTTAAGAAGTTGAGGAGGCCCTTTTGGGCACCATGAAAATTTAGATAATTGTGCACCAGAATTTCATGCTTACCTTTCCATAATTTGCTATTTTTATGTGGAAGTAGTGATGCCTCCAGAGACTACAATTCCTGGTTCTATTGCTAGGTGTGGACAGGGCATGCCTATAATTTCTGGGCCAGATTTTGTTTTTAATGAAGACTTAGCATCTTCTCTAGTCTCTTTCCCCTTCCACAGAGAGATCTCTGAGGTCGCAGGGGATGATACATTCCCAAGACAGAAATACCATAGGTCTCTGAATACTACCTGGAGGAAAGCTGCTTGCTGGCCTGTCACCCCCACATATAACAGACACTGATATGCATCAAAGTCCTTTGAAAACCAGGCACTGGTTGTTAGAGTAGCTAGTCTGACCACAAAAGCCTAGTGCTTTTACTGCCTAAGGGAAAACCGGATAGATATCTGTTTAAACAAACAAGCAAACAAAGAAAACCTCCAACAACACTAAAAACAATAAAGGAGGATTGGTGTTGCCAAGTACCCAGTCACCATCAACTCTTTGAATTGCCACTTGCCCTTTTTTGAATTTAAACTCTGGACTTACAGTGCTAAGCTTTGGGGAGGGGTTTAGGAGCTTCCTTTTTCTTTTTCTTCTTTTGCTTTTTTGCTTTGCATTACCATGAAAAACCTAGACAGTGTATTGAAAAGTAAAGATGTCACTTTGCCAGCAAAAGTCTACATAAGTCAAAGTTCCAGCAGTCATGTTCCTCCCTGGTGGCTCAGAAGATAAAGAATCTGCCTGCAGTTCAGGAGATCCAGGTTTGATCCCTGGGTCATGAAGATCCCCTGGAGAAGGGAATGGCACCCAACTCCAGTATTCTTGCCTGGAGAATTACATGGACAGAGGAACCTGGTGGGATACAGTCCATGAGATTGCAAAGAGTTAGACACGACTAATGACTAACACACACATGTAGGGATGTGAGAGATGGATAGTAAAGAAGGTTAAACGCAGAAGAATAGATGCTTTAGAATTGTGGTGCTAGAGAAGACTCTTGAGAGTCCCTTGGTCTGCAAGGAGACCAAACCTGGTCAACCTGAACATTCAACAGAAGGACTGATGCTGAAGCTGAAGCATCAATACTTTGACCACCTGATGCGAAGAGCTGACTCATTGGAAGAGACCATTTCTGGGAAAGACTGAAAGAAAAAGGAGAAGAGGGCAGTGGAGGATGAGATGGTTAGAAAGCATCACCAACTCAAAGGACATGAATTTGAGAAAATCCTGGGAGATAGTGAAAGACAGGGAAGTCTGACATGCTGCAGTCCATGGTGTTTCAAAGAGCCAGATATGACTTAGCAACTAAACAATAACAACAGAATGAAGCTCTGATCTGACTTTTGACCTGAACACAGAGTGCTAGATGGTCTTCTTGACCTCCAGCAAACAGGATGGAGGAAATATAACAATTATTGGTAAATTCCTTTATAACAATGGTTTGATATTTTTATTTCAAAAGAATCTTTTTCAAGGTATGTTGTTTTCCTTTTTGCCCCGTTTCCTTATCACTTGCTGTAGATAACTTATTTTGCTTTCAGGCAAACTATATTGCAAGTCTGTTTTATCTAATAAACTGAAAATTACTGCTTTAAAAAAATTAAACTAATTAAATTCATAAGATTTAGTAGCTTAGAAACAACAATTCAACCAGCAGGTTCTATCGAAAGAGTAGATTAAAGTACAACAAAAACCAAAATCAAGAACATAATTAAACAACTAGCCTAGTCTAAAAAGTAGGATTTCAAACTATAGTGTTTATGAGTGAAAATAAAGAGAAGAAACATCGAGATAGCCTTTAAGTTTGTTAAAAGGAAGCAGTAAAAGTCTTTGTGAGGCTTTGTGGTACAAAAGCAGGAAGCAAGGGGCATAAGACAACATTGTTGAAAGCCTGAATGAGCATTTCTTGTGTATTGATTGAACACTCTGAAGGTCACATCTTGGGCATGAAAACTGGCTTCCAGGCTTGGGGGACCATGGTTACAGCATGCTTTGAAAATCCCCTTCTTTCCTTCCTTCCAAGTTGAAATTGAGTAAAGAAAAAATTGTGATTGGGACATTTAAAAGCTGAGAGCATCTTTCTGGCTCAGAAGAATGGTGCGTTCCACCTACTCTGAGAACCTAAACAGGGGAATGAAATGATTTCCACACTGTTCCATATTTCATCCTATTATTTAAGAAATATCATCTACAATGGACAGACTGCTTTGGGGAGTGACACAGATAATTCTTAGTGAGCTGGTAGTGTGAGGGTGTTGAAGGGGTGCAGGATAGAGGGGCAGATGAGCCAGAACACAGAGAACTAAGGGATATTGCCATCTAGGACTGCTTCATGACTTTATGAAAAAGTCAGTCTCAGAAGGAGTGTTTGCCTTGGAAAAAGAGTTTCAGGACAAAATGGCTTCAAGGCAACTTGAAAATACTGCCAAGAAGCTGATATCTTGGCCGTGTGAGATTGCAAATGGCAGTGAAATGGGTTTTTCTGCAGAAGTACCGGTGAGTCTGAGGATATGAGCAGTAGAAAGAGTTCTTGCAGATCTAAATTTGCTAAGTACAGACAAAGCTGACAGTTTCACTCCATGCCCCTGGAAAACTCAAAGACTGAATGTCACTGCTGAGCAGTCCCACTGGGAGATTGCTTAACTGGTTTTCATGAACCTATGAATATTCTGATGGCACAATCTTGGGTCAGTAGTGACACACTTCATTTGATAAGTGGCTTTGCTCATTGTTTTCCAGTATCTGGAAACATATACCATATTGCACCTATTCCACCCACAAAACAAAACAAGAAAATGTTATTACATATTTGGATAAGTGGCAAGTGGGGGAGAGGAATTTGACTTCTGCAGAAGGAGCAGATAAGGATGTTTTGTGCCATCGTTAAGCTGAAGGGTCCAAACCTGAATCTGAACCATGTCATTATACCACTAAATTTTCACCACTGGTTTGCTTCATTTTAAAATGACCTTTCTTTTTAATTACATAACTCATGTCATATGTAATCTTATGACTAAAATTCAAAGCATGTTGGTTAAATGCCTTGAGAGAAATATCAGTCCCATAGCAGGGAACTTAGAGAAAGAAGAACACAAATCTTGAATGGAAGAGATCAGCTGAGACTTTATGGAAAAAACAGTAAATTATCTTGAATTTGAAAAATAAATAAGAGTCAAAAGACACCACCAGAAAATTACTAGTGCTAATCAACGAATATAGTAAAATCACAAAATATGAAGTTAATAACAGAAATCCCTTGCATCCCTATATGCTGACAATGAAAAATCAGAAAGAGAAATCAAGGAAATAATCACATCCCCTATTGTAACAAAAATAATAAAACAGCTATGAATAAACCTACCCAAAGAGACAAAATGCCTGTATGCAGAAAACTAAGACTCTGATGAAAGAAATCAAACAGATGGAAGAATATACCATGTTTTGGTTTGGAAGAATCAATGTTAAGAAAATGGTTGTACTCCCAAAGAAATCTATAGATTCAATGCAATCCCTATCAAACTACCAATTTCTACAGAAATAGAGCAAAAATTTAATTTGTATGGAAACACAAAAGACCCCAAATAGCCAAAGCAATCTTGAGAAAGAAGAATGGAGCTGGAGGAATCAACCTTCCTGACTTCAGACTATACAGCAAAGCTATAGTTACCCAGACAGTATGGTGCTGGCACACACACACATACACACAAAATAGACCAATGGAACAAGATTTAAAAGCCCAAAGATAAACCCACTCACCTATGGAAACCTTATCTTTGACTGAGGAAGCAAGAATATACAATGGAGAAAAAAGACAGCCTCTTCAATAAGTGGTGTTAGGAAAACTGGACAGCTATGTGTATAAAAGAATGAAACTAGAACACTTTCTACTAACATACTCAAAAATAAAATGGATTTAAAAACTTAAATGTAAGGCCAGAAACTATAAAGCTCTTAGAGGAAAACATAGACAATGCAGTCTTTGGCATAACTCACAACAAGGTCCTCCTTGAAAGCTTTTGCACAGTGAAGGAAACAATAAACAAAAGACAACCTTCAGAATGGTAGAAAATAATTGCCAAGAAAACAAGAGGCAAAGGATTAATCTCCAAAGTATATAGCAGCTTATATAGCTCAATATGAGAAAAACAAACAGGTCAATCAAAAAAAAAAAAAATGGGCAGAAGACCTAAACAGATACTTCTCCAAAGAAGACATGCAGATGGCCAGTAAACTCATGAAAAGATGTTTAATGTAGTTCATTATTAGAGAAATGCAAATCAAAACTATAGTGAGATATCACCACACACCAGGCAGAATGGCCATCATAAAATAATCTACAAGCAATAAGTGCTGGAGAGGATATGGAAAAAAGGAACCCTCTTGCACTGTTGGTGGGAATGTAAATAAATCCAGCCACTATGGAGAATAGTATGGAGATTCCTTAAAAAACTAGGAATGAGACCACCATGTGACCCAGCAATCTCACTACTGAGCATATATCCTAAGGAAACCATAACTGAAAAAGACACATGTACCCCAATCTTCACTGAAGCACTGTTTACAATAGCAAGGACACAGAAGCAACCTAGCTGTCCATTGACAGATGAATGGATAAAGAAGGTTGTGATACATTTCAATGGAATATTACACAGTCATAGAAAAGGAATGGATTTGAATCAGTTCTACTGAGGTGAATGAACCTAGAACCTGTTATATAGAGTGAAGTAAGTCAGAAAGAGAAAAAAGAATATCATATATTAACATATATATGGAATCTTGAAAGTGATATTAATGAATCTATTTGCAGGAAAGGAGTGGAGTTGCAGATATGGAGGATGGACTTCTGGACACAGTGAGAGAAGTAAAGAGTAGGATGGATAGAGAAAGTAGCATCAACATACATACACCACCATGTGCAAAACAGATAGCTGCTGAGAAGTGGCTATATAACACAGCGAGCCCAGCTCGGTGCTCTGCGATGACCTAGAGGGGTAGAGCAGGGTGAAGAGGAGTGGTGGGTTCAAGAGAGGGGTGATGTATGTATAATCATGGTTGAACTGTGTTGTCATATGGCAGAAACCAGCACATCATAAAGCAATTTTCCTCCAATTAAAAAAGTAAAATTAAGCCTGAGTAATAAAGAAAAATAGCCAACTAAAAACATTTTGGGCTTTCCTTGTGATTCAGCTGGTAAAGAATCTGCCTGCAATGCAGGAGACCTGGCTTCAATCTCTGGGTTGGGAAGATTCCCTGGAGAAGGGAAAGGCTACCCACTCCAGTATTCTGGCCTGGAGAATTCCATGGGCTATGTAGTTTATGGGGTTGCAAAGAGTTGGACACGACTGAGTGAGTTTCACTTTCACACAAAAACATTTCAGGATATTTAGCAGATATAGAGAAACATGGATAGACCTTAAGTGCACAGGTGGATGAGTTATTTTGAAGTGGAAGTCAAACATTTCAAGTACTCAGCAGCCACCATGCCTCCTCCCAATCACTATTTCTCCTTCCTCCCCAGAAGTACCCACTGTCCTGACATTTAACACCACAGACCAGTTTTATTCATACTTGAACTTTATATAAACAGACTCGCACAGGATGTACCCTTTCACGTTGGGTTCTTTTGCTTGACAATTTTATTTCTCAGCACAGTGTCATTGCAGGTCATAGCCTTTCATACTTTTCCTTGCTCCATGATAATCCATTCAATGTATATATCACAATTTATCCTCTCTACTGTTGATGAAAATTGTCTCCACCAGCTTTTGGTGCTTACAAATAAAGATGCTATGAATATTTTTACATACTTTTTGTTTACAAGCATATGCATTATTTGAGTACATATCTGAGAGTGAAATTGTTGGCGTGTGGGGTGTGCATATGATTAACTTTACCTGATGATGGTAAACTGTTCTCCAAAGTGGTAGTTGAATATGATTTAAGCAAAGAAATGGTGGGGAAGAGAGTCAGGAAGCAGGAAAAAATCATGGCAAAGAGACGGGGATAGGAAAGCATGTTCTAGAGCAGCTTGAATGATACACTATTACACAAATCAAGCAGAGGTAAGAACAAGACTATGGAAGACCTTTATGTCTTTCTTGGAAATTGGAACTGTCTAGGGGGATGGAGAATCATCACAGAAGCTGAAATGAGGGTAACATTATGAGCTCTATGCTTTAGGAAGAGTGGTCAGTATGAAGTATCTGAGGGTGAGATGGAGGCTGAGATTCTGAATCAGGGTACTGAAACTGGGAATCAAGAGTCATCTAGGACAGGTGTCTCCAACCTCTGGGATCTAATGGTGGAACTGACCACCATTAATAATAATAGAAATAAAATGCACAATAAATGTAATGTGCTTGAATCATCCTGAAACCGTTCCCCCACCATCTTGGTCTGTGGAAAAGTTGTCTTCAATGAAACCAATCCCTGTGTCAAAAAGTCTGGGGACCACTGATCTAGGAGATAGAGAGGCTGAGATTCCTGTTAGTCTCTTTTGCCACGTAGGGCCCCTTTCCTGCTGAGTTCTGGAACTCTAACATTGCTGGGTTTCATTCTCCCTTTCCTTAACAACCATGGCAATTGACCTCTTTTAGGATTCCTTAATTTATTTCCTCTCAGTAAGATTTTTTTTCTAATGATAAGAGCTTCTTGGGGCCTCCCTGGCAGTCCAGTGGTTAAGACTCAGTTCAGTGTTTCTATGGCAGGAGGCACAAGTTTGATCCCTAGTCCTAGAACTAAGTACTGCATGCCATACAGTGAAGAGCTTCTGTATGGTTTTAAGTAGAGACTGAGAAAAAACAGCTCAGAATGGACAATTCTATATTTTTAATGAATGTTAGATAAAAGCAAGAGGTTACCCAGGAGCGTTTAAACAGTGCTCTGCAAAAAAAAATACTATCTGTCAAAAAGATGCAAAAGACTTTATGATTTCTAAACCACACACTCAAATATTAGGAAAAGCCCTGTCAATATCTAGTACTCTGTTTATAGTTTTAATAGGAAAGGCTTCACAGTCTATGAATAATTTGTATGAAACCGTATTAAGCGCTGATCAACAGACAACCAATTTAATCTGATTGTTTTATGATGGTATTAGCACGCAGTTAAGGGGACCAGATGGGTCAACAAAGAAGTAGATAATTATGTGGCAAAGAATGAATTCTGTCAATCAGGTTTTTCTTGCAGCACAGAAAAATACACTAACAACCCCTCTACCCCCCAGTGTCAAAGGCTTGACATTACCCCTGTTTTTCAACATGAATCTGCCATCATTTAATAGCTGTGGGGTTTGGGCTCAATTAGTTTCAATCTCTGTGGTATGAGCCTGAAACCTCAGCTGAAGCAATCACAATAAATATTTGGTAGACTCCAGAAGAATAATTGTGTTCCCCAGCTATAAGCAATTAAGCACTAGATGTATTCCTTGAAAACCTTTGTAAGTGCAATGAAAAACATGTTTTAAAAGACAAATAATTAAATGGCTTCTTTCCTTCAGTGGCATTTAGGTAGAGGAAATGAAGGTTTGTTGGTTTTTACCTAGGAGGGACAGATATTTTCTGCTATAAAAATTATAATGGTTTGTATATAACCCACTGATCATCTTTCAGAAATCATGGAGAATGGGATAGATGCCAAGAAACAGATGGACAAAGATCCCAAAATTCAGAAAAAGAAAAAGAATGGTTTTAGAAACTGCCTGGGGAGAAGCTTAATTTCAATTCCCTCTTATCTTTTAGAATGCATTAATAAGAATTTTAGGTTTAAAAGTATTTGCCAGTCTTCTCCCAACACAATAACCTCTTCTACAACTTCCGAAAAATACCCATTATCCACATAGAGGAAAATGACAAATATATTTTAAGTTGTGTGAAGTCATTAGAGCCTTATAAAATGGGAAAGCTTGGGCATTTATCTAATGAAAGAGAAGTTTTGTCACACTGTCTTGAAGTTTTTATATATGGATTGAAAGTAGGAGAGGAAAAGAACATTTAAAGAACTCATTTAATACCCTTTTAATCTTTACAATAGTCCTGTGTAATGGATACTTTATAGCATAAAGTGAAAAACCTGAGGCTTCAAGAGATTATGTAATTCATCCAAGGTCACTGAAATAGTAAGTGGTGAAAAATAGATGCTTTCGGTTTCATTTTTTCTCCTATATCTCTATACTGATATTTTCCTCACCACACTGTATTCAGCCTTGTGCCTAATGCAACTACTGTACAAATATGATATCTTCTGCATGAATAATTCCTATAATGGGGAGTTCATTATGTATGATTTTACAACTTATTCTTTGCATTCATTTTTCTTTTACTGCTCTGGTTACTTTTCCCAGTCCCCTTTCTCAGGCCTTAGTCTTCAACTTGTTCCACAGGTGTCTTCCTTTTTAGCACTCTACCTTTCAATAAACAGACACTCCCTGGAGTATCGTGGTACATGTATGGCTTCACCTAACACCTGTATACGTTTAAACCAGATCACTCTCCTTAGACTCAAGTACCAAGTTATACAGAATCATCAGGGCATCGTATGGATCACAATATTCAATCATTCGGCCAACATCCTTCCAACAAACAACTCTCCCAGCTCCAGATCTATTACTCTTTCTGTGGTTCTGCTCTGTATCTCTGCCCAGCCATGCACTCGAGTCAGAAACACAGTTAGAGTGGTTATTTGCCACTCCTGCTTGCCTTGGCTCCCCACATCCACGTAATCACTCATTCCTGTCTCCTTGAAGATGTTCACGTCTCTTCCCTTCTATTTCTACTACGCCTTGGTACAAACTCTTGCCATAACTACTGCTCAACCTCAGAAATGATCTCTAGTTCTGGAAGGGATCCATCCCTGAAGTACTCAGAATGGTTTACGTCAAGTCTGTATCTTACTAAGTCACTTTTTTCCCTCAACATTCTTAGCCTTCTTATGTCTTCAGAACAAAAGAAAAACATCACACTGTGGGATTAAAGAGCACTCATTGTTTCCTCTAATTAAACTACTTTTTTCTCCTCTTCTCTGAACTGGCTATTGTCTGCAGATCAGGAAGACGATGTCCTACTGACTATCAGAGGTTCCTCAAAATGAATGTGTATCTTAACTCATTGGAAAAAATTTTTAAGAAATTAGGCCAATGAGTCTTATCCTAGACTGCCAAAATTAAAGCATTTGGTATTTGAGTTTGGGATTTTAACAAGTGTCCTAGGTATCTCTGATACAAGTACGCCTTTTGGGGACAAAACTGCAGTGGTTAGGAAGGAAGTAGCCCATTTCCACCTACTAATGACATCACAGTGTGTTAGGGAAGTTAACATGAACATACTTGAGACAACTAGGACATAAGACTTGGCACGTATCTAGAGACCTGAGATTATGAAGCACAGACAAAAATTTTGCTGTTGGAAATCAAAGGCACTTGGAGAGTACCAGGAGTCACTTTTTGTCGGGGAAGTATTTCTGAAAATTAGGTCTTGGCTCAGCTATTTTTTGCTACGTTCTCTGCTCTGACTTGAGTAGGAGGATGTGTATTATACAGGTTTGTCCTTTTAATATGCTACTTAGAACTTGCAAAGTTATACTCGGCTCCTCAAGCAACAAACCTATTAAGATATTCAGTAATAATTTGTTAGCAGAGCAGTGAGACTTGATGGCTGCTAGGAATATCTGGCAGGAGGACATCAGGGTGTTGTGTGTGGGAGGTGTCTATTTCCTGCGATGCTGCCTTTCAGAAGTGGTGGGAGAGTAAGGAAGCCTTCCGACTCCACCAGTTCTCCCGTGGTCCTCTGCATACACTACACTGTTCTCAACTCCACATTCTTAATCAAGCACGTATGTATTCCCCTATACGTATCCCTATATCTTAGCTGTCATTCAAGCTGTATCTTGAAAACTTCTGCCTGTTCCAGCTCAGGCTAATCTTTTTAGGATCTGAATGAATGACCATTGCCATTCATAGTCCTGTCATCATCCCCTCTTCCTCTTAAGATTCACCAAGCACTTACTTTATTATGGACATTGGGTGAAACACTTACCCAAAATATCTTATTCAGTTCTTATAAGTTCCATGAATTCAGCGGTGTTTTTATCTTCTTTCTATGTTGACGGCTTAGAGAAATATGATAAATCATCCATAGTCACACAGCCAGTAAGTGGCACAGAAGGGTTGGAACTCAAGTCTTGCTGATTATTTCAGGAGAGAATGCAGTTACCTTTTGCTTCTTTGCAATTATTTCGTATACAGCAGTTGTTCTCCCTCCCCCAGGTCACTGTAAATTCCCTGGAGAAAATCCTTGAGTAGGAGTCAGCGTGATGATGACTGTTTTCCTAGGTTTGTTTTCTGTGTTTCTGTTTGGCAGTGTGTCACGGGAGGCTGGCTTCTTATGAACCGCATCATGCAGGGCGTCCCTTGACCCTGGTCTTCCTTCTGGTTGGCTTTGGCCAATGGGGGTTAGGAAAATGGAGGTAAGAGAATGAAAGTGAGAGAGGCCAGGGTATTGGTTCCATGCTTCGTTTCTGCTTTGGGCCAACTTTGTTGTCACTGAATCTCTCAGGTACTGAAATTTCGAGCTGGAGTCCCTCCTCCATGGTTTGGTTTCTCAGGCATTGACCTGGACTTTGGTTCTCCCCCTGGCTCCCTTGGGCTTCCAAGCAGTAGCAGCTCCGTCCACACTATGGCTATTTTCTGAGTGAAGAGTCCCTCTGGTATGTTTCCCTCTTCCAGCCTCCTTTTATTAATCCTTCTGCTTTTGAACCATCCGAGGCTTATTCTTTTTTTTTTTTTTTAACTCTCTGGTCCTAATTATTTGGCCATGCTTTGTGCAAAAGGGATCTTAGTTCCCCACCAATGGGTCAAACCCATGCCCCCTGCACTGGAAGTGTGGAGTCTTAACCACCGGACCACCAGAGAATTCTCTTCTGAGCTTATTCTCCTTCCTGCTGGGATACTGCCCAATAGGATTAGCATACTTGATTCTACACTCAGCTCTGCCACCAACAAGCTCAGCTTTTAGTTGTAGCTCCAGATAGATAAATCCAACTCTGTAACATTATTGCTTGGATAGCCCCAGAATGCCCTAAACATTTCCAAACCCGAAGGTGTATGTTTTCAGATTGTTTTTCACCATACGTGCTCCATGCTGGTGACTGAGACACTCCAACCAGGAACGTGGAAGTCATTTTAACCTGTTCTTGCTTCTTCATTTCCTGCAGCTAATGTCACTATGTTCCTGAGTTTACATCCTTAATATCCCTCAAATCCACAGCCTCCTCTCTCTTCCCCTGATACCTCTGCTGCTGTTTAGACTTTCATTGTCTGTCATTTGGATGATTAAATCGCACAACAGCTTCTTAATTTGGTTTCTTGAATGCTGATCTTAACATCAACATTGCTGCCAGAGTGAGCTTCCTTTTTAATGTAAAAAGTAAGGAGATACTTGTTTGGAAAATTCAACTAATATGATATTTATAAAGTTCAGTCCTCCTTTATTACCCCAACACTACTTCATGGCGGTAACTACTGAATCCATTTTGAATACGCACTATGCAAATACACCGTATACTATACCAAAACACACATGGAGATTTGCTTATAACAATGATATTATAGTATACATGCAGCTTAGTATTTTAGAGTACCATAGTTATCTTTTAAAAATAAAATCTAATATCACCTCTCCCCATTAATACTCTTCTATGGATTCCTTATCATTTTTGATTGAGTCCAAGTGCTTTTATATGCTAATCACTTGGATCACAGCCTTGCTAACTCAATGAAACTATGAGCCAAGCCATGTAGGGCCACCGAAGATGACGGCTTTTATGTGACAGCCCAAGACCTTTCTTGATGAACTCCTTGTCATACTCTCCGCCCTCATCTTTTCCACGCTCTCCTTTTCATCCTGTGTTCCAGGCATGATGAAGTGCTAATTGCTCTCTAAAGCACCAGAGTTTTTCATGTTCTCATGTCTTTTATACATATGTCTCCATTTATACAAATTTCAGAATGTGTCCTTTTTTGCCTACTAGATTTTAAGTCCCTTAAGGAAAGAGCCATGGCATGGGAGACAGTTAACAATTCCTGGCCTTTGAAATCTCCAGAAAGCATAAAGACTCTCTGAATAGCAAATTCATTTTTATAGCCATCATATATTTCTAATATTTCCCAGTTTTGAGCCATGAACTAGTTAGTGGCAATGAGCTAAGTAATCTTTATATTTGGAAAGGTATGTCTCTGAATACATGCCCCATTCTCTAAATGTTTCCACTGCTATACATTTGTTTTAAAATATCCACTCATAACAGGTCTCGGTAATTATCTATAACTTAGGTGCCAAAAAGGAAAACGAATTAGGATATTATGCTTCATATGTTTCTTAAAACTCTATGTTATAAAGAGAGTTTTAGGCTTAGAAATCTTGACACTGACCTCCATTGTGTCTTGGAAAATATAGGTGTATAATAAAAAAGCAGATTCAAAATAACAGTGTTTATGCATGCTGTAATACTGGAAACCCAGGTGGCAAAAAGAAAGTGGACATACATAATGTGTTTCTCTTAAAACAGAAGTTTAACTTGGAAGAAGGTGCTGGGGTCCAGCCCCGGTGGATCCAGGGTAATTCGAAGCAGGGACAGAGTCAGTGTCTTAGGAATTAATTGCTTAATTTAAGATATAGAGGGAGATTAGAAAGAAATAGCGTGGTAGGAAAATTAGTGGAGAAAAAGAGGCTAAATAACTTGGTTTATGTGGGATACCAATAAAGCTTCGAGATAAGAAGCTTGCCGAGCACCCACGCTCCAGATGGGAATTCGGCCAGAAAAACGGAGAACAAGAAAGAACGACACAGGGGAATCAGTCTTTCCAGAAACTGATCTGATTTCTTTATTTTCATGTTTGCTTATATACTTTTTTTTACACATAGAGACAAATGGAAATTTTAAAGTCACACGGGGGTCAGCAGTCCTGACCTTTATCAAAATCAGGTGCTTCATATAAATGTATACAAAAAGGTCTTAGGGGTTTTACATCATCTTCTGGCCCTGAGGCCTGCTGACATTTTATGATCTTTTCTTTCTGATAACCAAAAAACTTATTTTCTAGGGGTGATTTTTCTTAAACCAGGCACCACCCTCCGAAGGTACCAGATAAAGTTGCATTCCTATAGGGTGAGGGTGTAGTGGGTTACAATTAAGAAAGGAATTTACTTAGCCTACAGTTTAACATGATTAATCTTAAAGGTTAATACTTATTTCTCCTATATGCTAGTTATATATTCATTAACATGTATAAGGGCAGGGGATTTAGCAGCAAACATTGGCCGAATAAGTGAAAAACCTTTCACCAATATAATTCCTAATCAACCCACTATACTAATAATTTCTAACTTCCTAAAAGAATCTGCCTTTAGTAAGTCTAAAACATCTCGTGCCTCTCACGGTTGGGAGGCTGTAAACAATCACATGTGGCCGGACGAACCTGTACAGGCAGGCTAGGTAACCTTCAGAGGAGTTCATAAGTCGAAACACTCTTGTCATGCCCAGGAATTTTTATTAACTGGAGCTGTAGGTTAACTCCTTCTCCGAGAGAGGTGATGGGGGAGAGCCCCCAGGAAAGTCAGAGGTGTAGGTGAGAGTATAAAACAGTAAAGTAGGCAGACTCTGGTTTTGAGGGTAGATGCTCGGGAACAGGGGGTTTCCTGAGGCTTGATCCTGCCTTTGCGTATGCCAAGCCTCCTTCCTCATGACCTTTGCCATGGGCGGAGTTCCTCACGCTGGCCCCTGGCAAGAAGGTGCATATTTTGCCTTGTTTTAAAAAATAACATACCAGGTAGGAATCACTGAGTAGCTGATCTATGAAGTCTGAACCTTGTTTCTTACATTGGAAGTGCTGGAAAACCAGTTTAGTTATACTCTCTAGCACTCACAACTAATTGTTGGGTACCTCTTGGGTTGCTATGAAGAGGTTTTAAATTATTTTTATAAATTTAAATTTCTTATTTTACAAAGAGCCATGTCTGATTTCTTTCTGAGACTATGAAACCTGAGAGTGATGAATAATTGAACACAGGCTAGTAGCCATCCTTATTGGACCTTACAGCTGCATTCTCTAAGTGAAGACTGACCAGTAGATACTTTTAGAAGTCCTCACTCTCTAGGAATCTCTGGTTGAAAATAGGAGCAGGATAAATATCACCTCCAAGTACTTAAGATCATTAGGAAGAATGTTCAGAGTCCATATGGCCCACTTTCTAGAATGTTTTATAGCAATAATGCTCCAAAAGTCATCTTACTGAGTGAGACTTTCTTAGTGAGATGCCCTGGTCAGATCTTGGAGATAGTCAAGACGTATTTCTCTTGTGTGTCTTGTTTGGCAGATGGACAGAGTTGATGAGACCACTGCTACTGCACCGTCCAGTCCTGAGAGGGTCAGAGACTTTCCCCAGGGCTCACAGTGCTTATCAAATTGGGACCTAAAACAGCCTTGAAGAATTAGCTCATGAGCTGTGGTGAAAACTGTAGAATGTCTACTCAGACTTATGCAGAATTCTTCCCCTTTTATTTTGCACAGTTCTAAGTTCTTATTGTGTTAAGGAATGTAAGGACAATAAAATAATGAATTATGCTGGCCAGATAGCACTTATCGTAAAGGGTAAGTGGACTCTGACCTCACAGAGAAAGGTGTAGGAGAAGCCTTCTGGACAACAGAAACAGTGTGACTGAAGGCCGAGTGTTAGAGAATTGCCTGGTTTAAGTGCCACCTTTACCTGTTGGGAGCAAGGAAGATTGCAATGAACATGAGTAGACTTGGGTGTGTGTCCTCTTGTGACATTAATTATGTAATCCCAGTTCCCTGGGCCATGGTATATGGATGAACTGTAAATGTGTATGTATATGCATATATATATATGCATTAGGGTTTAGAAATAAGGAGTTAAAACACTCCATCTTTCAGATTGCTTCTAGCTCTCACTTCTAGAAGTAAGAAGTTCTTTCTTAGTTTATATTACATGAACTAGGTTATATTGAGGATCTTGTAGGATTGATGGTGGCCACGATAGTGGTTCACATAATAGTGGTTAACAGTTCTGCCTGAAGAGAGGAAGGGTCCTAGGGGCCTTAAGGAAAAACATGGCTAGAGGGCCATCCCCACCTCCAATTTCAAGGGACCATACTGTACTCAGCGTTTTCTACTCAACAGGGTGAATAACGTCGATCGGCTGGTTTATTTTCCATGTGTTGGTTGGTTCCCCCTGGAAACACTAGGAACTTTCTGTTTGATGTATAGACTCTGAAGTTAGGGAGGATGAGGTGAAGAAAGGGAAATCTGGCAATCCTAGATTATATTACCTGGGCCTGGCCTTATTTGCTCTGTGTATTATCAATGCAGAACATCCTCTGCTAAAACAAGATAAAAGTTAAAGAAGCCTCTGTTTAAAATTGTTTTCCCATTTTGGTTTTCATAGGCCTTTTTTTCTTCCCTTCTTTTGTTCTCTTTTGTGGTGTGATGACCGTCTTCAGTGCTGTGTTTGGGTTACATGTTTATGTATAACTGAATTACTTTGCTGTTCACCTGAAACTAACACAACATTGTTAACCAACTATACTCCAATATAAAATGAAAGGTTTTTTCAAAACGATTAAAATGAAGAAGCCTCTGGAGCAGTGCTCTTAAATTCTATCCATGACTTTGTCTTGTTTAAAATTTTATCATTGTCTTATGAATGTCTGTAGAGGGGGCACTTATTATTCTTCAAGTTACTTGGACTGTTTTCTATTGTCTGGCCATGCAAATATTTCCTGCTGATGAACTACGGGCAACAAGTTTGCAAGATGGTGAGAGACTCTCTAGTTCTCTCCTATACTACTACAGTAACCTTGGAGGGTTCACTGTTTACATGACGCAACTACAAAATGTTGAAGCCTACCCTAGCCTGGGTCCCTAAGTGACTGTGGAGGGTAGAGCCCCTAAGTCTTATTGAATGAATAATGTGAGCAAGATATAAATTTTATTATATTAAGTCATTGAGATTTCATGCTTGCATAGTTACCATAGGCTATACTATCCAAGCGAATACAAATAAATAGAAGAGCTGATATTGTAAATTATCCTTACAGACCAAAACACTTGGGAATTGCAATATTTAGGCCAAGAGTAATTACATATGAGTAGGGAGTTGCTTGATAGTAGTTCATGTAAGAAGTTATAAAAGATAAATTGCAACATACTTGTCATCTTCAAATATTTGAGGAGTTGCCATAAAGAGGTCAGCTTGTTCTGAATTACCGTAGAGAGGGCAGAAACAAGACCAATACAAGAAGGTTTTAAGTGATATATAGATTCAATGTAAAAAAGAATAGTTTATCAATTTGAGCAATTCATATGTGGATAGAGATACCTTTGAAATAGTAAAATTAGGAAACATAGTCATGTTGAAGCCAGATGTCCTAGAGTCAGAAATGCTATATGACAAATTTCTTAGCTGCAAAAAATTTTGGTCTATAAAATATTTTCAGTGTTGAACTTCTACTATATTTTTAACATCAATAATGGTGAGATGCTCAATATGTGTGTTTTGAGGTAGGATATGTTTTATGATTTACCTGGAAGGGTACTTGTAATAACTGATCTCCATTCCATGCATCCATTTGTGATGATGGTATGGATGCTGTCAGTGCTGTAAGACAAAATTGCATCCATTATGGTTGGCTAGACTAAGTTGGTTATGATCAGGAAACTAGAGCAGTGATTCCCAAGTTTGGTGGCAAGACACCTGCTCAGAAGAGATAATAATTAGACCCTCAGGTCCACGTAGAGAGTCCACAGCAGAGTGAATACCTGCTCTTCATGGAGACTTCTCAAGCTTCCTTCATCCTATCCTCTCTGCAAAAATTGGCCAAGTTCACTAGGCATGCTGTCTCTTCATGACAGTGTCTTTTCCCTGGATGACAATTATTTTTTTAACAGGTTGAAGTAACTACATAGTTATTTGTGTCTGGGGATACGTGTCGCAGGCTATTTTCAGTTCAGTCCATTTCTCTCTCTTGCTATAATTGTCACACTCTTTAATGAGGCTTGAAATGCTCAAATGCCTGACCTCAGTTTCAAAGACTTTAATGTTTGATGCTTGACAAGGCATTGTGGACCCCCTAAGCATGAAAGACAGAGTTCTGCTAACTCCCCACCCTGCCCCCTCATATGTTGTTGCCTAGCTCTAGTATTGCTTTTGCATTTCAGCTGGTAACTGTCTCCTCTGAATTTTGTTGTAGCCCATAGACAGCTTCAAAGTTTTAGTTAACTGATCTCTTTGGGAGGATGAATCAAAGCCCTCCAAAATTCTGGCAGCCTGAATTTCTGATTTCTTTCTGCATGTGTGTGTGTGTTTTCCGTTTTACCTACTTCCAGTGTCTAGCACAAAGCTTTACACATAGAAAGAGCTTAACTAATAAGCCTTTTGCCTTTGCATGGGTAGATGGAGAAATAAAAAAGCTACCTGGAATACTGTTAAGAACCAGACTGGAATTCAAAGAAGAAACTTTTGGGCACAGGTATTGGATTGGCCAAAAATTTTGTTTGAGTTTTTTTCATAACATCATTTGGAAAAAGCAGAACGAACTTTTTGGCCAACCCTATACACTGTCCATTTATACGGTATAGCCCTGTTAGCAAAGAGATCTATTCATTGATAGTAGTTCTATCCACTTTTAAATATGTTGGCCATTAAATATATGGTCATCATATTCATTTGTGTTCTTTTCAGGTTCTTTTTAAAAAACTGTTACTCATATTTAGCTCAGTTGGTAAAGAGTCCACCGGCCATGCCGGAGACCTCAGTTCAATTTCTGGGTCAGGAAGATCTGCTAGAGAAGGGAGAGGCTACCCACTCCAGTATTCTTGGGCTTCCCTTGTAGCTCAGGTGGTAAGGAATCCACCTGCAGTGCAGAAGATCTGGGTTTGATCCCTGGGTTGGGAAGATTCCTTGGAAAAGGGAAAGACTACCCACGCCAGTATTCTGGTTTGGAGAATTCCATGGACTAGTGTCCATGGGGTTGCAAAGAGCTGTACACAACTGAGTGGCTTTCATTTTCACTCTTACATTTAATTCAGATGATCTTGGATGGTTATGTTTCATTTTATAACACAATAGTGTATTTAAATGACTAAGAGCAGGTAGAGAGGCTCACCCTATCTACCAAGAAGCCTCTTATAGGTATCAGCAGTTTATAGTATCAGTGAAACTTGCTTCCCTCATAGCTCGGTAGGTAAAGAATCTACCTGCAATGCCAAAGACCCGGGTTCATTCCCTGGGTCAGGAAGATCCCCTGGAGAAGGAAATTGCAGCCCACTCCAGTATTCTTGCCTGGAGAAGCCCATGGACAGAGGAGTCTGGCAGACTACAGTCCATGGGATTGCAAGAGTCAGACACAACTTAGTGACTATACCACCACCACCACTACAAGACAAGGAATTAAAGGACGTGCTTAAAACAGTCAAAATTATTACAATTTTTAAAAGTATTGGTGTTTCATTTATCTGAAAAGTAACTCATCCTCATATATATCAGACAAATGAAGTATTGCTATAATTAGTAACATTTATTCCCAGCTACTGTGCCATGTGTTGTGGGTGGATACATAGAAATTAAAGTTAAGGTCTTGTCTCTTGTTAAGATTGTAAAATATAGTAAAGCCTTGATTAAGCACACTTTAGCTTCTAAAAATCATAATTAACTGTTTTCCTATTTTACTGTCTTTCAAGGGAAAGAGATGGTTCAGGTGAAGATAAATTGGTATCTTTAAATTTAGATTTAAAAAGAAGGGAAAATGGAAAAGCAGTTGTCCCTCTTGATTCCTTGAGGTTGTCGTAGTCTCAGCTCTCAATCTGTCCAGTCTTCCGTCATTTTCCTTTCTCCATCTACAGTGTGAAGCAATGAGATGTGATGCTCAGATGAATTAGACACTATAGGACCTCTGGCTTCCGAGACCACCAAGAAAGGGTTCAATTCCCATTACTAGCCTGTCCATTGAGATGGAAGAATGGGCTTAACCATTATTTGAAAGATTTTCCAGCATCAAGCATTGAACTTGTTAACTCTGAGTTGAGCAGAAAATGCAGTTTATCAGAAACCCTGCTTCCTAAGTACTGACACAGGCCTCCAGTCCCTTAAGTGTTTTAGCCCAGTGTGATTTGCTGCTACTGTGGATGCAAGATGTGCAGATGATTGACCTGTGTGGCTGGCAATGCCCATGCTTTCCTGGAGCAGAGGGAAACACAGGGGATGGCAGCACTGTGTGGGTTAGGTATGTGGGTACCCCTTGGTAAGTTCAGTCCAGTCGCTCAGTCGTGTCAGACTCTTTGCGGCCCCATGAATTGCAGCACGCCAGGCCTCCCTGTCCATCACCAACACCCGGGGTTCACTCAGACTCACGTCCATTGAGTCAGTGATGCCATCCAGCCATCTCATCCTCTGTTGTCCGTCCCCTTCTCCTCCTGCCCCCAATCCCTCCCAGCATCAGAGTATTTTCCAATGAGTCAACTATTCACATGAGGTGGCCAAAGTACTGGAGTTTCAGCTTCAGCATCATTCCCTCCAAAGAAATCCCAGGGCTGATCTCCTTCAGAAAGGACTGGTTGTCTCTCCTTGCAGTCCAAGGGACTCTCAAGAGTCTTCTCCAACACCACAGTTCAAAAGCATCAATTCTTTGGCGCTCAGCTTTCTTCACAGTCCAACTCTCACATCCATACATGACCACTGGAAAAACGATAGTCTTGACTAGATAGACCTTTGTTTGCAAAGTAATGTCTCTGCTTTTGAATATGCTACCTAGGTTGGTCATAACTTTTCTTCCAAGGAGTAAGCGCCTTTTAATTTCATGGCTGCAATCACCATCTGCAGTGATTTTGGAGCCCCCCAAAATAAAGTCCGACACTGTTTCCCCATCTATTTCCCATGAAGTGATGGGACCAGATGCCATGATCTTAGTTTTCTGAATGTTGAGCTTTAAGCCAACGTTTTCACTCTCCACTTTCACTTTCATCAAGAAGCTTTTTAGTTCCTCTTCACTTTCTGCCATAAGGGTGGTGTCATCTGCATGTCTGAAGTGATTGATATTTCTCCCGGCAATCTTGATTCCAGCTTGTGATTCTTCCAGCCCAATGTTTCTCATGATGTACTCTGCATATATGAAACTAAGCCATGCCCTGTGGGGCCACCCAAGACGGGCGGGCATGGTGGAGAGGTCTGACAGAATGTGGTCCACTGGAGAAGGGAATGGCAAACCACTTCAGTATTCTTGCCTTGAGAACCCCATGAACAGTATGAAAAGGCAAAATGATAGGATACTGAAAGAGGAACTCCCCAGGTCAGTAGGTGCCCAATGTGCTACTGGAGATCAGTGGAGAAATAACTCCAGAAAGAATGAAGGGATGGAGCCAAAGCAAAAACAATAACCAGTTGTGGATGTGACTGGTGATAGAAGCAAGGTCCAATGCTGTGGAGAGCAATATTTTATAGGAACCTGGAATGTCATGCCCATGAATCAAGGCAACTTGGAAGTGGTCAAACAGGAGATGGCAAGAGTGAATGTCGACATGCTAGGAATCAGCGAACTAAAATGGACTGGAATGGGTGAATTTCACTCAGATGACCATTATATCTACTACTGTGGGCAGGAATCCCTTAGAAGAAATGGAGTAGCCATCATGGTCAACAAAAGAGTCCGAAATGCAGTACTTGGATGCAATCTCAAAAATGACAGAATGATCTGTGTTCATTTCCAAGGCAAACCATTCAATATCACGGTAATCCAAGTCTATGCCCTAACCAGTAACACTGAAGAAGCTGAAGTTGAATGGTTCTATGAAGACCTACAAGACCTTTTAGAACTAACACCACTTGGTAAAGTCTTGATTATCTTTCAACTCTGCAAATGGAAAAATCATATTTCAACCTTTGTCCTCTGCAGCAAAAGAAATATTGTAATCCAGAAAAAGGAATCCTAAGAGTAACTTACTTAGTCCACTTGCTTTGCCCAGAGCAGGATGTACATTATCCTCACTCAGTGCCAACACAGATACATCCCTGCCTCCTCTCAGCTGCTCTGCATCTTATACTTCTTTAAGGTCAAGGTCAAGTTCAAGTTCCAATTCCCCCCTATCTTTGGCCTTCCTAGTCTATACACTGGAGAAGGCAGTGGCAACCCACTCTAGTACTCTTGCCTGGAAAATCCCATGGATGGAGGAGCCTGGTAGGCTGCAGTCCATGGGGTCGCTGAGTCAGACACAACTGGGCCATTTTACTTTCACTTTTCACTTTCATGCATTGGAGAAGGAAATGGCAACCCACTCCAGTGTTCTTGCCTGGAGAATTCCAGGGACGGAGGAGCCTGGTGGGCTGCTGTCTATGAGGTCGCACAGAGTCGGACATGACTGAAGTGACTTAGCAGCAGCAGCAGCAGCCTATACACAAGGCTGTATTATCACTGTCTCCATCATCTTTGATTTTGATTAATGTTTGGAGTTGAGACTGTGGATTTTCTTTCTCACGACAGCTTTAAAAATGGCATAGAGCCTCCTCTCTGTAAAATGCCTTAAATGGGACCCTCCCTAGAGGCAACCAATACTGCACAGCGCCCTTGGTCTTCTCTGGCCTAATGAGCCCTCAATTATTGTTTGGCATTATTAAATGTCAACAATAGGATGTCTCCCCTCTGGGAACTCAATAAGAATGGTGAGAAATACACGATTAGAATTGAGGAACTGCACAAAATAGCTTTTATTTATCGGCAAAGGGGAGAAAAAGCTACTAAATACCATCCTGGCATTCCTCTTTATCATTTTTTTGTTGACTTCTTTTTCCTCCTCGAGGGCAGCCGTTCTGTCTCTGCACAGTGTTACCCAGTAATGCGACACATATTATTTCAATAATGATAGTAATAGTGGAGTTAGAAAAACACTGATTTGCCAATCACTTAAAAGGAAATTTCAGCTGCATGGTTTCCTGCCCACAGTCTTGTCACCACTTTCTCTGACTTTGAGGCTGGAGAGGGTGAATCTAGCCCTCTTGGCAGGGTATTAGCAGGGGAGGTGCTTGCATTTATGGCATGCTTTCTAGGTGCTAGGCCTGGAGGCAAATAATAAACTCTTCACAATCACCTGTGGAATAGGTATCCTTGACCAGTTTCATAGATGAGAGAATGGAGTGACAGAAGCAACTGAGCCAGGGCTAGTGCTGAGGAGTGGAGCTGGAATTTAACCTAGGGCAGCTGCTGTTTGGCAGAGACAGTGGGATGTGATAGGGGAGAGGATGAAGCCAAAGGGGATTAAGGGCAGGGGATGTCCTTCAATGTCTTTGCCCTGTTTTGGGAGCTCCTCCCTCTACCATCTGAAGACTGAGAGGTCCTGGACATTTTCATAAGGATGGAGAGGCAATCCTGGTTCCTGACGCTGCTCTCTACATGGAGACTTGAGGTTTTTGAGCAGGTTCCAATGATCTGTCCTCCCATCCAGGTGCTGCAACTAGCTGTCTAGGGGTCCTGCTTCTTAACCTGTGAAGAAGGGTCACCAGCCTGTGTCCTTCCCACCCCTCGGGGTTTTAGAGAGTCACACATGTGGAGTAATGTCAAGGACACTGAAGGCCTAGCAGGGCTTTGGCTGGGATGACTTTTCAGACAACTTCCAAGCTTGAGATTCTGTATTAGAGATGCATTTCTAAACTATCTTGAAAAGCATAAATCTCTTTACAATTACAAGCGATTATTAAGAGCAGGGAGGTGTGATACCAGGAGGCATGTAGACCACCCAGATATAACTCCATGATTTTCTGCTTCATCTGCCTCTTGCAAAAGATTTGGGAAAAGTAAGATAGTTTTTTTTTTTTTCTCTTCACATCTATGGAGTGTGTTGTTTTAGACATGAAACGGTACAATTCAACATCTGCATCCACCATCCCTCGGTGAAGATAAATACTGTGTCCTGTTTTCATATTCTGTATTTGCACTGTCCTGGCACATCACATTCAATAATTTCATTTTTTTTAAATTTAATTTTATTATTATCATTTTTTTTTTTACTTTACAATATTGTATTGGTTTTGCCATACATCAATATGACCGTGAACACGTAAGAGTGCCTCACAGAGTCATGAACAACAACAACAAAAAATTCCCTTAATGCGTTTCTAGCCTTTTCGAGAAATAACTGGCCACATTTTCTAGACATCAAGGTTATCTGGGGATTTGCTCTTATATAAGCTGGTATTGTGTTATGCTATGATAAATATCAGAAGGGGAAGAGGGTGTCAGAGGATGAGATGGGTGGACAGCATCACTGAGGCCATGAACACGAACCCTGGCAAACTCTGGGAGATGGTGAGTGACAGGGAGGCCCGGCATGCTGCGGTCCACAGGGTCGCAAAGAGTCGGACATGACTGGGTGACTGAACGACAACAGCAATGATAAATACAGTAATTCCAAAAAGAAACATTTACAGGAAATAACCTGTAGTATATTTCTTTGTACATAATACCATTAAAAATCCATTGTGATTCATAAGATGAGAATTAACCTTTTTCTCTTCTTTCATGTACAGTAAACAATTAGAATAACTAGGAAGGAGAAACCAGCATTATCACTTCTGTATGTACAATGGGTCCAATGGCAACCCACTCCAGAATTCTTGCCTGGAAAATCCCAAGCACAGGAGAGCCTGGCAGGTTACAGTCCATAGGTCACAAAAAGCTGGAGACGACTGAGAGACTAACACACACATGAAATAGGGACATTCAAACAGCCTTTTATCACCCGAAATAAATAGTTAAGGAATACCTGATACCCTGTTTTCTTCTTCCTGAGTTGCACATTTGGCGCCCCTTCCTCAGCGAGGGAACAGGCCCCATGTCTAAGTGACAACTCTGTACTTGGTGTGGACAAAGCAAAGATGGTCTTACTGTTTCAATACCTTCCTCCCTTTATGTCTTTGTTCCCATATGGCCTTTCCCAAGTTCAGTGGTAGTGGAGCCAGGCCCTGTGGGGTCATGGGGTCCTATTGAGCAATCTCAGTAATTGACAAAAGCTATAAATTGGGTCCCTCTCATTTCTACTTGAGAGAAGTTAATTAAACATTTATCAGCATACGCCACTGCCCCAGTCTTTTCCAGCCTTTGCTTTACAGCCTCTGTATGGATCCTGCCTCTGGAAGGCTATTCCTTGGATGACCTTGATTCAGACATGTTCTCTGTAGGTGATGCTTCAATTTCTGTCTCTCTTATGGTAAAAGAAACATAAGGTTTTAGGACACATACAGAACTGTATTCAAATTGCGGCTTACTATTTGTAGAATTAGAAGTTATTTAGTCTTTGTTCTTAATTGTTATAGGATAATTATTTAACAATACTTTTCATACCAGCTGGTTGAGAGAGACTGAATACCTAAACTCTTGCCTAGCTAACATGACAAAGTGTTAATTCTTTTCCCTAATGGTCTTCAGTTGTCTAGGGTGGTTGAGAAGCAACATCAGAGCTTCTTTGAATCTTCACTTACTCTTTTTTTATTGAAGGGTAGTTGATTTTTGATCATTGGATCATCAAAAAAGCAAGAGAGTTCCAGAAAAACATCTACTTCTGCTTTGTTGACTACCCCAAAGCCTTTGACTATGTGGATCATAATAAACTGTGGAAAATTCTTCAAGAGATGGGAATACCAGACCACCTTACCTGCCTCCTGTGAAATCTGTATGCAGGTCAAGAAGCAATAGTTAGAACTGGACATGGAACAACAGACTGGTTCCAAATCAGGAAAGGAGTACGTCAAGGCTGTATATTGTCACCCTGCTTATTTAACTTATATGCAGGGTACATCATGCAAAATGCTGGGCTGGATGAAGCACAAGCTGGAATCAAGATTGCTGGGAGAAATATCAATAACCTCAGATATGCAGATGACACCACCCTTATGGCAGAAAGTGAAAAAGAACTAAAGAGCCTCTTGATGGAAGTGAAAGAGGAGAGTGAAAAAGTTGGCCTAAACTCAACATTCAGAAAACTAAGATCATGGCATCCAATCCCATCACTTCGTGGCAAATAGGTAGGGAAACAATGGAAACAGTGAGAAACTATTTTTTTGGGCTCCAAAATCACTGCAGTTGGTGGTGACTGTAGCCATGAAATTAAAAGATGCTTGCTCCTTGGAAGAAAAGCTATGACCAACCTAGACAGCATATTAAAAAGCAGAGACATTACTTTGCCCACAAAGGTCTGTTTAATCAAAGCTATGGTTTTTCCAGTAGTCATGTATGGATGTGAGAGTTGGACCATAAAGAAAGCTGAGCACTGAATTGAGGCTTTTGGGCTGTCGTGTTGGAGAAGACTCTTGAGAGTCCCTTGGACTGCAAGGAGATCCAACCAGTCCATCCTAAGGAAATCAGTCCTGAATATTCATTGGAAGAACTGTTGCTAAAGCATAAACTCCAATACTTTTGGCCACTTGATGCAAAGAACTGACTCATTAGAAAAGACCCTGATGCTGGGAAAGGTTGGGGGCAGGAGGAGAAGGGGACGACAGAGGATGAAATGGTTGGATGGCATTACTAACTCAATGGACATGAGTTTGAGTAAGTTCTGGGTATTGGTGATGCACAGGGAGGCCTGGTGTGCTGCAGTACATGGGGTCGCAAAGAGCAGGACACCACTGAACAACTGAACTGAACTGAATAGTTGATTTACAATGATACTAGTTTCCTGTGTACAGCAAAGTGATTCAGATATCTATTTATTTTTCTGTATAGATATGCTTTTCATATTCTTTCCACATATAGTTTGTTACAAAATACTGATTATAGCTTCCTCTGCCACATAGTAGATCCTGCTGTTTACCTATTTTATATATAGTTAATGTATATATGTTAATCCCAAACTTTTAATTGATCCCTCCCTTTACCTTTACCCTTTGGTAACCACAAGTTAATTTTCTATGTCTATGAGTCTGTTTCTGTTTTGTAAATAAGTTTATTTGTCTCATTTTTTAAAAAAGATTTCACATATAAATGATATCATATGATATTAGTCTTTCTTTGGTTTACTTCACTTAGCATGATAATCTCTGGGTCCATCCATGTTGCTGCAAATGGGATTATTTATTTTTTATCGCTGAGTAATATTCCATTGTATGTTTGTACATATGTTTATATACACATCTCCTTTATCCATTCATCTGTCAATGGACATTTAGTTTGCTTCCATGTCTTGGCTATTGGAAACAGTGCTTCAGTGAACATGGAGCTGCATCTGTCTTTTTGAATTATGGTTTCTCCGTATACATGCTCAGAAGTGGGATCATATTGTGGCTCTATTTTCAGTTTTTTTAAATGATACTCCAGACTGTTTTCCATAGTGATTGTACCAATTTGCATTCCCACCAACAGTGTAGGAGGATTCCGTTTTATCTACACCTTCTCCAGCATTTATTACCTGTAGACTTTTTGAAGATGGCCATTCTGACTGGTATGAGGTGATCCTTAATTGGATCAGTAGTTTTGATCTGCATTTATCTAATAATTAGCTATGCTGAGCATCTTATCATGTGCTTTTTGGTTATTTGTATGTACTCTTTGGAGAAATGTATATTTAGATATTCTGCCTATCTTTTGATTAGTTTGTTTACTTTTTAGATAGAGCTGTATGAGCTCTTAGTATATTTTTGAGATTAATCTCTTGTCAGTTGCATCATTTGCAAATTTATCTCATTTTGTAGGTTGCCTTTTCATTTTGTTTATGATTTCCTTTGAGCTTAGAGCTTCTCTAAGTCTTCACTTAATTTTAAGTAATTTATATTTTGTGTATGTTTTATAAGGTACAAAATGTAATTATGGAGTTGTACTGTATATAATTTATAAAACAACATACAGCCATATTGAGATGTAAGAAAAATTACTGACAAATTACACAATCAAAATAATTTAACCTATCTGCTGTGAGATTTGCTATTTCTAAGTATGACTGACATATTTATATTGAGGCATTAATAATAATATATTACAGATCACCAAGCTATCTTCACATTTTAAAATGAAATAATTTGACTATTTCAAAGTCTTATTTTTTAAAAAGAATATAAGCATTGAGGATAATTAACATTCTTGACTATTTAGGATTATTTTCACATTCCCTTATTTTAAGCATCAGCCAACTATGGCCTGAAAAATGTAAAATATATACCATCTAACCTTTACAGAAAAAGCTTACTCTCTCCTGCCTTATCATTAACTCATAAATACTACAATTTACCCACTCCAGTGTTCTTGCCTTGAGAATCCCAGGGACGGGAGAGCCTGGTTGGGCTGCCGTCTATGGGGTTGCACAGAGTCAGACATGACTGAAGCGACTTAGCAGCAGCAGCAGCAGCAACATAAATACAGGGTTTAATCCCAGATCTGGTCACTGTAAGTTCTGCGTTCATTCTCCTAAACTATGCTGCCATTTCCGGTAGTATATTATAAATAGAGCAAGTACAAACAGAAGGATAAGAGGAAGATCACTAATAATGTTGTTTTATTACAGGGCATTCTGAGAGTCAGACAGCATTTTATTATAAAAACTATATCTCTATCTATCTTCCTATCTATGGCTATCTAGTACTATTCCCTGATCCTATACCCATGATGATGTTGCTAATTGATTAAGTACTATTTTTTGCATGTTTATTTATATAATTTTTAGAAGCTATACTCCATTTACAGCTATTACAGAATATTGACTATATTCTCTATGCTTTACAATACATCTCTGTAGTCTATCTTATACCCAATAATTTGCACCTCCCAGTCCCCATTGTACTATCCAATAGTCCATCCTTATATGCAAGGGATACATTCTAAGACCCACAACGGATGCCTAAAACCAGGGATTGCACCAAACCCTAAATATACTGTCTAGCTCTGTCGTTTCCTCTCCCCACTGGCAGACAGTAGTTTATTCTCTGTATTAAAGTAGTATTTTTGAAGAGCCAGATTGCGGCCACAGAATGCTTCTGAACCCAACTCTCCAGGCATAATACGTGAAACGTAATTGGCACTTCTGTGTAGAGGGAAGTATGAGTATTTGGGTCCAATAGGAGCCCTTGGAGTAAAGGTGAAAAGATTATAAGAAAATGAAAGAAAACATGAATTTCTGTTTATTAGCAAGAATTTAATTCAAGAACACATTCAAGAAATCCTCTTTCCTGAGAAAATAGCTAGGAGGTGAGGGAGATATAGGAGAGCAGAAAAGAGTCTTGTAGAACATTAGGGTCAGGGCCCCCGGAGTCAGAATATCTGGGTGCACGTTTCAGCTCTGCCATTTAATTGTGTGTGATCTTGGGCAAGTTTTAATTATTCCCCTGTTTCTCCAAAATGCCCATCTAGTAAAATGGGAAAATAAGAAAAACTACTTTTTCGAGGTAACCTTGAAAATCAACTGACTTCATCTGCATAAAGCAGTGCCAGGACAGTGCTCTTATAAAATGTTACACTCCTATGGCATGGCCCTGGATGTGCTTGAAATCAGGTCGTGAACTCAGGAGAGTCACTGTGGAGAAACTAAGAAAAACAGTAGAAGATGATACAGTCATTCCCGCCTTACCCTAGATTTGACTTTCGATGGTTTGTTGCCCATTGTTAACCTCAGTCCGAAAATGTTAAATGAAAAATTCCGGAGATAAATACTTCATCAGTTTTAAGTTGCACACCATTCAGAGTAGCATAATAAAATCTCTCACCATCCCACCTTAAACGGAGATCATCCCTTTGTTCAGTGCATCCCACCCATTAGTCACTTACCAGCTGCCTTGGTTATCAGATCGATTACAACAGAATCGCAGTACTGTGTCAAGTAACTCTATTTTACTTCACGATGGCCCCAAAGCTCAAGAACAGTGAGGCTGACAATTTGGATATGCCGAAGAGAAGCCATAAAATGCTTTCTTTAAGAAAAAAGGTTGAAGTGTTCAACTTGAAAGAAAAAAAAAATCCTATTCTGAGGTTGCTAAGATTTATAACTTTATTATAGAATATTGTTATAATTGTTCTATTATTGTTAGTTTCTTACCATGCCTGATTTATAAGTTAAACTTTATCATAGGTGTGCACGTATATATGCACAGGAAAAAAATACGGTGTATATAGGGTTTGGGGCTATCCCTGGTTTTAGGCATCCACTGAGGGTCTTAGAAGGTGTCCCCTACAGATAAGGATGGACTATTGGATAGTACAAATCATGTCCCAAGATCTTTATTTTTCTGTGATGTGCTACTCAGCACTGTTTTTGTCAGTCTCTAAAAGTCAAAGATAAAACACTGAGTCACCATTGTCTGCATTTATGCATGACTGTGTTCCATCCCAGTGAATTTTATTCATCACCTCCAGGATTTCTCAATAGCTCCCAAGACAGCACAGTCTCACAGGATACCTTGCTGACCTATCATTTGTACTCTTTTATTTTTTCCCTGTAGTTATTGTCAAATAGAAATTCTTGCCATCGTGGCCATTTGGAAAATAATTCATGTCACTTTACTACTTTTCCAGTAAATGTTGATTTGCTGCTGCATTTAATCAGGTAGCATCAAGGTCTCATTATGCCATAAAACATCTGTAGCTAGAAGTTACCTTTAAATATTCAAAATAATTCATTCCAAGTTATGGGAGCCATTTGTGTTATAATACTCAGCTATAATCCTCCAGGGGTGTCTGGGCCATAACTAATGAGCTAAACTACCTTTGTTCAGTCCTCAAGAGGGAAAAAACTCTTCTATGATATATGACTTAAAATATCCCTTACACATGCCCTTATGATCTACAACTTTAAATACTAAAATTTAAAGGTGTTTTCTAAAGTAAGTTTACAGGGAAAAAATATCCAATTTTAACATAAGCTCTCATTGAGCAAAGAGTCAAAGAGGAAAAAAAAAATTGAAATTTCAGAATTTTCTCCCATCTTTGGTGTGTGTGTGTTTTAATCAGTTCTTTTAAGATGGTGGATATTGAGTCAGTCCAGAGGTGACTAGAATTGTCCCATTTCTGTATAAATAGACAAACACTTTGATCTCTAAATATAGCCTTTGAAACTCAGTCTTAAAAATATAATCTAAAAACATGCAGGTCAGGAAGCAACAGTTAGAACTGGACATGGAACAACAGACTGGTTCCAAATAGGAAAAGGAGTACGTCAAGGCTGTATATTGTCACCCTGCTTATTTAACTTCTATGCAGAGTACACTATGAGAAACGCTGGGCTGGAAGAAGCACAAGCTGGAATCAAGATTGCTGGGAGAAATGTCAATCACCTCAGATATGCAGATGACACCACCCTTATGGCAGAAAGTGAAGAGGAACTCAAAAGCCTCTTGATGAAAGTGAAAGAGGAGAGTGAAAAAGTTGGCTTAAAGCTCAACATTCAGAAAACGAAGATCATGGCCTCTGGTCCCATCACTTCATGGGAGATAGATGGGGAAACAATGGAAACAGTGTCAGACTTTACTTTTCTGGGCTCCAAAATCACTGTGGATGGTGACTGCAGCCATGAAATTAAAAGACACTTACTCCTTGGAAGGAAAGTTATGACCAACCTAAATAGCATATTAAAAAGCAGAGACATTACTTTGCCAACAAAGGTCCATCTAGTCAAGGCTATGGTTTTTCCTGTGGTCATGTATGGATGTGAGAGTTGGACTGTGAAGAAGGTTGAGCGCCAAAGAATTGATGCCTTTGAACTGTGGTGTTGGAGAGGACTCCTGAGAGTCCCTGGGACTGCAAGGAGATCCAACCAGTCCATTCTGAAGGAGATCAGCCCTGGGATTTCTTTGGAGGGAATGATGCTAAACCTGAAACTCTAGTACTTTGGCCACCTCATGTGAATAGTTGACTCATTGGAAAATACTCTGATGCTGGGAGGGATTGGGGGCAGGAGGAGAAGGGGACGACCGAGAATGAGATGGCTGGATGGCATCACTGACTCGATGGACGTGAGTCTGAGTGAACTCCGGGAGATGGTGATGGACAGGGAGGCCTGGCGTGCTGCGATTCATGGGGTCGCAAAGAGTCGGACACGACTGAGTGACTGAACTGAATTGAACTGAAAGATATAAGTAGGAGAATGTGCAACCCAGCAGTTGAATCTGTGAAAGCCTCCAGGCCAGGAGGCTTGGAGGCTGTACTGCTCTTTCTGCAAGCTAAGGCCTCTGACTCTGAAGGTTTCCACTCACACAAAATACAAAAACTAGCTAGGCCACACAGAAGGACCTCACTCCTCCATACCCCCTAAACAAAATTCTGCCAGCATTGAAACATATACTTTTATTAGCCAGGCTCTTTTCTTCAATTACTGATAGATGTAATGATTGACTAGGGAAATGACAGAAAGAGAATTAACATCCATTCCCTTATAGAGGTGACTAAGGAGAAAATTATCCTGACTTTTGACAATTTTTCTGATGCCCACATGTGAACAGGTACAATTAATGGATGTTCCAAGGATCCACAGTTGTAAAGCAAATATGAATACCGGATGCCTAATTCCCACAGTACCTTAATTGAGTGCACAGAGGTAGCACCCCAGAGGGAAAGGCAGAGAAGGAGAGCTGAAAGGGGACATCTATGAGACAAAAGGGGACTTCTCTGAATGCACATCTACAATCAGTCAAAATAGTTCAGGGGAATCATGCAAGATGCCCATCTTCATCCTGAGATTCACAGGGATTTTATGACTATAAGTAAGTGTGTCCGCCTCCCCACCAAAGGACAGAAAAAGACAAGAGATCTAAGAGAGGTTCCCCCACCCCAAGATGCATGGGGTCTTATGAATCACAATAGCTTAATTAGGGCTGGGAAAAGAATTAAGACTGTCTCCTGAGGTACACTGAATGCTCACTGAAAGATAAGCGTGGGACAGCAGAGTGGAGAGATTTCCTGATGCATAGAAAACCAGACACAGGGAAAGAGAATGAGACTCCCACTGACCCTAAAGAGGTGTTCTTCAAGTTATAAATCTGAGAGTTCAGAATTACAGATTCTGAGAGTTTAGAAGCCTGGTGACTGGCTTTAAAGCATAAAAAAAATCTCTGAGGTCTTGGAGGTGTACAAATCCTAAGCTCTGCTAAGGGAAATTTCTACTCCCACCATAAAATATTTGAAGATAGTGGTATACTGAATCTTTCAAAAGGTCCATCAAATCCGAAACCCAGCTGAATTAAAGATTAGATAGATGCAATCTCACCAAAATGATGGTCTGAGAAAAAACATTGTGTGACCTCATCCAGAGATAAACATTATTTATTCATTCGCTACTGTTGGTTTTTTAAACACAATGTCTGGTTTACAAAAAATAAAAATAAAGAACTAGGAAACAAGCAGAAAATAGAAACTATAATCTAGGAGCAGAACCATTAAAGAGTAAATTATTCACTATCTGGTCATTTATAGTGAAAGTTTGCCAACTCGTGGTCTAGGGAAAATTGTTTAGGAGTGTAATGTTAAGAATGTCAGCAGACTTCTTATAAAATAATGGAAGTAAAAGTGAATAGAACAATGTATTTTAAAATGTTGAAGAAAGAAAAAGAAGGGAAGGAAAGAAATTGTCAAACTAATTTTTACATTTTCAGTTCTGTATTAGCATTCCTTGCTATTTATCTTTTTTTTTTTTTTTTTGCTGTGAAGTGCATAGACACCCTTCTACAGACCTTGATGGTTGAACCTAAGAAGGTAAAGTTAAATAATGTCAAGCATAAGGTGCATCGCTGAGTTTAAAAACCAAACAAAAGAAACCCAAACCAACTACTCATAAAGAAGTTAGGGGAGATATGCTTCATAGTAACCTATGTGAAAAACAGACAGGACTTTAAATGGCAGAACACCCAATGATGTGTACTCAATACAACAGGAGATTGGTGTCAGATTAACATAGAATCAAATCATATTTCTACATCTGTAGTGTTTTTATGACAACTTCTCTTAGCTGTTTTTTCCTTCTCTATAAAATAAACAATCATTCTTCCTACCTTACATAGTTGATTTGCAATATTAAAGTAGTCAAGGTGAATGTTGTAATGGAAAGACATCTTGAATACTCCCAAAATACAGGTTGAAATATTACTCATAAAGCAAAAAAAAAAAAAAAACCCACAAAACCGCCATTAAAGATTTCTACTATCAATAAAAACAAGTGCAGGAGAGATGTCAGTATTATAAGAGATGTCAGTCATGAGAAGCTCCTTTTATCTCCCTGCTTCAGTCTACAACAAGTAAAACACCTGTAACTTGGCAAAGATTTCTCCAACTAATTTACCAGGATGCTGGAGAGATCCACCCATGTGTACATCTGGAGGTAGGTGGACTGGAACGCAGAAGTGACAGAATGGGGGAACAATGAGCGTGGTGCCCTGGATGCCAGCCCAGGGGTCACAGAGAACAGCGACGCAGTGGGGAAGCAGTGCACACTGCTTGAGCTCTGGCTGCAGTGGCGGGCTGTGGAACCTGGGCAGCAGCAAGGCCGACAGTTCTGCCCTCCCACTCATGGTGACAGTGCTCACAGCCCGATGACACGGGAAGTGGCCAAGGCGCCTGAGACCTAAGTTCCAGCCCGCACACACTGAGGCAACAGTGCCTGCAACCTAGGCAGCCCGAGACACCGTGGAGGCACCCAGCACCCTGATGTCCCTGCTGCTGGTGCCAATGACACGAGCAGTTGCAAGGCACCAGCAACCCCAGAAGCACAACCCATGATGGCAGGGGCACTGGGAATGCCTCTGGCAGAGGTGGTGATGAGTAGAAAGTACCATTCTCCAATGTAGCCAGAGGCAGCATGAGTTAGAAACAAATGTACCATAATGCCACCTATTGAAAAATAAGAGAAAGACCTCTAATTAAAAACCTGCTGAACTATTAGAATCAAAGTTTCAAAAAAAAGAAAGAAAAGCTTTGCCTGAAGAAGAAAAGAAAGGTGTTTTGCTACTACAGATGTGCTTGAAGAGGAGCAGCTCTTCAAGCATCATGAAAACCCACGATAACGTGGTGTCACGAAAAGAAAATGATAATTCTCCAGAAACCAGCTTTAGTCATGGAGAATTGTGAAACTGATAAAGACTCAAAACAGCTGTCATGAAAAAGCTCAGCTAGCTGCAAGAAAACTCAGAAAGGCAGGTTAGCGATCTCAGGAATAAAATTCATGAACAAAGGGGATAATTTGCCAAGGAGATTAGAATACTAAAAAAGAATCAAATTCTAGAGCTGAAGAATTTAATCAATGAGATCAATAATGAAATAGTAAGCATTGGAAATAGAGCAGACTATACCGAAGAGAGAATTAGTGAGCTTGAAGGTAGAAATCTAGAAATGATTCAGGTAGAAGAAGAGAGAACTAAGATTTTCTTTTTCAGTGAAGAAATTCTGTGAGAGCTGCATGATACTAACACGGGAGAGAAAATAAGGGCAATGGGTATCCTAGAAGGAGAAGGGAGAGAGAATGGAGCAGAGAGTTTATTTAAAGAAACAATAACTGTATTATATATATATATATGGTCTATATAGTTTGATTATAATATATACTATATTATATATAAGCATTATTTATATATTATTAATTAATATATACTATATTATATATAAGCATTTCCAGTGTTTTCAATTGCATCATTCATCTCATTTATTGAGTTCTTCAGCTCCAGAATTTGATTCTTTTTTAGTGTTTTAATCTCTTTGGCAAGTTATTCCCTTCATTCATCCATTTTGTTCCTGAGATCAATGAAGCGCCTTTCTGAGTTTTCTTGTAGCTCACTGACTTTTTTTCATGACAGCCATTTCCAGTCCTCTATCAGTTGGATTCACAAATTTCAATAACTAATGAAGGTTATATGCTGTCAGAAAACATACTGTATTATTTTGAGAGAGTCATCTCTGTTCTAAAGACAAACATAGTCCCAAAGTGAAGGGATGGAAGATGACCCTCCAAGCAAATGGCAGTCCAAAGAAAGTAGGGAAAGCCATACTCATATCAGACAGAATAGACTTCAAGCTAAAAAAAAAAAAAAAAAAAGTGTGTGTCTTGTGTGTGAATACACCTACTCACTCAGTTATGTCTGACTTTTTGCAAGCCCACAGACTGTAGCCCACCAGGTGCCTCTGTCCATGGAATTTGCCAAGCAAGAGTGGGTTACCATTTCCTACTCTGGAGGATCTTCCCAGCTCAGGGATTGAACTCGCATCTCCTGTGTCTCCTGCATTAGCAGGCAAATTCTTTACCACTGTACCAGGTAGCAAGAGATAAACTTGGACATTACATAAAGACAAAGGAGACAATTCATCAAGAAAATATAATTTCATAATATATATGTATCGAGATATAGCTATAAAGAAATTGTAGGAATAAATTTAACCAAGGAATTGAAAGATCTATAAACTGAAGGTTTTGAGAAAAAAAAATTGAAGACACACAAAAAGGAAAAAGATACTCAATTCTCATGGGTTGGAAGAATTAACATTGTGAAAAAGGTTCATATTACTTAAAGCAATCTACAGTTCACTATAATCCCCATCAAAATCCCAATTATATTTTTCAAAGAAATACAAAGTAAATCCTAAAATTCATATGAAACCATAAAAGACCCTGAATAGCCAAACTGATATCCTTGAAGGAAAATAGTGTAGCTGGCGGTATCATACTCCCTGATTTCAAATTATATTACAAAACTATAGTAACCAAAGCTGTATAGCATTGGCCGAAAAACCAGGGACACAGATCAATGGAATAGAATTCAAAGCCCAGAAATAAATCCACACATATATGTACAATTAATTTATGACAAAGTGCAAAGAATATACAAGGGAGAAAGCATAGTCTCCTCAGTTAATAGTGCTAGAAAAACTAAAAACTAGATGCAAAAGAATGCAATTAGGTTGATATATTACATCATACACAAAAATTAACTCAAAGTGGATTAAAGACTTAAATGCAAGACCTGAAACCATAGAATTTCTAGAAGAAAACATAGGCAGTTATCTCTTTGATATTGGTCTCAGCAATATCTTTCTGAACATATCTGCTCAGGCAAGGCAAACAAAAGCAAAATTAAACAAATGGAATTACATCAAACTTAAATGCTTCTGCACAGAAAAGTAAAAGTGAAGTTGCTCAGTTGTGTCCAATTCTTTGTGACCCCATAGACTGTAGCTTACCAGGCTTCTCCATCCATGGGATTTTCCAGGCAAGAGTACTGGAGTGGGTTGCCATTTCCTTCTCCAGAGGATCTTCCTGACCTAGGGATCAAACCCGGGTCTCCTGCATTGGAGGCAGATGCTCTACCGTCTGAGCCACCAGGGAAGCCTGTACACCAGGAAGCACAGAAAAAGAAACCATCAACTAAACAAAAAGACAACCTACTGAATGGGAAAATGTATTTGCAAATCATATATTTGATAAAGAATTAATATCCCAAGTATATAGAAAACTCATAAAACTTGAAGCAACAAAAGCAACCTGATTAAAAATGGGCAGAGCATTGAAATAAAAATTTTTACCAAGAAGACAGATAGATAACCAACAGGCTTGTGAAAAGATGTTCAACATCACTAATTACTAGGGAAATGACAATCACAACCAAAACAAGATACCACCTCATACTGGTTGGAATTGTTACTACTTCTGTTCTGTCAGTGTTGAAAAGGGTGTGGAGAAAAGGTAACACTTATACACAGTTGGCTGTAACGTAAATTGGTATAATCAGTATGGAAAACAGTATGGAGAATCCTCAAAATATTAAGAATAGAACTACCATATGACCCAGCTATTCTACCTCTGGGTATTTATCTGAGAAATACAACAATACTGTTTCAAAAAGATAAGTGCACCTCTATGTTCCTTGCAGAATTATTTATGATAGCCAAGATATGTGAGTAATCTAATTGCTCACTGATGGATGGATGGATGAAGACGTGTATATATGTGTATGGATGTGTGTATGTACATATATACATAGCAACAGAATATTCAGTTCAGTTCACTTCAGTCGCTCAGTCTCGTGTCTGACTCTTTGCGACCCCATGAATCACAGCACACCAGGCCTCCCTGTCCATCACCAACTCCCAGAGTTCACTCAGACTCACGTCCATCGAGTTAGTGATGCCATGCAGCCATCTCATCCTCTGTCATCCCCTTCTCCTCCTGCCGCCAATCCCTCCCAGCATCAGAATTTTTTCCAGTGAGTCAACTCTTTGCATGAGGTGGCCAAAGTACTGGAGTTTCAGCTTCAGCATCATTCCTTCCAAAGAAATCCCAGGGCTGATCTCCTTCATTTTTTTTTTAAATTAATTTATTTATTTATTTTTAATTTTTACTTTACAATTCTGTATTGGTTTTGGCATAGATGGACTGGTTGGATCTCCTTGCAGTCCAAGGGACTCTCAAGAGTCTTCTCCAACACCACAGTTCAAAAGCATCAATTCTTCGGCGCTCAGCTTTCTTCACAGTCCAACTCTCACATCCATACACGACCACTGGAAAAACCACAGCCTCTGCTATAAAAAAGGGTGGGATCTTGCCATTTGCAATAACATGGATGGACCTGGAGGGTATTAGGTTAAGTGGGGTAAGTCAGACAAAGAAAGGCAACTGCTGTATGATTTCGCTCGAATGTGAAGAATAAAAGTTTTCGAAAAAATGAACCAACACTACACATAGATACTGAGAACGAGTTTGTGGTTACCAGAGGAGAAGAGGGCAGATGGGGAGGACAAAATGGGTAAAGAGGGGATCGCTTATACAGTGATGGATGGGAACTAGACTTTTGATGATGAGCTCACTGTAGTGTATTCAGCAATCTAATTATACTGTTGCACATGTGAAATATACAATGTTACTAACCTATGTTACTACAGAAAATGAATAAGTGTATTCTATGTTCCATGAATACCATTATAGACAAGTGGTGATTTTCTTCTACTTTGTCCTGATATCCCACTCCAGGAGTCTTCTGAATGTCACACGTTAAGAGAGAAATAGCCTTACCAGGGGCACATTCAGAGGCAAATGTTGAGTGGAATTCTAAAAACCTTAGGTACCAAATATTTGAAAGAAGGAGGTATTATTCCTGGGTGAGTAGTAGCCTTGAAGTAAAGAGATTTAGGAGTCCAAAGAAACAAAGGGAAAAGTGTGTACTTTCGTGGAAATTCAGTGAGGTGATATTAAGTAAGATAGAAGAATGCATAGGCTGTTTTTATGTGTAACTCTAAGATAATGGCTCAGATGGTAAAGAATCCGCCTGCAATGCGGGAGGCCCAGGTTCGATCCCTGGGTCGGGAAGATCCACTGGTGAAGGAAGTGGCAACCACTCCAGTATTCTTGCCTAGAGAATCTCATGGACAGAGGAACCTGGCAGGCTACAGTCCTTCGGGTCATAAAAAATCAGACATGAATGAAGCGACTTCTCTTTCCTAAGATAATAAACCTAGAATATTTTTCACTATTTAGAAAGCACTTTAAATCAATGAAACTCTGTAGAAATGAAATTAACTGCTTCTCTTTGGTTATAGAATTCAACTATACATTTGATGGAGGGTATTCAAATGGCATCAGTATATGATTGGACCTTATGTTGCTTTAGGTCCCTTCTAACCTTCAGCTCTATTTAGACAGTATCAGAAAATAGTCACAATACATCAGTTTACTAGCCTTAATCTCATTATCATTCAGAATTTGCATGCCTTTATACATAAAATCGGAGAAGGCAATGGTAACCCACTCCAACACTCTTGCCTGGAAAATCCCATGGACGGAGAAGCCTGGTAGGCTGCAGTCCATGGGGCCGCTAAGAGTCGAGCGACTGAGTGACTTCACTTTCACTTTTCACTTTCATGCATTGGAGAAGGAAATGGCAACCCACTCCAGTGTTCTAGCCTGGAGAATCCCAGGGACGGGGGAGCCTGGTGGGCTGCCGTCTATGGGATCGCACAGGGTCGGACACAACTGAAGCAACTTAGCGGCACCCATAAAATAGAGTAGGTTCACGGAGGTAGGGAAAGATCTATGTACCATCCTGGCAGAAGAGCAGAGCATACTGAGAATCTGAGTGACCCCAGTAGGGTATCCTGCTGGATGGCAATCAAAATTATGGTTCTTTGTCTCAAAGTTTCGTAGGTTTTCACAGTAAGAACACAAAGTTCTTAATTCTAGAGCAGGAAAGCCCCAAGGATCTCTATGGAAGGTTTTAAAATTTTTACTATCAGATTAACATTTGGAGTTGTCTAATAAATGCTAGGCGTTTTATATTTTTTAAGCTAAGAGACAGGAAACAGTGCTTTGTCATTCCTCTGCAGACATTTTACTTATGAAAGAAACAGGGAACAATGGCAGACACATCTGCTAAAATGACTTGAAACTGTCAGACGTGGAGACATGTTGTTCTTTATCTTACATTTTAATAATATGCAGAAGTCTGGCTTAAAGAAAAGGTCTCCTGTTGGTATTGTATCAGCAACAATGACTGAACTACAAAGGGGTGCATGAAGGGAAATGCTCTAATGGAATATTTGAGGGCTATTTGAGAGAACTACCTGGAGAAGGAAAATACATTCTGGCAAAAGGGATGTGTGATTGCTGTGGACCTGCCAGAAGCTGCTTTTCCCGGAGAAGTTAATGTTTTTCTCTGAGAGATTCTCGTTTTGCATATTGATTAAATTAGAATCGGCACTAAAGGGATTCTTTTGTTATGATTTATTTTTACATTTCCTGATTTATTCATATTTTCTTTCTCCATTTACAATTTGCATATATTCAGGGAAAATGAATCCTAAATTTTAGGAGGAATCAGATTCTTACCCCTAGTGTCAAAGATTAAACTGAGGCGAAGCCCTTTGTAGACAAAACAGCTAATTACACACATGAAATCTTTTTCATTGGTTCTTTTACTATCTTATATTGCTTTTTCTATTTCTCAGAAGTGCTTCTTCTTCCCATCTCAATCATCACAATTTCAATTTATTTTTAACAGATTTATTGAGATACAATTCACAAACCATGTGATTCACTCATTTAAAGTCTACAATTTAATGCCTTTGAGGATATTCACAAACTCTTCATCTATCCCACAATCAGCTGACAGCATTTGATTACCCCCATATGAAGTCCATTTCCCTTAGTCATTACCCCCATGCCCTCAGCCTCCCAGCACTATGCAACCACCAATCTACTTTCTGCTTTTTTATCCTATTCTGGATATTTTATATGAATGGAATCAGATAATAGGTGGTCTTTTGAATCTGTCTTCTTTCACTGAGCATCATGTTTTCAAGATTCATCCATAGCTGCAACATCTATCAGTATTCCATTGTTAAAACTGCTAATAGCCTTCTGTTATATGGATATACCACATTTCATTTATCCACTGTTCAACTGACAGACATTGGTATTTTTCTACTCTTGGCTATTATGAATAATTCTGCTATGAACATTTGTGTACGAGTTTTCATAAGGGCATATATTTTTATCTCTCTTGGATCTATACATAAGAGTAGAGTTACTGTGTCATATGACTTTTAATGAACTGTCAGAATGTTTTCCAAAGCAGCCATACCATTTTACTTTCCCCCAGCCGTGTATAAGGATTTCAGTATCTTCATATCCTCACCAACACCTGTTATTTCTGTCTCTTGGATTATAGCATTGCTAGTGAGTATAAAGTAGTATCTCCCTGTGGTTTTGATTTGCATTTCTCTGATGGCTAATGAGGTTGGGAGTCTTTTCATATACTTATCAGCACTTGTATACCTTCTCTGGAGAAATGTCTGTTAAAATCTGCTCAGTGTTTTAAAAATTAGATTGTCTTTTTATAAGTGAGTTATAGTTATTCTTAACATGTCTAGATATATATATATCCTTATCAGAGACTTGATTTGCAAACTTCCTCCCATTCTATGTGTTGTCTTAAATCACTTTACCAGATATTTTTCCCTTACTTCCTAACACTTGCTCCTAGGAATGGCCTAGTAAGGAGTTGTCATGAGAGGTTTAACCATATTAGCACCATTCTTCTGTCTATCAGCTATCACATTCATTCATCTGATCTATAGATAAATATCAGTGTTACTAATGCACAATGGCCGCTATGCTGTCTTGTTCCTGACTCCATGGCACTTACAATCTATTGTGAGTGACCATCAAGATATTATCTTACTGCTAAAAATTACTATCTAGATCATGTACTTTTGCATTCCATTAGTTAATTTCCTACTCCAGTACAAGCATCCCCTGTTGTTTGTAGCCTTGATCTAACACATTCTCCCTTCTTTTAAAGGGCTTGGGTTTTTGTCTTCAGAGTGAACCATTTTAAGAGCAGTTACATAGATTGGAGAACATTGAAATGAGGGGTACAAGATAAAATCTGCACAGAGGATCAGATGTTTTCTGAAGGTTGGTATGAACACCAGGAGTTATCCAAATAGCCTCCGAATGATAAACCAAAGAGGGAGACTGCAGAGACTGCAGAGTGACCGTAATGAGTTGTGTGTGCAGGAATCAGCCTGCAGCTCAGGGAAGGGCTGTATTTCTTATCCAATGAGGTCTTCTCTAATGAGGAAACTTGTGTGTGGTAACTCTGATAGTCATTTTTTACATTGGCTTTAGATTACCCTTTGGTTCTATAAAATGTTTCAGTAAAAACAGAAAATCCAGGAGCCTAAGTACTGAGAAAATTCAAATTGAATTCAGATTTCTAGTTTCTTCTCAGATAAATGTAAGTAAGTTAGAATCTTCTCTGACTTAGAAAGGTGACAACTACTTGGGATTATATTGTTTATACATAGGATGTTAAGTAAATGGTGATGATGGTGGCAGAAATAATTCATTGGATTATTATAGTGTCTGGATTTTTCAAGGAATTTTATATACATTGCCATGAGAACCTAACAAGAACCAAGCAAAATTGCTAAATAAGGCTTCATTATTTGTTTCTATAAACTTTTTTTATCAATAATATGCACATAAGAAATGCACAGAGCATAAGTCTGCAGCTAGATTCTCACATATTGAATATTCCATGTAAACAGTTCAAGGAACAGATTATTACTAGCATCCCACATGCTTCTCTTTATACCCATTTAATCAATACCTTCAACATTACCCTCCCAAGTGGCAGAGTGGTAAAGAATCCTCCTGCTAATGCAGGAGACGCAAGATATATGGGTTCGATCCCTGGGTCAGGAAGATCCCCTGGAGTAGGAAATAGCAACCCACTATAGTATCCTTGCCTGGAAAATTTCTTGGACAGAGGAGGCTGGCAGGCTACAGTCCATGGCGTTGCAAAGAATTGAACATGACTGAGCATGCAAAGATGGAGAACCTTCAACATTATAGGCAGCCTTGCTCCTCGTCTAGTACCATAGTTTAATTTGGACTCTTCTTAGACTACAGATAAATGAAATTATACAATAGGTACTACTTTTTGTTTCAGTTCTCTCACTCAGCATCATGTCTGTGAGATTTATCCTTGTTGTTGCTTACTATTCTGTTGTGTGAATACACCACCATTGATTTATCAATCTAATGACATTTGAGCTTTTTTCAGTTCAAGGTTATTATGAATAGTGTGGAACCTGTTCTTTTACAGGTTTTGTTTGTTTGTTTTTACTGGGTATATAACTAGGATTAAAATCACTGGGCCGTAATAGGGTATCTGCATGCATTTACATTTAGAAAACTGTTAAACAGTTATCCAAAGTGGCTTATGCAGTTTAATCTCCCACTAGCAATGCATGATGAAACTATGGACTACCCAGGTCCTACATAAACATCTGGTATTTTCTATATTGTTATGCCATTTTCTGGGTGATTATTCTTGTTTAAAAAATGGAGACTTTGATGTACTTTCACAGGAGAAAAATCTAGAGCACAGATCTGCTGGCACTGTGTTATTTACACTAAGCCAGACACAATGACTTTGCTTCCTTGGCAAAGAAGGCTAAGATCTCAGCAGCACAGATGCGACAAAAGGATGAAATTGAATATTAAGACTTCTGGTTGCAGCTGTGGCATATCAAGAGCTTAGAAGTTGCTATTCTCACCCTTAAAACAAGGAAAAAAAAACTGGACAAACTCAGTGACTTTTCTTGGACTCATTGGAGAACAGAGCTCTTGGTGCAAACCTGCTTCCCTGGAAGTAAAGGCACTGGAACCATAAACTGGCAGGTGCGCTTGAGTCGTGATTTTGATGATTAGTTGGAAGTTGAGTGTGAAGAAGCATGAGTTCACATATGTGCATTATTACATGGTGTTTGTCTTTCTGACTTCACGCTCTATGATACTCTCTAGGTCCATCCACACCTCTACCTAGAAAAATAGTATAGATGGTCTTATTTGCGAAGCAGAAATAGAGACGCAGTGGTAGAGGACACACTTGTGGATACTCAGGTGGAAAGAGGCGGGCAGTGGGAGGAATCGGGAGAGTCTACATTACTGATGCATGCGTTCAGGCGCATGCTCAGTCGTGTCCAACTCTGCAACCCCATGGACTGTAGCCCGCCAGGCTCCTCTGTCCATGGGATTCTCCAAGCAAGAATACTGGAGTGGGTTCTCATTTCCTACTCCAGGGGATCTTCCTGACCCCGGGATCAAACCTGAATCTCCTGCATTTTCAGGCGGGTTCTTTGCCACGGTGCTCCTTGGGAAGCCCATACACTGTTGATACTATATATAAAATAGATAACTAACGAGAACCTACTCTATAGGACAGGAAACTCTACTTCACGCACTGTGATGACCTGAGTGAGAAGGAAGTCCAAAAGGGGGGGATACATGTATATGTATGGTTGATTCACTTTCCTGTACAATAGAAATGAATACAAAATTGTAAAGTAACTATACTCCAATATAAATTATCTTTTTTAAAGAAGCATAAAAGTAAGAAACTTCTGTCTCCTTCCATATTCTCATTCCTACTTCACATCCTGCTTTCTGGAAGAAAGCGTTTTGAGCCACATGAATGGTTTATTATGAGGCAGGACCAAATTCTCTCTTCAAATCCAGCCACAGGTCCTAGGAGCAGATGTTAGAACATCCTAGTAAAGCCAGTCCCTATCAATTTGCTACGGCTCTGTGCTCACCTGTTCAGTACTGAGATCACAGACCTAAATAGAGACCTTAAGATTCAGGATCTGTTCACCTCTAAACAGCCAGAGGAGAGGCAGCCCAGGCGACAAGGTGGCAGTGCTGGAAGTTGTCTCAGCTTCTCCCCTGTAGAGACACTTTACGGAAGCAGGTTTCTAACAACCCTGGCCCCAGAGAAAGGCACTTACAAGGCATTGCTCCTACAATTTATCATGCAAATTAGACAGAACACAATAGATTAATTAGGAAACATGGTTTGAATTTCCATTATGCAGATAACAATTGGTTGTAAAGTGACTGCGTTCAGGAACTAACACCATGGGAGTGGGGGAAAAAAATCATTGACAAGATGCATAAACACATGTCTTTCCAGCTACTGAGCGCCCAGCTGCTCAGTTAACCTCAAGTTCATTTTTCCCCTGGGGCTGAGATCCTGGGGTGGCTGGAGACATGTGGTAGAGAATAGGGTCTGTCTTTATAGATCATAGAAGAAAACTAAGTTGTGGGCTCAATTAAGCTCTTCTAGTCCCATACAGTTCTATTCAGGTGGTATTCAGAGTCTAGGGCTTAAGTTGTATTATGTTGTATAGGGTTTATAGGAATTTCAGGATCCCAGTAACCTGGGATTTGGTAACTAACTCCAGAAACAAAATCTACACCAGCTTAGTGACTCAGGGAGACTGCAGGGGTTGAAAGACGTAGCTGGAGTCAAGCAGTTCAGCAGCACAGATTTCAACATGCATTCTTCTCCCCATCCTCCTGACTGTCTTCATGAAGAAAATATGAGTGCCACTAAGAATGGCTGCAGAAAATCTTTGCCCTCTTACAATTCCTAAGTGGCATTATAAAATTAATTCCAAACTTCCTAAAGATAAAATAATATTTTAGACAAGGAGAATGGGCTCTAACAACTCTTCAGTAATTGTGCGGTTGTGAAGTATATGGTCCCTTTAAGGCACTGGGGTTCGAGATAACAAGGAATGAAATGCATTTATTTCATTGCCCATCATGTCTGTGTTACTAACTCAATGCTGGGCATCAAATTAATGCAAAACAAAACACAAACAGCATGGTCTGATGTGCTATTTCCTCTGAGAGTCAGGGACACATTTGCTTACTCATTCACGTGCATCTGGAATGGAGACTCAGGAATGATTGTAAGTGATTGGTGAAGCCATGGGTGTGGGCAGGCTCTAGTGTGTAGAAGAGACGATGATTGGGCACAGAGTCCTGGGCAGTACTGTCATTTAAAAAGGACAAGAAGCTCATGAAGGACATGCTAAAGAGGGGTCAGAAAGCAATAAGCAAAGCCAGGAAAAATACATCCCAGTAGTGAAGGGAGGAGGGAGTTCCAAGGAGGGGTTAATGGAGTCTGTTGAATGCCACTAGGAGGTGTTTCATCTGGTTTCTCTAAGAAAGCAGACCTCATAACACAACAAGTGTGCACTGAGATGTTTTATTTTGAGAAGTGACGCCAAGGAAGGAGGGAAATCAGGATCCGGTGAACTGTCTAACTGACACCCACTGGACAAGTGGTGCTGGACCTTCTCAGGGGTGAAGAAAATAGCTCTCAACTGACTGTCTAAGTGATGGAAAAAAGAAGCAGCAATCCAGCAGCCCCAGTCTCCAGCTGCCCTTGTATCCCCCATGGGATGGAAGTTCCCTTGTATTTCAAGGTTTGTGAGTCATGGTTCCTAGAAGCTCTCTCTGAGACAGAGATAACTCACGACAAAAAGTGAGAGATTGCCCATGGAGGTGAAGTAACACTTTCCAGATGCTTTGAGGTTTACCCAGCTAGAACTGATGGCTACAACAAGAAGAAAGGCTTAATGTAGGTGACATGTGACAGAGCACAAGAACTATCCAATGCAGAGGTGAAGTAACCATCAGGAAATCTGCAGTGAAGTAGCAAATGAGTAGCAATGCAAGGGACACTTTAGCTTTAATAATCCAACACCTTAGAACTTGACAACTTCAGGGAGAGCTGAATCAAGAGACTTAATTGATATCTTCAGCTTCCTTGATTCTTTTTTATTTGGCCGCCTTTTACATTGGCTTTAGTTTCAGCAAGATCGCTCCAGACTAGAAAAAATGACATCTAGAAATGTCAGTTTATGTAGTACTTGTAGACCACACTCTCATGAGACAAGGTGCCTTTTGGTCTTCCTTCATTATCAGTCTCTTAAAAATAACTGACTGATCTTATTGGGTGATCTGCCCATTCACAGCCCAACTGCTTATGCTCAAGGTGATGGCGTATGCCTGTGTCCTATAACTCTCCTGTGACATTTCAAGCAATACTCCTTAACCGATAGACCCAACAATAGGAGCCACGAAGGTGTAGCTGTAGAACAGGAGAACTTGGAGAGACTGCAGATGGAGGAGGAAAAACAGGGGAAAAAAAGCATAACATGCTCTGTATATATGGCATGGGAAAGAAAGTCCTTGATGGATTGGTAATATGGAAACACCAACCGACCTGGGTCCTAGTTTTCTTACTATGTGTGGGATGTTGGACAAAGTACCTAAATGCTCTGAATCTCAGCTTCTAAAGTCAAAGTGAGAGCAGTTGATTTCCTTCTTTAAAAAAATAGTTTTAAGAATTTTCAACATTAACAACCATATAAAAATCATCCATGCCCCAAACTCAGAACTGCACCAAACAGCATTCTTGAGGGTGTCACAGTCATTGGAACATATTTCTTCCTGCAGTATACATGCTGAGCTCACTGGTGAACTCTACGAAGGCAACTTTAAACTCCATGTTCTCAATCATAATCCTCCATCAGCATCAATTCTCAAACCCCATTTATGTATCAAAAATAAGACACTATCTACTATGCAATATTCACAGCATCAACAAGGGGGTAATATAAGCTTCGCTTCACTTAACATGTTTAATCAATCAAGTTAACAAGAATTAAAATTCACTTAAAGTCTTTCTGCAGATGTGGATGCCCCTTGAATGCAGAAACTATCCAGACATTATTTGCTTTCACTGCTCTTTGAAAGCTCTCTCACCAAAGCCAGGGGTTTGAGAGACACACCTGAACAAGTTTTTAAAATATAGTCTTTGGCACCGAGTCTCTGCATGGGCTCTCTGCTTTTTCTCCCCCATACAACCTTTTATTCCAGCACCATTGTCAACCTCACCAGGGTTTCATAAGTTCAAACACCATCTGGTTCCATATTACAGGCTTGCATTCAGTGTTGATACGACTCCATGGAATAAAATGTGTTGGGTAAAAATAGGACACCCACTCTCTAAGATATGGCGAGTACAGTTTGATAATATTCTTAACTGAGAAAGTATGTTGACAGAAGGGATTGTGTACTAGAATATTTACAATAACGCAAAGCATTTCTTCCATAGAATTTGAAATAAGACTAATTGCAGAGATTAAATGGAAGCTTTATAGTGTATTTTATGATATAAAGCCAGGCAATGATAAAAAATAATATAAGCAACAATCAAATACTGTGTACTATTATTTTCCAAGAAGAGAATTTGCTCAGGAAAAAAATCATATACTAGAGTTTAAATTAAGAAGGAAATACTATAATTTTAACCAATATCTTCTATTTTGAACATTTAAATAATTTTCTTGAATATTCTGTATGAGCAGAAAACCCTTTCAGTATCAGTTATATTGTATTGGTTTGCCTACCTGCAAACATTTCAACCATTCAGTATTTCAGCTCTTTCTGTAACAAAACTTTTTGTTGTTTTTCAGTCACTAAATGGTGTCTGACTCTGTGACCCCATGGACCTCAGCACGCCAGGCTTCCTTGTCCTTCACTATCTACCAGAGTTGGCTCAAATTCAAATTCATGTCCATTGAGTCAGTGAAGCTTTCTAACCATCTCATCCTCTGCTGCCCCCTTCTCCTTTTGCCTTCAATCTTTCTGAGCATCAGGGTCTTTTCCAATGAACAAAACTTTAACATTCTTTTACTTCTCTTTGTCTAAAGAATAATGTCTGATATACTAATAAATATACTTCACATTGGATACAGTAATTCTGAAAGTGTTAATTCAAAGTTATTCTTACAATGGCATTACTATTAGTTTATAAAACTTTGTATGTGCTCCACTCTCTTCCAACCAGAATCCTGGTCTGCATTCCCCAGCCAGAAGAATTGGAGCCCCTGTTGTATTCAATACCTGCTGTGAGCCCCTGCCCAACCTTACTCTCATGCCATTTTATCTGAAGACACAGAAAGGGGTAGTAGTCAATGAAGGGGCACTCACAGAAGCATCTAATAAGAGGCAAGAGAGCAGCCACGCGATATCTTCTTACTGTACAGTAACTGCCCTGGAATGCTTTTCCCTATTAAAGAAAAGCTTCTTCTGCTGTCTTGCCCTGGTAAGGAGTGCAGTTTTATCAAGACAGCCAACTTGTGTTCATTTTTCCTGTAGGCACACCATAGCTTAAGTCATTAACATATCAAAGTTTCCCCTTTTAGAGCATTGTTGAGTTATTTTCAATCATAAGCAGATCAGGGCAAGCCTTGATTCATCAGAATTCATTCATCCAACTTTTATTGGGTGTTGATCATATGCAAGACCCAGTCAAGGATCCTTCAGGGATATAGAGTAGAGCAAGACATGATTCCTACCCTCAAGAAGTTTAACATTTAGCTCAGGAGATGAAACTGAGCGACTTCACTTTCACTTTTCACTTCCATGCAGTGGAGAAGGAAATGGCACCCCACTTCACTGTTCTTGCCTGGAGAATCCCAGGGATGGGGGAGCCTGGTGGGCTGCCGTCTATGGGGTCGCACAGAGTCGGACATGACTGAAGCTACTTAGCAGCAGCAGCAGCAGCGGGAGATGAAATATGTACCAGATGTTTAAGTGTTGAATAAATGCTGAATAATGTAGATTTTAAAAGGTAAAAAAATTCTGTAAAAGAAACATAAAAATCCTATTTAAGGTTACATAAGACAAAACTTAAGCTGTCAGAACAGACTTTGGGAAGGGCTCCTTTGTCTAGGTGAAATTCTATGCACTTGATTTCTTGAAATGACATTGGGCAGGCACCGACCACATGCTCGGCACTATGCTTGGCCTTTAAGCTGAAATCTTGAGAAAGGCTTTGAGTTTTGATCTACGGCAACTGAGATTGGGGATTTGGGGTATGCTTGCTCATGGCTCATGACAGCCAATTTTTCGCAAGAGGTTAGCCAATCAATCCTCAGTTGAGCTGTGGGGATTTGCCATGGAAATGGGCAAATACCGCAATTTGGGGTCTCCACATCCACCCTGCTCAGAGTTATTTAACTTTGGTGGGCATGAATATATTCCAGGCAGAGGGAGTGAAATGATAGTCCGCTAATTTTTCATATGATTTCCAGTGGTTACTTTGTTGGTTCATGGGTTTTTTTGTTGTTGTTGTTCCCATCCACAGGAAGTTTGATAACTTGAGGATTTTTTGTCTCTAACATCCTCTTATCTGTAGAGGAAGAAGTGGAAAGAAACACATTGATAAAGGGTTAATGAGGATCGAGGGCATCTCTCCAGCCTGCCTGCTTCCTCTGCTGGGCAGGTGCTCAGGGAGAAGTGCTAACAAGTGTCACATTTATCTCTGCACTGTAATGAGCGGCTGCTGGATCCGAGCCTCTCCATAGGAGTGCTGTTTTCCCTGCTCTGAGGTTGTCTGAAGTGGCAGAAGAGAGCCCTGAGCTGAGAGCCCTCCCTTTATTCATTTCTCCTTGCTGGTTCTCTGTGGGACCCCAGGGCAAGTCACTTAACCTCTCAGTGCCTGGTGGTCTTAACCTGCAAATTAGACTCCTTTTTCTCCCCTCCTGCTCCCACATGGATCATGTTGCGAGGGTCTACACACAAGCTCAGGTTGTCTATGTGCTGTGCTAAGATGCTTCAATCGTATCCTACTCTTTGTGACCCCATGGACTGTAGCCTGCCAGGCTTCTCTGTCCATGGGATTGTCCAGACAAAAATACTGGAGTGGGTTGCTTTGCCCTCCTCCAGGGGATCTTTCGGATGTAGAGATAGAACCCGCGTTTCTTGTGTCTCCAGCATTGGCAGGTGGGTTTCTGACCACGCCACCAGGGAAGCCCCAGGTTGTCTACAGGTGTCAGGAACAAAGTATCATGAGAGTGTCAGACGCTGCTGTCATTACTTGCCTGGGAGGGGAAGAAGGCCATGGAGATCTAGCCAAGCTGGGTGACATCATCACGTGGTCCAGGCTTAATGGCATCTGGACATAGAGATGAAGCTTTGGTTCCACTGACATTTCCCCCTAGCCCCTGCCTGGGCCATCATGGCCTCTTTTTTGAGCCTTTTTAACCTAGGTTCTCCTTTTCCTATTCGGTCTGCAAAAGCAGAGCAGTATGTGGAGGGACAGGCATGGGAGAGGAATGCGTTTTCTTCCGTCTTCCTTAGCATTTACCAAGAGTTTTCGAGGCTTGTTTTCTCATTCATCAAGCCATAGCTTCCTTTCCTCCAGGAAATTCCCAAGCAATTCAGGTGAATGTCAGTTCTTTGGAATGAACGGCCTTTGATTCCTTCACCAAAGCACCTCTGTTGGTCATAGATGAGTACACTGGACATTCGTGGAGCTGATATTCGGAGAAAATCAGACTTGGAGACAGCACTGAATCCCAATACCAGCTCCATCATTTACTGAGTGGCATGGGTCAGGCCACCTCCGTCTTATCTGTGCTTGAATGTCTCATCAGCAAAGGGAGTGTGTATCAGCTGTGGCTCAGAAGCATTTTTGATCTGTTCACCCCGTGGGTGGCAGATTCCCAGGTGGTCAGGTCAGCTGGCTTCTGACTGGGACTGGCCACAGGGAGATGCTGGCAGGAGACGGTAGTAGGCAGGATAGAGCAGCAGGGAGGCTGCTGGGGCCCTTGCTTATCCTGAGGTGCATCCCCTAGAGCGGCTGAGTCTCCTTTGGGATTCAGCCTCAGAGAGTGTGCCCCTGGCCAGGCTCCTATTTCTCCACCTTCCCTTCTACATTCTTCATTGCTTTCCTGCTTTGGCCAATGTTTGCGCTGCCTCAGTTTCCTGCTTTAAATGCCCTTGGTTATAAATATTGTGTGTGTGTGCTCAGTAGCTCAGTCGTGTGCAATTATTTGCAACCGCGTGGACTGTAGCCCACCAGGATCCTCGGCCCATGGAATTTTCCAGGCAAGCGTTTTGGAGTGGGGTGCCATTTTCTACTCCAGGGCATCTTCCCAACCAGGGATCAAACTCACCTCTCCTGTGACTCCTGCATCGGCAGGTGGATTCTTTACCACTCATGACACCGGGGATGAGCTAAATTATATTAGAAGCAGTTCCTTTTCCTGGCTAGATCCTGATACAGTTGATGACATACCTGTTTTAAAAGGATGTCAAGATTTAAAGAAACTCCTATTCAGTCCCTTATTAGGGTAAATGCTCAGGAAATAGCCATAGGTTCTGATCCGTTAGCAACCCTTCTTTTGCTTCCCAGCATCGCCACATTTTTTTGTCCTTTCAAGTTCTAAAATGTTTCAAAGTTCAGTGCAGAAGCCACTTCACAAAGTTTTGCACATCCCTAGTCATAAAGGACTTTTTTTCATTGTTCTCTCATGGCCTTTTGGATTTTTCTCCATTTTTCTCTCATGGTCTTTTGTGTATGCCTCTCTAACAGAGTTTAGCATAGTTTGCCAAATAGTTAATCACTTGTAAAATTGTCTTCTCTTACTAATCGGTAAAGTTCTATTTCTTTTCTCTTTCTCTCCCAAACCTCCAAACCCGAAGAGGTTCTTAAAAATATTTGCTGAACCAAATTGAACAGGAATGTCTTTCTTGTGCCTTTTTTCTTGCAACTTGATTCCTGTAATCTGAGGGGCTATAGAAAACACTGAGACTGGCTCTCCAAATTAAGTATTCGATGAGTTCTTGAAGCAGTCCATAATAATAGGAGCTTTTTGAAGGGTGCAGCTTTACCATACTTGAGCTTACTTTTAATACCCAAAACTCATCAGTTTTTTTAATCATAATTTCAGTATATGTTCCCTACTAAGGACATTCATGGGCTTCCCTTGCAGCTCAGCTGGTCAAGAATCCATCTGCAATGTGGGATACCTGGGTTCAACCCCTGGGTTGTGATGATCCTTTTGAGAAGGGAAAGGCTTCACTTCAGTATTCTGGCCTGGAGAATTCCGTGGACTGCAGTCCATGGGGTCAAAAAGAGTTGGACACAACTTAGCGACTTTTACTCACTCACAAGGATATTCATATCAAAATGCACAGGATTTGAGAAAATGTTTGTTGCTGTAAATGAATAATGGAAAATCATGTTTGATTTATGTCATGATGCAGGATCCACAAGCATATCTACAAAACTATGCATCTAGGTCTAGAATTGTACTGACACATTATAGGTGCTCAATAAGTATTTGTTGGATGCTTGACTACATATGTATTTGAGCAAGATCTGAAAGAAAATTACATGCCTGTAGTTACCCTGCAGATACCATTCTCTCATGAAAATTTCAAATTGATTTTTCCTCATTTTTCCTAGAAGCATTTATTTTAATTTTTGTTGAAGTATGTTTGATTTACAATGTTACATTAGTGTCTGGTGTATGGCAAAGTGATTCAATTATACACATATATATGTAATTTGTCACATTCTTGTATTTTTAATTTTAAGGGAAGCTTACCCTCAAGCTATCTCTTCTGTTTTTTCTTTTTTTCTTAAATATGTCATCCAGTATTTGGCTTCTGAAAATCTTGAAAATGTGACATGGGTCAAATTGTTTCTGCAGTGTTAATGGTAGAAAAGAAAGGAGCAGAAGTCCTCGTGCCTTGGAATGAAGATCGTTCCTTTTCTCTCTCTTCTAGCTTCTGTACCCAGTTTTCCCCCCAGCCCCTTGTCTGTTTCACTGTCCTCCTGTCCATGCTTCATACCCCACTACCCCTGGCACCTGCACCCCAAAGTTTCCTGTGGTTGTGGTCCACAGGGAGGGACCTTCAGGCAGTTGATTGTGGAACATTACAAGTAAAAGGGATCCTCAAGTTTAATGTAGTGGACTTCGCTTGATTTACAGATCAGCAAACTGAACCCAAGGGTGAAGTCAAACCCTCAAGCTCACAAAAGAAGGAGCCAGAATTTTGCATTTCCTGATTCCCTGCGGAATAGTGGGCAGGGGCAGTAATTTAATTATTGCCCCTGGGAAAGGGCCCAACCTGCAGGAATGGTGTCTCCAGGGCTGTCTTGCCCCAGCACCCCAGCTAATGAAATATACAGATTCTTTGTGACAATCTAGATAGAGTGGCCATTTTTGCTTTTCCCACTCTGGCCCTTCCAGTTTTCAAAACTTGTCTTATCCTTGAGTAGAAAATTCACCCTGTGAATGAAGGGTTCTATTAGCATAGGCAGTATTTTTCTTAACCTCCAAGCCTTAGAGGGTTGAGCTAAATTTCCCCAGAGACATGGGCCAGGCTTCTGTTGGCTTGTTTCATCTTCCCAAGTGCCTCTGAGCCAGAGTTCCTTCCACGACTGTTCCTTTCCATTGAGTGTCCTTGCCAAGATTTATGAGTCAGTAAAGAGAAAAAGAGCCACGTCAACTGTCCTGTGAAGGAAAATGAGATTCTGCTAAATTTAAGGAGACTTGAAATGAATAAAAAGATAACTGGGTTAAATACCATGAAGGAGGATAATAGATGGATTTTAGGAAATACATCAGCCATCCTAATTACAGGTACAACAGAGTAGAAAGCTAGATAAGTCCCCTCTAGTCCTTTGATAGGCCACCATAATATAATTAAATGACTGTTCATTTTCTAGATAAGACTACGTCTTTGACATAGACACTGGGTACTGGGAAATCATCCATGCTGGGCCCTTCATGTGACACAGACTCATTCTTACTGAAAAAGAACCAAGAATATTCAGGCTAGCACTAGCTCTCTGAGAAAAATCACGAGCTTCAGAAAGGAGAGAGATTTTTCCTTTTAAAAACACAAGCTTGTGGGTTGCTGGAGTCTATCAGAGATACTTCAGAGTAGTTTGCTCCAGATAGAGTGTTGGTAGGGTCAGGCAACAAATTAGGATGGTTCAGCCCTGTTCTGATAACGTTCATCTGTCCCACCGCATCCCCTGTTCCGTAGTATGGCTGATTGACGACATTTTCTCAACTTAGTCACGTGTAGCTTCAGGACTGTCTCCCTAATTCTCCCTGGCATTTCATATTGCCAAGCCCCTAAGGAAATCCTGGTACCATTCCATGAGTTCCTTACACAGTTTAAATCAGTGCACGTGAAATAAAGCACTGTTCTTTGGGTGTTTTAATACTTCTGAGTATTTTCTCCCTGGACATCTTTCCCTAGATGCTCCATAGACTTCTTTTAAGAGCTTCCCTCATCCTGGCTCACCATTTCTAGTCACTTGGCTGCAAGTATTGGTGCCATCATTTTTTCTTGCCCCTTGATTTTCACAGCCAGTCTATCACCAAGATAGGTGGGTTCTTCCGCGGTACTACTTTTCATGTCTTTCTCCTCCTCATTTCCATGAGCAACACTTGGTATTTATCCTTGGTTTCTCGACAGCATCACACACTTTTATAGTAGGTTTTCCTCTCCTCCAGCGTTCCCCTCCCATTCTGTCCTATGCTCTTTTTTTCCCCATTGAATTTTCAGATTTAGTCAACCCATGTTTATTACACCTGTATTGAATTTGGGGGGTAAGTGAACAAAAAAAAGAAAAATTCATGGATCTTCACCTCAGGGAACTCAGGGTAGAGTGAAACAGAGACCCAGGAAGACTGCAAGGTAATGGTGAGGAGTGAACCAGAAGGGCCTGACTCCAGTCATGACTCTGACTTCCTCAGTCGTAGGGTTCTTGGTAATCTCAGTGCTCCATGCCTGCAAAGTGGGGATAATGATAGCATGGCCCCAGTCTCATAAGTTTGTGCTGAAAATGAAATCCAGGAAGCACTCCAATAGTTCCTGACAACTGATAAATGAGAAATAATAATAGCCATGACTATAAAGCAATGCTCCTCAATCTGTCTGTGGTCAAGGATCCCTTTTTTTGTTTATTTGATTTCTGATACATCACGAGCCAATGTGTGGCTCTGCTGTCCATGACACAACACGCGACTCAGTCCTGGAGTGTTGCAACAGGCAAACTGGTCTGTAAGCTGCTCAGTGAGTCTATGGCTTGAATATCTGGACATGAGGGCAGGGTCACACTGGAGACCTGTAACACACAGTTTATAGGTCAGAACCAATCCCTGGGCCGTGGGCTTGAGCAGCACTGTGATAAAGTACAGCTTTATTTTCACCTTCTCACCCATAAGAAGCTCCCCATGAGCTAAGCAAAATCCTTTAACTTGACATTTGAGAACTTAGACATTCAGGTCACATCCTTCTTTCTAAATCTCATGTTTCATGACTTCTTTTTGCAAATTTGAGGCTCCTGTCCAGGAAATTATCTTATGGTTTCAGGGGGCAAGGTACACGGATGAAGTTAAAGGACATTTCACTCTGTTTCATCTTCTTTAAAGACTCCTGGCTATCTGAAATTAGCTTGCCATTTCATTAGTTATATTCACAGTGTTTTCTCAGGAGCTTAATCTGGTCTTATTGGTTAACTGTATTTCTGAGATCTAGAACAGTACCTGGCATACAAGAAGTATTCAATAAATACCCATTGGACGAACAAGTGAATAGTAAAGAGATTCTGCTCAACGCATTTAAAATTCAATCTCCTAAACACATTACTCACCTGTTAGTGCTTTAAAATTAGCAATTTCTTGCTTTTAGCAAGAAACAGTTCTTTTCTCACCTAGAATGACACTGTCTTCCCACCTATCTTTCTTGTCATTGCATTTTTTGTTACTATTCATCCCCTAAAACTCAACTGAAAACAACATGCATACTGTGAGAGTTGTGACTTAAGTTTAATTTGGAAAACAATAAGAATTATAGCCCAGGAAATAGCCTCTCAGGCAGGTCTGAGGAACTGTCTGAAGAGGTTGAGGACCGGGTCAGAATGTATATGACTTTACTGAAGGGGGAATGCATGAATCAAGCACTCATTTTGACAGAAAGGCGCTGCTAGTCACAAGGAGTAGATGTCTCTATTAATGATCCTAAAGCTTTTCTAGATAGGAGAAGATGCAAAATTTGGGCTCATAAAGTGTTCTCCTGCGAGTATCTAACTCTCTGAAGGCCTGTTCTGCCAGTCGTTCCCAGAGTACAGAGTGCCTCGTTCCTGATCTCCTCTCCGAATTCCTTTCAGGGTGTGTTGAATTGGCGACTGCAGTGGCCAGTGATTTCATCCCTGTAGAAATAGATGGCAAGTGACAATGTTCAGCCGGCACCTTCTTCTGACTCTATTACAGCACTTTCTGCCGTGTTTCATTACTTATCTCGTGCACTCTTTACCAAATTAAAAGATCACAGGTGCCTTTGGCATCATTCATATTTTCATTTTCAAATGTGTTCAGCACAGTGTCTGATAGGCAGTGGGACTCTAATGCTGAATTACGCAGATTATAGCTGAGTTCCACAGAATCTATTTAATGTCTCAGCATATCAGTTCAAGTTTTGCCTCCTTCACAGAGCCTGTCATGAATATTCCCACCCACAGCAGTGTATTTGTTCTGTATGAACTTATGGCCTTTTTGAAGCTTATCCTTTAATTCACATTTTAAGATTTTATTCATGATTTTATTTCCTTAACAAATGTTTATATTTTGCTATTGTGTTTAGGGCATTATTAAAGCTAGCAAGGCAGATAATGGAAGATTTTTTTAAAAACTCCTACTTTCAATCATCTTGGAATAGAATTTTCATTATTAGTATCTAGCAGTGTGTATGTGTTAACTGTTGTTTTCCATAACTTGAATGCATGCATACATATATACACACCCTGGGATCTTAGCCTTCTCCACAGCATTGCTTAGCCTGCAGGTCTTAGCAAATACTCAATACAGATGGGATTAGTTGGTGTTCCACACACACATATACTGGTATAACCACATGGCACAAACTTATTATCTCTTCTTAGAAGGTAATTTTCTGTCTATGGAGTGAAATGGGAAACCATGTAGCACTGATACTATGGACCACAAATGCAGGTGAGCTCTGACAATGTTGATAACTTCACCTGTAGAGAAAGCCTGTAATAACCCATGTTCCATAGACCACTTAAATCTGGTGCCTAGAGAAATAATTAGATGCAAATAGAATGTGATAGGAAACATTTACCAGTCAGGTAGAGTAAAAAACTTTGTTAATTTGAAATGCAAGGGACCAGAAAAATGAGCTCTGAATTAATTGGGTTTGGATTATCTGATGTTTTTATTAAGGACACTTAGTCATTTAGGCAATAACAGCCGCTGTTTGAATTTTTCAGAGTTGGCCTCCTGAGGTTTTACTGTCAAGGCATGATTTCTTACGGTCATAATGTAATGTGTGTGTTTAACTATTACCCTTTGCCACTGGACATACATGTCTAATAATTTGACCAGATTTTAACCAGCCCTTCCAAACTGCCATCTATCAGGTTTTAAAATTTTTTCATTTCTATTTTTACCGACTGCCACTACCCCTGACTCCCTCCAACTTGGTTCTTCTCTGATAGCAGAGAAAATTGATGGAAACCTTTCAGGCAACCAGAGAGAAAGGCCATTTGACTGTCTGCTGCTCTACCTCAAGTCATCTTAATGTGTTTAATCGCTCCTCTAATTGCTCATCTGATCCATCTATTTGCATGATAAATATTGTAGAAATCTATCTCTTAGGAACTGTAAGGGGGTAACAAGCCCCCGACCAAGGCAGAAAGTTCTTTGGGACTATTCAAAATCATATTTGAAAGGTGATATTCATAATAAAAAAAATCAAGGTTACCTGTGATGTTCTCTATATAGACAAAACAAAACAAAACAAAATCCATTGGAATATATTCATGAATCATTCTAAATTTGAAAATTTTGCTTTGATGATTCTGTTAGGCAAGGAGAAGTGACAGCTTGCTGGCAGAATGCAAGGTTTGCTTATATTGCTTAGCTAAAAGACAAGATAACTACACATAAAAAATAACACATATCAATAAATAGACTCAGAACACAATACTGTAAGCATCAAGTTCATGCTACAGACAAAACTTGTCAGATTTTAGGGAAGAGATCCTGATTACCTGGGAGGACAGCCCTCACATGGTGGAAGTGAAGTTCAAATAATGTTGAAAATGCATCACAAGTCATGAGTGCCAAATCCATGCTTACGGTGCAACTGATAGACTATTAGTATAGCAAGACTTATTTCACTAATCATGGGAGAACTCCATTTACTTATTAATGCACATCTTCTTGGGGATACTGTCAACATTTCTCCCATTCTTCATTTAAGTTACTGGAGAGCCTCACAGTCTTTCAAAGCCCAGAGGGGTGCCCTGGTGCAGTTCTGTCATTATACAAATGAGAGGACAAGTGACATGGCCTGCAACCCAGAGCTAAGCGGGTGACCTATCAGAGCAGAGTCCCTTGATTGCTTTCCTAGTCATAAGCGATGGGGTCTCCTTTGTCCTCTGCCATCACCATTGTCCCATTCAACTTTACAGGAGATAGACATCTCTACTTGTCCAAGGGAGGGCTGAACATAAAGTCTATTCCTTTCCCTTTTTAGACAATGCTTCATATTTTCATTGTAGTACTTTAAATTTTTTCCCATTTCTCTTAAAATTTTAATTAAAAAAAAAAACAAATTTTTTTGGTCATGCCATGCAGCATATGGGATCTTATTTGCCAGACCAGGGGTCAAACCCCTGCCTGCTGCAGTGGAAATGCAGTCTTAACCACTGAACGATCACGGAAGTCCTTTAAATTTTTAAATTATTTAAATTATCAGTAGACCTTATTTTTAGAGCAGTTTTATGGACTTTGCTGGTGGCTCAGATGGTAAAGAGTCTGCCTACAATGTGGAAGACCCAGGTTCGATCCCTGGGTCGGGAAGATCCCCTGAAGAAGGAAATGGTAACCCACTCCAATATTCTAGTCTGGAAAATCCCATGGACAGAGGACCCTGGTAAGCTACAGTCTATGAGGTCACAAAGAGTCGGACATGACTGAGCAACTTCACTTTCTTTTCTTCTTTAGGTTTACAACAAAATTGAGTGGAAGATACAGAGATTTCCCACGTGCCCCATGACCCCACCTAAGCACAGCATCCCTGCTTATCAACATCTGCCATCAGACTGGTGCATTTGCTACAACTGATGAAGCTGCCTCATAATCACCCCCAATCCATAGTTTGCATACAACTCTTCATGTTGAACCATTCTACATGTTTGGACAAACATATAAAGCACATGTATCTAATATTATAGTATCATACAGAGTATTTTCACTGCCATAAAAATCATCTGTGCTCCATCTATTCATCCTTCCCTCCCTTCCAAGCTCTGATTTTTATTTTATCACTATCTTATGTTAGTTTTGCTTTCTTTCTTCTGCTTTGGCTCCTCACAGAAGATCTATTTGTAGAATAGATGAACATGGGCACTCAGAGTAATTTGTATTAGCCTTGTGTTCAATGAGTAAATGAATGGCTATATTTTCATTATCCTTTAGATGCACATAAGTACTAATTACTGAAAATACATTTTTGGCACACAAAGAAAGCAGGATTTACAAGCTTTCCCTTAGAGTGGGCTGACTTCAGACTAATGACCTTGAGATGAAGGTCTCTGTAACTCAAACCCACTGAGCCATCCAATACCTGGTCCTTTTTAATAGGTACGAATTATATTATTTATGAGATATGGAGAGATTATTCAACTGACCTGGCTCCATCCTCTGAATGAGTTAGTTTGCTTTCTCTTTGAGAATTTATAATCAGTTCAAACTTTCTTCTTTCAAAATGTTAGATGGCCCTGGTTTCAAAAGGAGTTTGGGAGCCCATAGATTTAGAGTCGGAAGTTAGTATATCTCCTGCTGGAGAAACGGTCTCTGTTATCATTGGTGTTTTTTTTTTTTTAATATTTTGCTTTTATTGGAGTATAGTTGATTTTCAACGTGTGTTAGTTTCAGGTGCATGGCAAAGTGATTTGCTTAGACATATATTCATTTTCTTAGAATCTTTTCTCATAAAGGTTATCACAGACTACTGGGTAGAGTTCTCTGTGCTATACCCTAGATCCCTGTTGGTCATCTGTCTTATATACAGAGGTATACATGTGTTCATCCCAAGCTCCTGATTTATCCCTCCCCTCACCCTACAAATCCCCTTTGATAGCCATGTTTGTTTCTGGTATCTATGTTTCTTTCTGTTTTTTGTAATTAAGTTTACTTGTATCTTTTTAAAAAACTCAATTCTACATATGAGTGCTATCACATATTTATTTCTCTCTCTGACTTATTTCATTTAGTATAATAATCTCCATGTCCAGCCATATTGCTGAAAATGGTATGATTTCATTCTTTTTTATTGCTGATATATGTCCATTATATACATGTACCACATGGTTTTTATCCATTCATCTGTCAAGGAACATTTAGGTTGCTTCCCTGTCTTAACTGTTGTAAATAGTGCTGCAAAGAACACACTGGGGTACATGTATCTTTTGAATTATGGTTTTCTTCAGAAATATACCCAGGAGTGGGATTGCTAGATTATATGATAGCTTTACTTTTAGTTTTTTAAGGAACCTCCTCCATAATGTTTTCCAAAGTGGCTGCACCCATTTACCTTCCCACCAACAATGTAGGGAGTTCCCTTTCCTCCAGACCCTCTCCAGGATTTATTGTTTGCACTCTTTTTGATAATGGCTATTCTGACCAGCATGAGGTGATACCTCATTGTACTTCTGATTTGCATGTCTCCATCAGTGGGTTCATTGGTTTATCTGGGTCTTGTTCTAAACAACTTTTCCAAAGCAATATTTTGAAGAGTTTGGAATAGTATGCTCAGAGGGCTATGAAAGAGTGTTCTCTTAACAAGGTCTTAGAATTCCAGGGGGAAAGTGCTTGACTAAGTATATTGGCAATTTCTCTGAACCTAAAACTTCAGAAAAAGTACTTGACTTAACCATGGCTGTGTATTGTAGAAGATGGTGAAATGGGAAGGATAAATGGGAATGAAAGCCTAGGTTAAGAGAAAGGCAGGTGTCTTAGTCTGTTTGAGTCACTGAAAGAAAACACCATAGACTGGGTGGCTTATAACCTGTGCGCTTGTTTCTCAGAGTTGTGAAGGCTGGGAAGCCCAAGTTCTAGGCACCAGCAGACTTGGTGTCTGGTGAGGGCCTGCTTACTGGTACTTACCACCTTCTCACCACGTCCTCACTTGGCAGAAGTGGTGACGGAGCTTGCTCGGCCATCTCTTATAAGGGAATTTATCCCATACACTCAGGATCTCATCACCACTCAAAGGCTCTGCCTCCCAATACCATCACATTGGGGAATAGGTTTCAAACATGAATTTGGAGGGACACAAATATTCAATCTCTAGCAGCAGAGTCAACATCAGGGAAGGGACTTGAGTGGATTTATCATTTACCTATTGCTCACTTGTGTCCCGTCACTGTAGACCCTTTACAGACTTTAACCATCTTACCTTTATCAGAACACTGTATGGTATGTTAGGACCTTGGCCCCACTTTCCAGATGGAGAAATTGAGACACAGAGAGGTTATCTAACCTTCCCCATGTTACCCAACGTGGAAGTGACAGCTCTGGGTTTGTAGCCGGACAGGTGGGCAACACTAGCCCTTTATCCCTATTCTCAGAGACATACATTATAAATCCAGGAGTCAGGTTGGAAGGAGGATTTGGTAATGTGATTAGAGGCTATTTCAGAGAAACAGTACTGGCCCAATCAGCAGGGGTCAGGGGAGATGAGGCAGTCGGGGAGGAAGCTGTCATTTCAGAGGGTGGGAAGGCAGCAAGCTGAACCCAGGGTGGTCATCTCAGAAACACAGATGCAGGCACTCAGGCCAGACAGCATTCGGGCACAAGCAACTGGAAGTTCAAGCATCCTTCCCAACAGTCCAGGGTTTGCTGGGGGCCTGGAGGGCAGACTTGAGCAACGTACCCCAGAGAGACTGATTCTTAGTGCAAGTATCCTCACTGCCAGTGAAGGCTCTTGCTACTTCCCGCTGATGTTGAATGGAATTACAGGACAGGGCAGCTCAGAACACAGAGAAGAGAAAACTGGGTCCTTGATGGGAAACAGCAGGGGACTGCGAGGTCTGAACAATTAATTTAGAAATCCAGGACAATGACAGAATTGTTGCTTCGTTGTGGCTTTCCCAATATTCAAATCTACTTGTCTCAAACCTGCCTCTCTGTCTCTCTTCTCTCCATCCGTCTCTCTGTCTCTGTCTCTCTCACTTTCTCTCTCACACACAGTTTATGAAAAGTCAGCAGAGATGGAATATGGCTATCTGGAGGTTTTTCCTCAGAATGAAAAGTCTCTGATTTTATGATGCTCCGGTTCTCAGGATCACCTCTCACCCTCCAGAGATTATGTTCAACCTGTCAACGGGATCTGTCACCTAATGCTCCAGCAAAGTGTGGCAGTGTGGCAGCTGGCCAGCAGGGATTCCTCCTCCATCCCCCCAGGGGTTACTCCCTATCGCTTCTCTGCCCGACACAGAGTTTCCATACTTCCAGACTTTGGCTCTGCTAAGCCTGTCAGCTGCTGGAAATTCTTGCCTGACCAAGCACATCTTTTCCTTCCATTCTGATCTTCAGGATCCTCTCTGGCTTTGCCCAGAGCAGCGAGGTGTAGACGTGACTGTACAGAGTCCGCTGTTCTTTAGTGTTATTGGCGTCTCTCAGCCGTGGCCTTGCCCAGCTCAGATGAGCTGCTATCAACAGGCACCAAGCAAGCATTTCTTTCTCCTAGACTCCTTTAGTCATGGTACATGGCATTTAGACACACTCCCTGAATCATGGGCAGAGCTGCCAGTGTGGATTCTGGTCTATGACAGACCCACAATCAGATCTCCAACCAACAACCAAGAAAGCCTTCATCCATTTTCTGATTATCTCATTTTGCTTGGGTTGTATCTTATTGCTATGTAGTAAACAGAGCTGAGCTGATTCCATTTCCAAATATACTGACCTGGTAAGCAAAATTCCTGAGTTATGTTACATGTCTCTGAAATACAGGGTAAACCCTTGCAGTGTCTTGTTTTTTTTCCATCTGTAAAATTGGATTGGTTCCTGTTAAATAGGAATCCTTTATACATTTTACTTCAAGCTGTGTTGCCACATTTTGGGGGAAACTTTGGGGAAAATTAAAGAACATTTATTTCCTGTACACTTCATGTTATATTGCAAATCTCTAATAGTGAGAATTCAAAGACATACTCCCAAGAGTTGTCCCAGGCTCAGTTTGGCAGGGTTATGAAATAAACTGAGTGTCCCTGGTAGCTCAGCTGGTAAAGAATCCGCTGGCAATGCAAGAGACCCTGGTTCGATTCCTGGGTTGGGAAGATCCCCTGGAGGAGGGCATGGCAACCCACTCCAGTATTCTTGCCCAGAGAATCCCCATGGGCAGAGGAGCCTGGCAGGCTGCAGACCATGGGATCGCAAAGAGTCAGACACGACTGGGGACTAAGTACAATAAGAAGCATGCTTGACAGAGCATTTATTTGGTTAATGCAAAAGTGCAGCCTGAGACCCAGCAGATTCTTCAGGCAGTTTGTTGCAAGTCCTTTGAACAAGGCAACTTAGCACCCCAGCCACGCGACCTTCTCAGAGTTCCACACCTCCTGCAGCAGGAAGGAAACAGTCCATGTTCAGAGACAGGCCAACCACATGGAAACACAGGGGGCTTTCTTAAGTGGAAAAAGTTTGTTCCAAAAGAGGAATTGTTAGGAATGCCAAGCTCAGAAAATGAAACCAACTAGATAGACACAGTTGTATTTTTGTTTGTTTGTTTTAGCTGCAGTGGTCCACGGGGTCGCTAGGAGTCAGATATGACTGAGCGAATTCACTTTCCCTTTTCACTTTCCTGCATTGGAGAAGGAAATGGCAACCCGCTCCAGTGTTCTTGCCTGCAGAATCCTAGGGACGGGGGAGCCTGATGGGCTGCTGTCTATGGGGTCGCACAGAGTGGGACACGACTGAAGCGACTTAGCAGCAGCAGCAGCAGGGTCTTAGTTGCAACTCTCAGGATCTTTCACTGTGGTGTAAAGGGCTTTTCTCTAGTGTGGCGCATGGGCTCCAGAGCTTGTGGGCTCAGTAGTTGCAGCACATGGGCTTAATTGCCCCAGGCCATATGGGATTTCGGTTCCCCCGCCAGGGTCAAATCCACATCCCCTGTATTGGAAGGTAGGTTCTTAACCCCTGGACCACCAGGAAGTCCCCAGAGTTGTATTTTGTACATGCACAGACTTCTTCAACACATTTGGGCCCCCTGTGCTGTGCATTTTCTTTTCTTTCACTGTAACCCCTTTTTTGAAATTTCAATAGCATACGACCTTAATAGCATACGTCTGAAGCTGTCTCAAAGAACCCCATGGAATCAAGTCACTATCGTTAATCCAAACACATCAGATTCAAATGATTTCTTGCCCTCAGAACCAGCAGTTCTCAAAAGGAAGTTCTCGGTGCCAACAGTATGCACATTAACCTGGCTTCACACTAGACTCACAGACTCTGAGGGTGGCCCCAACTATCTGCATTGAACACGTCCTCCATGAGATTCTTATGGACTGCAACTTTGAGAATAAATTAAGCTTAGCTGTACTTTAGAACCACCTGGTGAGTGTTTTCTTATTGCTTGCCTTTTAAAAATATGCAGCATTTCCACTCCCTGAGATGCTGAAGTAATTGGTCTGGAGCAGTCTCCAGGGATTTTAAGAGCTCCCCAGGAGATTTTAAGGTTCAGAGTTGAGACCAGTAGATTGTGCTGGTAAAAGTCTGAGAAACTCCCCAAACTGTAATGTACATGAAACTTACCTGAGGATTCGGCTAAATCTCATGCATGGTTTAGCAGGACTGGGATGGGTGCCGGAGCCTGCTTTTCCAAGGAGCTACCCAGTGATGCCCATTCAGCTGGCAACAGGACCACAGTCTGAATCTAAGACTTAAAGATGTCCTCCTGACCATTGGCCATGTCCTGCAAAGATGCTCTAGGCTAGCAGAGGCCCACTGTTTGCTGCTTTTATTAACTGAGAGTCAGCAGTGTTAGTTCCCATACAGGCCAGAGTGTTTACAACAGGTGTAAATTTTATTTTAGTTAAATATTTTGAAAGCCAATAATATATTACTCTGAAAAGAAAGTAACAAGACCCACCCCCATCCCTTGATCCCTTGTTACTTTGAAAAATAACTTGAATTTTTGAAAATCTCAATAAAGGCAAATTTTCCTAGGTTAAAAAAGGGTCCAATTAAGTGTTAGAAAGTCACTCAATATAATTAGAACCTAGATAGATTTTGCACTCAGAAAAATTTGTCAGGTATTTTGAAATTTTAGCTCAAATAAAATCTGACAGGAAATACAGAGGCTGGACCTTGTGCAATACAGGTGGTACAGCTCAGTTCAGTTCAGTTTAGCTCAGTCATGTCCGACCCTTTGTGACCCCATGGACTGCAGCACGCCAGGCCTCTCTGTCCATCACCAACTCCTGAAGTTTACTCAGAATCATGTCCATTGATTTGGTGATGCCATCCAGCCATCTCATCCTGTCGCGTCCCCTTCTCCCGCCTTCAGTCTTTCCCAGCATCAGGATCTTTTCCAGTAAGTCAGTTCTTCACATCAGATGACATAAGTATTGGAGTTTCAGCTTCAGCATCAGTCCTTCCAATGAATATTCAGGGCTGATTTCCTTTGGGATAGACTGGTTGGATCTCCTTGCAGTCTAAGGAACTCTCAAGAGTCTCCTCCAACACCACAGTTCAAAAGTATCAATTCTTCAGTACTCAGCATTCTTTATAGTCCAACTCTCAGATCCATAGATGACTACTAGAAAAACCATAGCTTTGACCAGATGGACCTTTATTGGCAAGTAATGTCTCTGCTTTTTAATATGCTGCCTAGGTTGGTCATAGTTTTTCTTCCAAGGAGCAAGCCTCTTTTAATTTCATGGCTGCAGTCATCATCTGCAGTGATTTTGAAGCCCAAAAAATAAGGTCTTTCACTATTTCCATTGTTTCCTCATCTATTTCCCATGAAGTGATGGGACCAGATGACATGATCTTCATTTTCTGAATGTTGAGTTTTAAGCCAAATTTTTCACTCTCCTCTTTCACTTTCATCAAGAGGCTCTTTAGTTTCTTTTCACTTTTGCCATAAGGGTGGTGTCATCTGAGTATCTGAGGTTATTGATATTTCTCTCGGCAATCTTGATTCCAGCTTGTGCTTCATCAGGCTCAGCATTTTGCATGATGTACTCTGCATATAAGGTAAATAAGCTGGGTGGCAATATATAACCTTGACATACTCCTTTCCAATTTGGAACCAGTCTGTTGTTCCATGTCCAGTTCTAACTGTTGCTTCTTGATCTGCATACAGATTTCTCAACAGGCAGGTCAGATTGTCTAGTATTCCCATCTCTTGAAGAATTTTCCACAGTTTGTTATGATCCACACAATCAAAGGCTTTGGTGTAGTTAATAAAGCAGAAATAGATGTTTTTATGGAACTCTCTTGCTTTTTTGATGATCCAATGGATGTTGGCAATTTGATCTCTGGTCCCTCTGCCTTTTCTAAAACCAGCCTGAACATTTGGAAGTTCACGGTTCACGTACTGTTGAACCCTGGCTTGGAGAATTTTGAGCATTACTTTGCTAGAGTGTGAGATGAATACAACTGTGCAGTAGTTTGAATATTCTTTGGCATTGCCTTTCTTTGGTATTGGAATGAAAACTGACATTTCACAGTCCTGTGGCCACTGCTGAGTTTTTGTGTGCAGCCCTTTCACAGCATCATCTTTCAGGATTTGAAATAGCTCAACTGGAATCCCATCACCTCTACTAGCTTTGTTCGTAGTGATGCTTCCTAAGGCCCACTTGACTTCACGTTCCAGGATGTCTGGCTCTAGGTGAGTGATCACACCATCATGCTTATCTGGGTCATGAAGATCTTTTTTGTACAGTTCTTCTGTGTATTCTTGCCACTTCTTCTTAATATCTTCTGCTTCTGTTAGGTCCATACCATTTCTGTCCTTTATTGTGCCCATCTTTGCATGAAATGTTCCCTTGGTATCTCTAATTTTCTTGAAGAGATCTCTAGTCTTCCCATTCTGTTGTTTTCCTCTATTTCTTTGCACTGATCACAGAGGAAGGCTTTCTTATCTCTTCTTGCTGTTCTTTGAACTCTGCATTCAAATGGGTGTATATTTCCCTTTCTCCTTTGCTTTTTACTTCTCCTCTTTTCACAGCTCTTTGTAAGGCCTCCTCAGACAACCATTTTCCCTTTTTGCATTTCTTTTTCTCGGGAGTGTTCTTGATCACTGCCTCCTATATGGTGTCATGAACCCCTGTCCATAGTTCTTCAGGCACTCTGTCTATCAGATCAAATCCCTTGAATCTATTTGTCACTTCCGCTCTATCATCATAAGGGATTTGATTTAGGTCTTACCTGAATGATTAGCGGTTTTCCCTACTTTCTTCAATTTAAGTCTGAACTTTGCAATAAGGAGATCACAATCTGAGCCACAGTCAGCTCCCGGTCTTGTTTTTGCTGACTGTATAGAACTTCTCCATCTTTGGCTGCAAAGAATATAATCCGTCTGATTTTGGTATTGACCATCTGGTGATGTCCATGTGGACAATCTTCTCTTGTGTTGTTGGAAGAGGGTGTTTGCTATGACCTGTATATACCATTTTAATGATTTTCTGTTTTAATGGACTTTATTGATTTGCTACTAATTCTGATCATGACAAGAGAAGGGGCTGGGCTGTAATTTCATTTTATAAGAGCATTACTAATGACTACCTTGCATGCACATTAGCTGCATACCAAGCAATATGAAAAGTATTTAGCATTTATTTTAGCTAATCCTTACAAGGGTCCCAGGAAATAGCATTAATAGTCTCATTTTAGAGCCAAGGAATACTGTGTTTTTTCTTCTATTTGCACATTCTGCTTCCATTCTAACTTCCAGCACAAACTAAGAACATGGAGATTCCTTATAGTCTAGTAAATTAATTTAAGACAAAACTTAGAAATATTCAAAGTCCATGGAATAATAGGCCATAATCATTATCTGATAATGGAACTAAATCTACTTATAGGTGATATACTGTTGTGTTCTTAATTAACAAAGTGGTGCATGGTTACAAAAGATGGGAGCAAAGGGTGACAGTTCCTTATAATTTGGCCCTAACCTATCAAGTTTCATGACCACCTTCAACCCCAGTACACACGCACACACACGCACACAGACCCCCGTGCAGTGGTCTTCCCCACGTTCTTTCACATCATGACTTATGTCTCAAATGCCTTTTCACCTCTTTTCTCACTTAGCAAACTTCGATTTGTCTTTAGAATGAAGTCATTCTTCTTCTAGGAACTCAAAGAGTTCCATCTCAGAAGGAAGAGTTGGGCAGAAAGAATTAATTCAACACGTTCTTGTGACATGCCTCCATGGCACCAGCCGTGACCATGGATAGTGTGGCCCTGCTTCTATGGGACTTGCACACATTTGTTTCCATGTCCCGCTTTCTGCTACCTTACCTGCACTGCCTGAGGTTTTCATATTTAGCTCAGTGATTCTGTTTTAACTACTGCCTTTTTGGACACTCAGATTCTGTTTAAATCCCCAAGATCAGCCCTGGCCACACCAGTCTGTCATTTTAGGAAATGATTACATCAACATATTGTTTGATCATAAAAGAATCTTGCAGTCTCCAAATCTGTATCTTCTTAGTCCTAAATTATTCTGCAAAGATCAGCCCTCTCCTTTGCTGTCCCTAAAAGCTTACCATGCTTTTCTCATATTTTTATAGTTGTGCAGATGATACTCTCTCTTTAGTGTGAAATTTCAGAGCAAAAACTGTCCTATGTATCTTTGGTTTCATATTGCATTTTCCTATTTATTCCCCATTTTTCCTATTGTAAAATGTTCATAACAGAAAGTTGACCAATTTAACTACGTTAAAGTGTATTCTGTGGTATTAAGTACATTCACAGTGTCATACAGACATCTCTGCCATGCTTCTTCAGAATTTTTTCCTCACTGCAAATGAAATTCCACATCCTTTGAACTATAATTCATTCTCTTCTTCCTCCAACCCTCAATAACTTCTCTTCTGCTTTGTGTTTCTATGAACTTGCTTATTTTAGGTATTCTAGACAAAACCAAACAGTATCTGGTCTTTCTGCCTGTCTTATTTTGGGCTTATTTTAGTAGCCCAGTGGTAAAGAATCCACCTGCCAGTGCCAGAGAAGCAGGGGACATGGGTTCTATCCCTGGGTCGGGAAGATCTCTTGGAGGAAGAAATGGCAACCCACTCCAGTGTTCTTGCCTGAACAATTCCATGAACAGAGAAGACTAATGGGCTATAGTCCATGGGGTCCCAAAAGTGTGGGTCATGAATTAGCGATTAAACAGCAACAACAACATCTTTATAAAGCTTTATGTTGATCACTGTTTTTCCAAATTACCACTGCCTCCCACACTGTCCTTCCCCTTTTTCTTACCTCAGACTACCAACACAAAAGAAACAAAACATTGAAACTTTACATTTATTTTTAATATAAATGTTTTATTTTTCTGACCTAAAATTTCCCAGAAACTTAAAATTTCTAGTTGGGATGAGATGAAAGATTCTTTGGAGCAGAAGCTCTTCTGGAAGGCAATTGCCAGAATGATTCAACAATGAAGAGTCAAAGAATGAATGAAAGCTTCTTCCCTACCAGGGGTTCAAATTTCCAGAAGCCAGGGCAATTGCCTAGGCCACATAAGTGAAGCCAAGAAGAGAGAGAGCCAGGCATTTGTAATGACAGGGTATTGAGCAGGAGGGTCCAATTCTACTGCCAGGAAAGGTGCCATGTACCTGGGGATCGGCTCTGGCCAGCACCTCCTTGCAGTATTCTTGTGAATTCTGTCAGAGGCCACACGCTTGCTCCTCTGATCTCATCTTCCTATTGAAGAAAAAGAGATAAGATGGTAGGTCAGGTAAGGATTTGAGGTCCCTGAAAGCCGAGGCTCTTTACCAGGGCCATTTCATTCCTCTTTGCCCCTAAGGATCTGGGGAAATGCTGGAGACCTGGAGATAATTTTGGTTGCAATAAGTGGGGTGGAGGATTGCTTATAGCATTGCTTATAGCATCTAGCTGGTGGAAGTCAAGGGTACTATTAAATAATTTCTAATGCACAGAGAAGTACTCCATAACAAAGAATTATCCAGCCCTAAAAGTGAATGATACCAAGGCTGAGAAGCCTGATCTGGAACAATCACCTCACTTCACAGGAAGATCAGTTCAGTCGTGTCCAACCCCATGAATTGCAGCATGCTAAGCCTCCCTGTCCATCACCAACTCCCAGAGTTCACCCAGACTCACGTCCATCACGTTGGTGATGCCATCCAGCCATCTTATCCTCGGTTGTCCCCTTCTCCTCCTGCCCCCAATCCCTCCCAGCATCAGAGTCTTTTCCAATGAGTCAACTCTTTGCATGAGGTGGCCAAAATATTGGACTTTCAGCTTTAGCATCATTCCTTCCAAAGAACACCCAGGACTGATCTCCTTTAGAAAAAAAGACTTAATACATGGCACTGTTGCCAGTTAGAGTTACAGCTGGAAAATCTTGATCCCCAAGCCGGTGCTCTTATTCCTAGTATCCCCAGTGTGGGTTTTGTAACCCACATGATTATTTCCAAAGTGCTTGGATGAACTTGAATACAATGTGCTATTTTAAAAAAGAAAAAGAACTCTGCCTATAACATTTCCTCTGCTGAATCTATAAACTATACAACCCCATAATTGCTTTCTTCTCTACTTCCACTGGAAGTGTTCTTAGGAATAATAAGTTGATATTTGCTAAGTGCTTTGAGCTCCTTTTGAAAGAGGTGATAAAAACTTCTTTAAATTATTTTTATCACCTCCATAAAATTTAAAAGCAAAGTATCATTCCATCTCAAAAGCAGGTCTTACCCTGATTTTCCTAAATTATAACCTCTGATTAGCTATTGAAACTCCTTGATTACAGGCTGACATTGTGTTATCTTGGGAATCATACCAGTTAAATCTGTGAAAAAATTGATTGTAGCCTGACAAGACCATGAACTATTGTAGTTTGGAACAGAGCTTCAAAATAGTGCAATAAATTTGCTGCTTAAGTCCTCCTGGTTTCAAATATGAGGTCAATGCGATGGCTTTATGTATTGATTAATCCTGTCAGTTTGATTTATTTACTTCCTAATAACCAAGAAGGATTTGTAAGGATTTATCACTCTTCATGGAAAACCCTCACACTGGAAGGAAACTTGAGGAGTCGTCATTGTTTCTGTGCTCATCCTCAGCAGGGACCACAACCTGGTGAATTCCATGTACCAGCACCATCACTCACCCGTGGAAATTCTCCCATGTCTTCACAGATGATCAAACTGAAGCCAATTTTTAAGTGACCTTCATCATAAGAGTTGACTGTTCTCTCTGAATAGAGGAAGTGAGAAGTAACCAGAAGAAGTCAGTAAAAATGGCCCTCAGATGACCTGTGTCCTAATCCCTGGTTCAAGAGATGCTTTGTAATGAATAGGGGTTCAATCAAAAGATTTGTGTGTGTGCTCAGGCAAGATGATCTTAGGGGTCTCTGAAGAAAGATGGTCAATAAGGTCATCTTGCCTCTGTCAACCCTCAGGTGAACAGATCATTATGGGAGAGCGAGTGTCCCTCGTTCTGGCCCCCTGGGGCCTGCTTAACAAAGGTTGTCCGTCCACGTGCTCCAGTGGTAGCTCCAGATTTCCCATTTATCAGACCAGCAGGAGGGGCAATTGTGTGGGAAGACTAGCACCTAGGGGACTTGGGTGGGGGAGGTTGCATTTGTGCAGCAAGCATGAGGTCTTATTTAGAATGTACGCTTGTCAGGGAATGGCCTCTGAAGTCCAACGGTGATTATGGAGGGGCTAAGCCCCCCAGTTTGCCTCTTAGTTCAGCTACTGTGGTTCACATGTTTGAATGCACGACTGAGACTCGCTAAGATACGAGTGGTTGCAGAGAGCTGGCAGCGGGGCCAGGGTGTTGAGATGTTAGGAGCTGTTCTTGTTACAGGTTGTTATAAACTGTAGATGATTGATTCAGGGCCTTATTGTAACTCTCTGAGTGCTGGAGCTCTGTCTCCTTTGCTGCCTTCTCCCCTTCCTCCCAACACTTCCCCTTGGACATTGCCCATGATTATGGATTTCTCTGGCCCTCCGCTCTGTTTCCCTTACACTCACCTTGGAGATACCATTTACTAGGGAGGCTACAGTGTCTCATCTCAGATCAGGTGATCCCCAGTCTACATCTCTAGTCTTTTTCACTTATACAGCCCCAACCACTTACTAAATATGTCCACCCGCATGCTCTCTTGACATCTTAATTAAATTCAATGTCTCTGAAGCTCCCAAATCATCCCCACTACAATCAGAACTCTTTCTAAGCCCTCTGATCTGAAGCTTGAGCTATCTTGTATTTTCTCAATTTTCTTGGCTCCCCAAGTCTAATTTTATTGACTCTCACTTTCTTGAATCTATCAGTATGATCCTTTTCCACTTCCATTTCCCAATTAAGCTTCACATCACTTAATATTATATAGGTTTCTCCAGTGGTCATATATGGATGTGAGAGTTGGACTGTGAAGAAAGCTGAGCGCTGAAGAATTGATGCTTTTGAACTGTGGTGTTGGAGAAGATTCTTGAGAGTCCCTTGGACTGCAAGGAGATTCAACCAGTCCATTCCGAAGGAGATCAACCCTGGGATTTCTTTGGAGGGAATGATGCTGAAGCTGAAACTCCAGTACTTTGGCCACCTCATGGGAAGAGTTGACTCATTGGAAAAGACTCTGATGCTGGGAGGGATTGGGGGCAGGAGGAGAAGGGGACGACCAAGGATGAGATGGCTGGAGGGCATCACGGACTTGATGGATGTGAGTCTGAGTGAACTCCGGGAGTTGGTGATGGACAGGGAGGCCTGGCGTGCTGCGATTCATGGTGTTGCAAAGAGTCGGACATGACTAAATGACTGAACTGACTGAACTGATAGCTTCTGGGCCTCAAGCTCTGTCCTCTTAGCCAATCTAACTGACAGTCATAAGGAAGTTCCTAAAATGCCACTTGGGGGGAATTTTTCGAGTAAATATTCAAGGGATAGTAAGTATCTCTGTGTACTACCAGGTACGTTGTTTGTTATGGAATGATAAACAGAGGAGGCATTGTCTCCACTCTCATTGATTTTAGTGTAGGAAAGAGGCAGACAGCCTGAAGTTTAAAAGGTAAATTTATATTTGATAGTTTTAATGTCATGGGCACTATGAAAAGCAAAACACGCCAGAATAAGAGGGAATATCTGGGCCCAAAGGTGATGACATCTAAGGAGAGGAGGGAGTGGAGAAGAGCCCAGCTATGACCTGTAGTTCCATTTCTATTAATTTGAGTTGAAATTTGTCTAAAACAAAGTCATTATTTTTCAGATAGATTTTTCATTGCTCTTTATAGACCCATATGCCAATCCAAATAGCCCATATGTCTTTATGGAATGAAATGTTCTTTAAATTTACAGTGCTTTACAATTTTTGAAAGTTTCACATACATGATTTCATATAATCCCACAACAACCCTTTATTCCCCTGCCTCTTATTGCTATTGCCTCCTTCCTCTTGCCACTGGTATCTACTGGTTTATTCTCTATGTCTGTGAATCTGGTTATATTTTGTTTTATTCACTAATTTGTTGTATTTTTTTAGATTCCATATATAAGTGATATCATACAGTATTTATCTTTCTCTGTCTGATTTATCTGACTTAGCATAATGCCCTCCCATCCCATCTATGTTGCTGTAAATGGCCTAATTTCATTCTTTTTTCATGATTCTTATACCCTTGTGTGTGTGTGTGTATGTAGGTGTGTGTATGTGTGTGTATATATACGTATGTATGTATTTATATCACATCTTCTTTCTTTATTCATCTGTTGATGGCAACGTAGGTTGCTTCTGTACCTTGGCGATTGTAAACAATGCCGCTGTGAATAGCGGAGTGCATGTATCTTTTTCAATTGGTGTTTTTGTTTCCTTGTCTCTTCTCTACCAGGAGGGAAATTGCTGAGTCATAGTGTAGTGCTAGTTTTTTTTTTTTTTTTTTTTTTTTTTTTTGGGAAACCTCCATGCTGTTTTCCACAGTGGCTGCACCAATTTGCATTCCCACCTACAGTGTAAGAGGGTTCCCTTTTCTCTACATCCTCACCAACACTTGTTAATTTGTGTTCTTTCTGATAATAGCCATTCTGACAGGTATGAGGTGATATCTTATTGTGGTTTTGATTTGCATTTACCTGAGAGTTAGTGATGCTGAGATCTTTTCATATGCCTGTTGCTAAATATCCCATATGTTGTTATTGAATTCTCCCTTGTGCAGTCCCATCTGTATCTTTGGCATGCATTTATCTTTGTGGATTCTTTGCTGGTTCCATCTCTCTCCAGTATGATCATGTCGATCTTTTAATGGAGAGCCAAAACTTAACTATTTCGTGAGGAATTCATTGGTCTTCTTAGCTGGAAATTGTCTATTCATTCTCTGGACTGCTGCTGAGTCATCACAATCATTATTAGTATTACTATATTATTATTGAATTATTATATTATTACTATACAATATATTACTATATTGAATTACTATATTATTATTGAATCTCCAGCCCAACACCTTACACTCCAGTATGCAGCAATTATTTCAGTGCATGCTTTGCATTCAAACAAACAAGCTCATACTTCTGTGTACCCTGAGATTGTCCAAAACAGTGCTCGATTTATGTAAGCATCTAAGGATCAGTTTGGAGAAGACAATGGCAACCCATTCCAGTACTCTTGCCTGGAAAATTCCATGGATGGAGGAGCCTGGTAGGCTACAGTCCATGGGGTCACTAGGATTCGGACATGACTGAAGCGACTTAGCAGCAGCAGCAGCAAGGATCAGTTGTTGAATTAATAAATAAGCTATCTTTAAAAAAGATACCAAATAGAATCACATCCAGTGATTGTTATAGCAAAGGAACACATTCTAGTCTTCTCTAGATTCTTAAAACTTTGCACACTGTCTACCATATGAGGTGTTCAATAACTGTTTGTTGAACTGAAAGTCCAAAAATAGAAAGCATCAACAAGGGAACTGGAGCTCTTATCTGCTAATCCTTGAGTTCCCTCAAGCCCTGGACTAAGAGTTTGCCAACCACAGAACATCTTGATTGAGATAATTTCATTTCTTTTTCTCCTGTTTTTTTTTTTTTTCCATTATGCATCAATATATCATTGCAATGAAACACCCAGATGCCACAAATTTGTCCTGACTTCCTGTTCATGTTGGCGATACTTTATCTCCTGCATATTATAAAATATGTAACTCTTTTCTGAAAATTGCATATATAAACATATTATTTTTAATCCTTTAAAGTTATGGCTATTGCAGTGGCACAGCTAGCCCCTCTGGCTTCCATGGCTGTGTTCTTTCCTTTTCTTCAAAGCCAAGAGAGATAAAATTATCCTCCACAGATGCTGTTCTGAATATATGCTCATCAGCAAAGACAGTATACAGAAAGAAGATGAGAGAAGAGGCAGTGCCATGGCAGTCCATCGCAGGCACTAACGACCAACAGTGGGGCTGTTTCCATAGGGCTGTAGCATGAGATCTTACGACAGGTAATAAGGTGGTGAGTTACAGGAGGCAAAACCCCATATCCACAGAGGAAATACCTAATGACAAAAGCAACAGCAGAAGGAAGAAAGGGATGAAGGGAGGAAGGGCAACTTTTATTTGAATCTCACTTATAGTGACTCAAGCATGAAAGACACTCCCCAGTTAAATTAGTCAAGATTGTAGTCCTCATTATTAAAAGAGAAAATTGAGCCATTAAGATAATTATTCTAAAACGCATATGTTGATGATAATAAGATATGTTTTATTGCTTCTCTCGTTCGGGTTATTGAAGTCCCTTAAGAACCATTATCTTATTAAGTCTTATTATATGGTTATAAGGTTAGGGTTGGGAAAATCAGCCTAGGAGATGAGGACAGAGATTTGTGTGAATTACTGTGGGCCACCCGGCAACAGAAATTAACTGCAGAATTTATACTAGATTTCCAAGCCTTCCATTCTTGAACTAAGGAAATTTCCTTTGTGTAAAGAGGAATCTTTGTCTTGACTTACGTGTGAGCTATTGATTGACATGCTTGAATGAACCTAAAATACATCTCTGTTTGTTTCTGTGTGTCTCAGAATTAAAAACAAAACAAAGCAAAACTCTCAAACATCAGCAAAAACAGCTAGAACATTTTGCCTCAAATAAGCCAGAATCTGGCAAGAAAACGTTTAAGCCAGGTGGATTATTTCCCTTGAAAATCTTTGGTTTGTATAAAGAATAATATCATCCCCAAGGAGAAAGTCTCCCTTAAATCTCATAAGATAGTATGTTCAGACTTGCAAGTAGCTCCACTTTTTGTTTACCATGATCTCTTCAATTTTTCCCTTTTGAGGGGAGAGATGCTCATAAATATGCCAATTGTCTACTGGTATATTTTCTGCCTTAGTTTCACTTCCCTTGCCTTCATTACATTCCTGTAGAAATAAACCACTGTGTTCTTCGTGGCTCCCTGTTTCTCCTTGCCTTAATAGAAAAACTATCTGCCCCTTGAAGTGGTTGAATTAATCAATTGCACTCTGGTTCTACCTTTCCAGGGTTAAGGAGATGTTGATTTGACATCTAAAACTTGGAAAAGCCTCTGAGTTCAGATCAAAATCTTTTCCATATCAAGTGGTCTTGTTGCGCCTGAGATTCCTTGCTACTTTTCCTTCTTGAGGCTATTAACATGGAGAGAGTATCTTTTATAGATGAAAGTCTCCCCTGGCTACCACTGCCTTTCTCCTACCTGAAATCCTAATCTTTCATTTTCAATATCACAATCAGTTCCAAAGTAACAGTCTGACATATTGTAACCACTTGACATGCTTGGAAAAGATGAAATATATTTTTAGCTGCCTAATTTCATACAGCATTTGGAGAAATAGGCTTGCCATAGAGACATTTTATTTCTGTAACTATAGAAGAGTAAGGAAAAGTAAGTCCTTTTTTGCCAGAGTTTATTTTTTTAAATACCTGTACAATTATAAAACTTCAGATTACAACTTGTTTATGAAAATTCACAATAGAATATACCCTCCAAATGCAAGTGTTCTCTGGAAATGTAAAAAGAATGTGAAAAGGTGTGTCAGTGAGACAGGCAATGAAAGATAATGGATTTGAGGTTGTTGAATGAAGAAAATAAAACATGGTGTTTTCTGAGAATTGCAGCTTTTTTGAAGCCTCCGGTCCTTATCATAATTCAACTCTATTGTCCATGATCTACTGTGTGATACTGTGGTCAATATGTGGATATTGAGACATCAAATGGATCACACGGAATCACTTTGAGGATCAGGGCGTCTGGATCAGTAAGCTAGTAAGCTGCTAATAAATCAGTCCTGAATATTCATTGGAAGGACTGATGCTAAAGCTGAAACTCCAATACTTTGGCCACCTGATGTGAAGAACTGACTCATTGGAAAAGACCCTGATGCTGGGAAACACTGAAGGCAGGAAGAGAAGGGGACAGCAGAGGATGAGATGGTTGAATGGCATCATGTCCAACTTGATGGACATGAGTTTGAGTAAGCTCTGGGAGTTGGTGATGGACAGGGAAGGCTGGTGTGCTGCAGTCCGTGTAGTTGCGAAGAATTGGACACGACTGAGTGACTGAACTGAACTGAATAGTTCTTCAGTGAATGCGACAGTATAGCTCTTCTATCAGATCATCAAAGACAAGAGGTCCAAAGTGGAGCCAGAGTAACATAGCTGAAGTCCAGGTGATCATGAGAGTAGCCTGAGAATGTACCAGGTAGAGCAGGGAAAATAGCACTACATAAAATAGAGCATGGGCTGTCAAGAAGGAGAGATCTGGATTCAAACTCTCACTTCATGACTTACGAACAATGTGAGTAACCTAATCTATTGCCTCTGAATTCAACCCCTCTGAATTTTCTAGAAAACCAAGTAACTTTTAAAATAAACAGATTTTTGAACAAAAGGTCATAAGCTCTAATAGAAAGTCTCTGAGTATACAGCCAAAGAATCTGTGTTCCAATCAACTCCTTGTGTAATTCTCACAGCCAGTCTTGTATGTGGGGTATCCACACATATGAATTAGGAATCACCAATGTTACCTCTCTAAGTCTCATTTTATAAAATGACTGTAATAATATTCAGTATACTGTGGGAGTATTATAAATATGGAATAATAAATGTAAAGTGTCTTGTACAATACCTGCCATATTGAAGGTGTACAATGGTGGCTGTGATTAAAAAGGAACTGAGGTAAAGGGGTCCCAAATAAAGGCTGATGGCATTTAGTCTGAAGCCTGAAACAATTCTAAGCCAGCAACTGACAGGGGCTATCTCTTGATTTCAGCTCTATTTTATTCAGAGAGAATTTAGGCAATCAGGCTGGTTTAGGCTCATAAAATCATGTCCTCCTAGTATGAAAAAGTCCTTGTGTTCTTCAGTTACCTCCTACCTTTGCTTCTTGCAGTTATCCGCAACTAATTTTTTTAAGTTCAAATATGAAAAGGATGACTAACATCGTTCCTACCCGTGGCACCCAAGTAAGCCTTTAGGTCTCAGTAACCCCTATATCCAAAGAAACAGGTTGACCACATTCTGCTTTGACCTTCACTTTGTGGTCCTCCTCGTTAGCCCACCTTCTTCTCAGACTCAGACCCACATGCTTGACAAGATCTGTGAAACTCAGCAGCAGACCGCATTACCAAAAAATGACCTGGTTTTGGCCAAATTGATATCAGTATAGCCCAGCTATTTCTCACTCCTTTCTCATGTGTGTGTGTATGTGTGTGCACGCATGTGTGCCTGCATGGGCTAATTCTAGTTTACTCTACTTCAGGCCATTTCTTAAGCGTTTCTCATGAATGAAAAGATTGTGTAGTATCACCGTGGATGCTCCTGACACTGTGAACCAAGTGGTCAGTTGAGACTGATCTTTGTAGTTAAAAGTAGTGTCATCAATACTTACTACGAGCTGGACACTGACTGTGTGTTTTATATGTATCTTTTTCATTAGTTATTTTTTACTTGACTTAGTTGCCTGAGATCCGGTTTCAACACTAATCTGCTGTAGAACAAAGTCATTATTCATGGATCCTCACCCAGGAAAGGTGGATTTTGTTCTGCAAGTTATAAAACAACTTTGAGTTACTTGGCCTACAAATGTTTGTTTCTTCGAATTTTATCACATCGTAGCATTTCCCCAAAGGATTGGTACCTTGCTTTCCTTTTATTTTTCTGCTAATAAAATATAAAACCAGTGGATGGCCTGATTTGGTTATACAGAAGGGAATTTGTTTTAAAATTAGAATTGAATACGGAGGTTCAGAGTTCCATAGTTTGGTAACTATGGCTTAGCCAGGAAATATATCTTCCCTTGGATTATGAAGAACCATTTAAGGTAGGGGAATCCAAACATACAGAAAATGACGATAGGTTATTTCAGTGGGACATAGATTCCAATTATGTTATTTTCTAGATTGGAAGGAGGAAAAGAAAAAAAAATAATAGAAGGACCAAAACATTTTGCATAGTCTGCCAATAAAACTTAATAAAACTTACTTCATTATCACATCTCTGCATAAATTTCTTCAACATACTGAGTCCAAACGCTAACCCTAGGCCCAGTCTTTCACTCAAGTTCAAGTTCTAGTGATGGACAGGATGAATCCTCCCTCTGAGCTAGACTTGGCCACTCGCCATGCTCTGAATATACTATATCCTGTCTCTCCTCTGGAACTTTGCTTATGTATTTCTTTCCAGTCCCTGGGATTCCTTCCCAAGTTACCTCCAACCCATGGTGATTTCTCTGTTATGGGAGATTTGGAAGGGTAATTCTCACTTTCTAACTCCTCTCTTACACCTGAGTTTGGCACCTGGGACTACCAAGTACACGTTGTAAGCTCTTGGAGGACAAAAACTATCTCTCTTCATCGTCCCATCCCTCTCCATCATACCTAGTGATTCTCACGACATCCTTTTGTTTACCACAGCCCTCTATTGCATTAGAAGACTTGCTATGCTTCTGTATATTACCTTCAGGTCACATCACTGTGGACCGCATTTCCCACTCTTAGCTATTATAAAGCCATGGTTTCCAACAGCCTTTCTCTGCACTCCTGCAGTTATTTTGCAAAGGTATATTATCTCGACAAGAGAGCTGATCCAGTGGTTCAGACTATTATTTAAACAGTCATTAATTGAACACTGAAGTGTTCTGCTCACCTATGATTGTATAGGGAACTATAAATATATGTGCAGTTGGGTAATTATCTCCACCAACACTACCTCCCAAAATGGCTAATTATCACAAACATATGAAATGCATGCTATCTCCAGATGCTATTCAAAAGGACCCATGCAGATACTGTAATTCTATTAGAATATCAACTGTGATTTCTTTTGTTCACATTTACAGTACCTGACTTGCTACTTTCCCAGGAACTTGTCTTGGCTTACCCTCCAAGACACTGGTATTGGACTTATAATTCTGATAACTAATTCCTGCTTTGACAACTAGTTTCGAACAGCTGGGTTTCCTGATCAGGAACGCTGTCTTCTCATGCCTGAGTTCACACACCTATAATATTCACTGCTTCAAAGCCTTAGATCTGACCACTAGCTGTGTGACTTAGGAAAAATTACTTCTATTTTCTACTGTATAAAATGGAACTAATACAATGATTACATGGACATTGTGAGAATTAATTGAACATTATACATACTCAGTCAATGCTCTCTTCTTATTTTATGTTCTCAACCTACCTATTCTTTTAGCTATTGGCCTTAATATGCTAGCCTAGAGGTCCTCAACCCCCGGCCATGGATCTGTACTGGTTCCTGTTAGGAATCGGGCCACACAGCAGGAGGTGAGTGGTGGGCTGGTGAAAGAAGCCATTCCCCACAGCTCCTCATGGCTGGCATTACCACCTAAACCATCACTCACATTATCCCCTGCCCTATGGAAAATGTATCTTGCATAAAACCAGTCCCTGGTACCCAAAGTTTGGGGACTGCTGAGCTAAACCTCAGCTTCATTCTCCCTTGCTTCCCCTTCATGCATCTTCCCAGACCAAGAAACAGGCATAGATGGGGCCAGGGACCAAACACACCCCAAATGTGACACAGCATGTCAAATAGTGCTTTTAAAATAATCCTAGCTATGCCATGGTATTGGTGATTTAGTCGCTAAGTCACGTCTGATTCTTGCCACCCCATGGACTGACTGTAGCCTGCCATGCTCCTCTGTCCATGGGATTTTCCAGGCAAGAGTACTGGAGTGGGTCACTATTTCTTTCTCCAGGGGATCTTCCTGACCCAGGGATGGAATCCGGGTCTCCCACATTGTAGTTGGTCTCCTGCATTGCAGGCAGAATCTTTACCAACTGAGCCAGCAGGGAAGCCTCTGTTATGCCATTAAGCCAGCACAGTCGTTTTGGAAAAGAAAGGGTGCTGTTGTGGCTAGAACATAGAAACCAAGGAGAGAACAAGATGTAAACTGAGGCTGGAAAGCTAAGCAGGAACCAGACTGTCGGGAGGCCGGGGGGAGGGGCGTGGTGAGGCGCTCTATTCCTCGAGGTTCTGTGGGTGATTTCTTTCTCTGCTGCCTCCCTTCCTTGGAGGGATTTTCTCTCCCTGAATGTCAGATGCCATCTCTGTGATTCACCGTGCTGTGCTGCGCTTCGTCACTCAGCCATGTCCGACTGTGATCCCGTGGACTGTAGCCCACCAGGCTCCTCTGTCCATGGGATTCTCCAGGCAAGAATGCTGGAGTGACTTCTCATGTCCTCCTCCAGGGGATCTTCCAAACCCAGGGACTGAACCTAGGTCTCCCACATTGCAGTTGGATTCTTTACCATCTGAGCCTCCAGGAAAGCCCCTGTGATACACTGGCTGACCCAGACGGACCATAGAAATGCACTTCTATATGCTTTCTGTTTGTACCAAGAATTAGACTCCTTACCCTCATCTCCTTCTCCATGTGTTTCTGTTTCCCATCCTTGCAGATACTGAGCCCATACCCTGAATCTTCATATAGTTCAATGTTTATTCGTCTAAAATGTATTTATTTTTGAGTTTCTACAAATACTGTGCTGGAAATTCACAAAGAGATAATGCAGTTCCTGCCTCTTAGAGTTTACATTCTATTTGGGAAATAATCATAGAAATATCATGAAACCCAAGAAGGGTTTTCTCCAACAGTTTTCTTTTTACTGTTAATTCTTTCCTCCTTGGCTGCATCTACCTTCTTGCGTGTCACCTTTGTCAGGGCTTGAAAAAAAATGCCCACTAGTGATTTGAGTCACCTCCAAAGTAGAGTTGAAACCCCCTTTCCTTGAAAGTGGACTGACCTAGGGTCTCACTTCTAATGAATTTAATGCAGGAGAGATGATGCTGTGAGCCTCCTGAGACGAGTTTGGAAAAGCTAATGAGCTTTATAAGCTTCCGCCCAGTATACCCTCTCCTTAATATACACATCTTGGGAGTCCTGAGTTGATGCTTAAGAAATCTGGCTACCCTGAAGCTGCTGTCCTATAGGGACCACCCAATGATAGAGATGCATGAGGGACCCCAACTCTTCTAGCCCCTAGTTGTTGGAGTCTTCCCAGCATCAACCCCTTGATGTATTGAGAGAGCAAGCCTTTAGGAGATTCCAGCCCTGCCTTCTAGCCATTTTAGCTGATGCCAAGTGGGGCAAAGATGGGCTGTTCTCCCAAGTTCTGCCTGAACCTCAGATATGTGAGCCATGTCAACACAGTTGTTGTCATAAGCCCTTGAAGTATGAGGTGGCTTGTTTTGCAGCTGCCCTAGCTAGAATAATGTCTAAAATGAAAGTCCTTCTCACTTGTTCATTGTCCACCTTTTCTACCTCGATTAGTACCAAATCTATCCTCCCACATACTCAGACCAAACTTTTGTCAAGGTCAATTTTTTTTCTCTTTCTCTCATAACCTTCATCTGGTCAATCAGAATATTCTGTTGTCTTGACCTCCATAGAGAGCCAGAATTTGACTATTTCCTACCACATCCACCACAATCAAGACATCATAATTTTTTTGGGGGGGCGGGGGAGGGACATGGAATACGCCAATCATCTCTTTGGCAGGTTTACTGCATTCTCAGCATCCGTTGTTTGCCCCTCGTCATGTGACTTTGAAGCTGCTCTCACCTAGAGGTGGAGAAGAGTTCTCTGCTCTTTGATTGTGAGTTCAGCCATCAGATTTATTTTGACAAAAGTGAGGCAAGCAGAGAGCTCTTGTCCATTTTGTCTCTATTGCTGCTCTTTGATTGCTTTAATTACCAGCCTGGGTTGCCTCCCTGAAGAATAAAAAAGCAGGTGGCCCAGAGTCAAGTCACTGCACTTACCTACATTGAATCCATTCTGTATCAGTAAAGCTGCCTGGCCAACCTAAAGCTGACCACAAACGAGCATGAGCTGCCCAGCTAACCCGTGGCTCGTGTTGACTTTCTATTTTAAGCCAGTGTGTTTGTGGTTTATGGTGTGGTACTTTTTTTGTGTGTGTGGCAAAGCATGGCTCATGCAGAAATTGATGCCAGGAGTGAGTTGTTAAAGTCAGTGACATTTATTCTAGCTTTTATCTCTGGAAATGGACAAAGGGCTGGAAAAATGTCAAGGAAAGAGCTACAAGAAACTGTGAAAATGGGAGGCATTCTATATAATTATGAAAATGTTTGGAAAGCAATCTCCTGTGGTAACATGGGAGATAAAAAGAAAATGTAACTAATAATCTTTCAGATGTGGACAAAGAGATCTCCAGGTCAAACAGAGAGGATCACCTGGCTTTTACTAGCTGTATAAGATATATTACTTCAAGGAAGAGATGAACTCTATAAAAATTTTGAAATTTGAAAAAAGGATTTAAAAAGATTACATATACTTAGTGCCTAGACTAGTGCTTGGCGCTCAGTAGGTGCTCAATAAATATTTGTGGAAAGAATTATTTACCATTACACCAAGTGTTACGAATAAGAAATATAGAGCTCCATGAGAATCTATAATACAGAAACAATTATATCTTTAATCTACTTCCAGGGGCATTTGAATTAGGACTGAGGCTTACTTTATCACCATTAAAATATAATGGGGCCCTTGAAGAGTAAAAGTTAAAATTTTACATAACCTCCTATTTGTTCTGCCTGTGTAACTCAGCTTGCTCCTTGCAAAGGATCACATAGGTCACATAGTCTTGGAAAGTGGAGACTCACAACACTAGGAACTGGAGCTTATCTCACTCACCCTTGTCCTGCTCTTTGCAATTGCCCAGCCCCTGCAAACCTGCCTAATCATGCCTGTCTGTGTAAAGGTCAGGCATCCCCCTCCCTGCCTTGAGCACTGTTCCTGTGTGCACAAAACCCCTTAGTTTAAACCAGCCTATTAACAGCTAGTGTTGCCCACTAAAGTGTGTCTATAAACACTCTGTAACCCCTGTGTTTAGGGCTCGGAACTTGGGGTGTTAACTCCTCTGGGCCCGCCAGTGTGATAAACCTGAGTTCTCCTCTCTGAGTGTGGTGCCTGGTTTCTCGATTACTGGTTTCTGCAACACCCTGACATGGACGTTGAGCAACTCTTAGGTTAAGGCACCCTTCCTAAAGTCAGTCACATGATGCTTCTTAGAAATCTCTGTACATATTTCCTGCTCATGTAATTCCTTTTCAGTCATAACTCTCAACTGTATCACCATGTCTGGTTTTGCAAATATAATTCCAGGCAGACATCAGACTCCAAAAATACTAAGATACCTCAAAATGATGCCTGACTAGCTCTTGGTATGCAAGAATGGTTTTCTTCCATCATCTGTGGTTCACAGAACTGATTTTCTACTGATTGTCTACTGTCAATTTCCAATTGATTGTCTACTCTGACCCTTAGGTTTAATTGTAAGCAGTTCACCTAGATTTTGGCCTTTACCTCTTTGGCATCTTCAGTGCTTCTCATATTTTCCCTCTGTTTGTTTCTCTTCTTCAGCTTTCCAATTTACTAACAGAATTTGAATTCTGTTCTTATCTCCAAAATGTTGCTTCCTTCCCAAGTGCTTGGTGCCATCTGCACCTTTGATGAGCCTGTCCTCTTCCAGCAGGAAAAACATCATTCAGCAACACTGGGCCTGGGACTGACCACTACCAGCATCGGCTACTATGTCCCTCAGGCTGGTCCTCATTCAACAGGAGGCTCTCTGCATCGTCCCTAGGGCCAAAACATAACTGTGAAATAAGTATTTTCCCCAGTCCTTCAGATACACATTTATTTAGGGTAGAACAATTTTAACAAGCTTGGTCTCTAGGGATATAGTTTGAAAACTGCTTATTATGTGGATTTTGCATTTGGCAGAAAGCTTTTGCAAGTGAACCAAAAGCTAGTGGAATCCCACCTACTGAGCAGGCTTCCTGGTCTGTAAAAGAAACCCTCAGCTTCAAAGCATTGCTTCAATTTATAAACAATTGCAGCTCCAATTGCCTGGATCAACTCTGAAGCTTGTCTTTCAGTACCAGATTTCTAGTCAAATACAGGCTGGGCTCATCACCCTCTCAACCAATTTAACAAATGTTCCTATGAGTCCTGAAGAGTCAGAAGTCAGTAGAGAGACCCTGAATTTAAGGTGTGAGGATACTTCATCTGTCTAACTACAATACACAGACAAAACTAGAATACCACAAAGCACATGACTCCCTTCAGGGTAGCCACAGTGGGAGACTTGGATGCCTATCCCAAGGGCTGAACATATTTTAAACCTTCTCTCTCTCTGTTTCTAGTATTTTCTTTCTAAGTTTTGAAGTAATACTTGTATATGGCAAAAAAGAAAAAGAAAAAATACAACACAATGAAAAGTAAAGCTCTTTTCCACCTCAGACCCTCAGTCCCCTCTCCAGAGACAAATAATGCTGAGTTTCCTGTATCCTTTCCAGAAACTTCACATGCATTTGCAGGCACTTTGCTTTATTGTGGAGAAGACCATCCTCAATTCCACACATTGCCATTATCCCTTAAGATTTTTGACATCTTACCATCACCAGTATATTGGGATGGACTTCATAATAATGATACTGTCAAGAGGTTCATTGTCTACAGGTAACACACTTTATTTAACCACCAGGCAGGTGCATTGTTTTAGTCTTTTCCAACTAGGAAAAAAATTGCCATCATGGAAATTCTTGTACTTTCATATTTACATACATATTAAACTCTATTTCTGAGAAATTCCTATCAGAAATTCTCATGGCTGAAAAATGATACCAGGGGCTTCCCTGGTTGTCCAGCAGTTAAGACTCCATGCTTCCACTTTAGGGGGTACAGGCTCAATCCCTGGTTGGGGAACTAGGATCATGCAGCACAACCAAAAAAAATTTTTTTAAGTGATACAAGCATTTAACAAGTTGATAGAGGCTGTTAAGAGGTTACCCAAATTAGTACTCTCCCCAAAATGCACGAGGCTAGCAGGGTCATCATACTTTCAGCAACACTGTGTATTGTTAGACTTGTTTACATTTGTCAATGTGACTGGTGAAAATATTTCAGCTTCAAAAATGATTAATCAGTTTGCATGTCTATCCTTATTTATAATAATCTTATTTCTAATCAGTAGCTTTCTTATTGGTAGAATGGGGATGATAGTCATGCCAAGCTCAAAATGTTTGTGTGAGGTTTTAATACATTAACACCGGTGAAGAACTTAGGGCAGTATCTGACACAAGGTAAGCATTTTGAAATTTACTGGGACTTATCATTGTTATTACTTTTTTATTGTTGTTGTTACCTTGTTATATGCTTCTGCACAGTTTATGGTTCTATATACGTGAATAATCTATTTGTGAATTTATTTTATTTTCCTGTTGGGTTATTGGTATTTTTTCACACTGATATTTAGTAATTCTTTATGATTAAGTAAATTACTACTTTGCTATTTTGGTCTGATATTCTCCCGAGCTGGTCATATATATTCAACTATGCTTATAATATTTTCTTGTACAGATGTTTTAAAATTTTAAATAGATAAACACAATCTTTATAGTTTTTGAGTTTCATGTCTCTGTAGTTTCTGAGTTTCAAAAAGCAATCCATTTCCATGACTACGACAAGATTTTCCCCAATTTAGACATTTTTGTTTCATTTCTCCATGGTGAATTTGGCTTTTAGAAATAAATAATACTCAGTTACAGGATATAAAGGAAAAGAAACCTCCATTAGCAGTAGTAACATAAAGATAAAATACTTAAGAATAAACTCAACAACATATATGTAACATTTGTTTGGGTGAAATTGCAGATACTCCTGAAAGGCACAAAAGTAGACTTGGGCACTCATTCTTGTACAGGACTTACTAAAGAGCAGAAAAATATGAATTTGCCTTAAGCAAACATATAAATTTAGGGTAAGCTCACTAAAATACTACCTTTTTTTTCTTTCTAGACAAGTATTTCTAAAAGTTCATATGAAAAAAGTAAACTTGCCAAAATAGCTAGGGAAAAATATCTCCAAAAAATGTGTCAGTAAGTGTTAGGACATACAGTAAAGTACCTATAGTGAAAATAATGTGGCATTCACCCATGATTAGAAAAATAAATCAATGGAAGAGTGTACAAGATCCAGAAAGGAAAACAGCTACATGATTGTGCTTGCTGTATGATGGATGTAGCATCAGATATCACTGGAGAAAATGCTAGCTTTTGAGTAAATGGTGCTAGGACAACTGAACGGCCACTTGGAAAACACGTAAAGCTGGATGCGCACCTCACATCAGGTATCAAACTCCAAAGGGATCAAAGATCACAAAGTAAAAAAAATAAAATCTAAAATGCCTCATAGAAAACTTTGGTAAGTTAATAAACTCAGGATGTTTGAACTATGATTCAAAATCAGGAGGCAGAACCACAAAGAATGATAAATTTCATTAAATAAAATTTTAGGGTAAAAGATGCCACAAGCAAAGTCAAAAGAATATTTTTGCAACTTACACCAATTGATACATAAAGAAGTCCTAAAAAGTAAGACAAAAAATACTAAATCTGACAGAAGAACAGATAAAGGACATGAACAGTTTACAAAAGAGAAACATAAATATCTTTTCAACATGTAAAATTATATTTTAGTAATAATGAAAGAAAAATTATGACCAGTCATTGAGATACCATCAGATGGGTGAAAGTGAAAGCCAAAGTCTAAACACTTGACAATATACTTTTACTTCATAAAACTATGAAGAAACAGGCAATCAAATGGATGAGCTGGAATTCAAAATAGTACAAGTGCTAAAAGGGAGAATTTGGTATCATTCCATAAAATTTTATGTGCATTTACTTTTTGATCCCTAAATATCACTTCTTGCATTGACCTGGGAGACAGATCTCCACAAAACAACACAACCACCACCACAGCCATAATAAAACATGTGGAAAGTTACATCTTACTAAACTTTTTGTTGTAGCAAAGGAGTGGTAATAAAATGCCCCCCAAAATGGCTAGTTGAATACATGACTATAGATCAATATGGCTGAATATAATAGTCTGTAGAAAGAATGCGAGATAGTTCCATCAGCAGATTCAACTGAATTCTAAGTTATTTTACCAAGTGAAAAAAAGTAAGATTATTATTGTTTTTCTATAAGAAATTTTAAAAAATGAGTACATATTTATAGGAAGGACCAAGGAGAAACAAATGAATATATTTATTTTTGAAAATGTTTACTTTAGAATGTAATGGTACTCTAATGGCAAAAAGAGGAGGAATTAAAGAGCCTCTTGATGAAGGTGAAAGAGGAGTGAAAAGCTGGCTTAAAACTAAACTTTGAAAAAACTAAGTTCATGGCATCCCTGAACTTAGATGCATGAACTTCAATGCAAATAGGCATGGAAAAAGTGGAAGCAGTGACAGATTTTATTTTCTTGGGCTCCAAAATCATTGTGGACAGTGACTGCAGCCATGAAATTAGAAGGTGCTTGCTCCTTGGAAGAAAAGCTATGACAAACCTAAACAGCATATTAAAAAGCAGAGACATTATTTTGCCAACAAATGTCTGTCTAGTCAAAGCTATGGTTTTTCCAGTGGTCATGTATGAATGTGAGAGTTGGACCATAAAGGCGGCTGAGTGCCAGAGAATTGATGCTTTCTAATTCTAAGGAGATCAGCCCTGGGATTTCTTTGGAAGGAATGATGCTAAAGCTGAAACTCCAGTACTTTGGCTACCTCATGTGAAGAGTTGACTCATTAGAAAAGACTTTGATGCTGGGAGAGATTGGGGGCAGGAGGAGAAGGGGACGACAGAGGATGAGATGGCTGGATAGCATCACTGACTCGATGGACGCAAGTATGAGTAAACTCTGGGAGTTGGTGATGGACAGGGAGGCCTGGCGTGCTACTATTCATGGGGTCACAAACAGTCGGACATGACTGAGCGACTGAACTGAACTGAACTGAACTGTGGTTCTAGAGAAGATTCTTGAGAGTCCTTTGGACAACAAGGAGATGAAGCCAGTTGTCCTAAAGGAAATAAACCATGACAATTCACTGGAAGGACTGATGCTGAAGCTGAAGCTCCAATACTTTGGCTACCTGATGGGAAGAATTGACTCATTGGAAAAGACCCTGATGCTGCAAAAGATTGAGGGCAGGAAGAGAGGGGGATGACAGAGGATGAGATAGTCAGATGGCATCACTGACTCAATGGACATGAGTTTGAATAAACTCCAGGAATAGTCAAGGACAGGGCATGCTGCAGTTCATGGGGTCACAAAGAATCAAACAAGACTTAACAACTGAACAACAACAACTTTAGAATGTATGTGAGAATAGTGTGGAAGGGTTGAGTTAACATGTTATGTAGCTTTGACTTCTGAACCATGGAAAAGTTTATACATTTAAAAATAAAATTAAATAAGAAAGAATAAAGGCAAACCTAAAATTGAACCAAACAATAACTAGTGAATCTAAAGTTTACATCAAACTGATTACACATCCACTAAAAGAAAAGAATGAGTTCAAGTGATTTTGAACCCTATACCATGACTGTGTATCATTCATAGGGAATATTCTAAAAACAAATAGACAAAAAGAATTGCACAAAAATCAATAAATTGATTCAGTAGGTTTATTATTAACAATCATGCTTTCAGTTCAGTTCAGTCGCTCAGTCATGTCCCACTTTTTGCGACCCCATAAATTGCAGCATGCCAGGCCTCCCTGTCCATCACCAACTTCTGGAGTTCACCCAAACTCATGTCCATTGAGTTGGTGATGCCATCCAGCCATCTCATCCTCTGTCATCCCCTTCTCCTCCTGCCCCCAATCCCTCCCAGCATCAGAGTCTTTTCCAATGAGTCAACACTTCACATGAGGTGGCCAAAGTACTGGAGTTTCGGCTTTAACATCAGTCCTTCCAATGAACACTTAGGACTGATCTCCTTTAGAATGGACTGGTTGGATCTCCTTGCAGTCCAGGGGACTCTCAAGAGTCTTCTCCAACAGCACAGTTCAAAAGCATTAATTCTTCAGTGCTCAGTTTTCTTCACAGTCTAACTCTCACATCCATACATGACTACTGGAAAAACCATAGCCTTGACTAGACGGACCTTTGTTGGCAAAGTAATGTCTCGGCTTTTGACTATGTTATCTAGGTTGGTCATAGCTTTCCTTCCAAGGAGTAAGCGTCTTTTAATTTCATGCTGCAGTCACCATCTTCAGTGATTTTGGAGCCCAAAAAATAAAATCTGACACTGTTTCCATTGTTTCCCCATCTATTTCCCATGAAGTGATGGGACCGGATGCCATGATCTTTGTTTTCTGAATGTTGAGCTTTAAGCCAACGTTTTCGCTCTCCTCTTTCACTTTCATCAAGAGGCTTTTTAGTTCCTCTTCACTTTCTGCCATAAGGGTGGTGTCATCTGCATATCTGAGGTGATTGTTATTTCTCCTGGCAATCTTGATTCCAGCTTGTGTTTCTTCCAGCCCAGCATTTCTCATGATGTACTCTGCATATAAGTTAAATAAGCAGGGTGACAATATACAGCTTTAGGAATGCTAATAGTAATACTTTTTACTAATATCTTAGTAGTGGGGTATGTTACTGAGGAGGAGTGCTAAGGTGCTTCAGTCATGTCTGACTCTTTGCAACCCTATGGATTATAACCCACCAGGCTCCACTGTCCACTCCAGGCAAGAATACTAGAATGGGTCACCAAGCCCTCCTCCGGGGATCTTCCTGACCCAGGGGTCAAATCAGCATCTCTTATATCTCATACGTTGGCAGGCAGGTTCTTTACCCCTAGTGCCACCTGGTACTGTGAAAGTGAAAGTGAAGTCGCTGAGTCGTGTCTGACTCTTTGCGACTCCATGGACTGCAGCCTATCAGGCTCCTCTGTCCATGGGATTTTCCAGGCAAGAGTGCTGGAGTAGATTGCCATTTCCTTCTCCAGGGGACCTTTCCAACCCAGGAATCGAACTCAGGTCTCCTGCATTGCAGGCAGACGCTTTACCGTCTGAGCCACCAGGGAAGCAAATATATTAAATACATGAACGTTATTACAAAGTAAGATTTTCAGGGTAAATAAATGTGGTAATGAAGTAAAAGTAGTGAAAAATTCCTTTAATGGTAAATTAGAAATATAAACACAAACCTATACATTTGGAATACATTTTCCCCACCCTGTGTACTAAAAAGATTTGGAATCAAAAGTGCCCAGGAGCAATGAGCTAATGCCAGCACCCAAATTTTATTTCTAATACCATTTCCCATGAATAGAAAACAGTGCTCTTTTAAAAGTTGACTGGTATTAGATTGTTCCAGTCAGCTATGGCTGTACAATAAACCATTTCAGGATTTAGTAGCTTCCAAAACAATGGCAACACTAGTGCTCATGAATCTGCATTTTGGGTAAGACTCAGCACGGTTAACTTAACACCACTCCACTCAGTGCTGGCTGGAGTTGGAATCTCTTGACTCCATGTCCGACAGATGATGCTAGGAAGAGCCAAAAAAGGCCAAGGACTGGAAAACCAGGGGGCAAGAACATCTAGGGTTCTTTGAATGTTTTTTTGGTTTTTCCATCACCACGTGACCTCTTCCCCTTGGTAGCATCAGGGAAAGTACACTTATATGTTGCTAAAAACCTCTAAGGAATATGTTTCCAAAGAAAGCAAGTCAGCAATAAGTTGTGTCTCCTTCCGTGACTGGGTCTCAAACGTAACAGTGGATGCATTCTGTTCGTTAGAACTGAGTCATCAAGGGTGAGCTCATGTTCAAGAGGAAAGGAACTAGAATTCACCTTTTCCCCCATATTTTTCATGTATCAAAATTTATTCAATCATTATCAGACTCTTGCACACATTTAGCTTTTCAACAAATATTTTTCAGTGCATAATATATACCTGGGACTATGCAAACCTTACCTTTTTAAGTTCTAATGAACAGTTTTCTAGATATGTTTTTTTCTTTGTTTCTTTGGAGTATCTTCCTTGGGATGGGATGACAGGGCTGAAAGTTATGAGTTTTTGCTGAGCAGTGCTTTGCATTAACAATCCAAAATGATTGTACCAGTGTATCTTGTGACAGGCAGTACATGAGGACACTAAAGCCCACTGGCATTAAGTATTATCCATTTTTACTGTTTTTCTAAAGATATCATTTTCCACAAAACTCTATAATGATCAGGAGAAAGCAGAAGTTGTCCTAAAGTTGTCTATTTTCAGGTCATGCTTATATAACACCAGGGAGGTCTTAAACAGTGAGTATGTCAAAGAATTTGTGAATATTTTGTAACACCTGTGCTCAGATCTATAGGAACATGCAATGAAAATTGGAACCTCTGTTTATGCTAAAAATCAAGGAAGTGCTCATAATATGAGCATGTCAATAACACACAAGAGCTTGCTTAAGCATGCTCTTACTGGCTCTATTTTGAACAACTTAAGCATTACAGGGAGGCCTGGCGTGCTGCAATTCATGGGGTCGCAAAGAGTCGGAGATGACTGAGTGACTGAACTGAACTGAACTGAAGCATTATTGTGAACAGTAAGTGTGATTAATTGTAACATTTAAAGAAATGAAAACCTCTAAGTCTATAGTGATATTCAAAAGATGGAGGAAGGGTGACAAAAGTTCTTTGAGATGGATGCTGGCTAGCACACCTAGAAAGAAACAGCAGCATTTGAATATCATTATTTTGGAAACTCTGGGCTTCCCCAGTAGCTCAGCTGGTAAAGAATCTGCCTGCAATGCAGAAGACTCTGGTTCAATTCCTGGGTCGGGAAGGTCCCCAGGAGAAGAGATAGGCTACCCACTCCAGTATTCATGGGCTTCCCTGGTGGCTCAGATGGTAAAGAATCAGCCTGCAGTGCAGGAGACCTGGGTTTGATCCCTGGGTTGGGAAGATCCCCTGGAGGAGGGCATGGCAACCCACTCCAGTATTCTTGTCTGGAGAATCCCCATGGACAAAGGAGCCTGGTGGGCTACAGTCCATGGGGTTACAAAGAGTCAGACACAACTGAGCGACTAAGCACAGCATAGCATTTTGGAAACTTCAATGTAAGAACTGGTTCAGGCAAGGGACAAACATATATACTAGAAACCATTAGGTAATAATTTGTTCAGAAACATTATGTTCATCTTATGCCAAAGAATGATTCCACAGATAACTAAATGATTGCAAAGAGTGGAATGTATTTCAACATGGAGCAATCTGATCGTTGCTATTTTAGCCAAGTGATCAAATTTGGCATCAGCAATGTGAGACGCATTGACCTGTTATGACCTTTCAAGCCTTGTGTTGTTATTCAATAAAAGGTGCCAGACACCTCAGGTGACATAGTCTTGCTTCCAATGATTAACTCAAATTCAATCAGGTCTCGAGTTCTAATGTTAAGTTTACAGAAAAGAAAGGGAGTAGATAAACAAATTAAAATAAATCAAGAAGTACAAGTCAGAAAAATCCCTAAATGTGAAACATCTGTAACATAACTGGTCTGGATCCTTCAAAAAGGTCAGTGTTATAATAATAATAAATAAATAGATGAAAGGGTTGTTGTTTAACCTATTAGGAATGATTAAACACTGTAAAAAAAAAACATGTGGAATTCATTAACCTTTATATGATCTTGACTCAGTAATAGAAATCACAATATAGAGAGGGGGTGGGGAGAGAAAGAGGGAAGGGAGGGGAAAAACAGCCACAAAAGACAGTCTTGGGACAATTAGGGACCTTTGCATATAGACTGAATATTAAATGACACATGCCTGAAATCCTGTTTGAAAAGCAGTAGATTGGACAGAACTAGATTTATAGGGCCAATTAATGCTGTGATTTTCAAGCAGGCTCAAGTCCATCCTCGGGTAGTAAAATTTATGGGCAAAAGCTGCATCATTAAAGTAACTGCAGTAGCCACCAGGGTGACTGTTGCAGATATAACTCTTTATATCTTTAAAATTCTACACACACACACACACACACACACACACACACACACACAAGCTAGAGTAATTTAAAAAATAGTCATGATGTTTATTAGTTACCCTATCTACTCACGAGATTAATAAAAAGAGGATGGAAATTGATTACCATCAGCACTAGGGAAGGGTATGAGGCCCCGGTGACCTAAGATCATCTGTCTCGCCATTTGCTGCACTTACTCCTTTATAGAAACCCTGTCCCTGCGTTGGCCTTATTGCAATTAATACAGAAAATAAATTCCAAAAGGCAAAAGATCAAGAGTTAAAACTTCAACCCAGGTGTTCATGTGACCGTGCCAGTTCTCCGCCCAATCATCTGAGCTCAAGTGTAAAGCAAGATGAAACCCACTGATTGCTGCTTAATATTCTCGACTGCAGAAACCATATCTCCTTAAGAGGAAGTCAAATTTTGTCTTTGAAATTAATCTATCCTTTAATATACATTTATCAATAGTTTTCTCCTCCCTCACTGTGTTGCTGTCTCTTAAATTGCCATGTTGTATTGACTTTTTTAAATTAAAAATGCAGGATTCATGTCTGAATTTAAAATTAGCACTACAGGAAAAGATAGTGATAACCAATATTACAAGAAAAGATAGATTTTGTTTTCAGTGCAACAGGAAGATAGCCATATTATCCAGAGAGTGGAAGGATAAAAAGCTTCATTGGGCCATTAGTTAGGAGTAGATCTCTCTACCTGGATTTGTAGAACGTATTTGCTCAAAAATCTCTGACAATGAACAAGAAGGAACACATTAGAAAATTAAGCAATTCAACAATAGTCCAACTTTCTGCCCTTACTGAATATTTTAATTTGGAGGGGAAAAAAATGTCTAGTTTGGCATAGGTATATTTTGATCTTTGTCCAACATGGTTCATTTTCTCCCAGTACTATATCATACATACAGGCTACTTATAACTGCTCCAAGGGGCTTTTGAGGTTTTGAGAATGTCTCTACCCCCCAGATCTGCTGGCTTTCAGGCAGAATTTAATCATGTGTGTGAGTTAAGTCTCTCAGTCGTGTCTGACTCTTTGCGACCCTGTGGACTGTAGCCCACCAGGCTCCTCTGTCCGTGGAATTCTCCAGGCAAGAATACTGGAGTGGGTTGCTGTTTCCTCCTCCAGGGGATCTTCCCAATCCAGGGAAAGTTTAATCATGGTCACCATCCATTCTGCTGTTCTAGGAGGTATCCCAGCTGAGGTCAGCATTAGCTCACATGATTAGCTCTCATGCATGTAGTATGTCCAGCTTTAAAGTGTTTTCCTATACAGCATTTATGTAACCCTTATGGTAAACCTACCATCTTTCTGTTATCTTTATAAGATGCTTTATAGAAAAGAAGAGAGATGCTGCTGAAACAATAGTCTCTACTTTTCCACTTCAGCAAATGTAAAATCCTATCATCTAAGGGAAATTGCTTCCGGCAAAGTATATGGAACAATGGCTGGCACGTAATATGCTCCATAAGTTCCTGCTTCCTGTTTCTTTTTTTTTTTTGATCATTAATTTGATTTTTAAAATTTATTAATTTTTAACTAAGCATAATTGCTTTGTTTTCTGTTAAATTTGTTGTTTTCTATCAAACCTCAACATGAATCAGCCATAGGTATACCTATGTCCCCTCCCTTTTGAACCTCCCTCCCATCTCCCTCCCCATCCCACCCCTCTAGGTTGATAAGACAGAGCCCCTGCTTTCTGGTTGTTTTTTTTTAATTGAAGCATAGTTGGCTTAAAGTATTATGTTATTTTTAGATGTACATCATAGTTATTTGATATTTTATTGATTATACACCATACCAAGTTATAGAATTTTGGCTATATTTCCTGTGCTGTATATTACATCCTTGTGACTTATTTAATTGTATACATAGTAGTTGTACTTCTTAATCCCCTACACCTATCTGGCCCTCCAGAACCTCTCCCAATTGGTAGCCACTAGTTTTTCTGTATCTATATGTCTATTTGTTTTGTTCATTTATTTTATTGTTTAGATTTCACATGTACGTGAAACCATACCAAAGTCATCTTTATCTGTCAGACCTAGTTCAATGTGCATAATACCCCCCTGATGTATGCATGTTTTCACATATGGCAAAACGTCATTCTTTTTTATGGCTAAGTGGTAGCCCATTATATATACACACATACCACATCTTCTTACTCATTTGTGTGTTGATGGACATTGAATTGCTTCAATTTCTTGGCTATGTAAATACTGTTGCCATGAACATGGAGAAGCATGTTACTTATTTTTTTAATCTGGGAAACTCTTTATCATCCCTTCAATTCTGAATGATTTCCTTGCTGGGTAGAGTACCCTAGGTTGTAGGTTTTTTCCTTATTTCGGCAACTATAATATATTATGCCACTCCCTTGTGGCCTGCAAAGTTTCTGCTGAAAATAAGCTGATAGCCTTAGGGAAGTTCAGTTCAGTTCAGTTCAGTTCAGTCACTCCTTCGTGTCTGACTCTTTGACCCTGTGGACTGCAGCATGCTAGGCTTCCTTGTGCATCACCAACTCCCGAAGCTTGCTCAAACTCATGTCCATTGAGTCGGTGATGCCATCCATCCATCTCATCACCTGTTGTCCCTTTCCTCCTCCTGCCTTCAATCTTTCCCAGCATCAGGGTCTTTTCCAATGAGTCAGTTCTACACAACACATGATCAAAGTATTGGAGCTTCAGCTTCAGCATCAGTCATTCCAATGAATATTCAGGACTGATTTCCTTTAGGTCTGACTTGTTTGATCTCCTTGCAGTCCAAGGGGCTCTCAAGAGTCTTCTCCAACACCATAGTTCAAAAGCATCAATTCTTTGGTGCTCAGCTTTCTTTATAGTTCAACTCTCACATCCATACATGACTACTGGTGAAATAATAGCTTTGACTATACAGTACTTTGTTGGCAAAGTAATGTCTCTGCTTTTTAATATGCTGCCTAAGTTGGTCATAGTTTTTCTTCCAAGGAGCAAGTGTCTTTTAATTTCATGGCTGAAGTCACTATCTGCAGTGATTTTGAAACCTAAGAAAATAAAGTCTGTCACTGTGCCTATTGTTTCCCCAACTATTTGCCATGAAGTGATGGGACTGGGTGCCATGATCTTAGTTTTTTGAATGTTGAGTTTTAAGCCAGCTTTTTCACTCTCCACTTTCACTTTCATCAAGAGGCTCTCTTTAGTTCTTCATTTTCTGCCATAAGGGTGGTGTCATCTGTGTATATGAGGTTATTGATATTTCTCCCGGCAATCTTGATTCCAGCTTGTGCTTCTTCCAGCCCAGCATTTCTCATGATGTACTCTGCATATAAGTTAAATAAACAGGGTGAGAATAAACAGCCTTGACTTACTCCTTTCCCAATTTGGAACCAGTCTGTTGTTCCATGTCCTGTCCTAACTGTTGCTTCTTGACCTGCGTACAGATTTCTCAGGAGGCAGGTAATGTGGTCTGATATTCCTGTCTCTTTAAGAATTTTCCACAGTTGTGGTCCACCCAGTCAAATGCTTTGGCGTAATCAGTAAAGCATAAGTAGATATTTTTCTGGAACTCTCTTGCTTTTTCGATTATCCAATGGATGTTGGCAGTTTGATCTCTGGTTCTTCTGCCTTTTCTGAATCCAGCTTGAACATCTGGAAGTTCTCAGTTCACGTACTGTTGAAGCCTGGCTTGGAGAATTTTGAGCATTACTTTGCTAGTGTGTGAGATGAGTGCACTTGTGCTTTAGTTTGAACATTCTTTGGCATTGCCTTTCTTTGGGATTGGAATGAAAACTGACCTTTTCCAGTCCTGTGGCCACTGCTGAATTTTCCAGATGTGCTGGCATATTTCACAGCATCATCTTTTAGGATTTGAAATAGCTCAACTGGAATTCCATCACCTCCACTAGCTTTGTTCATAGTGATGCTTTCTAAGGCCCACTTTACTTTGCATTCCAGTATGTCTGACTCTAGGTGAGTGATCACACCATAGTGGTTATCTGTGTCATGGAGATCTTTTTTGTATAGTTCTTCTGTGTATTCTTGTCATCTTTTCTTAATATCTTATGCTTCTGTTATGTCCATACCATTTATGTCATTTATTGTGCCCATCTTGCATGAAATGTTCCCTTGGTATTTTCTTGAAGAGATCTCTAGTCTTTCCCATTTTATTGTTTTCCTCTTTTTATTTGCATTGATCACTGAGGAAGGCTTTCTTATGTCTCCTTGCTATTCTTTGGAACTCTGCATTCAAATGGGTATTCCTTTTCTCTTTTGCCTTTCACTTCTCTTCTTTTCTCAGCTCTTTGTAAGGCCTCTTCAGACAACCATTTTGCCTCTTTGCATTTCTCATTTTTGTAGATGGTCTTCATCACTGCCTCCACCGTATAGTGTCACAAATCTCCATCCATAGTTCTTCAGGCACTCTGTCTATCATATCTATTCCCTTGAATCTATTTGTCAATTCCTCTGCATTGATTTAGGTCATGCCTGAATGGTCTAGTGGTCTTCCCTACTTTCTTCAATTTAAGTCTCAATTTTGCAATAAAGATTCATGATCTGAGCCACAGTCAGCTCCTGGTCTTGTTTTTGCCGACTATATAGAGCTTCTCCATCTATGGCTGAAAAGGATACAATCAATCTGATTTTGGTATTGACCATTGGTTCATGTCCATGGGTAGAGTCATCTATTGTGTTTTTGGAATAGGGTGCTTCCTATGACAACTACATTCTCTTGGCAAAACTCTATTAGCCTTTGCCCTACTTCATTTTGTACTCCAAGGCCAAACTTGCCTGTTCTTCCAGGTATATCTTGATTTCCAACATTTGCATTCCAGTCCCCTGTGGTGAAAAGGACATCTTTTTGTGTGTCTTAGTTCTAGAATGTCTTATAGGTCATCATAGAACCATTCAACTGCAGCTTATTTGCCATTAGTTGTTAGGGCATAGACTTGGATTACTGTGATATTGAATGGTATGTTTTGGAAATGAACAGAGTTCATTCTGTACACTGCATTTCAGACTCATTTGTTGACTATGAGGGCTACTCTATTTCTTTTAAGGGATTCTTGTCCACAGTAGTAGATATAATGGTCATCTGAATTAAATTCACCCATTCCAGTCCATTTAAGCTCATTGATTCCTAAAATGTCAATTTTCACTCTTGCCATCTGTTTGACCACTTCCAATTTACCTTGATTCATGGACCTAACATCCCAGGTTCCTATGAAATATTGTTCTTTACAGCATCAGACTTCCATCACCAGTCACATCCACAACAGGATGTTGTTTTCACTTTGGCTCCATCTCTTCATTCTTTCTGGAGTTATTTCTCCACTCTTCTCCAGTAGCATATTGGGCACCTACCAACCTGGGAGCTCTTCTTTCAGTGTCATATCATTTTGCCTTTCATACTGTTCATGGAGTTCTCAAGGCAAAAATACTGAAGTCGTTTGCCCTTCTCCAGCAGACCACATTTTGTCAGAACTCTCCATCATGACTCATCCATTTTGGGTGGCATGGCATGGCTCATAGTTTCATTGAGTTAAACAAGGCTGTGGTCCATGTGATCATTTTGGTTAGTTTTCTGTGACTGTGGTATTCATTCTGTCTGCCTTCTGATAGATAAGGATAAGGGGCTCGTGGAAACTGTAAATGTTCTCCACTTATCCCAGGGGTTGGGAGCCCTGGTTAAGCTGTCACCAGAGTGATCTGACCCAGCGAGCCTTACAAGGCACCTTTTCATGCAGCATAAAATCAAGATTTATACATCAACTTCTTATTGAGAGATGCTGATGTGATGGTAGATAAATCTCAGGAAGTTCCTTTGTCCATGAATACTGACCTATCCAGTCTTCCAAGAGTCTAAACACAGTTATAAAACTTCAAAGCAGACTTCCAGTGAGGGATTTCCCATATGCTAATTTAACAAATCAGGAATCCAAGAATCTAAAACATGGATTTGCTCAGGGTCACTTGGCAATATAAAAATATGATCAAAATGGATCTTAGTTTCTTTTCTCCTGGTCCAAAGCTATTTCTTCTTTGTTTATTTGAAAGTAAGCAATTATACTACCTAGGAAAGAGGTGTCAAATACACACCCACATACACACACACTAACAGCCAAAACAGAGGAAACAGGAACAAAAGTGTAAAGGAAAGGGCCTATATAAGGTCACTTTTTGGGGGGGAGCATAGAACAGGGGGAGATGTTCAGAAGGCAGACCCTGCCCTCTCCCGACCAACCTCCCTCAGCAACCTGGAAGTCTAGAATTTCCAGGGAGTGATATTCCAAAGGGCTCTGGCTATCAGTAGTAGAGATGGTAAAGAAGAGTCAGGCTGAGAGGGAGGGGGCTATCCAGTGAGACGGAGGGAGAGGGTGACAAATGGAACCTGTTCTCAAGGAAGAGAAGAAGCCAACTCCCGGCCCTGCCTCTAGCTACGAAGCTCCCAAGGGCCTCAAACTCAATTTCTCCCCAGCTTCTTTGTAAAACTAAAGTAAACACACTGGAGCACTGTTTACCAGAAGCGGCCAACGATGCCCCAAGGAGCAATATCCCTGAACTTGTAATGCTGTCAGCAGAGAAAATGCTGATGCGATATTTGACACCCAGAGTTCAAGGGAGAGAGCAACTGGGCCAGAAAACAAATGAGCAGGTGTAACGGTGTTTTATCTGGGTCCCCAGCAAGAAGAGCACATTCTGTCATCACCCTGAGATCAGTAATTAGAACTGCCCTCTAAGAAGCACAGACTCCAGATCTCCCTAAAGTGGTAAAATAGCCCAAGGTGACCATGCACTCTGATCCTGGTCTCCAACTATTCAGATTGAGCTGACAAGCTTTTAAGGAAAGCCTACTGCTATTCCTAATAACAGCAGCCATATGTGCTTTACTCTGTATCAGGCTTTTCTTAAGCTTTGACTTCCATTTAACAAATCCTCACCACAAGCTCATGAGATAGGTGCTGTTTTTATTTTCATTATACAAATAAAAAATTGAAGCTCAGAGTATATATATAACTTGCTCAGAGTTTGGTGACTGGTTAGTAGTAGGACCGAGATTCCACTTCAAAAGTTTGCATTCTTAACCTGTACGTCCTAGGCAGGAGACCAAGCTGCAGGGCATTGGTGGGAACTAAAAAGCATGTAATATGAACAAGAGGCAAAGCCCCAAACCTGGGCAAAGGATAAGGGAAGAGTTCCTGTGCAGAGATGCCCCCTTGGTCACCTGAATCAGGAAGAGGAACTAGGCTGACAACAGGGGACCCTGGAGCAGAAGCAGCAAGTATCGTGACCTGCAGGGTGAAACATCTGGAGCATTTTCAGACAAATGAATCATTTCCACATAACTGGAATGCAGAATTTGAAAGGAAAAAAGGAACATGTGAGGCTGAACAAGTCAACAGTGACCAATCTTCAAGGGGCCTTAAGGTGCCTTCACAAGTGGGGTGTGGGTGGGGGCCTGGGTAGGTGTTCCCTTTCTAATCCTCCATTTAGAACACGTGGATAATTTTAGAAGATTTTACTTTCCTTCATATATAACATGTGGAGATAGAATTGTTGACAAATTTGTTCAGCATTGGTAAGCAATTTATCAGCATATTGGTATTCTAGACTTTTGTCTCATTCCAGTGCAGCCTTTAGAAAAAGCTTCAAAGAGAAAAAAAAAAAGTTTTCTCTGGCTACCCTCGGTTTCTCTTAATGATCATTTCTGCATTGCCAGGATTACTTCTCTTTCAGATCTTGTTTCAGTCATAACAGCTCAGGAAATAATTCTAATAGTTGCAATGGACTGAATCTCAACTATGTGGCCCAGAAAACCAATGCCAGCTTGACGTGGTTAAGAGCACAGAGTACAGGAACAAACCAGGTCTGTCTTCAGACCTTGGCTTTATCACTTCCCAGCTGGATGCATGCATGCTAAGTCACTTCGGTCTTGTCTGACTCTTTGCCACCCTATGGACTGTAGACCACCAGGCTCCTCTGTCCATGGGGATTCTCCAGGCAAGAATAATAGAGTGGGTTGCCATGCCTTCCTCCAAGCGATCTTCCCTACCCAGAGATCAAACCTGAGTCTCCTGCATCTGCTGCATTGCAGGTGGATTCTTTGCTACTGAGCCACCAGGGAAGCCCCCCAGCTGAATAACCTTAGGCAAACACCTTAGCGGCTCTGTGCCTTAGTTTTATCATCTATAAAAGGAAGTGATAATAACAGCTATTTCTTAGCCTTATGAAAGTGAAAGTGAAAGTTTCTCAGTTGTGTCCGACTCTTTGCGACCCCATGGACTATACAATTCTCCAGGCCAGAATACCGGAGTGGGTAGCCTTTCCCTTCTCCAGGGGATCTTCCCGACCCAGGAATCAAACCGGGGTCTCCTACATTGCAGGCAGATTCTTTACCAACTGAGCTATCAGGGAAGACCTCTTAGCCTTAAACACATGATTAAGTGGTTGGTTATATGTCATAACCTTGGGACAGAGTCTGGTGTTTAACAAGTAAGTATGTACTAAACATTAGCTATTACTGATATTTGTCCTAGAGAGATGGAGAATGAAGTATGAGCAAAGAACTGTGGGAATATAGAGAAAGGAGCAATTTACTGGAATAGAGAAATTTTCAGGAAAGAAACCACAGAAGATTTGGCATTTTCTACATCTTTTTTTTTTTTTTTGAGAAAAGAAAGTGATAATACCATTGGATTTTTTTCCCCTTCTGCATCAGAACAAGTAGCCCTTATCTGTGGAGGAGCCGTTTATTGCAGCCTTTGTGAAAGACAGTTCTAGCCTGTAGATCCCCAGGTCAAACTGTCTCTGGTGCAAAGACTCAGGGCATCATTTATTTGAATCATGTCTTATTAATAAAAATGTTGATGCATTCTCCTGTTTTAAGAAAATCTCATTAATTAAAAAAATCTAACCTTGAACAATAAGTGACTAACAACTTTGTAGCAGAATTATTTACTTTATAAAATGTTGTGTAGCAAATTTATCTTATTTTTAAATAAGACACTCCTTGAATGTTAATTTTGATTTGCACTTTCCATTGAACTGAAGAGACGTTAGCTGTGGAATCCGAATTGCTCAGCTGCGTAGCACCAAGCAAAGGACTAACACTATTTAAAATTTTTACAACAGGTGTGAGATGGAAGTATATTATCCATGTCTTAGAGTTAAAGAAACCAAGACTCAGAGAAGTTTCCTTAGTTGCCTTAGTTTACAAAACCAGGACATCAAAGAGCCTGGATCAAAAACTAGATTCCCGTGGCCGTGGTCTTCTCTATATGAAAAAGCTTCTAAAAACATAGGTTTAAAACATTCTCTAGAAGGAAACATCGTTTACCTATTATTATAATCTCTCCACTGAGAAATCAGAAGAGGCTTTCAGGTTCTAATTTTTTTTTTTTTTTTTTGCAGAGCTGCCTGGCTGTTTTTGGTCCTGTCTTTCACTTTGGTGGCAACACAATGATCAGCTTGGCCTCCCACTCCTACCTGACTCCGCTTTCCACCTCATTTAACAACAGGCCAGCTTGATAATGGAATTCTCTGTTTCCCAAAACAAAAGATGGTGAGTGGAAATTTTATTCAATAACCCAATCCTTTTAACTTTAATTAAGCTTATTTCAAGCCTCTGTCTAAATTTGGAACTGACAACTTAATTGGTTGTCCAAGTAGAGGAGGAGAGAGAATGTTCTGTCTGGCTGGATCAGGACAAGAATCCTTTTAACAGTGGCAGCAAAGACAAATCTCCAAAGTATAAACTTCTTCTGAGGTAGTAAAATTTTTCCATGATGCTCTCAGTTTGGAGGGATCACTTCTGGAGACATATTTTAGCCATTCACTGGTAAACCCCAATCATTGTTTTCCCTTTGTGGTTGAACTTGCTGAACCTTTGCCTCAAATCCATTCAAAAAATCATTATCTCAACTGCTACCTGAAAGGGGATAAATTCCTTAAATTTTGTCCAGTCATGTGTCTTCTTCCAGATCATACTCTTCTCAATTAGTCCAACTAAGATGCAGTTACTTCCACACTGCCTAACAGATTACCTAGAGTTGGATCAGTTCAGTTGCTCAGTCGTGTCTGACTCTTTGTGACCCCATGGACTGCAGCACACTAGCCTTCCCTGTCCATCACCCACTCTCAGAGCTTGCTCAAACTCATGTCCATCGAGTCAGTGATGCCATCCAACCATCTCATCCTCTGTTGTCCCCTTCTCCTCCCACCTTCAATCTTTCCCAGCATCAGGGTCTTTTCCAATGAGTCAGCTCTTCGCATCAGGTGGCCAAAGTATTGGCCACCTGAGTTTCAGCATCAGTCCTTCCAATGAATATTCAGGACTGATTTCCTTGAGGGTTGACTGGTTTGATCTCCTTGCAGTCCAAGGGACTCTCAAGCATCTTCTCCAACACCACAGTTCAAAAGCATCAATTCTTTGGCCCTCAACTTTCTTTATAGTCCAACTCTCACATCCATACATGACCACTGGAAAAACCATAGCTTTGTCTAGATGAACCTTTGTCGGCAACGTAATGTCTCTGCTTTTTAATATGCTATCTAGTTTGGTCATAACTTTCCTTCCAAGGAGAAAACTTCTTTTAATTTCATGGCTGCAGTCACCATCTGCAATGATTTTGGGGCCCCCCCCAAAATAAAGTCTGACACTGTTTCCACTGTTTCCCCATCTATTTCCCATGAAGTGGTGAGACCAGATGCCATGATCTTAGTTTTCTTAATGTTGAGTTTTAAGCCAACTTTTTCACTCTCACTCTCCTCTTTCACTTTCATCAAGAGGCTTTTTAGTTCCTCTTCACTTTCTGCCATAAGGGTGGTGTCATCTGCATATCTGAGGTGATTGATATTTTTCCCAGCAATCTTGATTCCAGCTTGTGCTTCTTCCAGCCCAGCATTTCTCATGATGTACTCTGCATATAAGTTAAATAAGCAGGGTGACAATATACAGACTTGACGTACTTCTTTCACAATTTGGAACGAGTCTGTTGTTTCATGTCTGGTTCTTACTGTTGTGTCTTGACCTGCATACAGATTTCTCAAGAGGCAGGTCAGGTGGTCTGGTATTCCCATCTCTTTCACAATTTTCCACAGTTTATTGTGATCCACACAGTCAAAGGCTTTGGTGTAGTCAACAAAGCAGAAGTAGATATTTTTCTGGAAATCTTTTGCTTTTTCAATGATACTATCAAGCAAAACTGAACTATTAGATTCCCTGTTTCCTTAAGGCAATAGACTACTGAAAATCAGTGTGTGTGTGTTTAGGTGTTTGCATGTGTACATATATTTATTTGACTGCAGCTCAGTGGGTCAAGAGGTCTACTTGGACCTCAACAACACAGGCCTAAGAAAGGATGAGGAAAACAATGGAAAATAAGCCTCAGAATCAGTACAGAGCTCTCAGTCTTGGCAATGTGTTAAATGACTAAGAAATTGCTTGCATCTCCAAATGTGTCTTCCTTTTTCTAAAAAAATAATTTATTTATTTAGATGTTTGGCTGTGCTGGGTCTTCGTTGCTGTGTAGGCTGTTCTCTAGTCGTGGCGAGCAGGAGCTGCTCTGTAGCTGCGGGGCGCAGGCTTCTCGTCGTGGTGGTTTCTCTTGGCTTGGACCATGGGCTCTGTGGCCCATGTGCTTCGGCGGTTGTGGCTCGCCAGCTCTAGAGTGCAGGCTCAACAGTTGTGGTGCATGAGCTTAGTTGCTCTGCAGCATGTGGGATCTTCCCAGGTTGGAGCTTGAACCCATGTCCCCTGCATCGACAGGTAGATTCTTTACCACTGAGCCTCCAGGGAAGCCCCAGTTAGTCTTCCTAATAATGAAGCTTATATGGAAAGAACACTGGCAAAAATAAACTAAAATGTCAAACAGAAGGAGCCTCTGAGATTACCTAACCTACCTACTTCCTTTATTGATGATTTTACTGAAACTCAGATAGAGGAACTCCCCACGGTCACAGAGGTAGTCAGGAAACCAGTAGTCTCTGATAGATCCCACAGGATCTATGTCACTTGTTCATTTTCTGGGGTCTAATGCATCCTGGTTTACCATGGTATTTCTTCACTTCTTGTAAGTCACAGAAGTTAGAAATTACACGCAATCATAGAGCCCATGAGAGGCATGAATACATCAACACAATAGAAAAATAAGGTTGTACAGAGTGAGAGGTGATATCCTGAAAATTAGAATGCTTCCTTTTCTTTTAAACTTTCCATGTTTCCTTAAGGCAATAGACTACTTAGACTGGGTGTTCAGGAGCTTTGAAAATATAGTTCTATGAGCAAATTTTTGTTGCATGAATAACTTGGTACCTGGAGATGAGAAAGCTCAGTATGGTGGAGCCAAGATCTGCTCCCTCATCCAGGGACCTGAACGTTCCTGTGCTCACTGATAGCACCAGGATATTTCCCTTTTGCTTTCTGCTCCACTCTGGCTTGTGATCCATTTATCATGTCTCATGCATGATAAATCTGGAAATTTTAAGTGACTTCCAATTTCTAGGTTTTTGTCCTCATTTAGATCCGTGTTTCCTGCAGATAGCAGAAGGGCTAACAGTATCATAGATATTGGACATGCTGGACATAGAACTGAGGTCCAGGAGTCTTGTTTTGGAGGGGCTCAACAGGTTGTGCTCAGTAGCTTGCTCTTGCATCTTTATGCAAGTAGCTGCATGTTTATGGATCTTTTGTGCCATCTCTGGTCAGTCAAAAAAGATCCAATATCCCAATTCATAAATTCATATTTAAAGCACTATTCACTTATTCCAGTCATCCTACAGTTTTTCACTAAATATCTACTATGTTCAAAGCATTAGTTATTTATCTACCATATTCATAATTTCTGTCATAATCATATTCCTTGTATTACCTACAAATTTCTTGGCCATATCACCTCCAAAATAACTTAATATTTTTCATTGTAATCAGTTCACTCTTTGCTTGAATTTATATCAAAAGTAGATTTTGGAGTTTGTGTTACTCACCACAAAGGTAAATTAGCTGACTCTGTCTTCCATACTGAATCCGGCAGATGCTAGAGAAGTTATCACTCATGTGAGGAGTGTGGAGTTTCTTGTAGCAAGTGGTACAAAACTGTAAACATTCCTCAGGAGGATTAAAGTCTCTGAGTTGAGGGACTCAGACGGTAAAGCATCTGTCTACAATGCGGGAGACCTGGGTTCAATCCCTGGGTCGGGAAGATCTCCTGGAGAAGGAAATGGCAACCCACTCCAGTATTCTTGCCTGAAGAATCCCATGGACGGAGGAACCTGTAGGCTACAGTTGCAAAGAGTTGGACACGACTAAGTGACTTCACTCATTTATTTTTAAATGAAGGATAATTGCTTTACAGAATTTTGTTGTTTTCTGTCAAACATCAACATGAGTCAGCCACAGTTACTTTTTACATGGAAGAAATGGCAACCTGGAGCAACAATGGAAGAGTTGAGTGAAGGCTCCCAGGTGTACCATTGTCTCTCTTTCGGGTTGCCTTGTGAAGCCCAGGCTGGAAGTCACGATCTGGTAGGGAATTGTCTTGGCTGCATCTGAGAACAATTCCAACTTAGTGATGCAAAATTGGGCTGGCAAAAACCATATCCTCAGAGCCCTAAAAAGAAAGAGGTTGGAATAAGTATCCATACACTGCCTCAACACCCTACCTTGGATCATGAGATCTACCCCATGCGTAGCATAATCAAGAAGGCTGTAATGAGACCTAGGCACGATTGAGTCACATAAGACCTAGAACCCTGATGGGGTAGATGTTCACCCATCCAACAGATATTGATGAAGTGACTGCTCTATGCCAGGCATTGTTCTAAGTGCTGAAGATATTAGTAAACAATACAAAATTCCCACCTCTAGAAATTTATACTCTAAAGGAACTAGATAATCAATGTGTAGTTGTTGTTGTTCAGTTGCTCAGTCATGTCCACTGCTCTGTGACCCCATGAACTGCAGCACGCCAGGCTTCCCTGTCCTTCACTGTCTCCTGGAGTTTGCTCAAACTCATTTTCATAGAGTCAATGATGCCATCCAACCACCTTATCCTCCGATGAGCCCTCCTCCTCCTTCCCCCAATCTTTCCCAGCATCACGTTCTTTTCCAATGGGTCAGCTCTTTGCAACAGGTGGCCAGAGCACTGCAGCTTCAGCTTCTGCATCAGTCCTTCTAATGTATATTCAGGATTGATTATCTTTAGGATCTACTGGTTTGGATAATTGACCATGAGCCCTTTCCCCGTGTTCTTTCTTCATCATGGGCTGGATAAGTACCATAAAAGGGGAATGTCTCTGTATAAAAGAGAGTTTGAGATGATGTGACAAATGATGTCTTGGGGGAGAACAGAGTCCAGGAAAAGAGTAGAAATGGTTAAGCAGATCATGTTGATATTGCTGCTTAGTTGCTCAGTCATGTCCAACTCTTTTCTGATCCCATGGACTGTAGCCTGCTGAGCTCCTCTGTCTATGGATTTTCCTGGGGAAGAATACCGGAATGAATTGCCATTTTCTTCTCTAGGATATCTTCCCTGCCCAGAAATAGAATGTGTCTCCTGCATTAGCAGGAGGATTCTTTAACACTGGGCCACCAGGGAAGCCCTAAGCAGATTATATTAATAGACAATCTACCTAAACTGTAGTTCCCTTCCTTTCAAATCACAGCTAGAAGAATAAGGCCAGGATTAGACAACAGCCTTCTCACATACAAAGATTATAATTTGAGGGAGCTGATCTTGTAAAAGGAATGTCAATAAGACCATAATAAAATTAAAAGATCACAAAATATTTGATGACAACGATATAAAGCAATAACAACAAGAAATACATAGTAGAGAAAGCAGAGCTAATGGAGCAGAAAAAGGAGCTTTGAATAAGCATAAAACATATCCTGAGGGAAATAAGGAAAGGTTTATTGCAAACATGAAAAAAAGAGCAGATGTGTTTAAGGAAGAACCAGTTAGAAATATTGGATGTGAAACAGTGTAATTATTTAAATCAAAGGTTCTCTAAAAATTTAAATAGCAGCATAGCTACAAAGAATTAATTAATGGGCTGGAAAATCATGTTGAGAAGATTATCCAGATTAACAGGGATGGCATAAGTAGACAGAACATATTTGAAAAAAATTAAAGAAATAGATCAAATTACAGAGCAAACATTCCAAAAAGAAAGATTTGAAAAAGCAATGTAGGAAGGTAATCTTTGAAAAAAAAGTAAGTGTTTTCCAGAACTAAAGAAAGACACATGAATTTGGGATAAAAATGGTTTCAGAGTGTAGCAGCCCACAATAAGCAGATAAATAAAACTGTACATCAAGACACAGCAGAATGAAATTTAATAAATGGCTTCCAGAGTGAAAAACCAATTACCTATAAAGCCACAGGCAGAAGATAGGACCTCAAGTTTCTCAAAATCAACAAAACAATGAGATCACATGTTGTTGGTAGAGCTGGAGAAGGAAAGGATTCTAGATTACCCAGGAAATAGATAGTTCAATGATGGGGTAAAATAAAAATCTTTTCACCTTATCACTCACAGACTGCATCTAGTATTATTTTAAGCATATTCCCTAATGACATTATGTTAGTCCACAAAGAAGCAATAATTATGAAAAGCAAGAACAAGTAAGGACATTAATAAATATTATTTCTTTTAATAAACAGTAACTAAAAGGAAATATATCTACAACATCTAATCTACAACTTAACATCACATCAAAACTGCTGAGGTGAGTTGTTGTGGAGAACAAAGGGAGTTAAAAGTCAGCCAAGGTTCTTAACATATAAGAGACGGAGAATAAGTATTAAAGAAATTGAGGCATTTGCCAGGAAAAGAGAACTGTATGCTTTAGTAAGAGAACTGCAACCATCAGAAAATGCAATGAAATGCATAAGTTTAAATAAGCAATGGAGTATCAAAGGAGAAAAAGAAGGGGAAAAAAAGATAGATTAATCTAAGCAATAAAAATTGTTCTGAGACAAACCAAAAAGACATTAGAAATACATCCATATTCCCTGGTATAATAATAAATAAAATGTATTAAAGACATAAATCTAGAAACGGAAAAGTTTAAGAATCTAGAATATCCTTTTTTAACTTAAAATAAGACAAAAAGGTTGTAAATAAAGATATGAGAAAAGAGATAATACACAATCATGAAATATAAAAATAAAGCTGAGATAAAGTGGTAAAGAACCTGCATGCCAATGTGGGAGACTTAAGAAACATGGCTTTCATCCCTGGGTCGGGAAGATCCCCTGGAGGAGAGCATGACAACCCACTCCAGTATTCTTGCCAGGAGAATCCCATGGATAAAGGAACCTGCAGGGCTACAGTTCATTGGGTCACAAAGAGTCAGACATGACTAATGTGACTTCAGTTCAGTTCAGTCGCTCAGTCATGTCCGACTCTTTGCAACCCCATGAATCGCAGCACGCCAGGCCTCCCTGTCCATCACCAACTCCCAGAGTTCACTCAGACTCACATCCATCGAGTCAGTGATGCCATACAGCCATCTCATCCTGGGTCATCCCCTTCTCCACCTGCCCCCAATCCCTCTCAGCATCAGAGTCTTTTCCAGTGAGTCAACTCTTCGTGTGAGGTGGCCAAAGTACTGGAGTTTCAGCTTTAACATCATTCCTTCCAAAGAAATCCCAGGGCTGATCTCCTTTAGAATGGACTGGTTGGATCTCCTTGCAGTCCAAGGGACTCTCAAGAGTCTTCTCCAACACCACAGTTTAAAAGCATCAATTCTTCAGCACTCAGGTTTCTTCACAGTCCAACTCACATCCATAAATGACCACAGGAAAAACCATAGCCTTGACTAGATGGACCTTAGTCGGCAAAGTAATGTCTCTGCTTTTGAATATGCTATCTAGGTTGGGCATAACTTTTCTTCCAAGGAGTAAGCGTCTTAATTTCATGGCTGCAGTCACCATCTGCAGTGATTTTGGAGCCCCCCAAAAATAAAGTCTCTCACTGTTTCCATTGTTCCCCATCTATTTCCCATGAAGTGATGGGACCGGATGCCATGATCTTAGTTTTCTGAATGTTGAGCTTTAAGCCAACTTTTTCACTCTCCTCTTTCACTTTCATCAAGAGGCTTTTGAGTTCCTCTCACTTTCTGCCATAAGGGTGGTGTCATCTGCATATCTGAGGTGACTGACATTTCTCCCGGCAATCTTGTTTCCAGCTTGTGCTTCTTCCAGTCCAGCGTTTCTCATGATGTACTCTGCATATAAGTTAAATAAGCAGGGTGACAATATACAGTTGACGTACTCCTTTTCCTATTTGGAACCAGTCTGTTGTTCCATGTCCCATTCTAACTGCTCCTTCCTGACCTGCATACAGATTTCTCAAGGGGCAGGTCAGGTGGTCTGGTATTCCCATCTCTTTCAGAATTTTCCACAGTTTATTGTGATCCACACAGTCAAAGGCTTTGGCATAGTCAAGAAAGCAGAATTAGATGTTTTTCTGGAACTCTCTTGCTTTTTCCATGATCCAGTGGATGTTGGCAATTTGATCTCTGGTTCCTCTGCCTTTTCTAAAACCAGCTTGAACATCAGAAAGTTCACGGTTCATGTATTGCTAAAGCCTGGCTTGGAGAATTTTGAGCATTACTTTACACCCGAGGAGCGGTGGTTGCGTGGGCATAGGAGGACCTAGAGGAGCTATCCCATGTTGAAGGTCAGGAAAGGGGCTGGTAAGGAGATACCCCTCATCCAAGGTAAGGAGCAGCAGCTGTGCTTTGCTGGAGCAGCCGTGAAGAGATACCCCACGCCCAAGGTAAGAGAAACCCAAGTAAGATGGTAGGTGTTGCAAGAGGGCATCAGAGGGCAGACACACGGAAACCATACTCACAGAAAACTAGTCAATCTAATCACACTAGGACCACAGCCCTTTCTAACTCAATGAAACTATGAGCCATGCCCGTGGGGCAACCCAAGACGGGCTGGTCCTGGTGGAGAGGTCTGACAGAATGTGGTCCACTGGAGAAGGGAATGGCAAACCACTTCAGTATTCTTGCCTTGAGAACCCCATGAACAGTATGAAAAGGCAAAATGATAGGATACTGAAAGAGGAACTCCCCAGGTCAGTAGGTGCCCAATGTGCTACTGGAGATCAGTGGAGAAATAACTCCAGAAAGAATGAAGGGATGGAGCCAAAGCAAAAACAATACCCAGCTGTGGATATGACTGGTGATAGAAGCAAGGTCCGATGCTGTAAAGAGCAATATTGCATAGGAACCTGGAATGTCATGCCCATGACTCAAGGCAATTTGGAAGTGATCAAACAAGAGATGGCAAGAGTGAACATCGACATTCTAGGAATCAGTGAACTAAAATGGACTGGAATGGGTGAATTTAACTCAGATGACCATTATATCTACTACTATGGGCAGAAATCCCTCAGAAGAAATGGAGGAGCCATCATGGTCAGCAAAAGAGTCCGAAATGCAGTACTTGGATGCAATCTCAAAAACGACAGAATAGTCTCTGTTCGTTTCCAAGGCAAACCATTCAATATCACAGTTATCCAAGTCTATGCCCCAACCAGCAATGCTGAAGAAGCTGAAGTTGAACAGTTTTATGAAGACCTACAAGACCTTTTAGAGCTAACACCTAAAAAAGATGTCCTTTTCATTACAGGGGACTGGAATGCAAAAGTAGGAAGCCAAGAAACACCTGGAGTAACAGAAATTTGGCCTTGGAAGGCGGAATGAAGCAGGGCAAAGACTAATAGAGTTTTGTCAAGAAAATGCACTGGTCATAGCAAACACCCTCTTCCAACAACACAAGAGAAGACACTACATATGGACATCACCAGATGGTCAACACCAAAATCAGATTGATTATATTCTTTGCAGCCAAAGATGGAGAAGCTCTATACAGTCAGCAAACACAAGACCGGGAGCTGACTGTGGCTCAGATCATGAACTCCTTATTACCAAATTCAGACTCAAAGTGAAGAAAGTAGGGAAAACTGCTAGACCATTCACGTATGACCTAAATCAAATGTGACTTAGCTAGCTAATTTTAGCTGCTGCTGCTGCTAAGTCGCTTCAGTTGTGTCTGACTCTGTGCGACCCCAAAAATGGCAGTCTACCAGGCTCCCCCGTCCTTGGGATTCTCCAGGCAAGAACACTGGAGTGGGTTGCCATTTCCTTCTCCAATGCATGAAAGTGAAAAGGGAAAGTGAAGTCGCTTAGTCGGGTCCAACTCCTAGCGAGCCCATGGACTGCAGCCTACCAGGCTCCCCTGTCCATTAGCTAGCTAATATCAAATAAATTTCAATTTAAAAAATATACATACACATATATATAATACATACATCTGAGCTAGGAAATAGCATAGAACACAACTTGGCACCACTCAATAGAAAAGCTAGTTGTAATTATTGTTAATGATTTTATTACAAGATAAATTATAGGCAAATCTCCTATGCAAAACAATTCCAAATAACTTGTGTAAATATTTTGCCTTTAAGAAGAATGAGCATAACTCTCTACTTTTAAGTGTGAGAGCTCATAGTGACTTCCTTCTAAAGAGTACAGTATGGAGAAAGGGGAAAAGTATAAGTTAACAGCAGAGAAACCTGACAAATATTAATTACCTCAATCAAGTGATCAAGATTCCTATCAACAGATGAAAATAGCATGTTCCTTTTGATCTTCCTCTCCCAAGTCTATAACTTCGGTCTAATCATGAAAAAAAAACACCAGACAACTCCTATATGAGTAACATCTATAAAATACCTGTCTAGTACCTTTCAAAACTGGTTAAGGTAACCAGAAATTATGAAAGTCTGAGAAACTGTCACTGCCAAAATAAGCCTGAGGGAACTTGATGGTTAACTGCCATATGGTATTCTAGATAGGATCCAGGAATAGAAAAATAGACGTTGGGTAAAAGCGAAGGACACCTGAATAGTCTGAACTTTATTTAATCATAATGTATGAACATTGGTCCATTAATTGTAACAAATGAACCATGCCAATGTAAGATACAAATAATAGAGATATTGTTTTTTGGATATATTGAGTCAAGACTATGGTTTTTCCAGTGGTCATGTATGGATGTGAGAGTTGGACTATAAAGAAAGCTGAGTTCAGAAGAATTGATGTTTTTGAACTGTGGTGTTGGAGAAGACTCTTGAGAGTCTCTTGGACTGCAAGGAGATCCAACCAGTCCATCCTAAAGGAGGTCATTGGAAGGACTGATGCTGAGGCTGAAACTCCAATACTTTGGCCACCTCATGTGAAGAATTGACCAATTGGAAAAGACCCTGATGCTGGGAGGGATTGGGGGCAGGAGGAAAAGGGGACAACAGAGGATGAGATGGCTGGATGGCATCACAGACTTGATGGACATGAGTTTGGGTAAACTCTGGGAGTTGGTGATGGACAGGGAAGCCTGGCGTGCTGGGATTCATGGGGTCACAAAGACTCGGACATGGCTGAGCAACTGAACTGAACTGAACTGGGTCATTTTATGTTATCTTCATAATTTTTCTGTAAATCTAATGTTCTTTTAAAATTGTTCAAAAATAGTATCTAAAAAATGCTAGCTAACAGGCTGTTTTAACAGATCCTAGTAGGAAGTCAAGAGATACCTGGAATAATAGGCAAGTTTGGCCTTGGAGTACAAAATGGAGCAGGGCAAAGGTTAGCAGAGTTTTGTTAAGAGAACACACTGGCCATGAAAAACACCCTCTTCCAACAACATAAGAGACAACTCTATACATGGACATCACCAGATTGTCAGTACTGAAATCAGATCATTTATATTCTCTGCAGTCAAAGATGGAGAAGCTCTATACAGTCAGCAAAAACAAGACCTGAAGATGACTGTGGCTCAAATCATGAGCTCCTTATTGCAAAATTCAGGCTTAAATTGAAGAAAGTAGGAAAAACCATTTGGTCATTCAGGTGTAACCTAAATTAAATCCCTTATGATTATATAGTAGAGGTGACGAATAGATTCAAGGAATTAGATCTGGTAGACAGTGTGCATGAAGAGCTATGGAGAGGGATTTGTAACATTGTTCAGGAGACAGTAACCAAAATCACCCCCAAAAAGAAATGAAAGAAGGCAAAGTGGTTGTCTGATGAGGCTTTAAAAATAGCTGAGAAAAAAGAGAAGTGAAAGGCAAAGGAGAAAGGGAAAGATATGCTGAACTGAATGAAGAGTTCCAGAGAGTAGCAAAGAGACATAAGAAGACCTTCTTAAATGGGCCAAGGAACTAAATAGACATTTCTCCAAAGAAGACATATGGATGGCTAACAAACACATGAAAAGATGATCAACATCACTCATTATTAGAGAAATGCAAATCAAAACCACAATGAGGTACCACTTCACACCAGTCAGAATGGCTGCGATCCAAAAATCTGCAAGCAATAAATGCTGGAGAGGGTGTGGAGAGAAGGGAACCCTCTTACACTGTTGGTGGGAATGCAAACTAGTACAGCCACTATGGAGAACAGTGTGGAGATTCCTTAAAAAATTGCAAATAGAACTGCCTTATGACCCAGCAATCCCACTGCTGGGCATACACACGGAGGAAACCAGAATTGAAAGAGACACATGTACCCCAATGTTCATCGCAGCACTGTTTATAATAGCCAGGACATGGAAACAACCTAGATGTCCATCAGCAGATGAATGGATAAGAAAGCTGTGGTACATATACACAATGGAGTATTACTCAGCCATTAAAAAGAATACATTTGAATCAGTTCTGATGAGATGGATGAAACTGGAGCCGATTATACAGAGTGAAGTAAGCCAGAAAGAAAAACACCAATACAATATACTAACACATATATATGGAATTTAGAAAGATGGCAATGATGACCCTGTATGCAGGACAGCAAAAAAGACACAGATGTGTATAGTGGACTTTTGGACTCAGTGGGAGAGGGAGAGGGTGAGATGATTTGGGAGAATGGCATTGAAACATGTATAATATCATGTAAGAATCGAATTGCCAGTCTATGTCCGATGCAGGATATGGCACGCTTGGGGCTGGTACGCGGGGATGACCCAGAGAGATGTTGTGGGGATGGGGGTTGGAGGGGGGTTCATGTTTGGGAACGCATGTACACCCGTGGTGGATTCATGTCAATGTATGCCAAAACCAATACAGAATTGTAAAGTAAAAAAAATAAATTAATTAAATAAATAAATAAATAAGAAGACCTTCTTAAGTGAATAGGGCAAAGAAATAGAGGAAAACAATAGATTGGGAAAGACTAGAATTCTCTTAAAGAAAGCTGGAGATACCAAAGGAACATTTCATGCAAAATGGGCTCGATACAGCACAGAAATAGTAAGGATCTAATAGAAGCGGAAGAGACTAAGAAGAGGTGGCAAGAATACACAGAAGAACTACACTAGATAACTTAGATAGCCATGATGGCTCTAGGTCAGTCACCTAGAGCCAGACGTCTGGGAGTGTGAAATCAAGTGGGCCGTAGGAAGCATTAATATGAACAAAGCTTGTAGAGGTGATGAAATTCCAGCTGAGCTATTTTAAATCCTAAAAGATGGTGCTGCTAAAATGCTGCACTCAGTATGTCAGCAAGTTTGGAAAACTCAGCAGTGGCCCCAGGACGGGTAAAGTCAGTTTTCATTCCAATCCCAAAGAAGAGTAATGCCAAAGAATGTTCAAACTACCATACAATTGTGCTCTTTTCACATGCTAGCAAGGGTATGCTCAAAATCCTTCAAGCTAGGATTCAACAGTATGTGAATTGAGAACTTCCAGATGTACAAGGTGGATTTAGAAAAGCCAGAGGAACCAGTGATCAAATTGCCAGAACCCGTTGGATCATAGAGAAAGCAAGGGAATTCCAGAAAAACATCTACTTCTGCTTCATTAACTATGTGAAAACCTTTGACTTTGGGGATCACAACCAACTGTGAAAAATTATTTAAGAGATGGGAATACCTGACCACCTTACTGACATCCTGAGAAACCTGTATGAGGGTCAAGACACAACAGTTAGAACCAGACGTGGAATAATGGACTGATTCAAAACTCAGAAAGGAGTATGGCAAGGCTGCATATTGTTATCCTGCTTATTAACTTCTATGGAGAGTGCATCATGGGAAATGCTGGGCTGGATTAATCCAAGCTGGAAACAAGATTGCTGGGAAAAGTATCAACAACCTCAGATACGCAGATAAAAACCACTCTAATAGCTAAAAATTAAGAGGAACTAAAGAATCTCTTGATGAGGGTGAAAGAGGAGAGTGAAAAAAGCTGGCTTGATACTCAACATTCAAAACACTAAAATCATGGCATTCGATTCCATTATTTCACGGTAAATAGGGGGAAAAGTAGAAGCAGTAACAGGTTTTCTTTTATTGGGCTCAGAATCACTGCAGATGGTGACTGCAACCATGAAATTAGAAGACACTTGCTCCTTGGAAGGAAAGCTATGACAAACCTAGATAGTATATTAAAAAGCAGAAACATCACTTTGCCGACAAAGATCTGCATAGTCAAAGCTGTGGTTTTTCCAGTAGTCATGTACAGATGTGAGAGTTGGACCACAAAGAAGGCTGAATGCTGAAGAACTGATGATTTGAACTGTGGTGTTGGAGAAGACTCTTGAAATTTCCCTGGACAGCAAGGAGATCCAACCAGTCAATCCTAAAGGAAATTAACCCTGAATATTCTTTGGAAAGATTGATGCTGAAGCTGAAGCTCCAGTACTTGGGTCACTTAATGTGAAGAGCTGACTTATTGGAAAAGACTCTGATGCTGGGAAAGATTGAAGACAAAAGGAGAAGAGGGCAACAGGGGATGAGATGGTTAGATAGCATCACTGACTCAATAAACATGAATCTGAACAAATTCTTGGAAATAATGAAGGACAGTGGTGGCTGGTGTGCTGCAGGCCACAGGCGCGTGAAGAGTTAGACATGACTTAGCAACCGAACAACAACAACAAGTCCAAAATATAAGAGCTAAGTCTATAAACCTTCAAAGAAAACATAGGAGTAATTCTTGGTTAGACAACAGTTGCTAGATTTGACACCAAAAACATTAGCCACAAGAGAAAAAAAAAGTACCAAAATTAAAAAGGTGTGTACTATAAATGATACATTAAGAAAGAAAGAAAGAATCCACAGAAATTAAGAAAGTGTTCAGTTCAGTTCAGTCACTCAATCATGTCCAACTCCTTGCGACCCCATGAATCCCAGCATGTCAGGCCTCCCTGTCCATCACCAACTCCCAGAGTTCACTCAAACTCATCTCCATCAAGTTGGTGATGCCATCCAGCCATCTCATCCTCTGTAGTCCCCTTCTCCTCCTGCCCCCGATCTTTCCCAGCATCAGGGTCTTTTCTAATGAGTCAACTCTTCACATGAGGTGGCCAAAGTACTGAAGCTTCAGCTTTAGCATCATTCCTTCCAAAGAAATCCCAGGGCTGATCTCCTTCAGAATGGACTGGTTGGATCTCCTTGCAGTCCAAGGGACTCTCAAGAGTCTTCTCCAAAACCAAGATCAAAAGCATCAATTCTTCGGCGCTCAGCTTTCTTCACAGTCCAACTCTCACATCCATACATGACCACAGGAAAAACCATAGCCTTGACTAGACAGACTGTTGGCAAAGTAATGTCTCTGCTTTTCAATATGCTATCTAGGTTGGTCATAACTTTCCTTCCAAGGAGTAAGCGTCTTTTAATTTCATGGCTGCAGTCACCATCCACAGTGATTTTGGAGCCCAAAAAAACAAAGTCTGCCACTGTTTCCACTGTTTCCCCATCTATTTCCCATGAAGTGATGAGACCAGATGCCATGATCTTAGTTTTCTGAATGTTGAGGTTTAAGCCAACTTTTTCACTCTCCTTTCACTTTCATCAAGAGGCTTTTTAGTTCCTCTTCACTTTCTGCCATAAGGGTGGTGTCATCTGCATATCTGAGGTGATTGATATTTCTCCTGGCAATTTTGATTTCAGCTTGTGCTTTTTCCAGCCCAGCATTTCTCATGATGTACTCTGCATATAAGTTAAATAAGCAGGGTGACAATATACAGCCTTGACGTACTCCTTTTCCTATTTGGAACCAGTCTGTTGTTCCATGTCCAGTTCTAACTGTTGCTTCCTGACTTGCATATAGGTTTCTCAAGAGGCAGGTCAGGTGGTCTGATATTCCCATCTCTCTCAGAATTTTCCACAGTTGATTGTGATCCACACAGTCAAAGGCTTTGGCTTAGTCAATAAAGCAGAAATAGATGTTTTTCTGGAACTCTCTTGCTTTTCCATGATCCAGCAGATGTTGGCAATTTGATCTCTGGTTCCTCTGCCTTTTCTAAAACCAACTTGAACATCTGGAAGTTCACGGTTCACGTTTTACAGATGGTAAAGTTGATAAGATAAGAGAATTGCATCAAGAATATAAAAAGAACTTATAAAACTCAATAATAAAAGGAAAGTCCAATTGAAAATCGGGTCAAGAATCTAAATAGGTATTCATTTAAAAAATATATACAAGTAGCCAACAATTACATCATTAATCATTAGAGAAATACAGATGAAAACACTATTGAGGTTACACTTCATATCCACATAATGGCTTAAATAAAGTGTTTTCTAAATGGGGAGAGATTTGAAACCTAGATATTATTGTTGGGATTGTAGATTGGTTCCACTGCTTTGGAAATTCCTCAGTTTGGCTCTTCATCAGAATGTCAAGCAGAATTGTCATGTAGTCCAGCTAGTCCACTCTTAATATATATACCTATGAGAAATGAAAACTTATGTTCACACAAAAACTTGTATGTGAATATCCATAGTAGTATAATCCATCAGAGCTGAAATATAGAAAAAACAACGACCAATGTCTACCACCTGATGAATGGATAAAAAATGTGGCATATCCATACAATGAAATATTATTTGGCAATAAAAAGAAATATCGATAATGCTATGGCATAAATGAATCTTGAAAATATTATCCTAAGTGAAAGAAGCCAGACATAAAAGACAACATATTGTATGGTTACATTTCCATGAAACATCCAGAATAGGAAAATTCATAGAAACTTAAAGTAGATTCATGGTTGCCCGAGGTTGAAGGCAGGAGAGAAGGAGGAAGGGCTTACAATGGGTACAGATTTTTTCAAGGATAACACAAGTGTTCTAAGTTAGTGGTGGTGATTATACAACTCTGAGAATAAAGTAAAACTCACAGATGTATGTACTTTAAAGGAGTGAATTTTGTGGTTTGTTAATTCCATTAGAAAATTTGAATACCACAAATACCATGTTTATTTGAGTAAACAGAACACATTTCTTCTTTGGCACACATAAACCATTCTTCAAAACCACTCATGTATCAGGCCACAGAGGACTTTCCATAAATTCAAAGACTCAGCACCACACATTATGGTCTCTGCCCACCACATAAAATTAGAAATTAATAATGAAAGAACATGGTTAGCATTCCCATGTGAAAGGGAACAATAATAATCGTGCCTCTAAATAACTCATGGGTTAAAAAGGAAATAAACAGGGAAACTGTAAACTATTACAGCCAAATAAAATGAAAGCAGTGTATTTCAAAATGTCTGGTGTGCTCCTAGAGAGTAACAAGAAGGAAATGTAGAGCTTTGACTGTAATTATCAGAAAACAAGTGAGGCTGGAGAAACATGAGGTTCGATTCAATAGGCTAGAAAAATAGAAACAGAACACATTACCGGGAATAAAAAGAAATGAAATAATAAAAATGAGGCCAGAAATCAGTGGAGGGCAGGAAACCAGGATTTTTTTTAAAAGTTTGTTCTTTGAAAAACAAAAGTAACAAATAACTATGTTGCTATACAGAAGAAACATATAATAAGAAAATTTTAAAAAATAAGAAAATCTATAAAATATAGCAGATTGTATAAAGGCACAAAATACAATGAACAATTGTAAGCTAACAGATTGGGTAACCTAGATTAAGCAATACAGTTTTAGAAAAGTACAGTGTCCAAAAAAAAAAAAAAAAAAGGCAAGAATAGCCATCAAAAAATTGAAATGGTAGTAAAAACAAGTGCACCCCTGGACACATACTTCCTCCCACTCTATCATACATTTTCTTGTTCAATTCTTGGGCTACTGGTTCTTTTCCCACCCCTCCACTTGCCAGATTTCTCAACTGATATTTTTAAATAGAGAATATGATCACAGTCTACCTTGCTTATCACTATGACATGGCTTCCTACAGGTCCAAGTGAAGTTCCATAATCTTCTGCTTATTCTTTGATGTAATCATTTGGAAGGGTTTCCCTGGAGGCCCAGTGGTAAAGAATCTGCCTGCCAGTGCAGGAGATGCGAATTAGATCTGTGGGTTGGAAGATCTCCTGGAGAAGAAAATGGCAATCCACTCCAGTATTCTTGCCTGGGAAATCCCACGCACAGAGGAGCCTGGCAGGCTGCAGTCCATGGGGTCTCCAAAGAGTCAGATGAGACTTAGCAACTAATGAACAGCAGCGATCATTTAAAACTGTACTTCTGGGATAGGTTACCTCTTGATGCTTTTGTCCATGCTTTTCCCTCTATTTAAATGTCTCACTTAACTTTTCCATCATCTTCTGTTCTTACCTTTTAGAATTCAGCCCAGTATTATTTTTCCTGGAAGACAGAACTCACTTCTAGTCTGCCTGAACTTCACTCACTTTGCAATCTTGATTCAATCTACGTGCAGGTAAGTAGCATTTGCTCTCATAAATGCAAAACCAGCATCCCTTGCCATAAAGAGAAGGTAGGTGAAAAACGAAATACTTTTTGACATTCTGTTTTAAGTGGGTACTGCAGCATGCTCTTGACTCTCCACCTGTGTTCTGTTTGAGGTTTATTAAAAAGGTTATTATTATATAATATGTTCAACAAGGGATTAAAAACAAGCACCAAACCAAGATTTTTCTCATTAGTGTTACAGAACTGAGAGAGATCACTGTAAATGATTAATTTCCTTAATTTCACAGACATCATTTTGTGTCTCATACACAGGCGAACTGAGATTTGCCAAAGATATTAGGTTGGTGCAAAAATAATTACGGCTTCGGACCCTGAGTTTAAATCATTATAACTAGGCTCAAACACATCTTTATTAGTCAAAATAGGAACAACCGTTCAGTTCAGTTCAGTCGCTCAGTCGTGTCCGACTCTTTGCGACCCCATGAATCACAGCACACCAGGCCTCCCTGTCCATCACCAACTCCCGGAGTTCACTCAGACTCACATCCATCGAGTCAGTGATGCCATCCAGCCATCTCATCCTCTGTTGTCCCCTTCTCCTCCTGCCCCCAATCTCCCAGCATCAGAGTCTTTTCCAATGAGTCAACTCTTCGCATGAGGTGGCCAAAGTACTGGAGTTTCAGGTTTAGCATCATTCCTTCCAAAGAAATCCCAGGGCTGATCTCCTTCAGAATGGACTGGTTGGATCTCCTTGCAGTCCCAGGGACTCTCAGGAGTCCTCTCCAATACCACAGTTCAAAGGCATCAATTCTTTGGCGCTCAACCTTCTTCACAGTCCAACTCTCACATCCATACATGACCACAGGAAAAACCATAGCCTTGACTAGATGGACCTTAGTCGGCAAAGTAATGTCTCTGCTTTTGAATATACTATCTAGGTTGGTCATAACTTTTCTTCCAAGGAGTAAGCATCTTTTAATTTCATGGCTGCAATCACCATCTGCAGTGATTTTGGAGCCCCCCAAAAATAAAGTCTGACACTGTTTCCACTGTTTCCCCATCTATTTCCCATGAAGTTACATTACTGTAAATCATTACAATATAAAAGTCATTACAATCAACACATATTTTTTCCAAAGAGAAATAAGTTCATTTATTCATGTAGCATAAAGAGCCATGTTTGGGGATTCAACCAACTCTTGGAAAGCGTTTTGTGCATCCTGTTGGTTGTGGCATCATTTTCCCTGAAGAAAATGGTCAGGGTACTTGAAAATGTGGTAGTCAGTTGGTGAGAGGTCAGGGGAATAAGGTGGTTGAGGCAAAACCTTATACCCCAATTTGTTCGAGTTTTGAAGTGTTGGTTGTGTGATGTGCACGTAGGTGTTGTTACGCAGGAGAATTGAGCCCTTTCTGTTGACCAATGTCAGCTGCAGGCCTTGCAGTTTCCAGTGCATCTCATCCAATTGCTGAGCATATTTCTCAAATGTTATGTTTTCACCCGGATTCAGAAAGCTGTAGTGGATCAGACCGGCAGCAGGCCTCCAAAAGTGACCGGGACTCTTTGTGGCGCAAGTTTAGTTTGGGAAATGCTTTGGAGCTTCTTCTTGGTCCAATTGCTAACCTGGGTGTCACATAAAACCCACTTTTCATCACACATCCAATCCAATTGAGAAATGATTCATTGTTGTGAAGAATAAGAGAAAGTGACACTTCAAGATGACAATTTTTTTGATTTGTGGTCAGCTCATGAGGCACACACTTACGATTTTTTTCACCTTTCTGATTTGCTTCAAATGTCAGATGACTGTAGAATGGTCAGCCTGAGTTCTTCGGCAACTTCTCGTGTAGTTGTAAGAGGAACAGCTTCAGTGATCCTCTGAATTGCTCATTGTCAACTTCTGGTGGGCCACTGCACGCCTCATCTTCAAGGGTCTCATCTCCTTTGTAAAACTTCTTGACCCACCACTGCCCTGTTCGTTCATTAGCAGTTCCTGAGTAAAATGCATAGCTGATGTTGTGAGTTGTCTCTGCTGCTGTATGACTCATTTTGAACTCAAATAAGAAAATTGCTTGAATTTGCTTTTTGTCTAACATCATTTCCATAGTCTAAAATACAGGTAAAATAAACAGCAAGTAATAATTCATTGACAAAAAGCATAAAGCACGAAATGTACGTTAAAATGATATATAACACAATCGCATTTATTTAAGAATGTATTCCAATATCAAATGGCAGTTTCGACAATGCAAAGCCACAGTTACTTTTGCACCAACCTACTAGGATTTCTGCCCCCAGGGAGTTCCTGTAAGGTGCCAGCTTCACTCTGATATTTGTTCACATGTGAGGCTCTTAAAGACAACCACGCATGTTCACGCACGCTGTGGACTACCCAAGAAATCATGGGCAAATTTTAATCAGGAGGGAGCTAGTTGAGGTCAGGTGGTGGCCTTTACTGTGTACCTTGTAAATAGGCACTTGGCTACCTTCTCCTGCATTTGACGGTGGCTGTTGATTCTTGACTGTGGACAGTGAAGCACCAGTAAAGGTACCATGTAAGAGTGAACTTGCTTAGGTTCCTAAGTTTCTTTTGATGGTAAAAATGAATTTTAAAGAAATAGTTGAAACGCACTTGATTTTCAGATCAAAAGCACCTGCAAATATTATCATCTTTCAAATGTCATTACTTCCATTTAAATTAAGGTGATTTCTAGTTACCATACAGAATTTTGGTTTTACAGAAGCTCCAAAAAATTTTTTTTGGCAAAATATTTCCTTGCAGTTGAGTATCTCTTCAATTTGAAAAGAAGTTTAATTAAACCTCTATTTCTAAGCCACTAAGAACCTAAAATAAGTAGTCAAACATTAAATCAGAGTACCTGTCTTGACAAATGTTAGAATCTCAGAGTTAAAAGAACCATAAAATCATCACCATGGTGTGGTAGAAGGAGAAGGTGAATCATAATTGTGGAATTATTTCCATGTGTCCTGCCCTTCATAAGCAGAATCAGTATATGGCAGCCCTGAAAGAATTGTTAATATCCAAGGTCAAGCAGATATAAGTGGTGAAGCGCAGAAGCCAAGATGAGCATCTGCCTGTCTCTAGTGTGTTTTTGTGCTGCTAGTTTCATCCAGGATGGTAACTTCTAAGTTTGAGCTGTAGATCTTATTCTCCTTAAAAATCTGCATGGGACATAGAATAGAATCACCCATTCTAAGTTTTTTGAACTCTGACAACGTATTCAGTATTGTACTACCACTATAAACCAGGATATAGACTTAAGAACCAAAATTCCAGTAATTAGAAGTATCCAAATGCACCAATCAGAGGACAGAAATGGGCAGAATCAGTTTAAAAATGGCCCTACTATTAACTCTTATTTAAAAAAATACTCATTTAAAATTCAACAACACATATGGTTTGAAAAATAAAAGAATGGGAAAAGTTGTACTGTGCAAATATTAATTTAAAACTCAGGAATGGTGAAATATCTGAAAAAGTAGGGAAAACAAGGGAAGCATGGCAAACTTGGAGCGAAAACATTTACTAGAGAAGAGGATTATTACATAATGATAGAAGGACAAACCAACAGAATAATGTAAGCAACCTAAATGTGTACACGTCAAAAAACAGAGCTTCAAAATAGAATAAACAAAAAGCAGACACATAACCTTTCTGATTCTATCTATAGCTAACCAGGTATCCTTTTTGCCTTTTGTTAGTTTCTAAACTTATCAAGAAATTGCATACTTTCATGCAAAAGTACTTTTTTTACATTTATATTCTCTCTTTACCTGCTTTTGTTATTGAAGTATAGTTGATGTATGATATTACATTACTTTCACTTGTGTAACAGTGATCTGACAGATTATGGAATGATTACCATGACGAGTCTAGTTGCTATATATAAAATTACTACAGTATTATTTACTATATTCCTTATGCTGTGTATTACATCCCTGTGACTTATTTATCTTATAACTGGGAGCTTGTGTCTATTAACCCCCTTGGAGTATTTCACCCACTCCCCCAACTCATTTTCCCTCTGGCAAATACCAGTTTGCTTTCTGTACTTATAAGCATCCTTTTTGTTTGTTTGGTTGGTTCTATATACTTTACAGACAAGTGAAATCATACAATACTTGTCTCTTTCTGTCAGACTTATTAGCTCACTTAGCATAATACTCTTTAGGTTCATCCATTTTTTTGCAAATGGCACAATTTCATTTTGTTTTATGGCTGAGAAATATTTCATTTGTATACATACCACATCTTCTTTGATCCATTTATCAATGGGCATGTAGATTATTGGCTATCATGGATAATGCTGCAATGAATACAGTGGTACATATATCTTTTTGAGTTAATGTTTTTGTTTTCTTCTGATAAATATCCAGAAGTGGACTTGCTGGATTTTTAAGATAGTTCTATTTTTGTTTTATGAAGAATCTTCATACTGTTTTTTATCATGGCTATACCAATGTACGTTCTCACCAACAGTTCATGAGGTTTCCCTTTTCTTCACATCCTCATCAACAATTGTTATTTGTTGTCTTTTTGATGATAGTTATTTAGATAGGTGTGAGATGATAAATCATTGTGGTTTTGATTTGCATTTCCCTGGTGATTGATGATGTTGAACTTCTTTAGTTTTTTCCTTTAACTTTCATATTAGCTATACAGGTAGTTGACCCACTATCTTGATTACATTCTTACTTTTACTGGTGAGTTGTTTCTTTCATGATTTTCATATTTCTAGCTATGTTTATTCCTTTTTAAACAATTCTCTGTAACATCTCTTATAGGGTCAGTTTAGTAGTGATGAAATACTTCAGCTTTTGCTTGTTCAGGGAAGTCTTTATCTGTACTTCAATTCTAATGATAAACTTCCAGACAGAGTATTATTTTTTTAATTTTTGTTTATTTTAAAAAATGTATTTACTTTCATTGGAGGATATCGCTTTATGAAACTGTGTTTGTTTCTGTCGTATATCAACATGAATCAGCCATCGTTACATGTATGTCTTCTCCCCCTTGAACATCCCTCCCACCTCTCACCATATCCATCCCTCTAGGTCGTCACAGAGCCCTGGATCTGAGCTCCCTGCATCATACAGTAAATTTCCACTGGCTATCAAATTTTACATATGGTAATGTATATGTTTAAATGCTACTCTCTTGATTCATCCCAACCTCTCCTTCCCCTCCTGTGTCCATAAGTCTGTTCTCTATGTCTCCATTTCCACTGCTGTTCTGACACGTGTGTCCCAATGTTCGTTGCAACATTGTTTACAATAGCTAGGATGTGGAAGCAACCTAGATGTGTCCATCAACAGATGAATAGATAAAGAAGTTGTGGTACATATACACAATGGAATATTATGCCGCCATTAAAAGGAACATATCTGATTCACTTCTAATAAGGTGGATAAACCTAAAGCCTATTACACAGAGTGAAGTAAGTCAGAAAGAGAAAGACAAATATATATTATAAATACATATATTAAATGTATGGATTCTAGAAAGATGGTACAGATAGAGTATTCTTGATGGGAAGGTTTTTTTTTTTTTCTTTCAGTACTTTGAATAAGTCATGCCACTCCCTCCAGCCTTTCAAATTTATGCTGAAAAGTCAACTGACAGTCTTATGAGGGCTCCCCTATAAGTAACTTGTTGTTTTCCTCTTGCTGCTTTTAAGTTCTCTCTTTTTAAAATTTTTGACATTTTCACTGACATCATTGTGTGAATCTCTTTGGGTTCATCTTGTTTGGGACTCTGTGCTTCCTGGACTTGAATGTCTTTTTTGTTTACCAGGTTAGGAAAGTTTTCAACCATTTCTTTCTTCAAATACGTGTTCTTTCATTTTTTTCCCTGTTTTCTCTCTCTGACATGTGTTAGTACACTTCATGTTGTACAAGAAGTCCCTTGAACTATGCTCATTTTAAAAATTGTTGTTGTTGTTGTTCTGATTGAGTGGTACCCTCTAGCCTGTATTCTAGAGTGGTAAAGATCCAACCAGTCAATTCTAAAGGGAATCAGTCCTGAATATTAAGTGAAAGGACTGATGTTGAAGCTGAAACTCCAATACTTTGGCCACCTGATATGAGGAAATAACTCCTTGGAAAAGACCTTGATGCTGGGAAAGATTGAAGGCAGGAGAAGGGGACGACAGAGGATTAGATGGTTGGATGGCATCACTGACTCAATGGACATGAGTTTGAGTAAGCTCCGGGAGATAGTGAAGGACGGGGAAGCCTGGTGTGCTGCAGTCCATGGGGTTGCAAAGAGTCAGACCCAACTGAGTGACTGAACTGAACTGAATCCTTTCTTCTGCATCATCTAGTCTTCTGTTGTTTTCCTCTAGTGTAGTTTTCTTTTCCATTATCATATTTTTTTTGGCTTTGATCAGTTCTTTTGTTATGTGTTCTTTGTTGAATCTTTCACTGTGGTGTTCCATTCTGAGCCTGCATTCAGGGAATATCTTTAGAACCACTATTTTGAATTCCTTATTTGATGTGTTGCTTACCTCTGTTTCTCGGTATCTCTAATTTTCTTGAAGAGATCTCTAGTCTTTCCCATTCTCTTGTTTTCCTCTATTTCTTTGCATTGATTGCTGAAGAAGGCTTTCTTATCTCTTCTTGTTATTCTTTGGAACTCTGCATTCAGATACTTATATCTTTCCTTTTCTCCTTTGCTTTTTGCCTCTCTTCTTTTCACAGCTGTTTGTAAGGCCTCCCCAGACAGCCATTTTGCTTTTTTGCATTTCTTTTCCATGGGGATGGTCTTGATCCCTGTCTCCTGTACAATGTCACGAACCTCATTCCATAGTTCATCAGGCACTCTATCTATCAGATCTAGACCCTTAAATCTGTTTCTCACTTCCACTGTATAATCATAAGGGATTTGATTTAGGTCATACCTGAATGGTCTAGCGGTTTTCCCTACTTGCTTCAATTTAAGTCTGAATTTGGCAGTAAGGAGTTCATGGTCTGAGCCACAGTCAGCTCCTGGTCTTGTTTTTGTTGACTGTATAGAGCTTCTCCATCTTTGGCTGCAAAGAATATAATCAATCTGATTTTGGTGTTGACCATCTGGTGATGTCCATGTGTAGAGTCTTCTCTTGTGTTGTTGGAAGAGGGTGTTTGCTATGACCAGTGCATTTTCTTGACAAAACTCTATTAGTCTTTGCCCTGCTTCATTCCGCCTTCCAAGGCCAAATTTGCCTGTTACTCCAGGTGTTTCTTGGCTTCCTACTTTTGCATTCCAGTCCGCTATAATGAAAAGGACAACTTTTTTGGGTGTTAGTTCTAAAAGGTCTTGTAGGTCTTCATAAAACCGTTCAACTTCAGTTTCTTCATCATTACTGTTTGGGGCATAAACTTGGATAACTGTGATATTGAATGGTTTGCCTTGGAGACGAACAGAACGAAGATCATGGCATCCGGTCCCATCACTTCATGGGAAATAGATGGGGGAAACAGTGGGAACAGTGTCAGACTTTATTTTTTTGGCTCCAAAATCACTGCAGATGGTGATTGCAGCCATGAAATTAAAAGATGCTTACTCCTTGGAAGAAAAGTTATGACCAACCTAGATAGTATATTCAAAAGCAGAGACATTACTTTGCTGACTAAGGTCCATCTAGTCAAGGCTATGGTTTTTCCTGTGGTCATGTATGGATGTGAGAGTTGGACTGTGAAGAAGGCTGAGCACCGAAGAATTGATGCTTTTGAACTGTGGTGTTGGAGAAGACTCTTGAGAGTCCCTTGGACTGCAAGGAGATCCAACCAGTCCATTCTGAAGGAGATCAACCCTGGGATTTCTTTGGAAGGAATGATGCTAAACCTGAAACTCTAGTACTTTGGCCACCTCATGGGAAGAGTTGACTCATTGGAAAAGACTCTGATGCTGGGAGGGATTGGGGGCAGGAGGAGAAGGGGACTACAGAGGATGAGATGGCTGGATGGCATCACAGACTCGATGGACGTGAGCCTGAGTGAACTCCGGGAGTTGGTGATGAACAGGGAGGCCCGGCGTGCTGCGATTCATGGGGTTGCAAAGAGTCGGACACGACTGAGTGACTGAACTGAACTGAACTGAACTGAACTGAACTTACCTCTGTTTGGTTTACTTCTTTTTCTGAAGTTTGGACTAGTTGTTTTTTAGCATATTCGTCTCCTCATTTTGTCTAACTTTCTGTGTTTGTTTCTCTGTGTTAGGTAAATCAGCCATGTCTCTTTGTCTTAAAGGAGTAGCTTTGTGTAGAAGATGTTCTGTGTTCATCAGAAATGTATTTGCCCCTGGTCACCAGAGTCAGGTGCTCTAGGAATGCCCCCATGTAGACTGCATGTGTACACATGTGGATGGACCATGCCTACTGTGGGCATGCTGGTGTGCGAGGTTGGCCCCCAGTGTGCCTGGCTGTAAGACCCTGTTGCAACTATTGTGGGTGCTCTGGTATGATGGGTTAGTTCCCGAGGCAAAAGCTGCTTTGGGATGGTGCAGGTGCTGGTCATGGTCATCCTCTGAGTTTGGTCAGGATGGGGAACCACTTTGGAGGGGCTCCACTGCCAGCCTAGATTGCCCACAATGATTGGCAAGGCAGGGGCCTCCTTAGAGGTACTCTAGTGGTAGCCAAGTGTTCCTGTTGGGGGTGGCTGGATGTGGGCTGCTTTGCAGGAGTGTACTAGCAGTGTTAGGTCCATGGGTGAATCTGGGTAGAGTAAATGGTGATAATAGGTTTCATAGGGAGAGTCAGAAATCGTGATTGCCAGTGCAAGACCAGCTAGGTAAAAGGGGAGTCACAAACACACAAAGTTCCAACAGACCCCTAACTCTCAAGTGTATGCTCTGAAATTGTTCAGTGAATCTCCTTCCTATAAGACCTGTGTACTTTTCAGATTGCTGCCTCTGTACTGAGACTTGGAATGAGTGAATTTTTGCATGCACCCTTTAAGAGTGGACTCTGGATTTTGTGAAATGGGGTATTTCCTGTCATATGACTAAACAAGGATGTCACAGTCATCAGCAAGTGCAGCCCTCCGTCTGGTGTGACTCAGTGAGCTGTAAGGGAATTCAGGGAGGAGAAGAACTCCTGCTGTCTAAAAGCCATCAGGCTGCAGCCACTCCTTATGGACGTGGGATGTGAGAACACAGGATGCTGGCCCCAGGTAGCTGAGATGTGTAAGAGGAATGATTTCAGTGAGGCCATGTGCTTGCCTCTTCCCATATACAGAAGAGCGCTAAATTTCTTAACTTGAAATATCTGGTTTTCCTTAGTTAACAAAAATCCTTGATTTCAGACTTTTCCCTTTGTTGCAAAATTCTGTATAACTTAACTCCTTCCCCCACCTTTTTGGAGCAGTTTACCAGGGTTACTCGTGATGCTGTCTCCAGGACTTGAAATACCAAGAATACCCATCAAATTAAACAACTCTCTGCTTTCAGGTTGTGACTACTTTTTTTTTTTAGTTGACAGTTTTCTGTAGTGCTCTGGCTCTCAGATGTAAGTGCTGCTAATTTTCAAAGCCAGATGTTATGGCGGCTCATCTTCCCAGTACAGGTGTCCTATGCTGGGAGGCCCAATGTGGGGTTCAGAATCCTTAGGGGGAGCTGGTTAGCTTATGATATTCCTCCCACTTATGGGTCACAGTGCTGGGGTAAAGATCCCAGCCAGACTGTGTCTCTGGGCCTCCACTTGTCTGAATGCAATTTTTCCTTTTTATCTTTAGTTGTGGAAACTATCTTCTGCTAGTCTTCAGATCATTCTCACTGATAGTTTGCCTATATGCAGGCAGAATTTTTGTCTGTTTTGGGGAGGAGACAAGCTCAGAATCTTCCTACTCGGCCATCTTTTCCCATTCTTGCTCTGTTCTATTTTGAGCAATCTTTCTCAAATTCCACCTCACAGTCCTCTGCTTCATCTTTCAAGATCAAAATAAAATGAAATTTTCATGTTTCTATGTATCATTTACCAGTGCTAGCAAGAGGTGTATTTGTTCTTTGTTATGAATGCACTTTATGTGTGATTCTACTGAGTAGTTAGTAGTCAGCCTATTCTCTTATGGACATCGACTTCAGGTAGGATGCTTTTCTGCTTGACTATGAGCAGTTCCTAAAGAAATGGGAGCTGTGTCCTATTTTTCTTTGTACTCCCTAGAGCATAATATCAATGTTCTTTGTGAAATAATTTTAATAATTTAGATTTTGTTGCTTTGCAACATCCAGGAATAGTCTCTGAAATCCTGAATATGAACCTATCTTCAGTGCTGTTTACCATTGCTGCAGCTTGTACAGCCTTGGAAGCAGATGCTGAGAGGCCATCTTTGGAAGGTGCTTCTTACCTACTGTTCACCGTGTACTGGACTCCTCTACGTCTGAGCCAGTGCTGCTGAAGCGAGTTTATTCCAATCCCCCTAGGATCTATAGTTGGTTTTCTGCTACTGCCCATTCGCCAAATTACTTTGTTGATGTTGACTTTGCAGAGCTTGTCTTATGAAATCAGTAGATATTTTGAATGTGCTTTTTCAAACTTGTCACCATGCCCACCCCACCTCCTTGCTTCAGCGTTCTCAATCTGGACAACTCACGGATCTCAAAGGACATATTCAACAATCCTGTGGAAATTCTGAGGACCTAATTTGGGGTTGGCCCCTAGTTTGGGGCTTGAAAATTTGGGATCCCTGGTGGCTCAGACAGTAAAGAATCTGCCGGTGTAGCAGGAGACCCAGGTTTAGTCCCTGGGTCAGGAAAATCCCCTGGAGAAGAGAATAGCTACCCATTCCAGCATAACTGCCTGGAGAAAGCCATGGATAGAGGAGCCTGGTGGGGTTACGTGGGGGCCACAAAGAGTCGGACACAACTGGGTGACTAACAACACATGAGCAGTTAAGCCTGGTTGGTCTTCATTTACCACAGGGATCAGAGGTAGAAGTTCAGATACCGCGGTCATATCTGTTCTATAAAATGGTCATCTGAGTAATCATGAATGAGGTGTACTAATTTGATTTCGATTATCAACTAAAGTCAAATTCAATATCTAAAACATTCATAGAAAACTTCCAACTGTCTCATTTGAGAATATGTCTGTGAAAGGAGCCAAATTTGAAAAACACTGCCCCAAATGATTTTCTCTTACTTCTCCCCCGCTTTTTGAAGGCTTAAGAATCTCTGACTATGAAGTCTGTCTGTTCTAGAATTGTAAGATTAAGTTAATTTCCTTTTGTAGTCTCTAGTGGGAATGGTTAATTTCTTTTCTAATAAAGAAGTACAGGTAGTGAAAGAAAAAAAAATAAAAAGGAGTTTGATGTGCAAGGTATTTCTTAGGGCTCAATAACCTTTCAAGGAAGTGGATCTGCAATGCTATCTTACCACAGCTTTCACTGACTTTGGGAGGGTTCACCCCAAAAATATCCCATGTTGGGCTGAAACGCCTGGGTCTTCTGCTCAGTCATTTGGATGTGGGCTGATCCCAGAAGGGTACGACTTTGAGTGAATCAACTCTGAAGCTAAAGCACATCCTTTAATATCTGGAGGCTATCTGCCCTCAGGTAGAGTGACAAGTCTTTTCTTGGAAGGGGGATCTGGGTGGCAGGTGTGCCATAGTAGCTAGTATTTCTTGTTCACCATGTGCAGGACCACTACAAAAACCCTTTTATGCACATCAGCTCATTAAGCCTCACCTCCTGCCCCTAAAATAGGTATGATTATTCCTCCTATTGCACAGAGAAGACAGCAGACTAAGAGTCGGTAATTGGCTTTTTCCAAGTCACACAATGGTTTTAAGTGGTAGAGCCTACATGATAATGCAGGCAGTCTCACTCCAAAGCTGAGACATTTAAACACTATGGAATCTTATGAGGCACACCCCGTACTTAACTGCAACTCCTTGAATCTTACTAATCAACATACAATGAATAGTCTTCTATTAAGGAAAAAAAGGAATGCCCATTTGCCTCTCTTTCTAAATATACACAGATATATTTTATTTATCAGAGCCTTTTCATCTGTTGGTTCGAGCCAAGTTTGGTGTAGCTTGGTATAAGAAGGATTTCCTTTTCTGTCTCCTGCATATTCCATAAGTGGATATGTCACTGGCATTTGCGGTAAGTCATGAGTTAGTCCCACCTGCCTGCCATGTTTGTGTGAATGGAACACACTGATTGAAGTGCTGAGAAGCTGCGGGAAGCCAGAGCATGGCCATCAGCATTTCTAGGCTGTCCGATTTATAACCTTCCAGGGACTCAGATAAAAGTACAGCAGTCACAAAGTTGCTTTCAGCTGAAGAGCTTTTCAAGATAATAATTCACCTTTGGATTTCTATGCAGCTGTAGGTAACAGTATAAATTAGCACTGACAAATTCAGAGGTGGACCTCATTTTCCCTCAATTATCTGTTGCTGCTGCTGCTACTGCTGCTGCTAAGTCAGTCGTGTCCGACTCTGTGTGACCCCATACATAGACGGCAGCCCACCAGGCTCCCCCATCCCTGGGATTCTCCAGACAAGAACACTGGAGTGGGTTGCCATTGCCTTCTCCAATGCATGAAAGTGAAAAGGGAAAGTGAAGTCACTCAGTCGTGTCTGACTCTTAGTAACCCCATGGACTGCAGCCTGCCAGGCTCCTTCGTCCATGGGATTTTCCAGGCAAGAGTACTGGAGTGGGGTGCCGTTACCTTCTCCATATCTTTTGATAGATCTTTATTAAATAACCAAATGAACTTTGAACAGGTGTGATTAAAAAAAAATTCCTTGTCCTTCTCAATCTTATATGTCTGTTGACAAGGTAATAAAATATACGTATATTTTTAATTTTAGAGATTTCCTGTGATTTCATATGAATTATTTTTCTGTGGATAATGCAAATAAAATAAAGATAGACTGTCCCAGTTATTATTAGAGGTGATAATTTGCAGTCTAAGTGTGTTGCCATGGATACCTCAGAACCCCACCCCCACCCCACCACCCGCTGCCCCCTCCATCAAAGACTCAGGCCTGGGAGTCAGGCCCTAATCCTGAGGTGATTTTCAATAGCACCAGCTGTCCTGAGCCTGAAAGGCGTGGCAAATTACACCATTATTAGAGTGAAATGGTATGGCTAAGCTAATTATTTGTGGGCTTTAGACACAGGTGTTCATAAAAGACAGAACGTGCACTCCTAATCAAGTCTGATTGGGCCAGAACAACAGCCCAGCATGGGACTTTCAGAGAACTGTTTATAGTGTCTTTCATTTAAATAATAAAAGAGGCCACTGTAGGCCTTCTGTTCAGTAGAGTTTTGAATGTTGCTGTGAGTTTGTCATTACAGGTAATCATCTGTTTTCTAATAATAACTTACTTGATAGTCACACAATAATTTGATGTATTATTGCTATTTTATGACTGTTTACAGTTAATGCTGCTTTTAGTGAATGTACTTTAATTTTACAGACCTGAAGACTAGAACTTGATCATAAATATTGTATTTTAGCTATTTACTTATTCAGAGAGTTAATTCTCTAAGTATTTCCATTTTGTTACCTGTGACACTGATAATTTTTCTGCTCATAATATAGTAGCAAGTTGATTCAAAAATATATTTAAAAATTTCCTTCATTTATTGGATTTGATTCATCTAATACTTGAGTTGGAGAAGGGCATGGTAATCCACTCCAGTATTCTTGCCTGGAGAATCCCATGGACAGAGGAGCCTGGGGTCATGCAGAGTTGGACATGACTGAAGCAACCTAGTACACACGTAACATTTGAATATCATCAGTTGTCAACATGTGTCTTTGGAGGGAAATATTATATGGATTCATCACATTAGACTAAATATGAGAAATTTTCTCCTAGCAAAGCAGACTTGAATTTCCCTGTCTTTGCTTTTTAAAATAATGAAAAGTATACTTCTTTGATGTGCATAGGCTGTAAGGAAGTTTACATTCAATAGTTACAAAACAACACTTATACAAGTAATGATGTAGTCAATCCATTACCCTGGCACTACTTAAGAAATTGGTTTATCTATTTTAGTTTACTATTGCTAATACAACCCATGTGTATTTTAAAAAATGATATGATTAGTACTACTACATAACAGTGCTGGAATAGCAAGTAGATGTTTTGCTTCACAGTTTTTTCGTTCCACATTCTCACAAATGCTTGTAAATTCATAAAGTGTGGAAACATATTTCTTAGAGAAATAACCTCTGCTATCACAACTGGTTGAAGATGTGCTTACCCGCTTCCTGGAGGCATAGCATGAACTATTAAGAGAGACAGATGATTTTGTAATTATGTCTATGTGCAGATCCATATAATGGAGCCTACCAAGAGTACAGATATGCCTTTGGAAGACTAACAGCACCAATTTTTATCCCTGAATCCACTCAGGGTATTCTTCCTGCCTGCATGGGAGGAATGTGGGAGTTGGTATTTTCTGCAAAAAATTATGTAGCTTTTAAGACAGTGAGTAAATATCTTTTATAATCTTACACAAAGGCACATGACTTTCTACATACAAGGAGAAAACAAATGTATTACCTGCCTAACCAGATCAGTAAGTATTGCAAACAAGGAAGAGTACTCTCAGAGCCTATTAGAGGGAAACCTTGGCAGTGGCCACCTTGAACATGCAGTGACTATATGAATTATCACTCAATTAAAATTTAATAGTCATCTTCCAAATACCTACCATGCTTGCAACTCTTCAAGAGTTAGACACAGGTGGCTACCAGAAACAGTTGTTCTTATATTTTTATTTAATAAAATGTATTTTTCTGCTCTCATCTCTCATAAGAGATGAGATCTTCTCTTGGGGATCTTCCCAGCTCAGGGATCGAATCTTGGGGATCTTCCCAGCCCAGGGATTGAATCTGTGTCTCCCTCACTGGCAGGTGGATTCTTTACCAATGAGCCACCAGGAAAGCCTTAGGTACTTAACTAGTTCCTAATTAAAATGAAAATTCATCAAAAGAAAGCAGGAAAAGAAATTACATCAAGTTAACAGATAGGCATTATCTGTCCTTTCTTCATCACCCAGGATTACAGAAATACAGAAAAAATATATATATATATTGCATGTAAAACAGGGAGAAAAGTTCTTAGGACAATTCTTAATCATAAATACCTATATTGGAAACAAGAAAGTTTAAAATTAAATTATTTAAACCTTCAACTAAGGAAATGAGAAAAATTATAAAACAATGTCTGAAGGAAAGCAATTAAAATATGTTTAGAATAGTATAATAAAATTGAAAATATTATCTAGTAAATTTGATCTGTTAAGAAATATAGTTCATTTAACACATCAGTAAAAGTCACTGGTAAATGTTATCAAATAAAAAAAGGAAAGAATACACAATACATAACATTAACTATGAGAATAAACACATATGTAGACATAAATGAAGAGAAAATTTTAAACTCTTAGAGAATAATGTGTACAAATCTTTGCCTTTAAAAAATGTTACTTAAATTAACTCTTAAAAAGAGAAAATATGAAACTATGAGAAAAAATGAAAAGATATTCTAAATATTTACCTTAAAAAGGCACTAATTTCAAATAATTTTGTGGATGAGTATTACCAAACAGCCATAAAGAGAAAAATGTTTATATTCTATGTACTATTCCAGAGCATAGGAAAATAAAGTTTCCTAATTTTCCCCAAGCAAGATAAGGAGAGTATGCACCCATAGAAAGAAAACAAACTTAGAGCCAAATCTAACTTATATACAAAAAATAAATAATCCAAATTAGAACATCAGTAAATCAAAGCTACTGCTAAGTTGCTGCTGCTAAGTCACTTCAGTCATGTCCAACTCTGTGCAACCCCATAGAGGGCAGCCCACCAGGCTCCGCCATCCCTAGGATTCTCCAGGCAAGAACACTGAAGTGGGTTGCCATTTCCTTTTCCAATGCATGAAAGCAAAAAGTGAAAGTGAAGTCGCTCAGTCGTGCCCGACTCTTAGCGATCCCATGGGCTCAGCCTACCAGGCTCCTCCACCCATGGGATTTTCCAGGCAAGAGTACTGGAGTGGGTTACCATTAAAGCTAGGATTGTATCAAAGAGAATTGCATTATAATCAGTTAAGGCTTAGGTATAAATACAGACAGTATATCAAATAGTTCACACACAAAAAATTAAACTGTTCACAAACACGTTAAATGGTACATTTTGATAAGATACTCCAAATTGTGACAATTATATAGATGTTTAAAATAACTGAATAAATTAAGGATTGAAGGAAACTTCCTCAGTCTGATAAAGTATAAGTACCAGTAAAACATAGTAAGCATTGTGCTTAATGGTGCAATATTAGGATAATTCTATTCAAACAGCAAAATGATAATGTTCACTATCATTATTAACACAAAACATGATAGAGATCTTAACCCAAGTATTGAGAAGAAGAAATAACAATTTAGATAGCAATAAATGATTTATCTCTTCATCAACTCAATTAAAAAAACAATTTTAAGAAGAAATGATCAGTTTAGTTCAGTTCAGTAGCTAAGTCGTGTCCAACTCTTTGAGACCCCATGAACCACAGCATGCCAGGCCTCCCTGTCCATCACCAACTCCTGGAGCTTACCCAAACCCATGTCCATCGAGTCGGTGATGCCATCCAACCATCTCATCCTCTGTCGTCCCCTTCTCCTCCTGCCCTCAATCTTTCCCAGCATCAGGGTCCTCTCACATGAGTCAGCTCTTCGCATCAGGTGGCCAAAATATTGGTTTCAGCTTCAACATCAGTCCCACCAATGAACACCCAGGACTGATCTCCTTTAGAATGGACTGGTTGGATCTCCTTGCAGTCCACGGGACTCTCAAGAGTCTCCAACATCACAGTTTAAAAGCATCAATTCTTCAGCGCTCAGCTTTTTTTATAGTCCAACTCTCACATCCATATGTGACTACTGGTAGGTAAAACCATAGCTTTGACTAGATGGACCTTTGTTGGCAAAGTAATGTTGGCAAAGCTTTTTAATATGCTGTCTAGGTTGTTCATTGCTTTTCTTCCAAAGAGCAAGTTTCTTTTAATTTTATGGCTGCAATCATCATCTGCAGTGATTTTGGATTCCAAGAAATAAAGTCTGTCACTATTTCTACTGTTTCCCCATATATTTGCCATGAAATGATGGGACCAGATGCCATGATCTTAGTTTTCTGAATGTTGACTTTTCAGCCAACATTTTCACTCTCCTCTTTCACTTTCATCAAGAGGATGAGTGATTGGTATTAGGCTAGGTTTGATCCACAGTAATTTAGAACTACTAGACAGAGGGCCAGGGTCTGAAGACAAGTCTTTTGAGCAAACCATTGTCCTGATAAGAGAGTTGTTTTTCCAGATGAACAAACTGTTCAGATAACTTGGTATGCAAGAAGCTCTGCAAGCTAACATCACAATTTTGCTGACACAGGCCACCCTGTCTTTTAAATTGTGTTACCTTGGACCATTTCAACACTTTTATATTGAGAAGTCTCTGTTTCCTTTTCATTGTGGTCATTCTCCAATCTAAGCTGGTGGACAGATCATCACCTTCTTGGGACATGGTTAATCTAGATCCATGCCATTGATTGAGGTGCTGTGATCACATATCATATTTCTGTTAGTGGCCATTTCTGCTTTTGTAAATATTAGGTATTTCTGTTCTTTCTGTTGTTGGATGATCCTTGTGGGATCATCTGACAGAGTAGGGACTAAACATTTGAAAGAGTGAGGATTTGAGCAACACACAGGAAACACAAAAAGAAAGAGTTTGATCAGTTTCCAGTTCACTTCTAAGCCATTCATCAAGACTGCCCAAATTGAATCGGATTCTATCTCCAATCTGAAACCTCTTTTCCTGTTCTCCCTTTTTCTGCCTCTGTTTCATGGATCTTTCTTAATAATATTATAAACGTCAAGATGTGAACACAACAGTCTCCCCCTCAGATGACATTTGTTCGAGCTTGAGACACTGAAACCCTATATGGGTCTTCTCCATTTTGAATTTTCACGTGTTCAGTTCATGACAATTTCAAGTGAGGTGTCCTTTGGCCCTCAAAGCATTACCTAGCTCACTGGTTACTATGTGAACCAAATAAACATAAAATGCTCCCCACTTTTCAGTTTCCAATAAACTATGAAATGAAGAAACTTGAGGAAGAAAGCAGTTCAGAAGTCAGTCTCAGAGGTTAAGGTTTTACATTTCATATTGAGAACCAGTTCTTCTCCTTCTTGAATTGTTGCCAGCAACACTTATTTGCTGAGAAGGCAAGCAATTGGCCCAAGTGGGCCAGAGATGCTATCAGGGATTAATCTAAAGGCCGGTGCCAGTTTATCGAGGTAACAAGTCCCTGACCCTGTTTTCTGTTCAGTCGCTCAGAGTCGTGTCTGACTCTTTGCGACCCCTTGGACTGCAGCATGCCAGGACTCCCCGTCTATCACCAACTCCCAGAATTTACCCAAACTCATGTCCATTGAGTCAGTGATGCTTCCAACCATCTCATCCTCTGTCATCCCCTTCTCCTGCTCTCAATCTTTCCCAGAATCGGGGTCTTTTCAAATGAGTCAGCTCTTCGCATCAGGTGGCCAAAGTATTAGAGTTTCAGCTTCAACATCAGTCTTACCAATGAAGACTCAGGACTGATCTCCTTGAGGATGGACTGGTTGGATCTCCGTGCTGTCCAAGGGACTCTCAAGAGTCTTCTCCAACACCACAGTTCAAAAGCATCAATTCTTCAGCACTCAGCTTTCTTTATAGTCCAGCTCTCACATCCATACATGACCACTGGAAAAACCAAAGCCTTGACTAGATGGACCTTTATTGGCAAAGTAATGTCTCTGCTTTTCAATATGCTGTCTAGGTTGGTCATTGCTTTTCTTCCAAGGAGCAAGTGTCTTTTAATTTCATGGCTGCAGGCACCATCTGCAATGATTTTGGAGCCCCCCCAAATAAAGTCCCTGTTGTGGGTAGTAGCAAATAAACTGCTTAAACCACTATGTTAAGAATTCTGTGGGCAAAATATTATGGGGACCTAGTCAAAGTAGATGATATTAAGAAGAGGTGGCAAGAATACACAGAAGAACTATACAAATAAGATCTTCATGACCCAGATAACCCAGATCACCTACCTAGAACCAGACATCCTGGAATGCAAAGTCAAGTGGGCCTTAGGAAGCATCACTATGAACAAAGCTAGTGAAGGTGATGGAATTCCAGTTGAGCTGTTTCAAATCCTAAAGGATGATGCTGTGAAAGCATTGCACTCAATATGTCAGCAAATTTAAAAAACTCAGCAGTGGCCACAGGGCTGGAGAAGGTCAGTTTCCATTCCAGTCCCTAAGAAAGGCAATGCCAAGGAGTGCTCAAACTGCACAATTGCACTCATCTCACATGCTATCAAAGTAATGTTCAAAATCCTCCAAGCCAGGCTTTAACAGTATGTGAACCATGAACTGCCAGATGGTCCAGCTGGATTCAGAAAAGGCAGAGGAACCAGAGATCAAATTGCCAACATCTGTTGGATCATCAAAAAAGCAAGAGAGTTCCAGAGAAACAACTGCTTCTGCTTTATTGACTGTGCCAAAGCCTTTGACTATGTGGATCACAACAAACTGTGGAAAATTCTTCAAGAGATGGGAATACCAGACTATCTGACCTGCCTCCTGAGAAATCTGTATGCAGGTCAGGAAGCAACAGTTAGAACTGGACATTGAACAATAGACTGGTTCCAAATAGGAAAAGGATTACATCAAGGCTGTATATTGTCACTCTGTTTATTTAACTTATACGCAGAGTACATCATGCAAAATGCTGGACTTAATGAAGCACAAGCTGGAGTCAAGATTTCCGGGAAAAATATCAGTAACTTCAGATGCACAGATGCCACCACCCTCATGGCAGAAAGCAAAGAACTAAAGAGCTTCTTAATGAAAGGGAAAGAGAAGAGTGAAAAAGTTGACTGAAAACTCAACATTAGGAAAACTAAGATCATGGCATCCAGTCCCATCACTTCATGGCAAATAGATGGAGAAGCAATGGAAACAGAGACTTTATTTTTTGGGGGGGGGCTCCAAAATCACTGCAGATGGTGACTGCAGCCATGAAATAAAAAGACGCTTACTCCTTTGGAAGAAAAGTTATGACCAAACTAGACAGCATATTAAAAAGCAGAAATATTACTTTGCCAACAAAGGTCTGTCTAGTCAAGGCTTTGGTCTTTCGGGTAGTCATATATGGATGTGAGAGTTGGCCTATAAGGAAAGCTGAGCACCAAAGATTGATGTCTTTGAACTTTGGTGTTTGAGAAGACTTTTGTGAGTCCCTTGGACTGCAAAGAAATCCAACCAGTCCATTCTATAGGAAATCAGTCCAGAATACTCACTGGAAGGACTGATGCGGAAGCTGAAACTCCAATACTTTGGCCTCCTGATGGGAAGAGCTGACTCATTTGAAAAGACTCTGATGCTGGGAAAGATTGAAGGCAGGAGGAGAAGGGGACGACAGAGGATGAGATGGCTGGATGGCATCACTGACTCGATGGACATGAGTCTGAGCAAGGTCTAGGAGTTGGTGATGGACAGGGAAGGCTGGTGTGCTGCAGTCCATGACACAACTGAGTGAACTGAGCCAAACTGAAGAATTCTATAAGCTGCAAATATTCTTAATTGATGAATAGTTTTATGGTAAACAAGCATCCTGTGTCATACTAAAGAGTACAATATTTGACACAGTCCTATTGTAAAGGTATTTCAAGAATGTCCACTGTCACCTCAACTAACAATATAAATAATATTTATTGAGTATTTACTATGAGCCATGCACTGTACTGGGCTTCTCAGGTGGCGCTCATGATAAAGAGATGCAGTTGAAATCCTTGGGTCAGGAAGATCACCTGTAGAAGGAAACAGCAACCCACTTCAGCATTCTTGCCTGGGAAATCCCATCAACAGAGGAGCCTGGTGGGCTACTGTCCATGGGGCTGCAAAGAGTCAGACATGACTAAGTGACTGAACAGGAATGGACAGGATGAACTGTACTAATCAATTACTCATTTAATCTTCACATCAATCCTTTGAGAAAGAGACTACAGTTAGCAGGTCCTGTATCTACAGATTCACCTTGCTTCAGATATAAAACATTCTCCCTCCCCCTCAAAATCCAGAAAGTTCCAGAAAGCAAAATTTGAATTTGAGGAGTACAAGCCACTATTTACATTATATTTACATTGTATTTACAACTATTTACATAGCATTTACATTGTATTACACATTATAAGTAATTTAGAAATGATTTAAAGTATATGGGAGGATGTGTGTAGGTTATATGCAAATTCTTCCCCACTCTGAATAAGATATTCAAGCATCCTCAGGTAGATTTTGGTGTGGGGGTCCTGTAACCAATCAAAGCCATCTCCCCCACCTCCCCTCCCAACCGGCGGCCAGGATCAAGGTGATTTACTCAAGCTGCTGCTGCTGCTGCTGCTGGGTCGCTTCAGTCATGTCTGACTCTGTGTGAACCTATAGACAGCAGCCCACCAGGCTCCCCCATCCCTTTTATTCTCCAGGCAAGAACACTGGAGTGGGTTGCTATTTCCTTCTCCAATGCATGAAAGTGAAAAGTGAAAGTGAAGTCCCTCAGTTGTGTCTGACTCATCGCGACCCCATGGACTGCAGCCTACCAGGCTTCTCTGTCCATGGGATTTTCCAGGCAAGAGTACTGGAGTGGGATGCCATCGCCTTCTCCATCACTCAAGGTACTAAGCATGAACCAGGGTTTGTACTGAGGCAGTCTGGTTCCAGACCTTTTTTCCCCTTGTCTAAGTCCATTTATTTGATCTCCAGCACACTCAGGCCTGCATCATCAGCTTGCAAAGCCGGTACTGACCCCCTGCAGCCCGGATATCTGGATAATAAGCTCCCTCTGGTCACGCAGTCCATCATGTTCCTCTGAATCTGCCTCTCCACTGTGCTCAAACATGCTCACAGCCCTGGAGGGCGGAGGGACTGTGCGGGCCATGGCGTTGCTCAGTTGTCCTGGTCACGGAGCAAGGCAAGCCCCATGTGGGCCATGCCTTCTCCCAGTCCAAATGAAGGGCCAGGGCTTTGATCATGGTGGGGCAGGTCACTGTAAGCGACAGCTTCTCCAGCATGGTGGCTGTGATCTCTGAGGATCCGTGACGTGATCCACAAGGTGGGAGCACTTTGCCCTTGTCGTTGCTTGCAGGGCTGCACCTGCTCAGGTCAAGCATCATTCTGGTGATTTCCCAAGGCAGCCGTGGGTGAGAAGGGGACGAGGGGGTCAGCTCGCCATGGCCATCTCCTCCAGGAAGCCCCGGCCCTGGTCTTGCGCCCTGACCGCTGCCGCTATTTCTGCTCCTGGCACTCCTGCTTCTGGTTGGCCTTCATCTGATGTGTGAACGCCTTCTTCTGATGCAAAATGGCCTCTAGGATCGCTTCTCTCATCTGGGAGCTGTGATGTTGAGATCGGGGGAAGGCTGCTGAGAGCGGCAGCTGCAGTCACAATCCCGGACCATATCCGGGCCCAGCTAAATGTTCTGGGCCCCGTAGCCTGAGGCCCACGTGTCCTTCTCCTCCTTGTGGTGAGTGTGGCCGGCTCCTCGGAGCTGCATCTTCCTCGTACACCACTCCTTTCTCCTTCTTGGCTTCTTCAGATGTGTCCTTAAACCGCAAAGGAACCAGAGATGGTGTTTTGTGTTAAATTAGCCAGCTCTCTTCCGCCTGGTGTTCTCGCACTGTATCCTTGCCCATCCTTTTACTGTTAACTTGTTTATTCTTTACATCGAGAGTTGCTATGTGTTTTTTATGTTTAGACAACTTACATGTAATGTTATTATTGAGAGGGTTGGACTTAAATCTACCATCTTGCTAGCTCCTTTCTGTTTGCCCCATCTTCGCTGGATCCCGTTTCCCTGTTTCCTTGCCTTCTTTGGAGTTAACAGAATAGCTTTTTAAATGCCTTTGCTCTGATACACTCACCCTGCATCCAGATGATCAGACTCTTGTACTTTTAAAATAATTATCTTTTTCCAAATGTGCGAATTATTTGTGTGTTTAAAGTGATTTGCAGAAATTGCCTGAAAATAATGTGTACTCAGTCGCTTAGTTGTGTCTGACTCTTTGCTACCCCAATGGACTGTGGCCAGCTAGGCTCCTCTGTCCATGGAACTTTCCAGGCAAGAATACTGGAGTGGGTTGCTGTTCCTACTCCAGGGCATCTTCCCAACCCAGGGACTGAATCTTCATGTTGTTCAATCCTGTGTCTCCTGCATTGGCAGACAGATTCTTTCCCACTGAGCCACCTGGGATGATCCTGAAGATAATAGTGATGCTATTTATCAGGTTATAGTCCTATCTTTCTGCATGAGGCTCTTCTTGTGCAAACAGCTACATTATGTTGACTGAGGTCATCCTAGCTGTCTCCCCAAATAGCTAAGTTTCACTTATCCACAGAGTAGGAGGGTGGATCAAAGTATGGCATTGTTATACACTTGTATTGTATACACATGCTGTACACTTGAATTGCATGAACAATTGTGAAATGTTATTCACAGCAGTGAAAATTCATGTAGCCATGTGAATAACACAAATAGGATGTCTCAAAAACAGTGAAAAAAGTGAGTTGTTGATGAACACAGTATGAAATCTTGCATGCTAATTGGAGACCATGTTAGTTGTAAAACTACAAATAACAACAGAGGAAAGATGAAAACAAAATCAGAATAGTTCCTTGGCCCCTTCTACAGGACAAAATAAGAGAAGAGTATCATTAGGGGGTGTCATAGTGAGAGCTTCCAAAATTTCTCACCATTTATTAAGGTGAGTGGACCACTCATGGACTTCTAATTGTTTAAACTATGTATATGTATATATTTTTGATTTTTAAAAATGTTAATTAAGAAGGCAAAATTGCTAAACACACGTAGCACTCAAAACGTACTCTGGCACCTTCTTCCCTTTTCTATTCAAGTATCACTGGGTTTTCCATCCCCAGCCAATCTGGGCATTGTAATATTGGCTGCACATTTCAACCCTCACTTTTACTCTGCTCAACCAGGAGAAACTTTTTATGTCCACTGAAGTTCCCTACAGAAAGAAAATATTTTGATTTTATAACTCTATTTGAACCTGCCAAAGAGAAGCGTCTTGGTTTCAGTTAATCGGTATGTGCTAATGACTTATTTGTGATCCTAAGACTTCAACCAGGTAGATTCAAATAGATTGGGTCTGATTTTCAGGCAGGCAGTAGGAATAAAGATTAAGAAACACCTCTTTGTTTTAGTGGTGGGTGGAGATACAAGCCTGCTAAATTTTTTCTTCCTAAAACAAACTTCCTCTGAAACTAAGGATTTTTCACATGTGTAATTTTGGGTGTTCTTCCTGGAAGATTTGTCTTTGTAAGGATTACAGGCTTCAGGATACTGGAAACTGGATTCAATCTCTTTTTTTCAGTGCAAGAATTAATTAGTCTTCAATTTCTGTGTGTGTAGTCCGCATTAATAATTGACACAGGAAAGATTTTCACAAGTATCTTTTTGGCAGACTGTTTTGCTGTGATTTTCTTTACAAGCCAGCGTTTCCCATCCCAGAGATACTGTTACATCCATTAATCAAGGGCAGCATGCGTCATATATGAAATCTTGCACACACAGCCACCGGGAGCTGGAAATAATTGTTAATGAACTTCAGTCACTCTGCCAGAAGCACGCAGCCTCTAACATCCTGCTTTGCCCCCCGTTTTCCCTCTCATTCTTCCCTCTTACCCTAAATACTCTACCAGACTCTTTTCTGACTGTGGCCTCCAGGCTCAGACTGCTCTTTTCCTAAAGACTTGTGTTTGCTGGCAGGGCACCTTAGAGGAAGGCTATTTCGTCTGACTAGAGCGTTTTAAGTCCCCAAAGACACAAGGCCTCCTGAAACCCTCTTCAGATGCTAATGTTCACACACGGTGCCGCTGGCCCCAGCTGGCCTTCACCTGCAGCTCTGACAGGCAGGAGATTCAGAAGGAGGTCCTGGTTTCCATAAAAATAGGAAGGGCACACATGGTAAATGGCAGAGATCTCGCCCAGGCTATAAAATTATTTAAAGTCAGCTTCCAGACTGTTAAAACTAATTGCTATGAACACAAAGCCCAGTCAGGAGCCCCCTTTCTCCTTTTTTTTTTTTCTTTTTTTGGTTATTCACTTGAGACAGGGTAGCCTGAATCCTCTGCTAATGCCCACACCTAAAGTTAAACGATGCCGCTAAATTTAAGATGCAGCTGCCGTTGTTAATATTCAAATATGTTTTAAGCACAGGAGAAACGTGCTGTGTGGTAGGGCAAAAATATTAATGGGTCATTTAGAATTGTCTCTGGGTTTCCTTGGTTTTATTAGGATACCTGGCTTAAATGTAGCATTCTTGTTATTTCTGCTGGCCTTCTGGCTGATTTTCTGTTCCTCCTGGGTGGAGTTTGCAGCCCTTTTATTCTTCCCATAGAGCAGATTTGTAAAGGAAAGTTACTTCGTCCACTAGCATGTTCTAAACCAGGAGAACTTTGCTCGTGGACTTTTTTGAACTCGTGTAGAGAAGCACTGTAGAATCCCTCCACTGTCCATCTTTTCTTTTCATGGGATGTGGTACACAGGATATCACTGGGAGCAGAATGTGGACTGGGCTTCCCTTACCAGACCTCAGCATTCTGCTCCTGCTTCTCTCAAGCCCATAGTTCATTCATGAGCATCTTTATGTACAGAAAATTATGATTTAAAACACTGGTCCCTTTGCTTTTTAAGTTTAGAGACCCTCTTTGACATTAAGAAATGTATTCTTTTGGCAGAAGATAAGGTAAGATAAGATATGTATTCTCATATTGAACCAGGTAAGGAGATCTTTGAGATTATTAAAAGACAAAGAAAGAAAAGAAAAAATAATGTTGGAATCAAGAATTGGAGGAAATCTCAAAATGTCTTAAAGGTGGCAGTGTTATTTTCTCTGAGATTCATCAGACCTCAGAAGAAAAACAATTCAGAGAGGAGGAGCCCAAGCTCCTTTTTTTTCAACCTGTTTGAAGTCAGAAAACATATGTTGAGCACACACTTCCTTCCAGGATAGTGCTTGGTTACTGGGACTTGAAACAGTTGTATTTAAATCCGCCTGTAGACGCCTGTAGGTAACTCCTACACCCAGTATCTTCCCTTTGTTCTTCCTCTTGTTCTCTCCCTTATGTTTTTTGCTCCCATATTTTTCTCCAGGAGCAGTATAACATTTATGAAATTATAAGTATTAAGTTTGGCTACTAATTATTTATAGATTCAGGTTTTATAATTTCCAGGAATATAATGTTAAAGAACCTGCCTTCCAATGCAGGAGACTTAAAAGATGCAGGTTTGATCCCTGGGTCAGGAAGATCCCCTGGAGGAGGGCATGGCTACACACTCTAGTCTTCTTGCCTGGAGAATCCCATGGACAGAGGAGCCTGGTGGGGCTACTGTCCATAGGGTCACAAAGAGCCGGATATGACTGAAGCGACTTAGCGTGCAATGTTCTCTTTAGTGAAGTTTAGCTGTGAACTTTTTATTCTTTGGGGTTTTATGTCATCATCACCCACTGGAAGGAGAATATGTCACTTTGCATGTTAAAATAAAGTTGTTTCCTTATTAATACCAATCTTACTAAGTCAGTAAATAGGGAAATAAATATGAAAAAATCTGCATCTTCTAGCAGATTCAGCTTAAATTAACTGAAATGTGACCTAAAAATAATTTTGGTGTCTCTTAAACCAAAAATGTTACCTTTATGTTTAATATATTTTCTATATGCTGTTTAACTATTAGTCTTTAATCTCATGGGCCATTATTAATAAGACCTCACTTTTTTAAAAAATGAAGGATTCTGTAAAATTATTAAGTAGATTTTCTTGTTGGTTGATTGGTAAATTAAATGTTCTTTTCCTTTTGAGTTTCCAAACTTGTTTAACTTCATTTACTATTGACCTTGAATCAGCTTCTTGTTCGCAAGTATCTGTAGTGCTGCAGTGGACAGATTGCAAAAGGGAGGCAAGCTTTCTACTTCTCTGTAATAATAAAGTTTCCAGTGGTTGGGGGAGAAATGGAAAAATATTGGTGGTGACTTACACTGGTGTAAAGGAGTGAATTATATTATGAACAGGTGTTAAATGTTTGGTAAATATGAATAAGAATAGCATTTGTTTAGAGGGAGATAACAGGGAGGCATACTTTTGCAGAGGTTAAAACTTCTTTAATTGTATGGTTATGTTATAAAGATCGCTTCTACTTCTGGGAACATGGAGTAGATTTTCTTCCCTATCCTCATGTGAAATACAACTAAACCCCTGTAAGTCTTGAAATTAAGATACAGTATTATCTGCCTCAGCATCAGAAACCAGAGGGCCTTAGGATGAGGAAAGAAATCAAGAGCTAATTAAATGGAGAGATATACCATGTCTGTAGATTGGAAAACTCCACAGAGTAAAGATACTAGTCCTTCCCAAACTGATATAAAGATGTTATATACTATATTTTAAAATCCCAGCAAAATTTTGGGGGATATATAGAAAAAACATGAAATTTAAATGGAAAGCTTAGGAAGAAGAATGGCTAAAACATGGTTTGAAAAAGAATAAAGGTAAAAGAATATCTATTCAATTAATAATAGTTTAGTGATCAAGGCAACTTAGAGAAGGGATAAACAAGTAAACGGGTGAAACCGAAGCATTCAAAAATAGGTGAAGACAGACAGGACCAACTGATTTTGACAGTTGCAAAAGTAGTTCAATGGGGGAAGGATAGCCTTTTCAACAAATGGTACTACAGCAATTGGACATTAATAAGCAAGAGAAAAAAAAAGTAAAGCCTCAACATCATACTTTAAAAAATTGAATTCAAAGTATATCATAAATGTATCATATAAAGTGTAAAACTGTAAGAGTTCTTGACACCAGTGGAACTAGCCATTAAAAAAATAAGTTGGTATATTGGACTTGATCAAATTAACAAATTTGCTCTATATTATTAAAAGGCTGAAAAGAAGCAAAAATATTTGCTAACCACTATCCAAGATGAGTATAGAATATATAAAGGACTCTCAAACCTCAGTAGTAAAAACAAACAATTCAATTAGAAAATGGGCAATAGACTTGAAGAGACATTTTTCTAAACAGGATATAAGCAAGACATAAAAGCACAAGAAAATATATTTAATATTATTATCCATCAAGTAAATGCAACTTAAAGCCATAATAAGATGTAACTATTTACTATTAGAATTATTATAATAAAAATTACTGATAACATTAAATGCTTACAAGAATATAGAGAAACCATGTCATTTATTACTGGGGGGAATGTAAAACAGTATAGCCACTCTGAGGGAAAATCAGAAAATTTCGTTAAAAATCAAGGAGAAGCAGAAGAGATTAAGAAGAAGTTGCAAGGATACTCATAACTGTACAAGAAAGGTCTTAATGACCTGGATAACCATGATGATGTGGTTGTTCACCTAGAGCCAGACGTCCTGGAGTGTGAGGTCAAGTGGGCCTTAGGAAACATTACTATGAAGAAAGCTAGTAGAGGTGACAGAATTCCAACTGAGCTGTTAAAAATCATAGAAGATGATGCTATTAAATTGCTGCACTCAGTATCTCAGGAAATTTGGAAAACTCTGCAATGGCCATAGGACTGAAAAAGGTCAATTTTCATTCCAATCCTAAAGAGGGACAATTCCAAAGAATGTTCCAACTACTATACAGTTGCACTTCTTTCACATGCTAGCAAGGTTATGGTCTTTAGGCTGAGTGCCTAAAAATTGATGCTTTCAAGTCACGGTGCTGGAGAAGACTCTTGAGAATCGCTTGGACTGCCAGGAGATCATACCAGTCAGTCCTAAAGGAAATCAGCCATCAGTATTTATTGGAAAACCTGTTTCTGAATCTGAAGCTTCATTACTCTGGCCACCTGATACAAAGAGCTAACTCACTGGAAAAGACCCTGATGCTAGAAAGATTAAAGGCAAAAGAAGGGGTTGGCAGAGGATGATATGGTTAGATGGCATCACCAACTCAATGGACATGAATCTGAGCAAACTTGAGGAGATAGTGGCGGACAGAGGAGCCTGGCATGCCACAGTCCATGGGGCCACAAAGAGTTGGATATGACTTAGCAACTCAACAACAATAACAATCTTTACTCAAGAGAAGTGGAAAATTTCTGTTTACACAAAAATCTGATAACAATATTTATAGCTTTTTTTAGTTAGTTAGAAACTAGAAGGAGAAGGAAATGGCAACCCACTCCAGTGTTCTTGCCTGGAGCATCCCAGGGATGGCGGAGCCTGGTGGACTGCCGTCTATGGGATCGCACAGAGTCGGACACGACTGAAGCGACTTAGCAGCAGCAGCAGCAGAAACTAGAAACTACCCCCTATCTTTCAGTTGATGAACAATTTAATTGTGGTCCAGCAATACCATGAAACCCTTCTCTGTGGTAAAAAGCAACACACTATTGATACACACGGAGAATCATGGATGGATGGATCTCGAGAGAATCATGCTTGAGCCAAAACTCAGTCCCAAAAGATTGTACCAGGTATGATCCCCTTTATATAATTCTTGAAATGATGAAATTATTGAAATGAAGGTCAGATCAGTGGTTACCAGGAATTAAATAAAGATGAGAGAGGGGACTGGGAGGGAAGAGAGCACAGCATAGAGGGGAACTTAAGGGAATTGGTTGTGGCTATAAAAGGGCAAAATGAGGAATCTTATAATGAAAATGTTCTGTATCTTTGCATTAACCTCAATATGCTGGTTGTGATGTTGGACTAGAGGTTCAGAGGATGTTATCCTTGGGAGTATCACTGTTAAGCTGGCATGATGTCTCTATACTACTCTTGTAACTGAACTCAGGTTTGACTGCTCATCGCTCATAAGCCAGTATTTCGAGAGAGAAGTGTCAGTAGAAAGGAAAGGTGTTTTAATTAGAAAAACCAGCAACCTGGGGAGTTGGTGGGTTCGTGTCCGGAGACCAACTCCAGAGATTTTGCTGAGCTGTGTTTTAAAGTGAACATGAAGGGGAGGAATCTCAGTGGATCTTCGAGGCATGAAGTTGGGTTCTGCATCACTGACCACTGAGTGCAGACTGGAGGACTTCCTTCAGATGTGTGTGTGTGATCTGCCTACAGAATTGCTGAGGGGGCTGTTGGGCAAACAGAGCTAGTCATCTTTTAACTGCTGAATTCTTCAATCTTACTTCTTTTTATCTAGAGAAAGAGTCAACAAATTAGACAAGGCATGGTGTACATCAGGTGAGCAAAAGTCTGGAGTTAGTTCCAAGTGCTTAATGATCTTGTTCCTATAATTAGGTTTTTCTAAGACTAGGAAGGAATGAAATGGGCAAAGGGGAAAGGGGCAAAAGAGCTGCTTTCACTTTTCCCAGTTACATAGGAATATGCACTTGTCTCAAAATTAAAATGTTAAGTATCTATAAATATCTGGCTGTATTCTCCTATAATATTTACGTAAACTGATATATGATTGTACAAAAATACCTGTGAAATTGGAGAATGATTTTCACTGTGTCGTATTAATCCCCCAGCTGCACAAGTTTCTTTCTGATCCCAGTTTGTAATTGCCTTGGGTACAATTTTAAAGTGCATATTTCTTCTGGTTTCTTAAGGTGGATGTGATCTTTCTTACAAAGGATAAACTCTTGATGAATCAATGGTGCTTTCGTGGGACACCACGTATTAACAGAAAAAGCCAGCAAATTTTCACAGGCTGGGTAGCCTTTCACCTCCACATCCCTGGGATGAGTTTTAGAGGGAAGCAATGCAGCTTATTTGAAACCATCATTTAATTGTAATAATAAAAAGAATGCTCAGAGGAATGGAACTTAAAGCCCATTCATCATATCAGTAAACAACATTCACATTTGAAAGGGAACTCCTGTTTTTGCCCATTAAGTGCATACCACACAAGGTTCTGGTAGCTTTTGATTTATCACCTCACATTTTCTGCCTGCCTTTTCCTTTAAATATATAGCACGTTCAAATCCCAAATCAATATGCGTGGTGTTGTATTGAATTTAAGGCGAGCGGTGAAAAGGGAAAAAAAATAGTCATGAGACAGAATTTTATTATCTTTCACTGAATGACAGTCTTACAGGCTACAGATAACAAGGTACAAGTTTTCCTATTTTCTTTCTCCTCCAAAGTTTGCACCAGAAGTTCCAAAGTCAGTCCCACAGATGAGACCACAAAAGTTTGACACAGTGAACCCCTGAGATGCTATTTCATGCCTGTATGGCTTTGTTTATCCTGCTTCCCTGGACAGGATGACTTGACTTTTCTCACCTGGCTAACTCAAACGTATCGCAATTAAATTACCTCAAATTAATTGTTACCCTCTAAAGAATCCACTTGTAATGCAGGAGACCCCGGTTCGATTCCTGAGCCTGGAAGATCCCCTGGAGAAGGGATAAGCTACCCACTCCAGTGTTCTTGGGTGGCTCACCTGGTAGAGAATCCACCTGTAATGGGGGAGACCTGGGTTCGATGCCTGGATTGGGAAGATCCCCCGGGGAAGAGAAAGGCTACCCACTCCAGTATTCTGGCCTGGAGAATTCCATGGACTGTATAGTCCATGGGGTTGCAAAGAGTCGGACACAACTGAGCGGCTTTCACTTCCTCCAGGAAGTCTTCCTTGCCTCTTTGATGATGGGGTAGCTGCCTTTCCTGTCTCTTTGTGTCCTGGCTAACATATAATATCAAAGTGTTTTACCAGATTGTGTGGAGATTACCTCCACTAGGTAACCCCTTTGAAAAAAGGAGCTATGGGTCATCTGTTTATCTAGTTTTCCCTAGTACCTTACACAGTGTGCTCAGTAAATGTTGGTAGTATCTGGGCAGTGATGAAACCTTTACATAGTGGAACTGACAAGAGAGTCAGAACAAAACAAAGAAAACCACATGGGCGTCTTAGATTTTTTGTACAGGGAATCTAGTTTGGACTCAATAGATGGCAACAGATGTGGTATAGTGGGTACTTCACATGCCTGAGCTTTTCCTCAATGAAGAGAGTGACTTTCAGATTTTCATGATTACTGCAGGACTGAATGTGCCTGAGGACAGGCACGTTCTGCGCTCTTGCTTACAGAATTGGCCCTCAAACAGTGTGTCTTTGTTCCCAACTTTGATTATTTCCTTTTATTCTAAGTATTCTATTTGATTACTACAAGTAGAATTGATGAATCAGACAGTGTACAGGGAAATTTTTTAAAAATATAATTTAAATCCTCTCTAGGAAGATTTTAAGATTCTGTACCTGCACTATCCATCAGATTTCACTCCTTTTTCAATGCTGGCATTGTAACTCTAAAAAAATGAGTGATAATTATGATTTTCATTTATATTATAATTTTCACTCATATTTAAATATGGCTTAGAAGTGCAGACACACCTGGATTTGAAACCCAGCTCCATGATTGCAAGCTGAATGACCCCAAGAAGTTTATTTAATATATTCAGCCTCATCTCTAAGGTGGATGAATAAAAGATACTCATCTTGTAGCGAAATTGGGGAAACATTCAGATAATGTATATAAATTTTAAGTACAGTGCCTGACACAGTATAATTATTCCATGAGTACTGGCTTGTATTTTTACAAGTACTGTATCAGTGTTTCATTACCAATGAGATTAAGTATTTGGCCATATCTGTTAAAATATTATCTCTATCCTTTACAGTCCTCTCTTTTCAGGCCTTTTATTAATATGTATATTGGAGGTAATTAATGCTCTTTTTCTTTTTTACTGAGTTCTAAGAGTTTACCATACATAAAAGATAGTGTATCTTTTTGATGTGTGTATTTTGAGTAATTTTACCTAGTTTGTCCCATATCATTTAATGGTATCTGTAATATTTTGCTTTTTAACCCAGAAAAGTAATGGTCAAGTTTTGCTCCCCTAAATTTTGAGCTCTCTTTCCTACCCTCTCTGAAATTAAGCTCGGTTATATGACTCGCTTTGGAGCTTTCCAGGAGGTGCTAGTGGTAGAGAACCTGACTGCCAGTGCGGGAGACTCTGGAGACCTGGGTCCGATCTCTGGGTCAGGAAGATCCCCTGGCAGAGGAAATGGCAACCCACCGCATTACGCTTGTCTGGAAAATCCCATGGATAGAGGAGCCTGATGGGCTACCATCCACGGGGTTGCAGAGTCAGATGTGACTGAGCGGCTGAGCGCACATACACTTGCTTTAAAGAGGGCAGGTGGTTGTGCCACGTGCTCTCGCTCAGACCCTCGGCTGTGTCTGAATGTGAGCCCAGGACTGTGTTCCCTGTGGGTGAGTGTGTAACTTCCTCTTCTGCACTGATTGTGAGAGCATGTGATCATGGCAGAGATGGGGACAGTGTCTACCTGTGTCCCCAAGTGACAAAAATGGGTGGCACCTCCTACTCACCACGTGATGTGTAAACAAAATAAACCTTTGTTGCACTGAATTGCTAAGATTTGGGGTTTTTTCTGTTTGTTTGTTTTCTTACTGTAGCAGAGTCTAACCTATCCATAGGGATATTTTTGTTTACTTTATTATTTTTTTAAAATGTAGTCACATTTAGCTATCTTTTCCTTAGAAGTACTGCCTTTGGTATTATGGGTATTAAGCCAAGAAAGTCTGCAAAGACTGTTTTAACCTTTGGAATGCCCAAACATGGTCTGAATGGCTTTTTAAAAAATTTGTTGAAGTATAGTTGATTTACAGTGTTGTGCCAATCTCTGCTCTGCAGAAGAATGACTCAGTTATACACATAGATACATTCTTTTAAAATATTCTTTTCCATTACGGTTTATCATAGGATGTTGAACATAGTTCTCTGTGCCATACATTAGCACTTGTTTACTGGTTCTAAATGTAATAGTTTGTATCTACCAACCCCAAACTCCCAGTCCACCCCTCCCCATGCCCCCTCCCACCTGCCAACCACAATGTCTGAGTCTGTGTCTGAGTCTGTTTCTGTTTTGTAGATAGGTCCATTTGTGCCATATTTTAGATTCCACTGAACATGCAGATGGCCAGGATGGACATGAAAAGATGCTGAATGGCTTTTTGAGGTAGTAAGTTTCTTGTTCATGAATGTTTTTAAGCAGAGTTATGGCTGTGTGTCAGGAATGCTGTATAGTTATTATATATTATATGAGTAATCAGAGTAGCTGACCTTTAAGTTTCCTTCCAGCTGTTTGGGTATTAAGTGTAGTGCAGAGTTACAGCTCTCAGGGGACTCACCATGTACCTAGTTTGCAAAGATGATGCAAAATCTGGGGAAAAGATTCTTCCATCTTTTTGGAAACAATCAATCATAAATATGCAGATGAAATAATCCCCAATTTTTAGGAGAGATGTAAATTTCCCTGACTGTATATTAAAGTTCTGTGCTCTTCAGCATCTCTTCAGTGGGTCAACTTTACCCAAACAATACAAAACACAAAACATTGTCCTCTTATATAACTGGAGCAGATCCCTTACTGAGCCCATATGTTACTATTGTTCCTGAATTCTGCAGTCTGAATTAATAAGTCCAGCCAGGTATAAGAAATGTTGAACCCTACTGGCTCCATGGAAGGGGATTATTTTCAAAGCACCACTAATTAAAGTGAACGATACATCTGCCCTTTTCTGTCCAGGGTGGCACTTTAAGAAACTGACACGGTGGGTAGGAAGCATCGGAAGCGCGAAGAGGTCTCACATCAGTAGCTTCCTTTCTTCTCCATGCCACCGTATGACTCTTGAGTACAGAGCAAACTCCCCCCTTCAGATGGGCTACCGGAAGTTATTTTCCACTTGGGATCGTCACCCCCTCCCTCTCTTCCTCAGCGTTCTTTTGGTGGAAAAGAACCAGTAAGTTCAAGGCTAAGCCAATATAATTTGAAGAATTGTATAAAAGTATTCTTCTACAGTGATGCTTAGGTTCTTCGATGAGAAGCACTAAAGGATGAGCTCTTAAGAAAACAGCAACCCCCACATCTTGGCTATTCTGAATAGTGCTGTAATGAACATAGGGGTGCATGTATCTTTTCAAATCAGGGTTTTCATTTTCTTCAGATAAATATTCCGAATTGGAATTGCTGGATCATATGGTAGTTCTATTTTCAGTTGTTAAAAAAAAAAATTTAAAGAACCTCCATACTGTTTTCCACAGCAGCTATACCAATTTACCTACCAACAATGTACAAGGGTTCCCTTTTCTCCACATTTTCACCAAACTTTGTTCTTATCTCTTTGACAACAGCTATTCTGACAAGTGTAAAGTGATAGCTCATTCTGGTTTTGATTTGCATTCTCCTGATAATCTGTGATATTGAGTACCTTTTCCTGTGCCTGTTGGCTATCTGTATGCTTTTTTTTTTTTTGAAAAGTATCTATTTCAAGTCCTCTGTCCATTTTTAAATTAGGTTATTTTTTTATATTCAGTATATGAATTCTTTATATATTTTGGATATCAATCCCTGGTCAGGTACTGTTGTTCAGCTGCTGAGTTGTGTCTGACTGTTTGCGTCCCTGTGGACTGCAGCCCGCCAGGCTCCCCTGTTCTTCTTGTCAGGCATGGTTTTTGTAAGTATTTCATTGCATTCAGTAGGCTTCCTCTTAATTTTGTTGGTAATTTCCTTTGCTGTGCAAAAGAGTTTTAGTTTGATGTATTCTCATTTGTATATTTTGCTTTTATTGCTTTCTCTGAGGTGACAGATCAAAAAAAAAGAAAAAGAAATTATTGCTAAGGCTGATGTCAAAGAAGTTACTGCCTATTTTTTTCCCCAAGATTTTTGATGTTTCAGATCTTACATTCGTGTCCTAAATCTGTTTTGAGTTTAATTTTGTGTATGACGTAAGAAAGTAGCACTTTCATGCTTTTTCACATAGCTGACCAGTTTTCCCAGAACCCTTTAAGAGACTGTGATTTGCATATTGACTATTCCTGCCTCCTTTATTGTAGATTAAATAACCATATGACTATGGGTTTGTTTTGGGGCTCTCTATTATGTTCTGCTGATCTGTGTGTCTGTTTTTGTGCCAGGGTCATACTGGCACATTTGATTGCTGTAGCTTTATGGTAGTTTGAAGTTTGAGTGCACATCCATTGGTCAATGAATGGATAAAGAAGGTATGCCATATATATAGTGGAATATTACTCAGCCATAAAAATGACAGCATCTTGTCATTTACAGCAACATGGACAGATCTGGAGGGTATTATGTTAAGTGAAATAAGTCAGATAAAATCAATACTGTGTGATTTTACTTGTATGTGAAATCTACAAAACAACACACGTGAAGAAACAAAACAGACTCATAGATACAGAGGACAACTGGTGGTTTCCAGAGAGATGGAAAGATGGACGAAATAAGTGAAGTAGATTAAGAGGTACAGACTTCCAGCTATTACAATAAGTAAGTCACTGGGAATATAAAGTTACAGTAACATTATGACAACTGACATCCAAATGTCAGTGGATGGTAACTGTTCCTACTGAGATGATAATTTCATAATATCTAAAAATGCTGAGTCACTATCTCTTAAGCCTGAAACTAATAATTTTAAAACATAAATAAATTTAGGCATTTAGAGCTATATATTTCCCTCCAATATTCCTTTAGTTACATTCCATTATGTTTTGGTTTGTTGAGTTTTATTTTATTTATTTCCAAGTATTTTCTAATTTGCTTTGTTACATCTTTATCTATTTAGGAGTATATTATTTCATATGCACATATTTATGAATTTTTCCAATTTTCTTTTATTATTAATTTCTAATTCTTTTCAATTTTGGCCATAGGATGCATAGCATAATTAAATTATTTGAAATATATATTTAAAATTCCTAACCTCATTCAGTCTTTATATTTCAGTTAGGAACATTTCTGTTTTTGTTAATATCATGTATACTTTTGGAAATGATTTTTTCCTTCATTGTAGGATCTTTTTTCCCCACCACTCAGCTTTTTTACCTTTGGCATCTGAGTGTGTGTGTGGGTGTTTGTTGCACCTGGAAGAGGTAATGGGGGAAGCTGGAGAGACCTGCCATTGAGTCCTTTGCTACCACTGATGTTACAAATAATCTGAACTTGTAGCTTGTATAAAATTACCTTCTAATTTCTACCTTTAAACTGTGATATTGGTGGCTAGTTTTATGCACTGGTTTTAAAATCTTTGGAAGAAACTTCTGAAGTAAATACCTTTTTTTTTTTTTTTTTCAAGATCAGCCTTGACTCATATTCTAAATGCAGGTTTTGAAATGTAGGTGTGAATAATTTGCTTAATCTTTCTCCCTTCTCATATCCCATTTTTATTACAGTCTCTCAGTTGGGGTCTGCAATGATCTGTCCAGAGCCCCTGTGTTTAGCTTCTTCAGAAGTTAAATATCTGGTATTCTGTTGGTGTTGAGAGAGATAATTCCCCACTGATGAAGGGATCTAATGATGTAACTGCTCTGTAAACCCCCTTTAACTCCCCACTAACCTTTAGATGTGATGGGTATCACCATTTCTGGAGGAAATAAATCAGATTGATTGTTGACTGGCTCTTTCATCACTGGCCTAGAATTTAGCTTTTTAGGAGTTTGTGTCTTAAACATCTATCTCTTTACTGTGGTTTTATCAGTGTTTCATGAGGAAGAAAAGTGACATAATGTGGATTTAAACAGCCTCCTCCTCACGGAAGTTCTCTAGATTCTATTTTAACTACAGCGATACATGGTTATATAACCTTTAACTTTGAGACTATGATGCTTATTTTCCTAGGTATTATAAGGAATAGGTTAACTTGTCATATATGTGTTACTGGAAGTCAAATTTGGATTTACATCCAACTTGTAGTGTTGACTCAAGTGATGATAGCTTCATTTCTTATTAACTGAAGAAATATAAAAACAATCAGTCTCTCTTCATCTGAGGAAACAACACTTGTTCTCCCCTTTTTTTCAAGCACAGGGAAAGTTGCACTAAGTGATGATTTTTAACAGTAATATTTAAAAACACTGTGAAGAATCCTGACTTTATCCTCAGTGTGGTGATTTTTAAACTAACTTCTAATGCTGATTGACTAAGGTTTGCTCTTCTCTTTGGAAATGAAAGGGAAAATATCTAGTTTTTGTTTTTGATAAGTTTGTACTTTGATTCAAAATAGAAAAAAATGATTATGGAATAGGTATGCAATGAGAAGTAAATTGGATATTGCAGAAAATAAGAATACTAACTTTTTCTTTTATCCACTGTGTCCCTAGAGCAATAACTGTGTTTACTTTGACTCCTATTTTTGCATCCATATTTTTATAGTTTTATTACTCAAATTTAGATGTGTCAGCTGCATTTTAAAATTATTTCCTTTAGATTGTAGGTCTCGTAAGACAGAAATATTATTGTTTGTTTTTAATCCTTATCTTCTGACTGTCCTAAGTGCTAAGAATGGTACCAGTTTCTGCACATTGAATGAAAGTGAAAGTGTTAGTTGTACAACTGTGTCTGACTCTTTGCAACCCCGTGGACTGTAATTCACCAGGCTTTTTTGTTCATGGAATTCTCTAGGCAAGAATTCTGGAGTGTGTAGCCATTCCTTTCTCCAGGGGATCTTCCCCACCCAGGGATCGAACCCAGGTCTCCTGCATTGCGGGTGGATTCTTTACCATCTGCGCCACCAGGGGAGCCCAATTAGTCCCAATGGCCCATACACTGAATGAAGTTACTAATTTTTATTATCTAGAAACTGCCAGATAAAACATTTAATTGTCCAAAGAGATAAACCAAATTTAAGAGAAATGGACAAAGATCAGTGAAACAACTTTTATTTAAATGTTTTATTGAGAAAGCAAAAATCACCTGCTGTCTTCTGATTTCTTAGGATTTGGTTCAAGGCCCTCGAATCTCTTTCACATCTGCACCCCTTGTTCCAATCTGTACAGAATTTATTCTCAAGATGGAGGCTCTGAGGTGCAGTCCTACACAGGAAATAAAGTTCCTGCTTTCTTCATGGGCCCTGTTTAACAATGGCAAATTATTTTTGAAAGATTCTCTTAAAGTAAACCATCTTTATTTACTGAGCTCTTACTCTTTACAAGGTATTGTGGTGGGTTCTTGGAGAATACCAAATAAGACATAGTCCCTGTAGTTAGAATTAAGTTGGAAAACAAAATAACCACAAATATTTAACTAACAAGTCAAGTGCCAAATAAGAATGCTATATGAATTCAGATAAAGGGAGAGAGCGCCCATGCTACTGCTACTGATAAAGTTAACAGATATTTATTTAACATATGTTAGGTTTCAGAGCACTAATCTGAACTCTTTTCATATATTAACCGATTTTAATGTTTACAATAAATGTTGTAGATACCTGTTATGTCAAATTGAAAGATCAGAAAACTGATACACAGATAGGTTAAGTAGCTTACATAAGGTCATGCAACTGGCAACAAAGCCTGGAATAGAAGCCAGATTAGCAGCATTACAGAATGTTATTAAGGGGCTGGATGTAAGTTGGAACATGAAAGATATTAATCACCAGGGAAGATAAAGACAATTAGGAAGGGAAGTTCAAGTTCATGTAAGTCAAAGTTTGTAAGTAGGATGTGCAAAACTAGTTCAGTCTTGAGGGAGCCAAGATATTATCTAAGTATAAAATGAGAATGTAATTTATTTTCCAAATGGGGCCAGTCTGCAATTTATTTTCCAAATGGGGATGTGACTGCCCCATGCAAACTGAGACCCATGGTCAACCTGGTTGTGCCCCTTGACCAATTAGCAGAGAGACTTCATATCCTGAACTTGGTTCCAGCTTTGGTAATTGTGTAAGCAGGGCTGGCTCTTGCCTGGAGAATCCCAGGGATGGGGGAGCCTGGTGGGCTGCCGGCTATGGAGTTGCACAGAGTTGGACACGACTGAAGCGACTTAGGAGCAGCAGCAGGACTGGCGACCCTCCCTTGGTCTGAGCCAAGTGTAGAGGAGAAAAATAAGCTTTGGCTCTATTCTCTGGGTTTGGCTCAGTGTCTGCACTCCAGTTTAATTATCGTTGACAAGCTGACCTCCTGAACTTTGGACTTTGCCATTTGAGAGCTGTTTTTTCTTCCTTCACTCTTTTTCTGCATTAGTGAACTTCTATGGACACAAATCCTGACCTGCTTGAACTTATACAATACACTGGATCACTTGTGGTGTGAGCAACAACTGCAGAACTGACCTGCATGCTGCTTGACTCATGGAACTAGTCAGACCCTTCCTGCAGGGCCACAATTCTGTCTTTTGTGGAGTCCTCACTGCTGCTAGCTAGATCACCTCTTTGCCGCTTAATCAAAGTGATGATTTTTTATTTTTTAATATAGTGTGGTTATGGAACAAAAATGGAAAAGACTCCTGCATGGAGTGAGGACATTTTCCTGTAGTTGGGGAATGGAGATCGGAGAGTGGGTTATTCCTAACTAATTTTGAGCAGGAAAATGACAAGATGAAAGTAAAATAGATCTACTGAGATCTGTCAGATGGAATGCAGTGGAAGGCTGAGGACGGCAAATGGTCAGATGGACACATAACTGTCCATTCATAAAGTAATAGATGTTAATTCTATGGAGACGGTATTGGGAATCCAAGGACAACAGCTGGAAAGAGAACTAAAAAGGGAGAATTTTCAGAAAACTACAGCTTTCCCAAACCTGCAATGTGGCTTACAGTTCTTTGGCTTACAGTAAATGCTCTTATTGTTTCATGTTGTGTTAGACTGAGTAAGCGAGAAAGTTGCCAGTGTTTCTTCTTTGTCCTCCCCAAGAAAACATTGTGTTAGAGTGCATCTTCTATTCTTAATGTCTGTCAACCACATTTTACTCAGAATTATCTTCTCCAGTGCTAAGGGGTCCTTCAACTTCTTATCTTGAAGAGGTAGCTCACTAGAGGGCACAGGAAGGGGCTTTAAGTAGTGGTTTTGTCATCATGGCTGAGTGGGAACTGAATTTCCACCAATTTTCTTCTTCATGTGGTTCCAGGTTAGGAAAAAGAGAAATAGACACGAGATTTGTGAGGTAGAAGTGAAGCAGCAGCCACGCCTCTGCTCTGAAGGCCGGTGTTGAGTTAGCTGGGGAAGCCAACACGTGTCACTCCTCTGATAATGCACCTCCTTCTTCCAGCAACTCATGATAATCAGCTGCCTGTAGAGCAAGCCTTTGAGTGACCAGGAGTCTGGCATGGAAAAACTAACTTAAGTGAAAGTAAGGGTGATAATGGGCTTAGTTAGAAGACTCTTGAGAGCCTTGAGATCAAATCAGTCAATCCTATAGGAAGTCACCCCTGAATATTCATTGGAAGGGCTGATCCTGAAGTTGAAACTCCAGTACTTCGCTCACCTGATGCAAAGAGCTGGTTCATTGAAAAAGACTCTGATGCTAGGAAAGTTTGAAGGCCAAAAAAGAAGAGGGTGACAGAGGATGAGATGGTTAGATAGCATCACTGACTCAACAGACATGAATTTGAGCAAATTCTGGCAGGTAGTGAAGGACAGGGAACCCTGGCATGCTGCAGTCCATGAGGTCGCAAAGTGTCGGACAAGACTTAGCAGCTAAACAATGAGGAGTTGCTTTTAAGTGTGGGAGAGAACTTAGGGGAAGAATATTATCAGCTCAGGGCTTTTAAATGTCCGGTTCAATGTCTGGGAAGAAACCAGGAATATAGATGGCCCTGAAAGAAACCCTTATCTCCTATAGCCTTATGACTGAGCTTTCTGAGTATTTAATCCCAGGTCTAAACCTGCATGGGGCTGAATTATAGCACAGTGGAATTGCCAGTATCACAGAGTCTCTTAGGTTAAAGTTAAGGCATTTGTTTGGAAGAATGGTATCCTGGAAACTGGATTCACATGTGCAGATTCCAATAAATCTGGAGATGTTGAACCCCTAAATTTTCCTGAGCCTTTTTTACAGTGGAAGCAGCCTTTCTGTCTTCTCTTCCTGTCAGAATAGGTTAGTGTCCCCTTACCTGAAGTACCTGAAATGGACCCCAAAGATATGTTCCTTGCAGGGGACTATTGTTCCATGACAAGGCCCAATACTTAAGCCTTCATTGCTTCTAGACCTATAGCCAAATGCAAGTCCAGACGATGCCTAAGAGGATAAAGCACAAAGTGAGACCCGTGAGGACATGCAATATAAAGAAGAATGGCAAGGTTTGGCCAGTATATCCTGACAAGTAACCTGGGGAGAGAGAATTAGGAATGCGTTCCAAGTGTGTTGGGGGAATGTGGAAGGAATAGGATGTTAGGTTTGGATGGATTTGTTGATTTGGCTTACTAAGCAGTAATTCTGGGTTCAGCAAGTTATTTTGAGCCACTGCGTATCTCTCTAAAAGCCTGCTTGGTTGTTTTAAACTGTACCCCCAAATCTCCTATGGGATTGAAATGCCAAACTGAAAATGAAATCAAGTGGAAATGCCAGAACGTCCTTGGTATATTGTAGAGAAAGAAATCCAAAATCTTAGAGAGATCTTAATGCTGGCGTACATTTCTCCAGTAAGATCTGCTCATCTACCCTCTAACAGTGTTTCCCAAGAGGATCCATAAGACAATTCCTTCACCAAGGCTGTAATAACAAACAGTTGCGAGGAGAATATACTTTTAAGAGTTCTCTGGTAGCTCTTCTCTGAATTCCTGCCAGAAACAGGAATAAGCTTGGAAGAGAATCTTGAACTCAACATGAGAAAGCAGATGGTCAACACCTTGATTCCAGCCTGAGCAGAGAAGCCGCCCACCTTGTGCCAGACTTCTGACCTCAGAAATATGAGCTATTCAGTGAGTGTTGTCTTAAGCCAATAAATGTGTGGTCATTGTTAGGCAGCAGTGGAAAACTACTGCAGGTAGCAATGGTCAAGCAGAGGGCACTAAAACTCCCTCTCCCTAGGGAAATAGTTTATTAATAATAGCAATGCCACATTCGAAAGAGAACTGCAGAATTACTGTCACCATCAAGGACCTGAGATTGAGGGATGTAGGAGTGGTGATTCCTAACACAACATTTTTAGAAATTGAAGTGTAGTTGATTTACCATGTTGTGTAAATTTCGGATGTACAGCACAGTGAATAAATATATATAATATATGGCTTCCCTGATGGCTCAGCGGGTAAAGATTCCACCTGCAATGCAGGAGACACAAGGGACACAGGTTCGATCCTAGGGTGGGGAGGATGCCACCTGGATGTGGCAACCCACTCCAGTTTTCCTGCCTGAAAAAAAACGTGGAAAAAGAAGCCTGGAGGGTTGCAGTCCAAAGGGTCACAAAAAGTCAGACGTAACTGAGCAACTAGCTACAAGCACATGAGCCCTCACACACACACACACACACACAATTTAAAAATATTGAGTATAGTTCCCTGTGCAATACAGTAGGTCTTTGTTATAACGCAGTTAGTGTTTTCTGGCCTGTGATGAAAACTGATGATATTGAAGAAGGACAGGAGGCCATTGTAAACTTAGACGGTGAGCCCAGTGCACCTGCTGGTCTAGGCTGGTCTAGGCATCTAGGGATGGTTTCATTGCTATGGCAAACGGACCCATCCCATGTCATCTGGTATGCAGCTCTTTATCTGGCAAATGCTGTTTCACTCAAGTACCATCAGGAGTAGTTTTCTTTCAACTGGAAGAATTAGCAATACACCTTTATTGTTTTATAGTAACTCAGAGTTCTGTCAACTCTCAAATTCTGCCATAATCTTGCTGATAAGGACTTGCCTCAATTCCAGTCCACTGGGCATCACACTTCCTTTTACATCGATTATATTGTAATACATTGATCTGATGAGCAGGGAATAACAAAATCTATACTTCGCTGATTTAGACATTGAGGAAGTGGAAGGTAATCCCCCAGATTCCTTGTCAACTATTACTAGTTTCTTGTCACCATGGTAACACATTTCCACAAACTTAGGGGACTAAAAGCAAAACAAATTTGCTGTCTCATTGCTCTGGAAGTCAGAAGTCATGGAATCAAAGTGCTGAGAGGACTGTGTTCCTTTCAAATACTCCAGAGGAGCATCTGTTTCTTTGCCTTTTCCAGCAAAGGAAAAGTGAAAGTCACTCAGTCATGTCCTACTCTTGGCAACCCCATAGACTATATGGAATTCTCCAGGCCAGAATGCTGGTGTGGGTAGCCTTTCCCTTCTCCAGGAAATCTTCCCAACCCAGGGATTGAACCCCGGTCTCCTGCACTGCAGGCAGATTGTTTACCAGCTGAGCCACAAGAGAAGCCCTGGAATAATGGAGTGGGTAGCCTATCCCGTCTCCAGAGGATCATCCCAACCCAGGACTTGAACTGAGGTTGCCTGCAGTGCAGACGGATTCTTTACCAACTGAGCTATCAGGGAACCACAAGGGAAGCCCCTGGCTTTGGAAAACTACCTGCAATTATTGCCCCTTTTCTCCAGGATCAAAGCCACAGCATCTTTGAACTTCTTTCCTCCATCTCTCTCTGACCTTTGCTTCCATTATCACATCATCGACTCTGACTTCAACCCTCTATCTCTCTCTTTAAGAATCCTGTGATTATGTTGCATCTACCAGGATAATACAGTATGATTATCTCAAATTTCTTAATCACACTCGTAGTCATTTTATGTGTGAACATAGTCACAGGTTTGGAGCACTAGGATGTGGGCATCTTTGAGAGAACATTATTTTGTCTCCCACATACCTCACTGCAATTTCTTTGGTCTGAGGGTATCGGGACATCCTTTTCAAAGTGAAGGACAAGTTGCTGCTTCTGGTGCTTCCTACCACTAAGAAATATCCATAGTAACTGATGGGTCTCTTTGTATTTTGGAAGAAACATGTGTCTCATTGAGGTGTGGTACTACAACCATTTATAGAGTAAGCTGAAAGCTACCGATTTTTAAGACAAGAGAAAGTTCTATAATAGGTCCAGCTGGCAATGTGAACTGCCTGTCCTCCCAGATGTGTGTGTGGTCACTTTAGCGACCCATGGCCCATAAGGTCTCACACAAGGATGCCTTTGGAAGGCTCTCACAGGCAGATCACACTGCAGACCCTCAAGGTTTTGGAACACCTTTATGTTACTGTCTGTAGATGGTAATAATCATTTTGAAAGACTATTTCTGGCTTGCTCTTGAGCCCTGGGAAAGACTGAATGCTTGGCCATGAACCACCTAATTACCATGTGACCTAGGATGCCTGTTATTAAATGCATACTATTGAAACACCATGAGTAATTTGGGTATTTACATCAGCCCTTTATCATAAAATGGAAAAGGTGTATATAATATTGGGCTCATGCAGATCTTGAGGGTGCGGGTGTGGCCTGGATGGTCAGGTCTCATTCTTTTGCTGTTTCTTCCTCCCTCTCAATGTGTATTTCTAGTCTTCGGGAGAGTTCCCTATGATCAATTGATTGAAGAAGCAAAAAGGACAGAGGGGGAACAAAATTCTTTCAGCGGGCATAACTTCAAGCAGTGCAGCTGGATTTTGCCTGGAAGGAGACATGGCCAGCGGGCTGCACCTACAGATTCCTGTACAGTATCAGCTGGTTTGGTCACCTAATCAGAGGTTTAGAAGAAACACAATTTGAAATTGGTGACGAGAAGTCTGGATAAACTTCAGGCTGCTTCGTCTTTCCCAATTAGCAGAATTTGTGAAGATATTTGTATGTCATGTGAGTGGTCAGGAAAAACAGCTTCGGCAGGCGAGGGTGTGACTGAGTGGAGAAGGTGGCCTCTTCTCTGGGCACCTGTCAGTCAGCCTCCCAAGCCCCCCTGCCCTTACCTAGTGGATTCACTGATGAGGCGGCCAGGGTGGAAAGGCTAAAAGTTGGACGTAAACTCACCCAGGCGGACTTTCGTCCATCAGAGTGAGTGCTGCATTTCTGAACATTCAACCTGCCAGCAGGTGACACTGCCTCTAAGCCCATGATTAGGTGCCCTTTTTTTGTATCCTCTTATAAAAATCAATGAAAACTGACTGCAACCCAATGGAGGCAAGACTGCTAATGGCCCAAATCCTTCAGGAATGAAGGTTCGGATCACCCTACCAAGCACAGAACCAGAAGTGTCCGAGTTGGTTGCTCAGGGCAAAGGAAATATGGAATGAGTGGTGAAGACGGTGGTTCTAGAAACCATATTTGGGACTTCCCTGGTGGTCCAGTGGTTAAAACTTCACTTTCCAATGAAGGGGGTGCACGTTTGATCCCTGGTTGGGGAACTAAGACCCTACAGCATAAAACAGAGGCAATATTGTAACAAATTCAACAAAGACTACTAAAAAAATAAAAACCATATTTAATCATGTGACAGGTTACAGAAATAAGGACTGTGATATTTAAGAATATATCTTTCTTGTTCTGATATGAATTTATTTTCTGTATTAACCAGCTCAATTCTTTTTCCTCCTCTGTCTTGCATCTCTACAACCTAAAGTGACATATGTTAGTGGTATCAATTTTATATCTCACTATGTAGTTACAACATATCAAAGGTGAGTAGTGAGTGGGTCATATCTGGAGGGGGAATGAGCATTCTCAAAGTTGAATAAAGGGCCTTGTATCCTCTTTGGGAAATGAAATTGCATGTTTTTAGGACACGACTGAAGTGACTTAGCAGCAGCAGCAGCAGTTTTATGAGGGATAGGTGGGAAAAGTTAGCTAAAGCACCATGTTTCTCTTTTGTTTATTTGGAAATTAGGTATGATTAAAAGATGAGTGTGTGAATGCCAAGTTGATGAGGGATAAATGCTAGTGGCCATGTATTGTTCAAATTAGTTAAGCTGAAAAGATCTTTTCCACAATTTCCTTCCCTGTCTTTACTTGGTTAATGTTGGCCACAGGAAAAATTTGTTCAGTGTTTGGGAAGTGGAGGTAAAGCAGCAACCACTTTTCGGTGCTCTGAAGGTTGGTGTGAGACCCCAGGAACTATGAAAGGCTGTGCACTCATTACCGATCTGCAGGCCCACCTCTTGTTAGCGTGGGGCATTGGCCAGCCTGCACCTTGTCTCTTTGCTACATGAGTCTCTCCAGCTTCTCAGTGTCCTGGACCGTATGTGCGGTTCTGTCATGGAGGAGTCAGGTTTTCCTTAATACCATCCACATCACTCAAGTGGGGGGCTCTGAAATGTGGGTGCAGATACGAGGTGGTCCTCATGGAATCTAGTGTGCTGTTGTAAGCTGGCTAGCCTAGAGTGGCTTCAACCCTGAACCAGACACAGAGGTGTTAGCCTTGCATAGACAATTCCACCCACTCCCATAACAACAAATCCTTTATTTTAATCTCATGGTTTGAATCTGATCAAACTCTGACTGCTGCTGCTGCTGCTAAGTCACTTCAGTCGTGTCTGACTCCATGTGACCCCATAGACGGCAGCCCACCAGGCTCCCCCTGTCCCTGGGATTTTCCAGGCAAGAACACTGGAGCGGATTGCCATTTCCTTCTCCAGTGCATGAAAGTGAAAAGTGAAAGTGAAGTCGCTCAGTCGCTGACTCTTCGCGACCTCAGGGACTGCAGCCTACCAGGCTCCTCCATCCATGAGATTTTCCAGGCAAGAGTACTGGAGTGGGGTGCCACTGCCTTCTCCCTGACTGCTGCAGTTTGAATAAATGAATAAAGAACTCTCAGCCTAAGTTTAGAGATAACACCTGTTGTATTCTATTCAAAAGGGGAAAGCTTAGGAAATGTGTTGGGAGGGAGGGAATAATGTTGACGCTGAGAGAGACAGCAGTAACCCAGGTGTAAGGAGTCAAATGGAGCATGCATACATATACACAGGAAATTGAAATTTAATGTTGAGATTCTCAGGGCCAGTTCCAGGTTTGGATAAGAAATATCTTATTCCAGATTGGGTCATGAGGACTCAGGAAGTAGTATGATGAGGACACAGCTGGCCAGAAACAGGGCAATTTGAGAAATGATGACAATAAATGCAAAGTATTAAAAATTTCAAGTATTTTAAAATCTACACATTACGTCAATAAAATAAATACTGTTTACTATTGGACAGTGCTTGGAAACTAATGCATTACTTCAAAAAGTGATAAATAGAAGAAAACAAATCAAGGATTTTATCCTGGCTTTTCTATGTAAACTGTACCAGTGGGTAAATAAATAGTGAGTAGGGGAATAATTCTTTATGACAGTCTTTTCAGCTAATCAGTGAAGAAGAAATGACACATTTAGGATATGACTATTTTGTGACCTCTAATGAATTAATGGAGGTAGGCATCAACCACCACTGGCATCACAAGAGGATACATCCAGATGAAATATGCATCACCATCTATGAATGTTGTAGCTACAGATACTTCATACCAGCGGTGCCAACTATCAATTTATAGTAAATAATGAGTTTACTGAAAACTATAAAAATCATTTTAATATAATTTATAAAACTAAATTTATAAAAATTTAAATGGTAAATTAAAAACAATGAAAAACAGAAAAATGGGAAAACTATACAGAAGGATGAACTCAGTAAGATTAAAAAAAATCTGGAAACGGTGGGACAAATGACCTAGTTTCTACAAAAATAAAGGAAACAGAAGTAAAGGGGAAACCTGCAGATTAAAAGAGACAATGTAAAGTTGCTTAAGTAATCAGCATACAATTGCAACAGATAAATATTATGGTATGTAAATTAAACCTCTGTGCAGTTGGTTTAAAATATTAAAAGAATGAAAAATCATGTTAATCAATGACTAGGTCTTATTTGGATCTTAATTCAATGAAATAAACATTAAATAGGAATTTATATTTAATGCATAATTAGAAATTTAAATATTTTACAAGGTATTTGATATTAACACATTTAAAAAATTTTATTCTGTATGACAAAGATATTATAGCCATGTTAAAAAAAATGAAGAAAAGGGAATCCTTATCTTTTAGAAATGTATACTGAAAGAACTTCACTGGCAATCCAGTAGTTAAGATTTCAAATTCCAATGCAGGGGGTCCAGGCTCAATCCCTATTTGGGAAGCTATGATCCACACATGCCTATTGGGCGAAAAACCAGAACATGAACAGCAGAAGCAATATTTTAACAAATTCAATAAAGACTTTAAAAATGGTCCACATTAAAAAAAATCTTTAAAAGCATGTATACTGGAAGGTGAAATGTTTAAAAGTTTGATTTCTAAAATTTAAAATGTATGGGCTGTTACTGTCCTGTGCAATTCCAGAACATCATGGAGAGTGAGTGCAAAGTGGCATTGATTTTTAAGAGATTTCAGCAGGAAACTTCTTTTTCTGAGATTTAAGGACTTCATAGGCTCCTCATAGCTCAGCTGGTAAAGAATCACCCGAAAAGCTGGAGACTCCCATTCGATTCCTGGGTCGGGAAGATCCCCTGGAGAAGGGATAGGCTACCCACTCCAGTATCCTTGGGCTTCCCTTGTGGCTCAGCTGGCAAAGAATCCACCCGCAATGCAGGAGACCTGGGTTTAATCCCTGGGTTGGGATGATTCCCTGGAGAAGGGAAAGGTTACCCACTCCAATATTCTGGCCTGGAGAGTTCCATGGACTGTATAGCCCGTGGGGTCACAAAGAATCAGACACGACTGACCAACTTTGACTTTCACTCACTTTGACTTTAGGCTCCTCAGGTGTAGCCTGCAATTTCACACTCACACCAGTAGGCAAGATTCAGCCCTGCTGTGCTGGCTTGGTTGTGATGAGTCCTGTGTCCTCTGTCTCAAGGCCATTCTCCCACCTATTAATGGAAAGATCCATGACTAGTTCAGTTTGTATCTTAAAAACAGCACACATATCACCCCAAATAGAGACCTAGATCAAAATACACAGTAAAGAAAATAAACACATCATTTATTCAGAGTCACCTTATTTCCTCTTTGAAGCATTTTCTTAATTTGGATAACAGCTAGGATGTTCAGTCATTTACATTTTAGAAGTGTGTGTGTGTGTGTGTGTGTTTTAATTGGTCTTAAGTAGGATGTGAATTTTGTCAAGAAAAAGTTATATTTTAGTGTACTTAGTTGATGCATGATTGGAACTGCATAAGTGTAACTGAATTTATATCAAAGAAGTAGGTAATTTTATGATCATTAACAACAGTTGTAGCCATGCAGGCCAAGACAATGATATGGATAATTAAATATCATGCTTCCGCACACAAAGTGATTCCCATGAAGAAGTCAGGGAAAATGCCTTGCTCCATGTAGAGTGTTATACATTTGAATACTTAAGGAAAAGAGATGAAGACTGAGTACCTTCCCATGAGGCTTGAGGGATTTTGTGCTGAGGGACATCTCATTGGATAAAACAATGGCATTGGTCTTGCCCTAAACTGCATCATAATTTTCTTTCAGGTTACCTGGTGTGTGGAGCTATGGGGAGGGTCGTGTCAAGTGTATGGTTATGTGAGTTAGAGTCCAAGTCTGGCACATTGAATAGGCAGAATAAACAGTGGCCTGAGAGATACACAGAAAGAAGGAAGGAAAGAAGGGAGTAGAGGAGGAAAGAAGGAAGAGGAGAAAGAGATGGAGACAGTTACAAAGTCATGGCCCCAAAGAACACTGCGAGAGAGACTTTGAACCCAAAGCTTCTATCACTGCCCCACAGAAGCAGGACCAAGACAGCTAGTCTCTTTCCAAGAGAAGGCTGAGGTGACACGTTATAGCCCCAGACAGCTCAGAGAGAATCATACGGTGTTTCTCCTGACCTTGGTCTCTAGAGCTAATCACTGGCCCGATGGAGTTTGGCTACAGCTTCCCTGTCTGTCCCAGCTCCTCTGTGCTCACCCCCTGGTCCACGCACTGGCTTATCACAGTGTCTTATTACCTATACGTCCCATTCTTGCTTTTGTTCTCCTCCAAGTGGGAGAGGTAGGAGGCCTGGATGATGAAGGGCATGGAACCTTTCTTTGGCTATTGATCAAATCCTGTAACTCTTGAGGATTGGATTCTTCTAGAAGTAAGATGAACTCTTGGGTTCTTCATCTCTTAAAAAACGAAGTTGGCACTAGAGATGGCTTAGGAGTCGTATAAGGTTTAAAAATAGAGTGTAATATCTCTAAGATGTTGTCCTTAATCTATTCAGCTCACACATGCCTCCCTTCTCTAAAGTCCTAAAGTGGTTATCATTCTGTGCCATGCAGTCTCTCGGTTGATTGTATATATTATCTGGTAGTGTTCACTAATTTTTTCTTATATAGAACTCTTGTTTCTGCAAATAGATTGTATAATCCTTGGGTTTAGCAAATATGTCTCCTGCTTCCTCATATCCCCCACACATCAGCTCTTTCCAAATCTCTGCACTGAGGTAACTCCCTAGCCTCTTTGTCTTCTCCTTCGCTTCTAATTTAGAAATGCTTAGCTTGCAATGTTTCATAGCTTACCATGGTTTTCTGTTTTGTTTTGTTTTTGCTGCACTGTGCAGCATATGGGATCTTAGTTCTCCCACTGGGGATTGAATTTGTGCCCCCTGGGTTGAAAGTGCAAAGTCTTAACCACTGGACTTTAACCATGGTTGTCTTAATAGAGTAGGACACTCGGTTCATATCTAAATCCTGGGAATTAAGTTTTACCATTATCCCCATTTCTGTAGAAAGTTGAGCCTCAAAAGCAAAAAGATTTTACCCCCAGTATCTATTTACCTAGTTAAGTGGTACAGTTGGAAGTTGAATTATAGCCTTTCCTTTAAAAGTTGTGTTTCAACCATTTGTCTTGCCTTACTGTGAAAGCAAAGGAAAATAGGTAAGAAGGCATCAAGGAATTTTCCCTGTATATTAAGTTGTTGTGACTGAGTGGAAGCAGTGTTTTAAAATACTTGCCAACAAGGGTCTTTATTGAATTCTTAAGAAATGTGAGAGGAATATATGAGACACTGAAGAGTATTCGGTGAAGTTTAAACAGCATTCTCACCTTTGAGGTGATGCCCCTAGGCCAGGATGCCCCTAGCATCTCAGTCTCTAACCAACATGGCTGTGAGTGTGATAATGTGTCTTTCATCCCATGACCTCAGCCATCAGGAGCACAGATAACACCACGCAAGAAGCAAAAGGGCTTCTGAGAGACAAGACTGACTTTTAAAAATCATGTACTAGTTCCATGAAGTGTTTTCAGAGTCCTTACAGTCTTTCTACTTGCTCGTAACTTTAATAAACTGACCACAGTCTCACAGCAGAATAGAAATAAACAAGATAGTGAAACTGTAGGCAGCACTCGTTTAGAAACAGGCAAGACAATCAATGGCAAGAGTTGACTGCATGACAGTAAAAGATGGGGAAAAAAGTAATACAAGATGACAGTTCAAAACTCCAGTAATTCAGAGTCACTCACAAAAAGGCCTCAGTGTTAGAGACCTGTGACCTTTTTATAAACGTGAAAGTTACTCATCTGCTCATCGGTCCTGCCACTTATTCATTAATTTAACAAGTATTTGTGTTACACACATTGTTGCAAGTCTGCTCCTATTGAAGATGGGTAGGTGCTTCCCTGTAGGTCAGATGGTAGAGAATCTGCCTGCAAAGCAGGAGACCTGGGTTTGATTCCTGGGTTGGGAAGATCCCCTGCAGAAGGGAATGGCTACCCACTCCAGGATTCTTGCCTGGAGAATCCCATGGACAGAGGAGCCTGTGGGCTACAGTCCATGGGGTCACAAAGAGTCAGACACAACGGAGTGACTAAGACTAAACTAAACCCATGGTCCCTGCTTCTACAGCGCTCAGAGTCTATTTGGGGCAAGAAGTAAGTAAACCAACAATAAATTTAGGGGAAATGGTGACTAAAAGAAGAATCAATTCATTGGGTGCCTTGGGAGCACAGAGAAACCGTATCTCACTAGTTAGTGGGCAAGAGGGCAGGAAAAGAGGGGAGGAAACTGGTAAGAAGGGGTATTGTCAGGTAAGGAGATGAATCTTGCTCTACACGAGAATCAGGACTGCAGAGAGGATGCACAGACCAAGTCACAGTAGTGACAGCCTGTGATCCATGTGGAAAGCTAAACAGGAGCAAAAGCAAAGAGCAACATAGGAGACGCAGCTCTTCTCAGGGTGTATCTAAGTGTTTTCTTGGATTTGTCTTGGCAGAGTCTTTCAGCCATGGGAAAGTAACTACATTAATCAAGATCTGTGCCTTCTTTAAGGCCAGTGGCTCAGACAGTAAAGAATCTGCCTGAGATGTAGGAGACCCAGGTTCAATCCCTAGGTCAGGAAGATCCCCTGGAGAAGAGAATGGCTACCCACTCCAATATTCTTGTCTGGAGAATTCCATGGACAGAGGAGCCTGGTGGACCATAGTCCATAGTGTCGCAGAGTCAGACTCGCCTGAGCGACTAACGCGTTCACTTTTGAACAGAATTGGCCGCCTGGGTAGACTGATAGGAAAATGTCTCTAAGAGTAGTTCTGCTTCCATGTCTGAAATCCGAATGGTAATGATTCCTTAAAATATTGAAATCCTTTGTTCAGATTCACTACATTCTGGTATGTTTAACATATTAATATAGGAGTAGTAGTTAATGCAGCCACTAATTTGATTTATCAAACCCCTGAGGTAATGGAATGGCTAGCAGGCATATCTTGGTAGTCATATGTGTGTGTGTGTGTCTGCGTGTGTGCAGGAACATGTGCATGTAGGGAGAAATCGGGGGGAAAGTAATGGTTCTTATCAGGGATGCTACTATCAAAGATTCTGGTAGGGCTTCTGAGCAAATATGAGGACTTGAAGCTGACTGCTAGTGAGGACTATAATTAAAAAAAAAAAAAAAGAAAAGGAAGACACAGAGGAGAGAAGAGATGAACTGTCAGCATGAGCCACACACACTTCACACACTTCACGTGTGCTTGTCATTTCCAGGCAGGGGTTCAGGTTAGTTCAGTACCCTGCCAGGGAAACCTCACTCAGTCCACATGATCTTTGCCTCTCACCATCATCATCAAGGAGGAAGAGAGACTTACAGAAACTCATCTCTGCAGCCCTCACCAGCACACACATCGTCATGGATATTGGTCAGCACATGGAATCCAGGGCTTCTTGTCTCCAAACTCTGATTTCCATAAGGGTCTGCACCTGGCCTATTCTCTCTTTTTTTCCATTCTGCCCAACTCTTAAACCCCTCCCTCTGTGCCCTCAGTAACTCAGGATGCAGGCCTAGCAAAAATCCTCTGTTTCCACAACCCCTTCTCTGAACTTCTTCTCACCTTATTTCTTCCAATAAAGGGTTTTCCAACCTCAATGCTGTGGACATTTGGCCCAGACAGTTCTTCGTGGGGGGAGGCTGTCCTGTGAGTGGTGGAATATTTCAGCATACCTGGCTTTCATCCACTGGGTGCAGGTGGATAAAATTCCCCACCTCCAGACCTTGCCAGCCGCCCCTGGGGGAGGGAAGCTGGGTGGTGTAAAATCATCCCCCCTGAGAACCCTTGCTAAAAGAACTGGCTCCCTTCCAAAGATACTGCCTCTTTGGAAACACTCTCAAGGTGGAGCTGCTCTCTTTCCCTACCCATCCCCTGGCTTGGCTCTCCTGTGATTCCAGCCGAGGTGGGTTCTTCACTACTTCCTGTCTCATCAGTCCATTCTCCTTCCTTTGCCCCCACCCTGCCAGGCGTTTTAGCTGGGACTATCGTGTCATTAGATTACATCAGCCTCTATTCCTCACTGTGGTTTCATCTATGGATCTTATATCATTTCCCCCTCATTTTTGATTGCTCCTGGCTCACTGTACTATTTGCAAGCTCGGAACATACAAACATGATTATTCCCGTCTGCTGGCCTTTAGTATCTTGGATTCGTCACCAGTGATCTTGTCCTTCACCTTCACTCAGCTTTTCATTCTGTGGATACATCCTAGACACTGTAATGACCAGGACTTGCAGCTCCATGAACTCAGAGCTTTCTGTTCTTTCCAATTCCTGCCTTGTACCTTCCCAACCTACTCACCGTAATACCCTGAGTTACTTCTGGTTTCCGAAGAAGCAGAGAGTTAAGTGGAAGTAGAAAGGCAGAAGGCTTACTGAGAAAACACAAATGAAAGAAGGAAGAGGGAACTGGGGGATGGTGGGAGCGCCTTCAGTGTGCAGGGTGGGCCCTGTGGAGGAGGGAGGAGATGAAGCTAGGCCAGGACAGCTCTTAGACTACAGTGGAGGCCTAAGAAAACATTAGCAGACCTGACGGGGGGGTCTCAGAGGCAGAGCTGTCTGTTAGGAGATCTGGGTCTGTCTTGCTGGCTCTGGTGTCCTCGGTCCCTGAGTGGGAGCCCATCTTGGGCAGCTGGGCCCCTGTTCTCGGGGCAGTTACGCTCCCCGTACTTTGAGATCCAAAGAGTGCCTTCTCCTCCCCGGAGACCCTGTTCTAACACTCCTCATTCTTCTCTCCTGATCCTCACTTGGGAACCCTTCTGTCTCAGTCAGTAAAATGCTCTCCTTCAAAACACCTGACTCACCCTTCATTCTTCCCTGTCCCTTACTCCCTGCATCTGTCAGGGATCCCTGTCAGCTCTTTCTTCAAAACATCTGCGGTCTGGCCTGTTTTCACCACCTCTCCTGAGACCACTCCGGTTCCAGCTCCTCCCCACCTAACCTGGGTATATGGTCTCGCTTCCTAAATGGTCTACCTGTTTCTATACTTGCTGATAGTCTGTTCTCAACATGGGTGATCTATCTAAAACAAACTAAAATTATATCATTCTCTATGCAAACGCTTGCAGTGACATTTCAGTCAGACAGTAAGCCAAAGTCTATACAGTGACCAGTAAACCCTGTTTAACCTGCCTGCCCAATCTCCACCCCGCCATGAGCCCCCTGACCTCAGATCTCCGTGTTTTCCTCTGCTAAAGCCACCTTTAGCCTCCTTACTGTCCCTTGACCTTGGCAGAAGCGCTTCTTTCCTAGGCTCCTGCACTTAGCTCCACTGCCCAGGCCCCTCTTCACTCCCCTCTCTTAGCTGCTGTTCAGTCCCTGAATCTGATCTCTTTGCAGCCTCAGACTACGCACACCAGGTGTGCTCTATCCTCCACCGTCTCCCGGAGTTTGCTCAGATTCACGTCCACTGAGCCGGTGATGCTCTCTAACCATGTCATCCTCTGCCTCCCTCTTCTACTTTCGCCATCACTCTTTCCCAGCGTCAGGGTCTTTTCCAGTGAGTTGGCTCCTCCCATCAGATGGCCAAAATATCGGAGCTTCAGCATCAGTCCTTCCAGTGAATATTCAGGGTTGATTTCCTCTAGGACGGACTGGTTTGATCTCCTTGCAGTCCAGTGAACTCTCACAAGTCTTCTGCAGCACCACAATGTAAAATAAACAATTCTTTGGTGCTCATACTTCCTTATGGTCCAACTCTCACATCCATACATGACTACCGGAAAAATCATAGCTTTGACTATATGGTCCTTTATCAGCAAAGTGATGTCTCTGCTTTTAATATGTGGTCTAGGTTTTTCATAGCTTTTCTTCCAAGGAGCAAGCATCTTTTAATTTTATGGCTGCAGTTATTTTCCACAGTAATTTTGCTACTGCTAAGTCACTTCAGTTGTGTCCGACTCTGTGCGACCCCATAGACAGCAGCCCACCAGGCTCCTCCGTCCATGGGATTTTCCAGGCAGGAGTACTGGAGTGGGGTGCCACTGCCTTCTCCGCAGTAATTTTGGAGCCCAAGAAAGAAATTTTGGAGCCCACTTTTTCCTTCCTGTCTACAACACCATCACGGATATCTGGGTCATTAAGACCTTTTTCTGTGTTCATTTGTGTATTCATGCCATCTCTTAATCTCTTCTGCTTCTGTTAGGTCCTTACTGCATCTGTCCTTTGTTGTGCCTGTCCTTCCATGAAATGTTCCCTTGGTATCTCTGGTTTTCTTGACGCGATCTCTAGTCTTTCCCACTCTGTAGTTTTCCTCTATTTCTCTGCACTATTCGTTTCAGAAGGCCTTCTTATCTCTCCTTGCTGTTCTCTGGAACTCTGCATTAAGTTGGGTATATCTCTCCCTTTCTCCTTGGCCTTTCCCTTCCTTTAAGTCAGTGCTTAAATGTCGCCTTTCCCTGGCCTGCCAGACCACTCTTCTTTACATCACCATCACCCCTCCAAAGCAAATACTCCTCCTCTTGCTGTACTTATTCCTTTTCCATAGCACATACCACTGTCCAATACATTATATAATTTATTTATTTTGTTTATCATTTATTATCTATCTCTTGTTTGCTGACAATGTAAACTCCAGGCTAGCAGATACCACCACTTTCTTATTCGCTGATGCACCCCAAGCACCTGGAACATTTCCTGGCAAACAAAACTCAACAGATACTTGTTGAATAAATAAAGAATGAATGAAGACGTGTTTGGCCAATTTACAAATCATGCCTTATTTCATGTATTCCTGTGACTCTGGGTTCTGTACGGTAAGTGTCCTTAAGGCTTTATGAGGGCATTATTCATCTGTATTTCTACTGAGTATCAATTAAATATGTTGAACTGTTCTTATGGACATCAGTAATTGAAAACAGAATTTTGCCAAGTATCAGCAAAACGAGCACAGTTTCCCCTTCTGTCAAGATAAATAGCATCTAGTTTTATGCCTGGAGAAGACAGATTTGTATCTGGAAGAAAATTTATCTTCGTTTGAATTTAAACAATTATTCAGGAAATTCTGCCATCCCCTTTGTTTTATCATTCACTTGCTATTTATTAAAAGTCCATCATGGGTGCATCACTTTTTTAGAATAATCCCCAGCCTCAGGGTGATATTAGGATCAGGGTTAGGAATTGGAATGAACAGATGCCAGATCTTTCTCCTGGGTGCCCATTTATGCCTGTGTGATTTATTCTGAGCAGAAATATAAAGCTAAGGCACATTTTAAATAGTGCGTGCTGTGTGTGCTTAGTCGGATCCTACTCTTTGCAATCCCATGGGCTGTAGCCCACTAGGCCCCTCTGTCCATGGGATTCTCCAGGCAAGAATACTGGAGTGGGTTGCCATTTCCTTCTCCAGGGGATCTTCCCTACCCAGGGATCGAACCCAGGTCTCCTACACTGCAGGCAGATTCTTTACCAGCTGAGCCACAAGGGAAGCCCATGGTAAATAAGGAGAAAAGTATTTTTGCCAATAGACATGTACTTTTGGGGCTTCCCTGGTGGCTCAGACAGTAAAGAATCTGCCTGAAGTGTGGGAGACCTGGGTTCGATCCCTGGGTTGGGAAGATCCCCTGAGAACAGAAAGGCTACCCACTCTGGCATTCTGGCCTGCAGAACTCCATGGATTATATAGTCCATGGGGTCACAAAGAGTCGGACACGACTGAGCTACCTTCACTCATTCACTCAAAGACAGGACTTCTCGGCATATACAAGCCTAAGCATAAAAGGGAAGAAACCATCTTTTTGTTCAAATGTAGTTTTGTCAACTGCTTGCCTACCTCTGGCCCCCAGGCTTCCCTGATGGCTCAGCTGGTAAAGGGTCCACCTGCAATGTAGCAGACGTAGGAGACATGGGTTCTATTCCAGGGTCGAGAAGGTCCCCTGAAGGAGGGAATGGCAAACCACTCCAGTATTCTCCTCAGTGTGGACAGAGGAACCGGGTGGGTTACAGTCCATGGGGTCAGAGTCAGATATGCCTGGCGAGACCTAGCAGACACATACACACCTTTGGCCCCTAAAGGAAAACAATGCTGTGCCTCCTCTGGTGATGATTTGAATAGCTCGTCGTGGGTCCAAAAATTGGACCTACTATTTTAAAGTGTGATGTTTTAAATCTGGTATTTCTAGAAGTGTCAGAAGAGTTGAGTGTATTGTGGTCACGTGATTATTATTTTTGGGTTATTTTTGAACGTTGCCAGAACTACATCTTACTCCTTACCCCCTCCACCCAACCTTTCTATGTGAACTTAATTTCACTCTTTTGAAGTGTGATATACTTATTGGAAACATTTAAAGCTATAAAAATACTCACTGCCTCTTAAAGAGGCAAAAGCACTGGTCCTCAGGAACTCTGCCTGTCGCTTCCTCTGAAGGCTTTGGCTGACACTGAGAAGCTCCTAGAAAAGGAGGGTCCTTTGCCCCAAGCAGAGGGGGCATCTTGGATAGATCCATCAACACAGGCTCACAATCCTGATTAATTTCCTAAGAAAAAGAACTCCTGCCACTGTTGGAATTTTCCAGATATGATAACTGGACATCGTATCTGCCTGAACACTTCACTGCTGCAAAGGAGTCTTCCCTGTTTCCTGCCCAACCTGCCAGGAGCCATTCTTAGTTGTCAGGGTGAATTTCAAATTCACGCGGGAACAAGGAGGCCTTGGCTAACGTGCATTCATGTACTGTGACTGGTGATGTTCTGCAGATGGTCTCTGGAAGGCAGGCTAAAGAGAGATGGGTCTCCTCCCATCAGTCTGTGCTCTGGCTTCCCAGAACTCCTCCCTGAAACATTACCACACGGCTCAAGTGCAGCAGCCAAGGTTGTGCTGTTTTGCTGGATGTAAATAATTGTTTCGGAAAATGTTACACATCCTTCTAAAGCTATGATCCTGAAAAAGGATAATGGAAATGTATGGTACAAAGAGGATGATTGCATTTGCAAATACGAGTGAAATGATGGGAGCTTTCTTTGTGGTTACAGAGTGGGGCGGTCAAGGGGTAATTACCCATTCCTGTCTGAAACTGAGAACTCATTTCCCATAGCTGGAGTCAGCCCACTCTTCCAGAAGTTGGGAAAGGGAGGAAGGGAGTGGAGGTGTTTTCCAGCTCATTTATTTTATATCACAACAAGCTGGTGTTGCTAATGATAACTTAGATGGGAAAGAGAAAGTGAAAGTGAAAGGTGTGAGCTTGGCTTTGACATTACAGTGTTTATCCTTGCCTTGTTAGGAAACATTAGCTTCCCTGGGGGCTCAGACAGTAAAGAATCTACCTGTAATGCAGGAGACCTGGGTTCGATCCCTGGGTTGGAAAGATTCCCCCGGAGGAGGGCATGGCAACCCACTCCAGTATTCTGGCTTGGAGAATCCCAGGGACAGAGGAGCCTGACGGGCTACAGTCCATGGGGTCACAGAGTCAGACACGACTGAGTGACTAAGCGTAGCACAGCACAGTGTTACTGAATCTTGGTAGATGGTTAGATTGGTCCTCCATTGTCTTGGTAACAGAAATGGAGTGACCTGGTTAAAAGAGCTAGGGCCTCGGGCTTGGATGACTCCAGGTGCAGTCCTGGCTTTACTCACATGTGGTTGTGACCAATTCTCCTTCTTAGAGTCTCAATTCTTAGCTATCGCATGTATAATATTAATAACTATCTCATAAGTATTTAGGAGAATTACCTTTTCAAAAGGCATTAAAAACCTGGAGAACAATGGCTCTACTTGGTTAAATTCTCCATAAATGTAGTTTGTATTACTTTTTAATGTAGAAGGAATGATGTAATAATTCAAACAGTAAATAATATAAAATTATTTGTCTTATATTAATTTACCTTACTAACTCCGAGTTTGACCTTTTCGGACAGTCTAATGCCATTTTTACAATGTGTGGAATACCATTCCTTGCGATATCCTCGAATGGCATGTTGTTAACCTTGCTCTCTACAAAATCCAAATGAACCCTGATTTGTGTCACTTGCTAATATTTGGAGTATAACTGTTTCCACCCTGGCTGACTTCCTACTTCTAGCATTTTAACAGCCATCTCTCAAATGCCCTGAATATTAACCACTGCCTCTCGTGAGCCTGTACAAGTCAGTACACCCTTGAGATATTCCTCTGGGAGGTGAGAAACCTCAGACACGTTTTATTTTCTTACAGGATCATGCAATTCCCAAACTCAGAGTTAGAGTGGGAATTGACACTTTTCTCATCTAGTGGCTTGTTCTTACTCTGTTCTCTTTGCCTCAAGTTATCCGGAATCATAAGGTGCTCAGTCGCTTCAGTCGTGTCCGACTCTTTGCAGCACTGTGGACGGTAGCCCGCCAGGCTCCTCTGTCCATGGGATTTTCTTGGCAAGAGTAGTGGAGTAGGTTGCCATGCCCTCCTCCAGGGGATCTTCCAACCCACGGATCGAACCCACATTTGGGTTGCATCTCGCATCGCATTTACTGCTGAGCCACTGGGGAAGCCCACCTGAGGTCATAAAGGTGGGTTGATAGATAGAAAATGAGAAAGCTACTTTCATATGGAAATAGCAGTGTTACACCAAAGAGCATAAAAATACTCATTTCCCCACACGTACATGTCAATACTCGATCATATCAAATTTACATTTTGTTGTTTGTTAATCTTTGGGAATAAAAGTATACATTTTTGCTACAAGCCATGTAACTTCAATAACTGATGTGAAAGCAAAATAATATAAGCCCTCCTTCTGTTCAAGCATTAAGTGAAGTAAGAAAAATATGTCTCTGTTTAAGCAGGGAATCAATTTTAATTAAAAGTGAACTCTGAAGTAAGTCATTCAGACCTAAAAATGCTTTTTTGGGGGTAAAGGCTCTATGCTGTAAATTGTTCTCTTTGTTAGTAAGAAAAGCCAGCGTTACAAAATATGTAAGACTTGGCGAGCTAAGGAAAGAACGTGCCTAATAAGTAATCCAACTGAGACAAAGTAAGGCTGAAAACTTGGATCTGCACAGTTACAGTTGGCAGATTTCTTGTACAAACTTTCCCTTTAAACCAACGTAAAGAGGTAAAGACTCTCTTGTGCGTGCGTGTGCGTGTCCTAAGTCGCTTCGGTCGTGTCTGACTCTTCATGACGCTGTGGACTGTAGCCCGCCAGGCTCCTCTGTCCATGGGATTTCCCAGGCAAGAATCCTGGAGTAGGTTGCCATTTCCTCCTCCAGGGGATTTTCTTGACTCAGGGATTGAACTTGCACGCTCTGCATCTCCGGCATTGGCAGGCGGGTTCTTTACCACTGAGTAGGGTTGTTTGGAAACCCTACTCACTAAGGTTCAAATAAAATGTTCTTTTCCAAAAAGCTTTCCATAACCTCTCCACCTCTCTATTTTTCTAAATTACCTTTACTGATTGGCTTTTTCTGAAGATGTAGGATGTTATGGTCCGGATGGTAAGAGTTCAGACACTGGAACTAATTACCTATTTTTTTTTAATTGAGATATAATTGTCACAGAATATTAGTTTCAGGTGCACAAAATAATGATTCAGTACTTTTATATGTTGTGAAATGATTACTACAATAAGCCTAGTTAGCATCTATCACCTCAGATAATTACAATTATTCTTTCTTGAGAACTTTTAAGATCTATTCTCTTAGCAGCTTTCAAATATACAATACAGTATTATTAACTGTAGTCATCAAGCATATTACATCCCCAGGACTTATTTATCTTGTGATGGAAGTTTGCATCTTTTAACCCCCACCTTGCCCATTTTATTCACTCCTGATCCCTGCCTCTAGCAACCAGCAATCTGTTCCCTGAATCCATGAGTTTGGATGGCTTTTTTGTTTGTTTTTTTTTTTTTATTTTGAATTCCCATTTTAAGTGTGATCATATAGCATTTATCTTTTTTTTTTTCTGAATTATTTCACTGAAAGTAATACCCTTAGTGAAAGAAAGTGTTAGTCACTCAGTCTTGTCCAACTCTTTGCGACCCCATGGGCTGTAGCCTGCCAGGCTCCTCTGTCCATGGGATTCTCCAGGCAAGAATACTGGAGTGGATTGCCATGCCCTCCTCCAGGAGATCTCCTCTACCCAGGGATCGAACCCTTGTCTCCGACACTGCAGGCAGATTCTTTACTCTTTGAGCCACCAAGGAAGCCTCCAACACCCCCAAGGTCCATCCATATTTTCACAAATAATAATATTTCTTCTGCTTATGGTAAATCACATTCTCTCTGTGTGTATGTGTGTATCACATTTTCTCTACCTTCTCCTCTGTTAGTGGGCCCTGAGCTTGCCTCCACGTCTTGGCAGTCGCACACAGTCTGCAGTGAACATGGGAGCACATACATCTCTTTCAGGTGGTGTTTCTGTTTCCTTTGGATAAATAGCTGGAAATGAGACTGCTGAAGCATCAGTTCAGTCTCTCAGTCATGTTACACTCTTTGTGACCCCATGGACAGCAGCACGCCAGGGCTCCCTGTCCATCACAACTCCCGGAGCTTGCTCAAACCCATGTCCATAGAGTCAGTGATGCCACCCAACCATCTCATCCTCTGTCATCCCCTTCTCCTGCCTTCAATCATTCCCAGCATCAGGGTCTTTTCCAATGAGTCAGTTCTTCACATCAGGTGGTCAAAGTATTGAAGCTTCTGCATCAGTCCTTCCAATGAATATTCAGGACTGATTTTATTTAGGATGGACTGGTTGGATCTCCTTGCAGTCTAAGGGACTCTCAAGAGTCTTCTCCAACACCACAGTTCAAAAGCATCAATTCTTTGGCACTCAGCTTTCTTTATAGTCCTACTCTCATATAGTTTTATTTTTAATTTTTTTTTTTAGAAACTGTGATACTGCGTTACATAATGGTTTACATTCTCCCTAAGTGTGCACGAGAGTTCTCTTTTCTCCACATCCTTACCACTGCCTGTTATCATTTATCTTTTTACAGCTGCCATTCTAACAAATGTGAGGTAATATCTCATTGTGGTTTTGATTCACATTTCCCTGATGATGAGTGATGCTGAACACCTTTTTGTGTGCCTATGGATCATCCCTATTTTTTTCTTGAAAAAAAAAATGTCTGTTCAGATCTTTGCCCAGTATTTTTTTTTAATAGTTAAAAAACTGTTTTATTTTTATTTTATTTTTTTAAACTTTTTGTAGTGCACTTTATTTTTATTTATTTTTTTACATGATATTATACATGTTTCAATGCCATTCTCCCTTTCCTTTCTGTTGTGTGTGTTGTGTGTATGTATACGTTCTTTCTATATTTTAGAAATTGACCCCTTATCACATATGCAATTTGCAAATATTTTCTCCCATTCAGTAGGTTATTAATACCTTTTCATTTTGTTGATGATTTCCTTTGGGAGTCCCTGGTGGCTCAGTCAGTAAAGATTCTGCCTGCAATGCAGAAGACCTGGGTTCAATCCCTGAGTCTGGAAGATCCCCTGGAGGAGGAAATTGCAACCCACTCCAGTATTCTTGCCTGGAGAACTCCATGGACAGAGGAGCCTGGTGGGCTGCTTACTGTCCATGGGGGTCACAAAGAGTTGGACAAAACTTTTTTCAGGTCTTTTGCCCATTATTTAACTGAATACTTTTTCCTTTGTGTTGTATATGTTCTTTCTATATTTTAGAAATTGACCCCTCATCAGATATGTAATTTTCAAATATTTTCTCCCATTCAGTATGTTATTAATATATTCCTTTTCATTTTTTTGATGATTTTCTTTGCTTTGTAGAGCTCCTAACTTCTACCTCAGCTGGATTTCTTTTTATTTGGATACTGATAAATTGCCTTCTGATGTTGAAATGAGTTGTACAAGACCTTGTACGATGTATTCTGGAAAGTATTGGGTTGGCCATAAGTTCATTTGGTTAGTGAATACATTGTTTGATAAAATTCTTGGTGAAATGAAAAATGTGCCTTTTATTTTTACTTAAAACCAGATGAACTTTTCAGCCAACCCGATAAATATATTTTTTTTCTTGTAAATGTATTGAAAACCCATGAATGATAAGAACTTAACTGAATAGTTGTCATGCTTTTTTGTGAACGCTTCTCAGCATCCCCATTCTACTGATGCCCCTGAAGGGTGGGATTGATGTCACATCATAGCTGCTGCTCTGTGAGGGTCCTGGTGCCCTCATTTCTAAGTTGGCAGGGAACTTGGTTTTGCTGAAGGTGAGGGGTTGGTGCTATATTATAAGACAACATTGAGGTAACCTCACATTGGCTCAGAATCTGACAAAATGGTATCAGAAACTTCCTCGGTAGCACCAGGCTTCTGAACTTTCATCATCAACACAGCTAAGGTATCTGGCATGGACTCCTGCACCGTCAAAGAGCAAGTCCTTCCTCTTATCACCCAGACTTCATACAGAAACATCATTCCATCCACAGACAAATTCACTACCCTTAGTCTACGGAACAAAATAGATTGTTTTTCTCTAAATGAGAAGAGGTTAGCTTGCACCAGGTCCCTAGCAAAGAAAAGTAGTTAAGCCATTCATGGAATTCATGTAGTTAATAGATTTCCTTTCCTGCAAGGAAAGAGTAAAAGTACAGTTTCCCCCTAAATTTTACTTTCTCTTTCAGACAGTACTTCTAATAAAATAGGTTTACTATCATCAGTTGATTTAATCAGTGGATTTAAATGGTGCTTGACATTGAACCTAGTGATTATGACTTTGCTGTATTTATGTGTTTAGCACATTTGCGCTGGCACGCTTATTAAACACAGCAAATAGTCTGCAACAAGGTCTGCTGATTCTTTGCAGTTGAAGAAAGTGGAGAGCGCTGTGTTTCCTCTCTTTCTGCCCTCTTGAGGGTCTCATTCTTTCTACGGCCTAGTGCATGCTGGCTTACATGTGTGATTAGGCTGCAGATGAGATTGTTTCCATTAACGTGAAGCAGTTTTCTGGTTATGTTTTCCCATCCAAAGAATACTTAATTTGAGGGCTGTTAAGACATTCTGATTGAGAGAGAAGGACACATATTTACTTCCTGTTTCCTTAATGAACATACTCTGAACTCAATAAGTATCCAATTAGATAAGAAAGGACAGTAGTGGGGAGAAGAGGTGGCCAGAACATAAGGTGCTTCTTTGATCTGAACCATAGTCACTCTTTTAGCATCTTCTTTTACATGAAACTTTTCTGGTGCAACCAGCTTACATTAGAGTTACGCAGTACTAGTGATCAGGACTCTGCAATTGATGCCGTCTTACGCTGTTTTAAGGTAAGCTATTTAAAAACTGATTTTAGGCAACTTCCCTGGAAGTCCAGTGGTTAAGACTTCCCCTTCCACTGCTGGAGGTGTGGGTCTGATCTCTGATTGGAGAGCTAAGATCCCATATGTCTCCAGCCAAAAAACCAAATCATGCAACAGAAGCAATATTGTAAAAAACACGATAAAGACTTTAAAAATGGTCTACAGCAATAAAAACCCTTAAGAAATAAATAAGAATTGTTTTTAAAGAGTTAAACTTGTTTTCCTTGGTATTGGAAGCCTGATATTTCTTTTGCATCTTCCACAGCCCGCATTATAGTGTAAGCTGTCAGTGTGTGCCCTGTAAGCACTTAGATTGCTTGTTCCCTGAAGGAAAATGCTTGTCTATCTCCCAACCCTGGCATAGGTACAGATGGTACTAGATACTCAAAATGCTCATTTCTTGCCATTCAGAAAAGAAATATGCTTTCTCTAGCTTGGCCAGAGGTCCTGTCCTTTTGACCGACGACATTTTCATGGTTGTTTGAAATAGAGCATAACTGTCACTTTTGACTCCATGAAATATTGTACTTCTGCCAACCTTATTGGCTTTGGTTAGTTTTAATGGGAATATAAGCAACTGTGAAAGATCCAATAATCTCGGCTCTTCCAAAAGAAATCAATATATCCAGCAGCTGTTTTTCTCGGCACCCGGCGTTCACTTCCCCCGTGATGAGGAGAGAGGGGAAGACATGCTCACTAATAAGTGAGCCTCTGCAGAGCGCCTTTGACGCAGGGGCCCCTAACCTCCAGGGTCTAATGCTTGATGATCTTAGATGGAGCTCATGTAATAACGATACAAATAAAGTGCACAATGAATGTAATACACTTGAGTCATCACCAAACCACAGTCACCACTACCCCCCGACCCTGATCTGTGGGGGAGGGGGGCGGAATTTCTTTCACAAAACCAGTCCCTGGAGCCAAAAAGGTTGGAGGCCGCTGCTTTAATAGACTTCTGGCAAGCCTGGCCCTTGGGGTACAGTCCACCGCTGCCTCTTCACTCTGCCTCCCTGTTGGGCAACCCTGCTGCGCTGGTTTAAGCAAGTGACTTCTAACCAGCACCCCGCTCTCAGTGTTGCTTCCCTAGAGGTCTCACTGTCCTTCCTGGCTCTAGTCTCCTAAGCCTGGCTCTAGTCTCCTGGTAAGCAGCTGGCCTTACCCTCCTACGTCAGGGTCCTCTCATCCCTTTCTGAAGAAGTGCTGTTTTTAAGTTCGCTGCAGTCTTATGTTATTAATGTGATGGTGCTTTAGTTACTAAGTCATGTCTGACTCTTTTGCAACCCCAGGGACTGTAGCCTGTCAGTCTCCTCTGTCTATGGAATTTCCCAGGCAAGAATACTGGAGTGGGTTGCCATTTTCATCTTCAGGGGATCTTCCTGACCCAGGGACTGAACCTGTGTCTACTGCATTGCAGGTATTTTCTTTACCATTGAGCTTCCTGGGAAGCCCATGTCATTAATAAAACAGGCAAGAAAAAGGATATAGTCTTATTTGAGAATCCTAATCATGCAGGTGACCTGTGTTGGGCTGTGTTATGGACTGGATATTTGCATCTTCACAGACTTCATAGTGAAGCCCTAATCACCACTTGGAGAGAAGAGTAAGATGCCATTTGGAAGTAAGACCTTTGGGAGATAACTGGATTTGGATGAGGTCATGAAAGGGCAAACTCGCTTGCCCATGATGACATCAAGTACCCTTGTAAAAGGGATAAGTGACCAGAGCTCTTTTACTTTGCCATATGAGGATATAGTAAGAGGGTAGCCCTCGCCAAACCATGGAGAGAGCCCTCACCTTGCAAACCAAGAAGCTAGACCAGGAACCAAGTGGGCCAGCACCTCGATGTTGGACTTCTCAGCCTACAGAACTGCAAGAAATAAATTTCTGTGGAACTGCCCTGTCTATAATCTTTTTGTAATAGGCCTAAAATGACTTAAGACAGTCTTCTTCTCTGGGACACGGGTAGGTATAGGAGCTGATTAATTTGCTAAAGGCTTGATAATAAGTAATTTCCTGTCTACTGATAAGGAAGCCCCCTGTACTTTGTGCTTATCTTTGGTGGTGTATCTGGACAATTGTCTCCAAAACGGTCCTGTTCAGATGTGACCCCTGGAACTGGGGGCAGCAAGTGTGAGACACTGATTGGAGCCAGCCCAGTGGCAAAGCTGACGTACAGAGTGTGACAAGGTGAGTGATGCCCTGAAGGAGAGTCCTTGATGATGGCCTTGTGCTGCAGTCAGCCACCCTTGGAGATGACCAGACCTTTGAATTGCTTGCTGTATGGGGAAAGTAATTTTTGAATTATTTATACTGTTTTGAATTGATATTTTCTATCACTTGAAGCTGAAAGCATCACTGATACAGTTGGTTAGGTCAAGATTGGTTATTAGAGATTCTGTGTTACCTACACTCTTTTGCAAATTTGATGAAAAAAGCATATTCTTATAAAAATTATTGATTGGGCACCTATGTGCTCAGTAACATACCCAACCATGGAGATACAATGGCAAGTGAGAAATTTCCCTGTCCTCATAAAGCTTATCCCAGAAAAGAGACAATATTCAAAGGTTTTTTCACTGCCAAAATTATTTCTTTTCAATAATAAGCACTTTGAAGAAAAAGTAGGAGTGATACAAGAATGTAAGTGGCAGTAACTGAATGTATTTTTATGGGAAGTCTTCCCTGAAGATGTGATATTTCATCTAAGATCTAAATAAGAGGGAGATGTTAGCTTTGAGGGCATTAGGGTGTTCCAGTTAGAGACAGCGGATGCATGTAGTCCCTTAAAGACTGTAGCAGAGAGTCAGCCTGGCTGGCATTAAGTGACTAAGGAGGAGTGTGGACCCATGATGTATGTAAAGGGCCTGTTGAATAATTGGCACTTAGTGTGGGTTCAGTAACAGTAGCTAATACTGTTAATATGATAGGGATTGTGCCTTTTGCTTTGCTAAGAGTTCCAGGATGAAACTGAAGATTGCTTCTGAGAGGTTTAGATGATTAATAAATATGAGATACATTGTAGATTATAAGGAGAGCAGACCCTGTCAGGGGGAGCATCAACTCTGCACTAACTAAAGCTCACAGTCTAGCGGGGAAGATAAACATCTTTTCTTTGAAACCCTAAACTAGAGATGTTCAGGGTTCCTGCCAGAGCCATGGTCCTACGCCAGATGGACAGTGGGTCAGACAGAGACCTGTGGACCCATGACCAGCTCCTTGTCCTGGAGCTGCTTGCCTTCTTCCACAGTGTCGGTTCCAGCCTCATACCCCTGATCTATGGAAGGATGTGAGTACATACCAGGACAGAACAGATCCGTTGCTTTGTAAACTAGCAGTGTAGACTATTTGCGATGATGACATTAATACTTTCCTGAAGGCAATGGCAACCCACTCCAGTACTCTTGGCCTGGAAAATCCCATGGACGGAGGAGCCTGGTAGGCTGCAGTCCATGGGGTCGCGAAGAGTCAGACATGACTGAGCGACTTCACTTTCCCTTTTCACTTTCATGCATTGGAGAAGGAAATGGCAACCCACTCCAGTGTTCTTGCCTGGAGAATCCCAGGGACAGGGGAGCTTGGTGGGCTGCCGTCTATGGGGTCGCACAGTCGGACACGACTGAAGCAACTTAGCAGCAGCAGCAGCAGCCGCCTCCAAAATAGATCCTGCTTTCTAAGAGCTCATCAGTCCCATATGTGATACAGAAAATGTTCTGGTGATAAGGATAAAGCAGCAGAAACCCAGGAGGGGTAGGGAATGGAGTTTTAAGGTGGAGGCAGGGGTCATGTTTATTTTAGAGATCTTTATATACCGGGACATTTGTTTAAAAGTTTGGGGCCAAAATCTATCCTTCTGTTTTAAAGGTGCTGGCAGGTACCAAAAGTGGAAAGTGATGGAGTGTTAATTTTTAATAAATCCTCAGGAATAAATGCAAATAGCTCATCCGTGAAGGATGACTGTGTTTCCTTCACTTATGAGGAGACCTTGATAATATATTAATGAGAAGCATAATGCTTACCCTTCAAGGGTGACATGCTTCATATATATGCAAAAGCCACCTCACCCCACACTGAACTTTGGATAATGTCCAAATGTCCTCCCTCTATCCTGGTTGTGTGCTCTCATGCCTGTTTGCTAGGTGCTTGCTCTGGTACTGCTTAGGCATAAATAATAATGTCTGGAGGTTAAAGAATCTAACCATGTTCTGCTGATTGATCAATCAATCTATTTCCATTGATTATGAGAACGTTCTATTAATTCCATTATGATGTCTAAAGGGGAATCCATAGCAATTAAACAAAAGGGCATTTGATAGTTTTTGTGATAATTGAATTTGTAAATTTATTAGCTTTCAGTTGTTTACTTCCAATGCAAGTAATTAATATTTAATGTTACTCTTTTAAAAGAGAAATGCTTATGAGATTGTTTTAATTAAGGAGCAGATATTGGTTTGAAATTAAACCCTTAAAAGCCCTGTCTTTGTAATTGGATGGTACCTCTGTTATCAAATACGAGGCACTCTCATTTGCAGTGACATGGATGGAAATAGAGAGTGTCATACTGAGTGATGTTAGTCAGAGAAAGAGAAATACTATATGATAATGCTTTTATTTGGAATCTTAAAAAATGGTACATATGAACCTATTAATATTTCCAAAAAAATAGAATTACAGATGTAAAAAACAAACATGGTTTTCAAGGCGAATGGGGGAAGGAAAAATTGGGAGATTGGGATTGACATATATACACTACTATATATTTATAATAGATAACTAATGAGGACCTGCTGTGTAGCACATGAACTCTACTCAATACTCTGTAATGACCTTTATGAGAAGAGAATCTAAAAAAGGGTGGATATATGAATATGTATCAGTATAACCAGTTCACTTTTCTGTACAGCAGAAACTTACACAACATTATAAATCAACTATATTCCACTAAAAATTAATTTAAAAATAAAAGATAAATTAGAAAATAAAAACTGTTTTCAAAAATAAAATCTCAAAAGAAAAGCAACATATATCCACATACATTAAAAAAGAAAAAAAATGTTCATTTTGCTCTCTAGATTGCGAGTTTAGTTAATGCACAATGAAAAGTTTTACTCATTTATGAATGCCAAATACCCAGACTATGCCTGATATATTTATATGCCTTCAAATAATCCTTGTGGAATGAAAGGATGAATGAGTAAATTAAAGAATGGAGGTTAGAAAAATATGAGGCGTTCTGATAGTATTTGTATTTCTCAGAAATCCCATGCCCTGGCACAGAAGGCGTATGGATCTGTGGTTAGAGGTCAGCTGAGGAAGAAGGCACCATAGCGTGAAGAAATTGTTGAGTGCCACCTGAGATGATGCCAGCCATGGAAGTAAAGATGAAGTATGAATGGTGCTTCCAAGACAAACAGATTCACTAGGATAAAGGCATCCTGGTGCTCAGGCAGAGGGAGGAGAAAAGGGATACTGGAGGGGAAAGGGGCTGCTGGGGGCCTGAGCAGGAAGGCTTGGAAGAAGAGCCTCCGACTTCACAGCTAGGGGCAAGCGAGGCCTGGATACTGGGGGTCTTCTAATATGGACCATGGAGGAATCTTCATCCTGCTGTACCTCATGAGTCCCAAGGACTCTCAGGAGGTCACAGGATGGTGAAGGGTCTTGGCCCAGGCTGATCAGAATTTGGAACAGATACATGCAAGACCTAGAGAGTAGGATCAGGAAATGAGTATTGTGTGCGTGAGGCCAAAATAGAAAGGAGAGACGCTGGAGGACTGTTATTATGGGAGGTAAGAAGCCATGGGAGGTCAGCTTTTGAGGGGTGGACCATCCCTGTCTTGCTCGCCTCAGTATCCCCAGCACCTGGAACCGTGCTCGATGCACTCTAAGTCTCCATAGATACATGTTAGTGCAGCAGGCATGTGGCCACTGCAGGAGTAGGACTTGGGGAGGGAAGGCAGGGCACCTGTCTTAGTCCTTTCAGGCTATTATAATGGAATACAATAGAATTGGCTTGTAAACAGCATGAATTTATTTCTAAAGTCCTGGAGGTTAGGTTTCAGCACAGGAATTTTAGGAGAACACAAGCAGACTGTACCAGGGTGTCCATGTAAGCGTATAGACTGTGAGTGAATTAGTGGTGTTTTTTTTTTTTTTTTTTACTTCTACAATTATCTTCAATTTTTCCATAGTTTAGAATCTATCTTAAAGGGCAAGACTGCTTCATTTCTACCTGTATCATTTCATGAAATTCCACAAGTAGAAAATACCTAGCGTATAGGTACTGCTTTTGGGCTTCCCAGATGGTGCTAGTGGTAAAGAACTCGCCTGCCAGTGCAGGGAGACATAAGAGATGTGAGTTCAATCCCTGGGTTGGGAAGATCCCCTGGAGGAGGGCATGACAACCTACCCTAGCATTCTCGCCTGGAGAATCCCATAGACAGAGGAGCCTGGTGGGCCTCACTCCATAGTGTTGCAAAGAATCAGCCACAACTAAAGTGACTGTATGTTCGTGCGTGCACACACAAACACACACACACACACACACAGGCTGCTGTTACATATTGTATTAATTTGATTGACCAGCCAACAATTATTAGTGACTGATATCAGATATTTTCTTGTTCTTTTAATGCCTCGAGGGTGAGGGAGAGGTACACACAAAGTAAGAGAGCTTAGGAGTTTTGCGTGCCCATCACTGGAGATGCTGGAATGTGAGTTAAGGAGAAATGCTGTCAGACTTGACTGGATTCTGTGTTTTTGTAAGGGGTCAGCCCTATTTACCTTGGCTCTGAGGTCACGTATAAAAACTATTCTATCACAAAATTCAAGTGCTGCTTTTGTGTTTTTGTATTTTGTTATAAAGCAGTTTTATTCACAATAAAATGATGCCTATTAAAAGTGTATCTTAAAGCACTGTTTTAGAAATAAAAATTATCTATCACTGATATTTTTTCCATTTTGTCAGGACAAAGTGGAATTCTCATCAGATGAAACCTTTGAAATGACACAGGACCATTGCCTTGATCTTTAAAGATCCTTCCAAACTTCAGATGCTTTTTTGAAAAATTGTCATAATAATTTAATAATACAATTACCATAATTTAATAATAAGTTGTGTTAAGCATTAGGAAGTAGTGTGGAAAATTGGAACCCACTAAGACGTCCTGAATTTAGTTCTGGTCCTGTCTCATTAACTAGCTGGGTGACCTTGGCTGGGCACATCAGCCTTCTGGGTCTTGCTTTTCACACCAACTAAATTATACACCTAAACTAGATAATCTTTCAGGCCACTTCGAGCTCTGAAAACTTAGGGATAGAGTCTATGATAGCATTGTCCAATAGAAAGATATTTTTGAGCCACAGATATAAAATATTTTAGCACCATTGTAAAAAAAAAGTAAGAAGAAACAGGTAAAGTTAATTTTAATAATATATAACTGGTCATAATTTATAATACACAATTTAATAATTTTATATAATTTTATAATATATAATTTAAGTCGATATAATCAAAATGGTGTCATTTGGACAGTCAAACTAAATGAACTATTTCACATTATTTTTATTATACTAAGTCTTAGAAATCCAATGTATATTTTAAAGCCTATCTCGGTGCTGACTAGCTACTTTTTAGGTAATGACATATGGCTATAGCTGCTGTATTAGATAACACTTGCCTATAGCATTCAGCGAGGAAAACTTCTATTAAATGGAAAGAAGACTCTCAGCAACTCGTGCATCAGATGAAAACCTTTTCATGAGTGGGTAAAGAATCTGCCTGCAGTGCAGGAGACACAGGAGATGTGGGTTTGATCTCGGAGTAGGAAAGATCCCCTAGAGGAGGAAATGGCAACCCACTCCCGTATTCTTGCCTGAAAAAATCCCATGGACAAAGGAAGCTGGCGGGCTACAGTTCAAAGGATCATAAAGAATTGAGTGACTAAGGAATTAGAAAGGAGCTAAGGGGTTAATAATACTGATGAGCTTGGCTGAGTTGTCCGCAGCCTGGTAGATTCTGCCAGATATTAGCAGGGGTTGAACTTGCTCTCTTTTGAGTTTCTTTTTTTCTTTCCTGATTCACCTGATCCCCAGATGTGGCTTGAGTTCTGCCTTAGAGTTCTGATTGCCTCTCAGTGGGTCTCTACCTGGAGTGTGGTTATACCAGCCTTGAAGAGTCAAGGGCTTCAGCAGAGGTGGGTGCAGCCAGCTCTGCCCCTCCCTGCCCTGCCTCACCCTAAGGGTCTCCTGTGCCCATCCTTTAATCTTCACTGACACCAGAGGCAATTGCTCTGTGGATTATGCTTCATCAACAGTGTGAGCGAACCATGAGCAAACTAAACATAGGGGTGGGAAACTGCAGATGGGTGATCTGTAAGACTATTTTCAGAGTCAAAGAGAAAAAAAAATAGGAGTTTCCTCCTGGTAGGGTTGCCAAGTAAAATGCAGAATGTCCAGTTAAATTTGAATTTCAGGTAAATAACAATTTTTAGTATAGGTATGTCCCAATTATTGGGTTGGCCAAAAAGTTCCATAATATCTCACATAAAAACCTAGAAGAACTTTTTGGCCAACCCAATACCTCACAAAATATAGGTATACTGAAAAAGGCAGTATTCATCAGGAATTCAGAGTGGATTGGGCATCATGTCTATTTTTTTCTGGATCTGGTGGTCATTCTTCATGGGTAGCCTCAGTTTCTGATCTCAGTGCTCCTCAAAGCACAACCCCCTTCTTCACACTTAGCAGTGTTAATATCACACCCTTCAGGCACACCCTTCTGGGCTTTAGATTTGGTCCTCTGTTCATTCCTTCCTCCCACTGCTCTGTGGATTAAGCAGTTCACTGCTATATATCTAGAGTCTAGTATAATCACCTAGTTGGGAGGCCCCCACACCTTTAGTAGGCCTGGAGTTTGAGGTGTAGTTCCCTTTGTGGAAATATTAATACCCCTCCCAGTGTGAGTTTAGTTAGAACTGGACCCGGAACAATGTACTGGTTCAGTATTGGGAAAGGAGTACATCAAGGCTGAATATTGTCGCCCCGCTTATTTAACTTATATGCAATGTACATCATGCAAAATGCTGGGCTGGATGAAGAATAAGCTAGAATCAAGATTGTTGGGAGAAACATCAACAACCTCAGATATGCAGATAATATCATCCTTATGGCAGAAAGTGAAGAGGAACTAAAGAGCCTCTTGATGAAGGTGAAAGAGGAAAGTGAAAATGCTGGCTTAAAACTCAACATTCAAAAAACTAAGATCATGTTGTCTGGTCCCATCATGGCAAATAGATGGGGAAACAATGGAAACAGTGAGAGACTTTATTTTGGGGGGCTCCAAAATCACTGCAGATGGTGACTGCAGCCATGAAATTAAATGACCTTGGGGGAAAAAAAGCTGTAACAAACTTAGACAGCATATTAAAAGAGCAGAGACATTACATTGCTAACAAAGGTCTGTGTAGTCATAGCTATGGTTTTTCCAGTAGTCATGTATGGATGTGAGAGTTGGGCCATAAAGAAGGCTGAACCCTGAACACTTGTTGCTTTTGAACTGTGGTGTTGGAGAAGACTCTTGAGAGTCCCTTGGACAGCAAGGAGACCCAACCAGTCCATCCTAAAGGAGATCAACCCTGAACATTCACTAGAAGGACTGATGCTGAAGCTGAAGCTCCAATGCTTTGGCCACCTGATGCAAAGCCGAATCTTTAGAAAAGACCCTGATGCTGAGAAAGATTGAAGGCAGGAGGAGAAGGAGATGACAGAGGATAAGATGGTTGGAAGGCATCACTCACTCAATGGACATGAGTTTGAGCAAGCTCCGGGACAGGGAAGCCTGATGTGCTGCAGTCCATGGGGTCACAGAAAGTCATATAAGACTGAACAACTGAACAACAGAAGTGTGAATTCAATATATGGCTGCTGCTTCCTGCCATCCTCTAACCTCACCATGTCCTGGTCTTTTGGGAGAAGTCTTTGAATAATGCACACAGACACACTCACATGACAACCCAAACAAGAATTCGGACCAACTGTGCAGTCTAAATCCATGATGAAGAGCAGAAAAAATTACTTCCTAAAGTCAGTACAGTCTCTAAAGAGTCCATTTTTGACAAGAAGAAAAGCCGTTCCTATTATTTTGTGAAACTGGTCACATTCTACTTTCTTAGTCTCCAGCTCTGTAGCTTTGCTCAGTGGTCAGGCTCAACCTGAAAACAGAGTCCGTCCAGTGGTCCACGTGGCCCGGGTCTGCTCTGGTGCTTTCTTCCACAGCTGCATCTTGCTCTGTCCCCAGCACCTGCCACCCAACCCGCCAGCCCACATGCACGCACATACATGGAAGGAGTGGAAACCACTGTGTTTTAAAGCGGTCCTTTCTTCTTCCTCTTTGTACTAGATTGTAATGAAACACTGGTAATTTTACTCCCAAGTGGAGGGCCAAGGGCAGGTTAGATTGCCTTGGGATGGGATCCAGGACACATTCCAGGCAATCCAGGCAAAATTGAGGAGGAGGGAAGGCACTCTTATTTCCCTCTTAAAATCCTTTGATTTAAAAATCTTTTGATTTCACCTTCTTTCTACTATTTGCCTTCATGTTTCAACCTCTGTGAACACCCTCCTTTTTCCTATTATGACTAGTCCCTGATAACATCATTTACATATTTTCAAAGTGGGGAGTTTAGAAACTTTTATATCCTGGGTGTATCATATGTTCCTCTCTTCATGGTTCCGTTTCTTCATCCTGGTTGGGAAACCTCCTGTGACCTGTCGAACCTCCTGAAAGAATACATTGCTAGTTACTGAGAGTTGGGTCTCCAGAGCCCCATGATGCCCTCATACCATGGTTGACTCCTGTCTCTGGCTGGCACTGTTCAGTACCTTATCTATTTGGCTTTCTTGCATCTTCATCTCGATGCTTGACAGTATGCTGTCCACTCAGCTTCCTGAACCTCTGTTTAGTTTTAGGCAGTCTTGAAATGCAGAGCTGCCCCTGTCCCCTCTATGAGGTATTTTTCCCCCTTCCAATAGGGCATGTTGTCCTTCAACAGTCATTTGCCAATAATTCTGCCAAGTCCCAGTGACATGCATGAACTTCTATGAATTTCTCTGAGTTAAGTGTCTCGAGTTCATTTTGTTTATTTGCCACGCTTCTTTCATTGGTACAGGTACTCTGAAGTTGTCAGATTTACTGTTTGGGCCTCTTCTCTGTTATTTCCTGTTTTGAATTACTTGGCATCTCCTCCACTGTTTGTTTTCCCCTACCTCCTTCTTCACACTTTATAACCTCTAAGGACAGAATTTTATAGTGTAATCTGGGCATTTTCCCCTTATTTTCTCAAGTTTCAATTGAAATGTTGGCAAGACTCCTAGCAAACATATTCTTCTCAGGCCCCATGAGATAAACTCTATTCCTTGCCAGGAGCTTTTCTTTTTGGTGTCATAAGTCATGATCTAAAAGAAAAAAAAATGCAAAAAACTCACCATATCCTTTTCTTTGACACCACCTCTATAGCTATCTATTCACATCTTAAAACTTCTAGCTGATTCTAAAGTCATGACTTTTAACTAGAAAAAGAGATGAAAAACTCACCTCCAGCCTTAAGCCCTGCTGTTTCTAGCCTAACCATCTGTAGAAATGACAGACATTTCCCCCATTTTAATAGAATAATTTGATCTCACGTCATTAATACTGGTGCAGATCTCTGTTGTAGTGATAATTTAGTCAAATTATAGCATGAGTCTATTAACAGTATTGTGCACAGTGAATGAATATGATGTTTGAGTTCCAGGTGGGTGAGAGCTGAAATTAGGGTATGCTGATATGTGGAGTTAGTCAAATCTAAATCCTAGTCATCTAATATAGTTCACTTATTTGTAAAATTCTAGGATTCTCCTTAAAAGAGAACTTAAACCTTATTGACAGTTGTGCTTTGACATTAACATTTGATGGGCATGAGTGGGTAGAAGCTGCAAAAGCTAGATTGCATGGGAGTAAGGACAAATGAACCCCTCCATAGGAAAAGGCCACCAAAATGGAGAAAGTTGTGGTGGGTCAAACTAAGCAACTAGTCTTGAATGTTGGGAGAGAGCAGTGAATTGTCCTAAAATTAGGCAGAACAGAAATTGTTATTGGCTAATCTCTCTTGGAGGCAGTTATGTACCCAGGGAAGAAGGGAAATCTATGATAATACTAAAATAATCCTGTTATTCAGGGAAAAGAAATTCTGTGGGAGTTTATGGAAGAAAATATTTTTTGACTCTTCGATGGATGTGTTAGTGCATGAAATCCAGGGAAAGCAGTGATAGAGAGAAGCAACAAATAGCAAGAGAAAGCTATGCTCTCATCATCATGTGAACAGATAGCTCCACTGTCATTAAAGATACAAGCAAAACAGTGATGGACAATATTTGCTGCTGCTGCTGCTGCTAAGTCGCTCTAGTCGTGTCCGACTCTGTGCGACCCCATAGACGGCAGCCCACCAGGCTCCGCTGTCCTTGGGATTATCCAGGCAAGAACACTGGAGTGGGTTGCCATTTCCTTCTCCAATGCATGAAAGTGAAGTTGTTCAGTCATGTCCGACTCTTAGCGACCCCATGGACTGCAGCCCACCAGGCTCCTCTGTCCATGGGATTTTCCAGGCAAAAGAGTACAGGAGTGGGGTGCCATTGCCTTCTCCGGACAATATTTGAGATGGATAGAAAAGAGAGCTCCCAGGGCAGAAGGAAGCAGAGGTCTCAGTGTCTTCAAATGTACTTGGGGTTTGCTTCAGTCGAGTATGGTAAGATGACAGAAGCAAAGACAACTGTCTTGAAAGAAGAGTTGGTTACTCACAGTTACCAAGAGGAAGCAGTGCGTCATGCCGTGTGGCGCCACACAGGTGGGTTAGGCCGTAAAAGCAAGGGGAAAGCATGAGCACCAGCCTTTTTTTTTTTTTTTTTTCTTTTAGCTATAGTGGGGGAAGTTGTTAGGTGTGAATAACCCCAGCTGGGTGGGAAGTCAAACAGAAATGTTGGGGTTTATGTGTGGAGGCTTTGTAATAAGATTTTCATGAACCAGTGAAAATCCAGGATGAGTAAAAGTGACTGACTTGTTCTCTTTAACATGATCCTGTGACACTACGTGTGAAATCATCAATTACACAAACTGAAGAATTATCATTCTATGCAATTATGGTGCATATTCAGGGTCTGAAAAGACGTGCTTTGATGTCCTTGGAGAGAAAGCAGAAAAGGAAGGGGCTGAGAGGATATTGTTAAAGTGCTCTAAGGGAAAAGAGGTCTGCCCACTGTTGAGAGAGAGAAAGAGTTTGGTTGCACTTACAGACATGTGAATTAAAAGAACCTCAGTGAGCTCTCTCATCTAATACGTTTTACCAACTTGGAACCCCTAATGGATCAGCACTTACTTTTGAAAGCAGAAATATTTTGGTACTAACTCAGTAATATATAATGAAGGTATTTTCCCCCCCTAGAGACAAAGATAGTAGAAGGAAAAAATGATTTTTCTATAATTTGGTGAGGCTTCCAGAATATGCCAAAGGGGGAAGATTTTTTTTTTCTTTATAACAGAGTCAGACATTCTTGCAGATAGTTGTATTGTCTGAATATTCAGAGATGGATTAAATCAGTTTAAGGTGGTTTACAATGAGGAATGAAATTAGTGAACATGTTTTCAGGGTAGAAGAAGTAAACATCACAATAAAGTCAATTATATGTAAGGTAATGGGAAATAGTAATATAATACCATTAAAATATCATCAAGATTTTTATGGATATAAACAAGTTATTTATAAAGTTAAAACAGATCAAAAAAAGTGTCTAAACATAGCTATTCTATTCTATACTATAGATACTATAGCTATACTAACTCTGGGAAAGAAGATCCATACAGGGGTGCTATAGACTGAATGCTTCTGTTCCTTCAAATTTCACATGTTAAAATCCTAATTCCTAATGTGATGGTGTTAGAAAGTGGAATCTTTGGGAGATGATTAGATCATAAGGGTGAAGCACTCATGAATAAAATAAGCACCTGTATAGGAAGAGACCCCAGAAAGCTCCCCCTGTGAGCACAGTGAGAAGATAGCCATCTATGAACCAGGAAGTGGGTTCTCACCAAATACTGAATCTGATGGTGCCTTGGTTTTAGAATTTCCAGCCTCCAGAACTGTGAGAAATAAATTGCTGCTACTTATAACTCAGCAGAGAATAGAATAGGCCAGGCAGTGCTAGCCCTATAGAACATTAAAATGTATTTTAAAGCCTGTTCAATTACATGGCATGCTTTGGGTTCATGAACAATAAAAAGTGAAGGGTACAGAACTAAAATTCTTGAAATACACAAAATGCATTGGAAATTTTTATAATATAATAATGGAGCATCACACATCAATTTTGAAAATGTCGAGTGCCGAAACAATTAGTCACTTGAAAGAGATCCATTTTCTCGCTTTATACATTGTGATAAATTCCCAATGACACAGTTACATAAGGTAAAAATAAACAAAAACATGTTATCAAAAGAAAGCGTAAGCAGAAACCTTTATCATTTGGGAAGATTTGAAAACAGCAACAACAACATGTGAAGTCACTCAGTCATGTCCAACGCTTTGTGACCCCATGGATTATAGCCTGCCAGGCTCCTCCGTCCATGAGATTTTCCAGGCAAGAATACTGGAGTGGCTTGCCATTTCCTTCTCCAAAGATTTGAAAAAGTCTTTCTAAATATGGTTGGTTGAGCTGCATTCTTTCTGGAGGGTCTGGGAGGGGAAGTATGTTCCTTCTGCGCTCCAGCTTTTAGAAGTTGTTGCATTCTTTGGCTCCCTTCTGTATCACTTGTAACATCACATCTTTTTCTTCTGACTTTGACTGTGTGGCCTCCCTCTTATAGGAACTCTTCTGATTAAATTGGATAATCTCCCCATCTTAAGATCTTTAACTTATCACATCTGAAAAGGTGTTTTTTTTTGTTTTTGTTTTTGTTTTTTTACCATGCAAAGTGACATACTCACAGGTTCTAAAAATTGGAACATGGAGATCTTGGAAGGCCATTATTCTGCCAACCATAGTCTCCCCTCTGGTACTCAAAGATTCACATTTACCCCATATGCCAGATACATTTATTCTCTCCCAAGTTTACTGAAAGTCTCAACTCATAATAGTATTATCTCATATTCCATACCTTCTTCTAAATCTTATCATCTCAAAGTCCCAAATTTCATCATTTATTATTTTTTGTTTTTATCTTTTATTATTATTATTATTTTAATAGAAATCTATTTATTTTAATTGGAGGATAATTATTTCACAATATTGTATTGGTTTTGCCATATATCAACATGAATCTGCCACAGGTGTACACGTGTTCCCCATCCTGAACTCCCCTCCCACCTCCCTCCCCATCCCATCCTGGAGCCTATTATACAGAGTGAAGTAAGCCCAGAAAGAAAATCTCATCATTTAAATTGATAAAAGGGCAAAACTCCAGGTATGATTCATACTGGTGGAAATTTCTCTTTATCTGTGGACTTGCAAAAGTATAAAATAAGTTACCTGCTTTTAAAATACTATGATGGCACAGACATAGGATTGTGTTAAACAATCTCTTTGAGAGGACAGAAATGGAAGGAAAGAGGGAGCTATCAGTCCCAAGCAATTTTGAAGTCCAGCTAGGCAAACTCCATTAGGCCTAGGAATAATCCTCTCTGGTTTAAGGCTCTGATCTCTTAGTTCCAAATCCCACCCTTCAAGTCATCCTACCTGTTACATGAATGGTAGTATTTTTCAGCTGAGTAGTTTTAGCAGCCTGTTTTCTGCATGTAGGAATTCCAGCAGGAGACTTAACAGCCTTCTTTATTTTCCCCTTTCTCCCTTTTGATCCAAGTTGGTAGTGTTTCTTTTTTTTTTTTTTTTTGGGGGGGGGTAGTGTTTCTGTTGGTATAAAATTCTTAAGAACATTGTAGGTCTCCCATGTATGTCATGGAGATTCACTCTGTTAGACGAGCGGCTCATCTGTAGTGCAACCTGGATGATCTTATCTCTCTTTTGGTTTCTGCTGAGTTGACTGAAGGAATCTGTGAGTGACAAGCCCAACTACATACACATTCAGTACTATCTCAAAAGCACTATGGCAAGTGAAAGAAACCAGATTCATTCATATGACATTTTAGGGGGGAAAAAAGACAGAATTATTGGGAAGGAGAACAGCCCAGTGGTTAGCAAAGATTACTGAGAGGAGATGTGACCGAAAAGGGTAACACAGGGGAATTGTGGAGAGATAGTGATAGAATGGTTTTGCATCTTGATTGCTTTGGTGCTAATACAACTCTGTGCATTTGTCAAAACTCATAGAACTGACTACCATAACGAGTAAAATTTACTGTATATAAATGAAAAATAAGTAACAAACAACAACAAAATAGAAGTGGAAGGAGAGGCATTTAGAGTTCATATGAGATGATTTCACTTTCTTATGAAAGTTCTATAAAGAGAGAAAGCATATATATGAAGAAAATAAGTTATTTGTCTTAGAAAAATATAGTTTGTAATAATCCCTTCTTTCTCTGCCTGGTTCATGCTTTCCAAGGATGGTAGATCCTGTAGAGAGAATTTGGCACTCAGATTTGAAGTTTCCTGTAATGAGCTCAGCTTCAAAGATGAACCTTTATTTCTGCAGCTTTAAAATAGAATTTCACAAAGCTCAGGTTATACTCTCCATTTGAAATGAAGAGCATTTGTGGACCTTTAATTCATTAGTACTAGAATAATTTGTACAATACCATGGGTTGTTTGAGGACAAGATCTGGTTCTGTCTCACTTTGATTTCCTCAAAGTCCCTATGACTATCCCCTGGTAATACTGTCAAGCCTTCATATATCTACCCTGTCTGCATACATCTGTCAACAAACATTCCCTCTTGGAAATGCAAATATCCTACAGGCTTTGAGAATTTTTGTTTTTATCTTCATACTGTTTTATATTTCATATGTTTTCTACAATAAGTGTGAATTACTTTCATAATTAGAGAAAAGCAATAAAAGTTATTCTGCAAATGCAAACACATCTGGGAGGGTTGTTTCAACCTTATTGCTTTTGGTGAAACAATTGAGTTCAGTCGCACAGAGGGAGGGAGGTTGATTTGAGGAGGCTTCAATAAGTCATTTGAGTACAAGGATTACTTTTGAGACAGTTTATAGTTGTTGGAGAACATGAGAAACTTTATGAGAGGAAGGACAGAGATGCAGAAAGGGAGGTGGAAGGAAGGGGTCCAAAATGAACTTAAGGATTTTCAAGTCATTTTTCCTGGCACCACTGAATTAGTAATAATAGGAAGAAATAATTTGCCTTTTTTCCCCTCCCTTCAGACTGACCTGATTCAGTACCTTGGGCATTTGTTGCTGTTGTTCAGTCACTAAGTCCTGTCTGACTCTCTGCATGGACTGAGTCCATGGGCTGTAACATGCCAGGCTTCCTTGTCCTTCACTGTCTCCCAGAGTTTGCTCAAGTTCATGTCCGTTGAGTTGGTGATGCTGTCTAACCATCTCATCCTGTGCCCGTTTCTCCTTTTGCCTTCAATCTTTCCCAGCATCAGGGTCTTTTCCAATCAATCAGTCTTGGCATCATGTGGCTTGGAGATTCAGCTTTAGCATTAGTCTTTCCAGTGTATGTTTAGGGTTGATTTCCCTTAGGATTGCCTGGTTTGATCTCCTTGCAGTCCAAGGGGGCTCTCAAGAGTCTTCTCTAGTAGATACATCTGGGTAATCACATTTTAGCGCTCTCCCTCTTACCATTATTCCCCCCAATTGCCATGTGCTGCTTTGACACACAATTGTTGAAGATGATGTCTAAGCTGAATATTAAAAGATAAGTCAGTTTCCCAGGTGTGAATGTTGAAGGTTTGGAGGGTGGAGGACAAATGAAAATTTCAAACAGAGAGAGTTCAGTTCAGTTCAGTTGCTCAGTTGTGTCTGACTCTTTGCGACCCCACAGACTGCAGCACTCCAGGCCTCCCCGTCCATCACCAACTCCCGGAGTTTACTCAAACTCATGTCCATCGAGTCGGTGATGCCATCCAACCATCTCATCCTCTGCTGTCCCCTTCTCCTCCTGCCTTCAATCTTTCCCAGCATTAGGGTCTTTTTAGATGAGTCAGCGATGAGTCAGCGCTTTGCATCAGGTGGCCAAAGTATTGGGGTTTCAGCTTCAGCATCAGTCCTTCCAATGAATGTTCAGAACTGATTCCCTTTAAACAGAGAGAACAGTATATCAAATAGAACAGCACATAGTTCCAGGTTCTGCTTGCCAGATTCTTCCCTCTGTCTGGAAGTATTTTCACTTTAATTGAACAGAGTCCACATGTAAGGTTCTCTGATCATAAACAGTAAAATATTTTGGTTGAACTTTACAGTCTGAAAAATCCACCCTAAGATTCGGGAAAAACCGTGAAATAGGTGGAAGGGATATTTATCCTTATTTTACTGGTAAAACAAGAGAAAACAAAACAACCAAAAAACCTGAGCAACATGGACTGAACGATTATGTCCCTTCGAAATGTATATTGTGAAGCCCCAGCATTCAGTGTGATGGTATTAGGAGGTAGGTCCTTTGGGAGATGATTAGGTTTATATGAGGTCCTGAGGATGGAGCCCACATCACAGAATGAGGCCCTTATAAAAAGAGGAAGAGACACAGGGTTTCCCCTTCTCCAGGAAGTGAGGATTCAGTGAGAAGGCAACTGTCTGCATGCTGGGAAGTGAGCCCTCACCAAGAACTATATCTGCTGGTTTCCTGATCTTAGACACCTTAGCCTCCAGAATTATGAGGCCTTATAAAGAATTATGAGAAATTATGTTTCTTTTTCAAAATTCTAGGTCTATAGTATTTTGACACAGCAGCTTGAATTAAGTCACTGAAGTTCAAAGAAATTAAACATAGTCCAAGATCATATGGTCAGGGTGTGGTTAAGTCAGGGCTTGAATCTAGGTCTCCTGATCTCAAGCCCATGGCTCTTAATATTCACTCACTCATTCAGTATTCATTCTTTTATTCATTCTCTCAACAAGTACTTATTAAATAATCACATTTATCTGACTTCTTCAATTTCTGAGTGCCAGATAGAATACATCTAGAAAGGCTAAGGAGGGTAGTTCTCAGAGGGACCTACCACAGGAAGAGCAACCATGGTGTTCGGGCATTCCTGGAGGTGGCCATGGGAAAGAGCAGGTTGGAAAGCATGCTATTAATGGCATAACTCAAAGTTCATGAGGGAGGAAGATTTAGTCCCAGGCAAGTCATTTCAGGGAAGGTGAGAAGTAAAAATTAAGAGAGATAAGTGCACAGTCTGGGTACAATGTCCAAGGAGGCTGCTGAGGTGGGGACAGAGCTCCACACAAGAGTCTGGAGCATCTGGGGTGCAGAGTTGATCGAGACCTGTGGGAGAGCGCAGAGAGGCACAGATCTGTCTGACGCTATTGCAAATGGAATTCTAATAAAGCGCTCCTCTGGACATATTTAGCTATGCCATCGATCGAGAGTAACCTGTGTTTGTTTTACCCTAAGGCTGAGAAGTAAATCAGTTTAGTTCATGAAATTTCTTATGGTCCTGCTTCCCCCACATGACATTCCAACAATGACTGAGATAAGAGCCAGATTTAGTGAGTGAGATCGTGGACCAGAACACAGCTCGTTGAACAGCTATGCTATATTGGAGACTCAACATGGATTCAAAATCCCACCCTGATGATCTTCTTCTAAAATGATTATTGTCACTTAGGGTAATTATTCCCTTCATTTATTAAACTTATGGGTTATAAATTCATTTAGTGGAATATTTTAAGTAAAAACTTTGCTCTTTTGCTCGAGTTTGTGACAGGAAACTAATAAAAAAGAGACAAACGCCAGCGTGGTGAGAAGCAAATCAAGTCATTTGTCACTGAGAGAAACCTCCTTTCTCTCTTTTCCTTTTTCTCTTCAGCTGAAATTTGTGCAATTCTGGTTTTGTAGCCTCCATTCCATTTGGTGTTTGTAATTCTGCCATAAACCATTTGTCTGCTTCCAAACTTTTTACTCTATTTTCCTTTACTTGGGATGGTGGTCTGTGACAGAATGACTAACTGGGCTCGCTGGGTAATGTGTCATCGTGATGCACGCTTACACTTCCACAACTTTTAATGTTCTGTAAAGATATGGAGTTCCTCTGATGAATGCACCCCATGATCCACTAATTGAAGCCTGAGAGCAGAATGTAATTAATGCCTCACTGGACCATGACATCAAGCCTGGACAGAGTGATGTTACATGGTATAAGAATTCTGTGATACTTCAGAGAGGTAAGATAGGAGCAATTCTCATTTTTAAAAAATCTCCTCTTTTCAGAACTATTCAAACTCCTATGATTAGCGAGGTTTACCTTTTCAAAGACTGTGTTGAAACTGAAATGTTTTCAGAAGTCCCTAACCTACAGATCTAACTCTCAGTCAGTCTCACTCAACAGGAAGCTGCCATAAGCCTCTTATCCTTCTCCATCAGAGGGCAGACAGAATGAAAACCATAATCACAGAAAACTAACCAAACTGATCACATGGACCACAGCCTTCTCTAACTCAATAAAACTATGAGCCATGCCACATAGGGCCACTCAAGACGGGCAGGTCATGGTGGAGAGTTCTGACAAAATGTGGTCCACTGGAAAAGGGAATGGCAAACCACTTCAGTATTCTTGACTTTAGAACCCCATGAACAGCATGAAAAGGCAAAATGATAGGATACTGAAAGATGAACCCTCCTCAGGTCCGTAGGTGCCCAGTATGCTACTGGAGATCAGAGGAAAAATAACTCCAGAAAGAATGAAGAGACAGAGCCAAAGCAAAAACAACACCCAGTTGTGGATGTGACTGGTGATGGAAGTAAAGTCTGATGCTGTAAAGAGCAATATTGCAGAGCAACCTGGAATGTTAGGTCCATGAATCAAGGCAAATTGGAAGTGGTCAAACAGGAGATGGCAAGAGTGAACATTGACATTTTAGAAATCAGTGAACTAAAATGGACTGGAATGGGTGAATTTAACTCAGATGACCATTATATCTACTACTGTGGGCAAGAATCCCTTAGAAGAAATGGAGTAGCCATCATAGTCAACAGAAGAGTCCGAAATTCAGTACTTGGAAAGTGAAGTCGCTCAGTTGTGTCCGACTCTTTGCAACCCATGGACTGTAGCCCACCAAGCTTCTCTGTCCATGGGATTCTCCAGGCAAGAATACTGGAGTGGGTTGCCATTTCCTTCTCCAGGGGATCTTCCCGACCCAAGGATCGAACCCAGATCTCCCACATTGTAGGCAGATACTTTAACCTCTGCACCACCAGGGATGCAATCTCAAAAACAACAGAATGATCTCTGTTCGTTTCCAAGGCAAATGATTCAATATCACGGTAATCCAAGTCTATGCCCCAACTAGTAATGCTGAGCAAGCTAAAGTTGAATGGATCTATGAAAACCTACAAGACCTTCTGAACTAACACCCCAAAAAGATGTCCTTTTCATTATAGGGGACTGGAAAGCAAAAGTAGGAAGTCAAGAGATCCCTGGAGTAACAGGCAAATTTGGCCTTAGACTACAAAATGAATCAGGGCAAAGGCTAAGAGTTTTGCCAAGAGAAACACTGGTCATAGCAAACACCCTCTTCCAACAATACAAGAGAAGAGTCTATACATGGACATCACCATATGGTCAGTACAGAAATCAGATTGATTATATTCTTTGCAGCAAAATTTGGAGAAGCTCTATACAGTCAGCAAAAACAAGACTGGGAGCTGACTGTGGCTCAGATCATGAACACTTTATTGCCAAATTCACACGTAAATTGAAGAAAGTAAGGAAAATCACTAGACCATGCAGGTATGACCTAAATCAAATCCCTTATGATTATGCAGTGGAAGTGACAAATAGATTCAAGGGATTAGATCTGATAGAGTGTCTGAAGAACTATGGACAGATGTTCATTACAATCTACAAGAGGCAGGGATCAAGACCATCCCCCTGAAAAAGAAATGCAAAAAGGCAAAACGGTTGTCTGAGGAGGCCTTGCAAACAGCTGAGAAGAGAAAAGACACAAAAGGCAAAGGAGGAAAGGAAAGATACATCCATCTGAATGGAGAGTTCCAAAGAATAGCAAGGAGAGATAAGAAAGCCTTCCTCAGTGATCAATGCAAAGAAATAGATGAAAACAATAGAATGGGAAAGATGAGATCTCTTCAAGAAAGTTAGAGATACAAAGGAACATTTCATGTAACAGTGGGCACAATAAAGGACAGAAATGGTATGGATCTAAAAGAAGCAGAAGATATTAAGAAGAGGTAGCAAGAATACACAGAACTGTACACAAAAGATCTTCATGACTCAGATAACCATGATGGTGTGATCACTCACCTAGAGCCAGACATCCTGGAATGTGAAGTCAAGTGGGCCTTAGGAAGCATCACTATGAATAAAACTAGTGGAGGTGATGGAATTCCAGTTGAGCTATTTCATATCTTAAAAGATGATGCTGTGAAAATGCTGCACTCAATATGCCAGCAAATTTGGAAAACTCAGCAGTGGCCACAGGACTGGAAAAGGTCAGTTTTCATCCAAATCCCAAAGAAACGCAATGCCAAAGAATGCTCAAACTACTGCACAATTGCACTCATCTCACACTCTAGCAAAGTAATGCTCAAATTTCTCCAAGCCAGGCTTCAACAGTATGTGGATCATGAACTTCCAGATGTTCAAGCTGGATTTAGAAAAGGCAGCGGAACCAGAGATCAAATTGCCAACATCCATTGGGTGATCCAAAAAAAAAAAAAGAGTATCAGAAAAACATCTACCTTTGCTTTATTGACTACACCAAAGCCTTTGACTGTGTGGATCACAATCAACTGTGGAAATTCTGAAAGAGATGGGAATACCAGACCACCTGACCTGTCTCCTGATATATCTGAATGCAGGTCAAGAAACAACAGTTAGAACTGGACATGGACCAACAGACTGGTTCCAAATCAGAAAAGGAGTACATCAAGGCTGTATATTGTCTTCCTGCTTATTTAACTTATATGCAGAGTACATCACGAAAAATGCAGGACTGGAAGAAGCACAAGCTGGAATCAAGACTGCCAGGAGAAATATCAATAACCTCAGATATGCAGATGACACCATCCTTGTGGCAGAAAATGAAGAACTAAAGAGCCTCTAGATGAAAGTGACAGAGGAGAGTAAAAAAGTTGGCTTAAAACTCAATGTTCAGAAAACTAAGATCATGGCATCTGGTCCTATCACTTCGTGGCAAATAGATGGGGAAACAATGGAAACAGTGAGAGACTTTATTTTTTTGTGCTCCAAAATCACTGCAGATGGTGACTGCAGCCATGAAATTAAAAAACACTTGCTCCTTGGAAGAGGAGCTATGACCAACCAAGACAGCATATTAATAAGCAGAGACATTACTTTTCCAACAAAGGTCCAGCTAGTCAAAGCTGTTGTTTTTCCAGTAGTCATGTATGGATGTGAGAGTTGGACTATAAAGAAAGCTGAGCACTGAAGAATTGATGCGTTTGAATTGTGGTGTTGGAGAAGATTCTTGAGAGTCCTTTGGACTGCAAAGTGATCCAACCAGTCTATCCTTGAGGAAATCAGTCCTGAATATTCATTAGAAGGACTGATGCTGAACCTGAAACTCCAATACTTTGGCCACCTGATGGGAAGAACTGACTCAATTTAAAAGACCCTGATGCTGGGAAAGATTGAAGACAGGAGGAGGAGGGGACGACAGAGAGTCAGATGTTTGGATGGCATCACTGACTCGATGGACATGAGTTTGAGTAAGCTCTGGGAGTTAATGATGGACAGGGAGGCCTGGCGTGCTGCCGTCCATGGGGTCACAAAGAGTTGTACACAACTGAGCAACTGAGCTGAACTGAATGAACCTTGGGTTAGATATAACTTGCCAGGTTCCTATCTCATAGGTTTATCATTTTTAGCCTCTCTGTATTCCTTTTTGAAGAGGAATGCATTTCCTCATTGATGGAAAGTCTTTTGTACTTGTCTCTTAGCATTTGGTTGATGTGGGATTGACGTTTCCCTGACTGATCATGGAAAGACCTTGTTATCTGATCCTGGATAGACTCTTTGTCTTACAGTGAAAGAAACTTTTAAAGCAGTGACTTTCCCGATTTTCTCATCCTCTCACTACCCCTGAGAATCCATGCTAGGAAACGTGTCATCTTTATTTGTCTTATTTAGGTACACAAAGAAGCATTGATAATCATTCTGCTTTGAATATGAAGGAGGAAGCAGAGTTGTGATGGGAGAATTCTGAGTATGGCTTGGTTTGATGGAAAAAGGAAAAGTGAGACAAATGAGTGAAGACACTCACAAGGTCCTGAAAATCTGCTGAAAAACTGAAGGAGCTTGGCAGACTGGTGGAGCATGACTATAGAACAAGATGAAGGTATTCTATTGACTTTTTAAAAAAATTGTTCAGCAGTTGGAAAGATAAGAATGGAGGAGGGCCTAAGATTGTCATGAGCTGTGTGGTTTGAGCAGGTAGATCACCCCTGGAATTCTAAATATCTTGCTTGGTATCTAAGGGACAAATCCTCAGGCATTTTATTATCTGCTGTTCTGTGTGCATGCTAACTTTTCATATATATAACTTTCTTTTTTTTTCCTCCATTTGCTAAGGAAAATGGAAGTTAACCTCCATGGAAAACTGAAATGGCTATTTTAGATCTTAAAGGACCATATGTTCAACTTGGGTCAATGGAATAAGTATTTTGTAATGTCTACTATGCATCTAGCTAGTGATATATTAAGGATTCTAATAGGATTCAGAAGGAAAATATGGACCAGTCTTTTTTTGCTGAAGAACTGATAGTCTAATTGTGGTTTAACCAAACAGAGAAGTCTGAGGTTTTAGTAAGATTCTGAGCTAAATATAATCAAGCTAGAAGTTAAATTATCCTATAGAAATTTTTAAGAGATTTATTGTGAATCCCTTTGGTTTGTAGTATAGGTGTTTCTGGACTACTATTGAGTCAGTCAGAGTGCCAGTGTTTTAGGTCAGAGATGATGGAAAATCAATAACAGATTTGCTTTGAAGGGCTTGTGAATGCAGCAACTTGGACTTATTGGTAAAATCCACTTTCACTTTCTCCTTTAATCCGTCCTCAACTCTGTGCCTGTCTCCCCTACCCCAGCCCCCAGTGAGTGTTGGAAATTCTGCATTGAAGACAGACAGTAGCAACTTGATAACAGAAGTTCTGTCATTCGGCTTCAGATATATTCATCCAATTAAGCACTCAAATTGCTCACACTATAGCTTACATGTTATTTATAGGATTGACAATATGCTGAGAAGAGAGAAGGTGGTTGACTGTTTAGAGGTTGGCTTATTTTTCTTAGGATTGTTATTAAATTAGTCCTTTAATTAATGTCAGATATGCATAAGTGTTTTCATGTGGAAAAGAAGTAAGTGGGGATCTCTTTCAAAATGTAATTGGGAGAATCCTCAAGTCATATGCCTGGGCTGGAGCCTGGTTCTTTGAAAATAAACCAAAGAGAATATGAAATTCCAAGATACAGAGAAAGCGTCAGGTGTGCTGGTAGTGTGGGGGGTGGGCTAGGGGAGTGAGCAGGTGCTGAAGCAAAAGATGACCTATTTCTGGCCCTGTCGTGTTCATTAAAATTGCCCCGTGTCATGCCAGTGGGTATGCAAAATGCTCAAGAATTCAGAATGGCTTTGGGTACCAGTTATTCATGTAACCCCAGAGAAATAGACTATTCTATGTTGAATAGAAGAAGCCACAAAGAAGGATTTTGTAGATAAGTATTGTAGATAAGAGAGGCAGTAACTAACTAAAGAGCAGTGTAACAGAAAATGAGACTATTAAAGACCAGGCTTAAAAATCCCCAAGCATGCAAAACAATGTAAGCCCCATAAGCAAAACTAAATCTAGCTTATTTCATGAGCATAAGCAAAATTTAGGTTATCTCTGGTAAGTGTCTCTGATAATCATAAAAGAAACTTAAGTTATCTTCCCAAAGTGGTATAGGAATAACTTTTAACCAATCCTTGCCAACTGAAAACCTCCATTGTAATAACCAGCATTACTTTATGTATCATCCCATCATGTCATACATGGATGTGAGAGTTGGATCATAATGAAGGCTGAGTGCAGAAGAATTGATGCTTCAAATTGTGGTGCTGGAGAAGACTCTTGAGAGTCCCTTGGACAGCAAGGAAATCAAACCAGTCCATCCTAAACGAAATCAACCCTGAATAGTCATTAGAAGGACTGATGCTGAAGTTGAAGCACCAGTGCTTGGCTACTTGATGCAAAGAGCCGACTTATTGATAAAGACCCTGACGCTGGGAAAGATTAAAGACAGGAGGAGAAGTGGGTGACATAGGATGAGAAGGTTGGATGGCATCACTGACTCAATGGACATGAGTTTGAGCAACTTCAGGAGATAGTGAAGGGCAGGGAAGCCTGGCAGGCTGCAGCTCAGGGCGTTACAAAGAGCCAAACATGACTTAGTGACTGAACAGCAACAACATCATGTTACGCCTCTGAGCTGCCTTTCAGTTTTGGATTTGAAGACTCCCAGCTCATAAACTGCATTTGTGAAAAAATTAGCTCTTACTAAATACTATTTTAGTGGTCTGGTTTTAATTTTTACTACTTCTGGATTTTTGACAGCACACATCTATTTTCCTTTTGGATTTAGCTGCCCATATTTGCCACGTTTGACAGGGCAGCGCTATATGAATTTCTTTTTAACAGGTGATTGTTTCAATTTGTAGACCTAGAGCAGAATCCATCGATAAGTTTGATTAAACCACTGCAGTTTGTTCTCTCCAAAATGTTAACTAAGAGACCAAAGGTAGTCAGTAATTCCTGGAGCTGAAAGGACTATTACAGTCAAGGCTGTAGCCCCTCACATGAGATACATGTTAATAATGTTCAATCTCTGGTGCAGGAACTAAAATCTCACGTGCCACGGGGCAGCTAAGCCCATGTGCTGCAGCTGCTGAGCCTGCACTCAGAGCCTGTGCACTGCGACAAGTGAAGCCACAGAGAAGTCCACACATTACAACTAGAGAAGCCTCTGCACTGCAACTAGGACCCAGCACAGCCAAAAAAGGAAAAAAAAAAAAAATAGCATTAATAGCAAAAGCTCATAAGGGGCACAAATGGTATATTAGGGAATAGCATTCAGGCATCTAATTTTTACTAGTTTCATGTCTTTTTAGGAGCTTTACTGGTTTCCCTTACTCTACTGGACCACTTCATGTATTTTTTTTTATCTACAAATAGTTTATCTAAACCTCTTATGTTATCACAATAATTTTTCTCTAGAAATACACTAAAGTGAACAAAGCAGATTGCAAAGTGGTGTGCATGTAGTGTTCCCAGATGTCGTTTGCGATTACCTTGTTGTCTGTACTGGTGTTTTTGTTCATGTGTGTATTCAGATTACTGCCTAGAGGTACTTACTTTCAGCCTGAAAGTCCTCCTTCAGCATTTTTTATAAGGTAATCTACTAGCAAGATCTTCTCTCAGTTTTTGAATTTCAGTTTTGTATGTTTTTATTTCACTTTGATTTTTAAAGATAGTTTTGCTGGATATAAGATTATTGGAAGAGACAGGTTTTTTGGTAGCATTTAAATTGTCATCCCACCGCCTTTGTCTCTGCCTTTGCCTCTGGCTACCTTGGTTTCCAATGAGAAGTGAGTTACTAATCTTACCCTTTGTGTATGATGAGCTCTTTTCTCTTGCTGCTTTCAGTATTTTCTCTTTGTCTTTCAATGTTTTAACTGTGGATGGATATCTTTGCATTTTATCCACTTGGGATTAATTAAGATTTGGACTGTGTAGGTTTACGTTTTGTTTATGGAACATTTTTAACCACTTCAGTTCAGTTCAGTCGTTCAGTCGTGTCCGACTTTTTGCGACCCCATGAACTGCAGCACATCAGGCCTCCCTGTCTATTACCAACTCCCAGAGTTCACTCAGACTCACATCCATCGAGTCAGTGATGCCATCCAGCCATCTCATCCTCTGTAGTCCACTTAGTACCCTCCTTTTAAAGAAAGTGTGTCTCAACAGCAGCAGGTTACTGTCCAAATTCACATCTGAGGAGTAAGTAAAAGATTTTCATAAGAATAAAGACTTTTTTTTTTTCCTGTGCAGCATGTAGGATCTTACTTCCCTGATTAGGGATCAAACCTATGCCCTCTGCAGTGGAAGCTCAAAGTCTTAACCACTGAACCACGAGGGAAGCCCCAAACAAAGAAGTTTTAATAATTCCCCTGCCACATCTGATATTATTTGGAAAAGAGTATGGGGAAGTTCAAGTTTAAAGGTACTCTCAAAAAAAAAAAAAAAAAGGAAGGCAGATTTGAGTAGCATGCAATTGTGAAGAAACTGAGAGCTTCATGAGAGCAATAACCTGAAATAGAGACCAATCATCAAGAGAGAATCAGGGAAGAAAAGCAGCTAAAAAGCTGGGTTCAGAACAAAACCCTGGTTTCAGACAGGTCTCAAAAACCATTTATGTGAAAGTGTCTGGATTTAGCTGGAATAAGATGAAGAGCAATTTATGCCTGAGACCATTGCTGAAAACAACAGAACCACTGGTCAGAAATTAGTGCAACCACATGGTTGGCTGTTATATCAACAGAAGCAGACAGATTAAGTGTGATATCATGGAAAAAAGAGACGCTTGCTAAAACCATTCCCCCAGAGTGGCTATATGAATGCCCAAGGCTTAGTCATCAAGCAGAGCAACATCAGAGGCTTCACCCTGCAGGTGAGGGAAAGAGACTTCACTAAAATGTTTCAGTTATTAAATTCAGTCAGTTATTAAACAAATAAGCAAATGAAGAAAAATGCACAATGTGGGAGGGGATCAGCATCTAAGGTCGTTATAACACGCTGCCTAAAATGTCCAATTTTCAACAATAATTGCGGGACATGAAGAGAAACAAGAAACTGTTGCCCATACATAGAGAAAAACCAAGCAATAGAAACAGAATTTAAGAGGACCTAGATGGTGTATTTAAGCAAAGACTTCAAAGCAGCTGTACTAAATATGTCTAACGAAAACAATGTTTAAAGAAATAAAGGTAGGAAGACGGTTTCTGACTGAAGAAATAAAAATTATTTAAAAAAAAAGAATTAAATGGAGATTCTGAAGTTTGAAAGCATAATACAGTAATGAACTGAAAACAGTTACTAAAGGGGCAAACAATGGATTTGAACCAGAAGAAAAAAATTAACAGAACTTACAGTGGCACCCCACTCCAGTACTCTTGCCTGGAAAATCCCATGGACAGAGGAGCCTGGAAGGCTGCAGTCCATGGGGTCACTGAGGGTTGGACATGACTGAGTGACTTCCCTTTCACTTTTCACTTTCATGCATTGGAGAAGGAAATGGCAACTCACTCCAGTGTTCTTGCCTGGAGAATCCCGGGGACAGGGGAGCCTGGTAGGCTGCCGTCTATGGGGTTGCACAGAGTCGGACACGACTGAAGTGACTTAGCAGCAGCAAAGATAGATTGACAGAGATTACACAATCTGAAGAACACAGAGAGAAAAGAATGAAGAAAAAGGAATTAAAGCCTTAGAGAAATGTGGAACACCACTGTTCTACCGGGTAGAGACAGTAGCTTCTGATCTCCTTGGTCTCTCTCTCTTGGGTGGCCCATATCTGGTAAATGAGCCGGGATGGAGAACATTTGGACTTCAGTATTTGCTTTCTGTGCCTGTGATAAACCTCCTGCCCTGTGAATGGTGGATGGTGGGAGAAGGAGCCACCCCTGCCGGGGACTTAGCCTGTGAAACTTGTAGGTGGTGGGAGGGTGGTGAGAACCTGATGGGCTGCCTCTCCTGGTGAAACACTGATGTCTTGACTGAAAGGGAAAGAAGGATGAAGGCTTATCTTCTGGGCCACGCCCATCCAGAGTGGGGCCACTCTCATTGTGAGCTGAATGGGGAGAGCAAGTAAGGCGTGGCTCCAGGGTCACACACTCTAGCTGTTCTTAGTAAAATGTAATACTTTTTCGTGAGTACATGTTTATTTCTTTATGCTTCTAATTGACAGTCCTGCTGCTGCTAAGTCGTGTCAGTCATGTCCGACTCTGTGCGACCCCACAGACGGCAGCCCAACAGGCTCCCCCGTCCCTGGGATTCTCCAGGCAAGAACACTGGAGTGGGTTGCCATTTCCTTCTCCAGTGCATGAAAGTGAAAAGTGAAAGTGAAGTTGCTCAGTGTCCAACTTTTAGGGACCCCATGGACCACAGCCTACCAGGCTCCTCCGTCCACGGGATTCTCCAGGCAAGAGTACTGGAGTGGGGTGCCATTGCCTTCTCCGAATTGACAGTCCAGTTGTCCTCTATTATAATAATTTTAAATGTTTCTAAAAATAATTTCAACAGTATAGTTGTTTCACTAGAGAGTGGGAACATGGGGCACACTGACATTCTAGGAGTAGAACTCCAATAAGTACATTCTTACTACTCATAATTTTACACTGTTTTTAATAATTTCTATACCCTCTGTGTATTACTTATCACATAAAGAGAAGTCAAATGTTTAATGGAAAGAGTTACTGTTTTTTAAAAATAGGGGAAAGTATTGACCAGAGTTCATTTGAGTTTTTCTGTAAGATCCGAGCAAACTCTTTGGCCAACCCCATATTATATTTTCAGAGATTATTTCTTTAATAACTAAAAAATAATCATTTGTATTTGGAACTTTAATTTTCTTCTAAATAGATGCTTCTATTCAGTTCAAAGGCACTTGACAAGAATTGACTCTCTTTAGTATTCTAACTCCTTTTGCAATGAGTTCTTAGGCCAAGACTTGACAGCTTTCAGTCATGACCCTGTCCAAACTGAAAGTTGCTCAGTCATGTCTGACTCTTTGCTACCCTATGGACTATACAGTTCATGGAATTCTCCAGGCCAGAATATTGAAATGGGTAACCTTTCCCTTCTCCAGGGGATCTTCCCAGCCCAGGGATTGAACCCAGGTCTCCTGCATTGCAGGCAGATTTTTTACCAGCTGAGCCACAAGGGAAGACCCTGTCCAAACGAGAATGATGATTCTTCTCTCCCTTTTCTTGGCTGAGAATTCTTGAGGTCTCCATGGTATTCCTGCTCATCTCTGGACTCTGTGGCATTCATCATGATTGTTTGAAAGTGAAAGTGAAGTCACTCAGTCGTGTCCTACTCTTTGTGACCCCATGGACTGTAGCCTACCAAGCTCCTCTGTCCATGGGATTCTCCAGGCAAGAATACTGGACTGGGGTGCCATTTCCTTCTCCAGGGGATCTTCCTGACCCAGGGATCGAACCTGGGTTTCCTGCATTGGAGGCAGATGCTTTAACCTCTGAGCCACCAGGGAAGCCCCATGATTGTTTACTTGAAATCAAATTGATTCGAAAGTGATGTGTGTCAAAAACCGTGAACAGTCTGAGATTTTTACGCTACATACAAGCTAACAAGGTAGCATGCCACACACAGTTTGCTGGATGGTGACAAAGGATGCGAGATTTTTAGCTGACAGAGAAAGGTGATTTATTCTCACAGCAATAGCCAGAGCCACTTTATCATCATTTTCCTTTAGTTCCCAGAGCTCCAATTCCCACAGGGCAACTCTTGGAGAGTTCAGCGAGTTTTGCATATGCAATGACTGCTTTATAAGAGAGGAATCCTAAATTTAGAAAACCCTGACCTTTTATAATGGACAATAATCTTGCCTGAAATTTGAACCAGACATTATGTTTATTATACTAGACAGTAAATAAACCTGCATATTTTTGCTCCAAAGGAAGACACTATCTTTGTCTTTCAAGGTTGTTTGCTATTCAACTGTCCTAGGAAAAAATAGTCTGGAACAAAGCTAGCCAATTGTGCTTGTGCGTTCAATATGTATATAAATGGGAGAAACCCATGGGGAATTGTCTCCCAAGAGTATGAATCACTTTATTCAGCATTTTTGCAATAAGTCAAAAAGCAATCTCTGAATGTGGGAACTTCACTGAAATGGAGTGTTTCATGTAGATAACATTTCTGTATAACTGAAGCTTATGCACGCAGGTGCCAGAATCTGAAAGGATAATACTTACCATGGAAACATTACAAAAATATATAACAAATATTTGTGGCATCTTAAACAGATGGTGGAAACACTGCAGACATTTATAAGTGGGAAGGTATGAAAAGGTAGTTATAACCTGTTCTAAAAGACATCAGTGTTTGGGGAAGATCTGAATGGTACTTGAATGAAAGGCTCTCCCAAATCTAATATGACAACCCTTTAGAGTGGGAATTGGCTAACTGTCTAGTCAAGTTCAGCTGGTTAATTCATCAGAACCAAGAGTTATTTAGGAATAATTCTTTAGGAATTAAGCCCAGGGAATAACTTAGAAGAGTGAAGGAGTTCTAGAATCTTATTCCTTGTCCACGGAGTAGTGAAAATGTGTTATACATTTATAGTATGTTAGCCAATCTACATCTTAAACATCACTAGTGTTTAAGGTGGGTTTCATTAATGAAAAGCCATCAGTAACACCCATTGGGACATCCCTACTAATTTCACTAATGAAAACTCATTTTTAATATTTGGTGTCCTAACTAATAAAACATTCAATGTGGATCAAAATAGATGCAAACCTCTTAAGTGACTCAGTTTTTTTCCCCATATTTAATATTACAGGATAAATTATGATTATGCAAAAGTCTACCCTTAGAATGTATGGTAAAACTCATCTTACTAGGCATTCATACTCACTGTCTGCACAGGCACACAGAATAAGTTGATAGGCCTCATCTTAAGGGGTTAGTCCCATTTTACAGCTAAGAAAACAGAGGCTTAGAAAGAGTATGGAACTCAGGGTCATAAAGATGGGAAGTGCAGACACAGCTCAGAGTCAGCATACACTTTTAATAAAGTTGTATTTTTTGATTGGAGTATAATTGCTTTACCATGTCGTGCTGCTGTATAACAGTGAATCAGCCATATGCGGCTTACACTTTTGTCCTGCACTATAATTCACTGCTGGCTTCTGCTGCATCTGTCGTTGTTTTCCCCATATTCTGTCTCTACCAAGTAGTCGATTTCCATTATTTCTTTCTTTTATGAGTCTTCTTTTTTCTGCTTCTACTGGTTAGCAAATTAAAATTCTCTGGGAGCTGAATATCTAGAAATGTGTTTTGGGGGCTTTCTGCCTTTAAGTAGCAGTCAGTAGGACTGAATGAAAGAGTAGAGCCTGGATTTGGTACTGTGATCCTGTGCAAGCTGCTTCCAGGATTCCTAAGGGCTGTGGAAATCTGTCCTCTCAGTAAGTGGTTTGTGACTGTGTTTAATTTTAAGGTTAACAAAGGGGGGAATGGGAGCAGGTGATAGCTGGGTTGCGCTTGATGACTCCAGCTCCATTCGGGAGCACGTTTCTGTGGTGACTGGCTGGTATTGTGTAAGGATGATTAGTAATTCCAACGACCAGCAGGGCCCAAGCCAGATTAATCTCCATATGGCAGAGGGACACAAGAGATCCAAGTGTAACCATCGATACACACAGGTCCCAACCTTATCTCCTTGCTGGCACAGACCGCGTCAGTTTCTCATTCTTCTTTGGAAATATATCATTTGATTCATGTGTCAAAGATCAGGAAGGGAGGAGTATAAATCCCACTTTTGTTCAGCCTCTGGGCAGTTGGATCTGCTAATTTCGGCAGTATGCATGATATATAACAGGACGGCCACCTCTCAGATTTACAGTCTCTCCTTGGAGTCAAAATTAAGCAGGCACCCATTTATTAACATTTCAAAGAGAGAGACCTAAGTTCTGGTAGCCCTGCAAGTTTAGAGAATTTGGATGAGTGAAAAGCCCTTCTAAATCTCTTTATCCAAGCTTTTCATTGATGAGCAATACATGAGCATACGTGAGTGTTGGAGAGTGTGTCCTTAGTCTTTTCCCCTGTTATCTGCATAATTCTCTCGATTCAGTAAGGTCCCTGATCAAGTGTCTGTTATTGGGTAACTATTCCTTTATCGAACTATATGCAATGGGATCATTCCCATCCCCTGCCACTGTCTTTTACTTCCCTTCTATTAATACTTTCTTTCTGTCTTTTCATAGATCCACCACCCAATATGTACCTATATGCTGGCTGGCTGATTCCCTACCTGAGTTTAAGCTTAGCGTGAACAAAGACTTTGTCTTAACCATGATTACATCCATCCTTAAAGCCTAGAACAATTTTCTGCCACATAGTAAGGATTCAATGCACATTTGATAAAGGAAAATGAGACAAAACATTTACAAAATTCCTTTGCCTTTCTCCAGTGGCTGCGGCAATAGGGAAAATGTAGATAGGATCATTCAACATTCAAAATAAAGGATTTTAATTTGCACAACACTGTTGGCAAAGAATATTTCACTTAATTGCCATTAACCCTTGTCCTGGAATGACTCCATGCTGTTGAATTGCAAATATTTCTGTTTTCACTTGGCAGAAGCAATGAAATTGTGTGGTAGCAACCAACTGTGATAGCAACTATTATGTTTTTCTTTCTTATTTTTTTTTAGCATGCAATCTACAGAACTATATTATCCTTAATAGCAAGACACCAATAATAAGTATTTTGATTAAGACGAGTTGGAGAAAGGCCAAAAGCTAATAAAAGAAAAAAAAATGCGGCCTCTTCAAGTTAAGTAAATTGACTATATAATGAGAAAAAGGTTTAAATTAGTTACCAGTGGCCCCAAAATGAAGCATTAGTGATGTTTATTACTGGAAATCTGCAGAACCTATAATTAATTATTCTGTGATTTTTCCTTAAAGCTTAATTTAACCAGTAGCCATAATAATACAGAAAACCTTTCAGGAAAAGAAGATTATTATGAAAAAGGTGGGATTTGCCCAACAACCCTTAGATAATGTAATGTTCCCGAACCCTTATGTTTCACAATATGCTGTTGTCCGGGGTCCGTGGACTGTATGACCACCTACACTTCAAAAGCCCGTGGTCAAAGACTGTTTCTTTCTTTCTGAAGTTTAAAAAATTTTGTTTTGTTTATCTTTGGCTGTGCTGGGTCTTCGCTGCTGCAGTGGGCTTTCTCTAGTTGCGGCAACGAGAGGGTCCAGCCTACTCTGGTTGCAGTAGGAGGACTTCTCATCGCGGTGGCTCCTCTCATTGCTGAGCACAGGCTCTAGGCATGCAGGCTTTAGTAGTTGTGGCCCCCCGGCTTAGATGCTCCTTGGCATGTGGAACCTTCCCAGAGTAGGGATGGAACCGCTGTCTCTGCATTAGGAAGCAGATTCCTAACCACTGGACCATCAGGGAAATCCTGTCAAAGGCTGTTTCTACATAGGATTCTCACATGGTCATATTGATCCAAATTCATTCTGTTTTTCCCTAATTTATAAAGGTCTTCCTTCAACCCCTATTTATTTATTTATTTTCCTCTCAGTTCTCAACCCAGCTAACAATCCCAGCCCAGCCCTCGTCTTTATGGCCCAACTCCTTTCTACCTCTCTTGGAAAGCTCTGCCTCGCTATGCCAGTTCATCAGTCTGAATACCCGCTGGCATATAAAACTATGCTGCTGCTGATCTCAAATATTTATTGAGATCTTGTAGTGTTCCAGAACTGGAGTTTACTTAACTTTATCTCATTTAATCCTCCCAATACCCTGTGAGATAAACAAGAGATGGCAGGGGTGAACGTCAACATTCTAGGAATCAGTAAACTAAAATGGACTGGAATGGGTGAATTTAACTCAGATGACCATTATATCTACTACTGCGGGCAGGAATCCCTCAGAAGAAATGGAGTAGCCATCATGGTCAACAAAAGAGTCCAAAATGCAGTACTTGGATCAATCTCAAAAACAACAGAATGATCTCCGTTCGTCTCCAAGGCAAACCATTCAATATCACAGTTATCCAAGTCTATGCCCCAACCAGTAATGCTGAAGAAACTGAAGTTGAATGGTTTTATGAAGACCTACAAGACCTTTTAGAACGAACACCCAAAAAAGATGTCCTTTTCATTATAGGGGACTGGAATACAAAAGTAGGAAGTCAAGAAACACCTGGAGTAACAGGCAAATTTGGCCTTGGAATGCAGAATGCAGCAGGGCAAAGACTAATAGAGTTTTGCCAAGAAAATGCACTGGTCATAGCAAACACCCTCTACCAACGACATAAGAGAAGACTCTACACATGGACATCACCAGATGGTCAACACTGAAATCAGACTGATTATATTCTTTGCAGCCAAAGATGGAGAAGCTCTATACAGTCAACAAAAACAAGACCAGGAGCTGACTGTGGCTCAGATCATGAACTCCTTATTACCAAATTCAGACTCAAATTGAAGAAAGTCTGGAAAACTGCTAGACCATTCAGGTAGACCTAAATCAAATCCCTTATGATTATACAGTGGAAGTGAGAAATAGATTTAAGGGCCTAGATCTGATAGATAGAGTGCCTGATGAACTATGGAATGAGGTTCGTGACACTGTACAGGAGACAGGGATCAAGACCATCCCCATGGAAAAGAAATGCAAAAAAGCAAAATGGCTGTCTGGGGAGGCCTTACAAACAGCTGTGAAAAGAAGAGAGGCGAAAAGCAAAGGAGAAAAGGAAAGATATAAGCATCTGAATGTAGAGTTCCACAGAATAGCAAGAAGAGATAAGAAAGCCTTCATCAGTGATCAATGCAAAGAAATAGAGGAAAACAACAGAATGGGAAAGACTGGAGATCTCTTCAAGAAAATTAGAGATACCAAGGGAACATTTCATGCAAAGGTGGGCTCAATAAAGGTCAGAAATGGTATGGACCTAACAGAAGCAGAAGATATTAAGAAGAAGTGGCAAGAATACACAGAAGAACTGTACAAAAACGATCTTTATGACCCAGATAATCATGATGATGTGATCACTAATCTAGAGCCAGACATCTTGGAATGTGAAGTCAAGTGGGCCTTAGAAAGCATCACTATGAATAAAGCTAGTGCAGGTAATGGAATTCCAGTTGAGCTATTTCAAATCCTGACAGATGATGCTGTGAAAGTGCTGCACTCAATATGCCAGCAAATTTGGAAAACTCAGCAGTGGCCACAGGACTGGAAAAGGTCAGTTTTCATTCCAATCCCAAAGAAAGTCTCAAACTACCACACAATTACACTCATCTCACATGCTAGTAAAGTAATGCTCAAAATTCTCCAAGCCAGGCTTCAGCGATATGTGAACCGTGAACTCCCTGATGTTCAAGCTGGTTTTAGAAAAGGCAGAGGAACAAGAGATCAAATTGCCAACACCCACTGGATCATGGAAAAAGCAAGAGAGTTCCAGAAAAAACATCTATTTCTGCTTTCTTGACTATGCCAAAGCCTTTGACTGTGTGGATCACAATCAACTGTGGAAATATCTGAAAGAGATGGGAATACCAGACCACCTAACCTGCCTCTTGAGAAATCTGTATGCAGGTCAGGAAGCAATAGTTAGAACTGGACATGGAACAACAGACTGGTTCCAAATAGGAAAAGGAGTACATCAAGGCTGTATATTGTCACCCTGCTTATTTAACTTATATGCAGAGTACATCATGAGAAACTCTGGACTGGAAGAAACACAAGCTGGAATCAAGATTGCCAGGAGAAATATCAATCACCTCAGATATGCAGATGATACCACCCTTATAGCAGAAAGTGAAGAGGAGCTAAAAAGCCTCTTGATGAAAGTGAAAAAAGAGAGTGAAAAAGTTGGCTTAAAGCTCAACATTCAGAAAACGAAGATCATGGCCTCTGGTCCCATCACTTCATGGGAAATAGATGGGGAAAGAGTGGAAACAGTGTCAGACTTTATTTTTGGGGCTCCAAAATCACTGCAGATGGTGACTGCAGCCATGAAATTAAAAGACACTTATTCCTTGGAAGAAAAGTTATGACCAACCTAGATAGTATATCAAAAGCAGAGACATTACTTTGCCGACTAAGGTCCATCTAGTCAAGGCTGTGGTTTTTCCTGTGGTCATGTGTGGATGTGAGAGTTGGACTGTGAAGAATGCTGAACGCCAAAGAATTGATGCATTTGAACTGTGGTGTTGGAGAAGACTCTTGAGAGTCCCTTGGACTGCAAGGAGATCCAACCAGTCCATTCTGAAGGAGATCAACCCTGGGATTTCTTTGGAAGGAATGATGCTAAAGCTGAAGCTCCAGTACTTTGGCCACCTCATGCGAAGAGTTGACTCATTGGAAAAGACTCTGATGCTGGGAGCGATTGGGGGCAGACTTGATGGACGTGAGTCAGAGTGAACTCCGGGAGATGGTGATGGACAGGGATACCTGGCGTGCTGTGATTCATGGGGTCGCAAAGAGTCAGACATGACTGAGCTACTGAACTGAACTGAACTGAACCATTATCTACATGTAGGTTAAAGAATTAGCTGATGCCTGAGATGATCTGGCCTGCAGCGGTGAGGAGGTGAGGTCTGTAGTCAAAGCCAGTTCCACCACACAGAACTTAATTCCGTTCCATCTTGTGGTTATTGTTGTTTCATGTCTCCCTTTTGCCTGCCACCCTAGATTTGAAGATCATTTAAGACAGAAGACTCACTCTGTATGTCTTTGGTACACCGTTTAAAGATTTTGATGATCACCAGGTGGACTTCAATAAACAGTTGCTGATCATTTGACAGTGCAGTCTAAGAATACGTCCTCTTTCCAAGTGCCAGAGGAGAGTGATAACTCTCAATTCTTGTTGATTGTTTCTTGTTGTCATGTACTTGAGAGGCTCTGGAGACAGTTTCTTCACTATCAGAGATAAGTTATTTGATATACCCAAACCCAACCTAAGGCACTGCTTGCTTTTTCTCAGTGACTTAATGGCTTGGCTGAATAATGTCTATTCCTTTATCTCTTTCTCATAGAAATTACTGAAAATAACTACAGTCAGTTATAGGAGTGATCTGACAGTCCATTCACGGTTCTTCAATCAATCATAGAATCAGTTCAGTTGCTCAGTCATGTCTGACTCCTTGAGACCCCATGGACTGCAGCACACCAGGCTTGCCTGTCCATCACCAACTCCTGGAGCTTGCTCAAACTCATGTTCATTGAGTTGGTGATGCCATCCAATCATCTAATCCTGTCATCCCCTTCTCCTCCTGCCTTCAATCTTTCGGTATGTCTAGTCAAATGTATGATTTTTCTGGTAGTCATGTATGGATGTAAGAGTTGGACTGTAAAGAAAGCTGAGTGCCGAAGAATTGATGCTTTTGAACTGTGGTGTTGGAGAAGATTCTTGAGAGTCCCTTGGACAGCAAGGAGATCAAACCAGTCAATCATAGAATATCTGAGCTCAAAATGACAGAGAGGAACATTTTATTCATTCTCTTCTTACAGGAAAGGAAACTGAGACTGGTTGGCCAGTAATTGTTCCCTTGAGCCACGCTAAAGGCACAGAGGGTACTGAGTGAGGGCTTGCCCACTGACCCCTGGATCTAGAGTTTCATGCAAATGAAACATCAACAAAGCAGGATAATAGGTTATTTTTTTAAGAGTTCATAGAAGGCAGAGAATCCTTGTTGTGGACTTAGGGTGGTTAGGAAGAGCATCTTGGAGGAAGATACATCTGAGTTGGGAATAAAAGGTTGTGAAAGATTTTGCAAAGAGGGAAAGATGGGAAAGCGTTCTGGAATAGAGCAGTATAAACATAATAAAGTCAAAGCCAGTGGTTGGGAGCTCTGAGAGTGTTTGGTCAGGAGCAGCTCTTGACTGTGGGGAGAAGATCCCTGCTGCCAGAGATGCATGCATCCAGAGGACAAGCCTAAGAAATGTGGCAAATAGAAGTTACAAAGGTTTTTCACCATGAAGGTGATGTGATAGACGTGTTTCATGAAAATGTATCTAATTGTGATTTGCATGCTGAACTTGAGTGGGAAGAAACTGGAAGCAGTCCAACCAATTTACAGGCTACCTGAGGTGCTTTCGGGATGATTACCTTGGAGTTTCCACACGTCATAGTGAAGTCAGTCAGGATCTGATGACAAAAGAGAAATGAGATTTCATTTTTGGTCTCAACCTTTTCCTGGTGAGTGGAAGGAGGGCTTTTTGTGGGGGAGGTGTGTTAGACATGGAGGCACTCCTCCTGGATTCCCACTCAGGAAAGGACTTGATGTGAACCGTGGGGGCTTGGGTCATCAAGTAGCCCCCCTGCTCTCAGCGTGGTCAGAAATCTGTCTCTGTGCTTGGGAGCTGTCAAACCCTGCCTCTGGTACTGAAGCTGACCGTTTCTGCCTGATGCTGGTCATTCTGATGGACAGTGCTTGCTTCAGGGCTCCCAGGTGGGTGAGACCTGTGTTGAAGTTCACCTTCTCCCTTTCTTCACTTCTGTTTTCACTCCTTCCCGTTAAAGTGTTGATCCCTAACCCATATATTTCTACCAAACTCTACCATGGCATTTCCAGAGAACTCAACCTGTGACAAGAGGGCAGGCAAGGAAGCAGACCAAAGGAGGCAACTCAGAGCTGTGCATGACGTACTGAAGCACATACTGGTGATGGTTTTCTGCTTTCTACCTGGGAGATATTTAGGCTAATGATCTGACTGAAAAGAGAGCTAGAGAATTGTCTGAATCTGCTCTTGCATGTATAGAATTACTAAGGGAATAATTTCCACACCAGAGAAGTTGTAGTGAGTGGTCGGTTGTGGTGATGAGACTATGGAAGCAGGGCTGGGCGTAGTATAGCCTTCCTCAGGCCCTAAGCCACTTTTTGGTATTGCCAAAATTTCTTTTCCATTCCTTTAAATGATGGCAGCAACTTTTTAAATTGGGTTTGTCAAAAAGTTCGTTTGAATTTTTCCATTATGTCTTTTTTTTCCTGTGTATATATTTTTTAATAAATTTATTTATTTTAATTGGAGGCTAATTACTTTACAATATTGTATTGGTTTTGCCATACATCAACATGAATCCACCACAGGTATACATGTGATCCCCATCCTGAACCCCCTCCCTCCTCCCTCCCCTTACCATCCCTCTGGGTCGTCTCAGTGCAGCAGCCCCAAGCATCCAGTATCATGCATCGAACCTGGACTGGCGATTCGTTTCATATATGATATTATACATGTTCCATTACATCTTATGGAAAAAGCCAGAATGGACTTATTGGCCAACCCAATATCATTTTCTGTAAAATAAAGATGGGCTGGGTTGCTATGCTCCATATCCAGCAACTCCAAAATCTCAGTGAGTAAGGCTTAGTTCTTTCACCTAACACGTGATCACAGCAGCTATTCTGGGGACTCTTGCTTTGCTCATGTTCTGGGACCCAGGATTTGGTTGGGCAAACTTGCAGTGCTAAAGACTTCTTCCCGCAATGATTCTTTTTGCTGTTCACCATGCTGGTGACCACAACAGAGGGTAAAAGAGATCTGGAAGGTCTCACATTCAGATTAAATGCTTGATCTGGAACATGGTATACATGACTTGCACTCACACTTACTAGGCAAAAATATTCACACGGACTCCACCTAGGAAGTTCATTCCTGTTATATATGAGCCTAGAAGGGGAGAGACATAGAGATGTTTGGTGAAGACCACAGGTAATTAAAAGATTTTCATTTTCTCTTTCTTTCTTTCTAATATCCTGCTTCTATTACTTTCCACGTGGCTTCCTGAACTGTAGACAGTGCTGAGGGTCTTTAAGGATTTCAAAGGATTGAGAGTCGTGATAGAGAGGAGACGCCCATCTCGCCCTGATAGAATTTTTTCTCTATGTGTGTAACATTCTTTACAAAGTGAGGTTAAAAAACTCCTTGTAGAATTAGGTTAAACATGTGCACAGCAACACAAAATGGAAGGAGGGAGAGAATTGGTTGAAGAGGCAAGGATATAATGGAAATTCCACTTTGGTGTTCATTATAATGTCACTCCTCCAGCAAAATTACCTTGTATCCCTGACAAAGATGAAAGGCTTTACTCCTTCTAGTTATCAGCAACAACTCCTCTCATTAACCGTTCATCTCACCACTTACACAGTCATTTATCTAAATGTATATGTAAGATGAAAAATAAATAAATGAACTAATCCATAAGAGCACACATACATAGACAGATAAGGAGATCAGATGGGAGAAATGCTAGGAAAAATGGAAAATAATATGAAACCCATATTTCACAAGGCACAGGAAGAGCTTTTGCATTAGCTCATCCATCTCGTTAACTTTCTAGAAGACATTTCAATAATCACTTTCACAAAGATAGTTTTTAAAGGTTCAATTTTGTCTTGCTTAAATGTAGGCTCAGAAAAATGCATGTTTTCTAGAAATGTTCACCTTTACCACTAATGTTGATTCCAGCTAGAGATTAGGAAAGTTTATTCTTCAAAAGCCAGTTACCTAAATGGTTTCAGCATCACCAAAGGTAGAAGAACAGAGAGAATGCCTGAATTGCAATTAGAGTATTTCAGGTTGGAGAAAAGAAGACATCTCTTGTTTGAAAAGATGACTGCACACTAAAGTAGTTTATGATAATAATAAGAAAGACCATGTATTGTGGGCCTCTGCTTACTATATTTCTAACACTGGGTTGAGTATTCATGTAGGTTATTTCTAATCTTCACAGTTACTCCATGATATGGGCATATATTAATATCTCAGTGTCCAATAAAAAAGGCTCAGATAGGTTAAATAAGTTGCTTTAATATACACAGGAAAAAAAGTAGTAAAAGCAAGATGCAAACCCAGGTTTGAGAAAACCTCTGCTATGTGTTGAAGGAGGGTAGTGATGATGATGATAGCAATTATGGCAATAGAGAGCACTTATTATATATACCCTCTCTCTCATAAGCACTATTGATGTATTAACTCATTTAATTCTCAGAAAATCCATTGAGCTCTAGTATAGCAATTTACAGATGAAGAAATTGATTTGAAACTAAGAGAAGTTAAGGTAGAAGTGGTTATTTGTAAAAAAAAGTAAAAGTGCCCAAGACCAACTTTGATTAATTTTCACTCCTTGTAACATAGCATGAGGCAATGTACAGAACTGTAGTTCTCTTTTCCCACTTGTCCTCTTTTCTTCCAGTGTTAGTTCGTTAGCCACAGGATATTATGACGGATGATGGTTAAGCATGTGAACTCTGAAACCAGACTGTCAAATTCTAATCAGAGCTGAATGGATTTGGGGAGAAATTCCTGTGTTAGATTCTTAGGGTTGCCATCACAAATTACCCAACATTGAGTGGTTTAAAACAACAGAAATGTATTGTCTCGTGTTTCTGGAGGCCAGAAGTATAAAATCAAGTTGTAAGTAGAACTTTATTCCCTCTGAAGTTGCAGGGGACAGATCTGTTGCAGGTCTCTCTCCTTGCTTCCTGTGGTTGCTGACAATCCTTGGTCTTCTCTGGCTTGTAGATCACTCCAGTCTCTGCCTCTGTCTTCACGTGGCATTCTCTATGTGCCTTTGTGGTTCCACATTTTCTTCTTCTAATACAGATTCCAATCACATTGGGTTTAAGGCCCACCCCAATTAAGTATGACCAGGGGCTTCCCTCATGGCTCCTTCTACAATGTCGGTGACCTGGGTTCAAGCTCTGGGTTGGGAAGATCCCCTGGAGAAGGCCAGGGCAATCCACTCCAGTACTCTTGCCTAGAGAATTCCATGGGCAGAGGAGCCTGGTGGGCTACAGTCATGGGTCATACTGAGTCAGACACAACTGAGTGACTAGCACTTTCACTTTCATTTTTATTATATCTGTAAAGACCTCATTTCCAAGTATGATTACAAGTTCCAGGTAGACATGAATTTGGGGGGTAAACTATTCAACTCAGTACTGTTCCTAAAATGTTCTAAGTTATTTTCATGAGTAAAATGATGATAAAAATTATATCTATGTGACAGGCATGTTGTAATACCTGAAATAAAGAACAGAGCTCAGCACAAATCAAGTAGTAATCAAGTGTTAATACTATTAACTTCTACTCAAAACCTGATAGGATCAAGAGTTATGCATGGGGTTAGCAGATGTAAACCATTATTTATAGAATGGATAAACAACAGGGTAGTATTGTATAGCACAGGGAGCTAAATTCAGTATCCTGTGATTTAAGCCACAATGGAAAATAATATTCCAAAATAATGTATATAGTTATAACTGAACCACTTTGCTGTACAGCAGAAATTAACACAACATTGTAAATCAACTATGCATGTGCTAAGTTTCTTCAGTTGTGTCCAGCTCTTTGCAATCCCATGTACAGGAGCCTCCTGGGCTTCACTGTCTGTGGGATTTTTCAGGCCAGAAAACTGGGGTGGGTTGCCATTTCCTCCTCCAGAGGATCTTCCAGACCCAGGGATTGAGCCTACATCTCCTGTGGCTCCTGCACGGTAGGCAGATTCTTTACCTACTGAGTTTTCGACTACACTTGAATTAAAAAGAGTCGTTAGAACTGATCCTATTAAAAATAGGTATGTGCATTTTCCCCTAGACCTTGCATTTTTCTGCAAATTAATAGAGCTGATGGCTATAACTGGTGCTTACAGAATCTGGTTTTATTGCAGCAAGGCAGGCTTTGATCTCTATCAGTGCAACAACAGAGGAAGGTCAATATACAAGTCATTCTTTACATAGTGACATAAAAATACTGAATTTTATTCTGTATATTTTTGGAGGGAGAGTCTTCCCCTTTCCTTTCCTTTAGCTTAGTATCTTTTCTCTGTCAAGATTTTGCATCTAGCAAGATGTGTGCAGGGTATCAGAGGGAACTTTCATTGTGACCCAGGCATAAGAAATGATTAGATCCATGCAGCAAATAAGTGAATTGAAACAATTGTATCTGCTGCTCTGAGTGAAATGAGATTTCACTTTGGGGCTTGCTAGCTACCAAGCCCTGAAACAAATTAAAATAAGATTACCTGACAGTGCAGAGGTTTCCATGGTTTAAAGATAAATCCTAGAGTCAGCTGCTGATTCTGCATAGTAATTTCTTAATAAGCACAATGAGTGATTTATCACTGGATTGAGTCAGTATTTGTTTTCAATCACAGATCTTGCAACTAGAGGGTTCTTAGAGTTTTACCATTCAGTTCAGTTCAATCACGTCGGACTCTTTGTGACCCCATGAATCGCAGCACGCCAGGCCTTCCTGTCTATCACCAACTCCCGGAGTTCACTCAGACTCATGTCCATCGAGTCAGTGATGCCATCTAGCCATCTCATCCTCTGTCATCCCCTTCTCCTCCTGCCCCCAATCCCTCCCAGCATCAGAGTCTTTTCCAATGAGTCAACTCTTCGCATGAGGTGGCCAAGGTACTGGAGCTTCAGCTTTAGCATCATTCCTTCCAAAGAAATCCCAGGGCTGATCTCCTTCAGAATGGACTGGTTGGATCTCCTTTCAGTCCAAGGAACTCTCAAGAGTCTACTCCAACACCACAGTTCAAAAGCATCAATTCTTCAGCACTCAGCTTTCTTCACAGTCCAACTCTCACATCCATACATGACCACAGGAAAAACCATAGCCTTGACTAGATGGACCTTAGTCGGCAAAGTAATGTCTCTGCTTTTGAATATACTATCTAGGTTGGTCATAACTTTTCTTCCAAGGAGTAAGCGTCTTTTAATTTCATGGCTGCAGTCACCATCTGCAGTGATTTTGGAGCCCCCAGAAATAAAGTCTGACACTGTTTCCACTCTTTCCCCATCTATTTCCCATGAAGTGATGGGACCAGAGGCCATGATCTTCGTTTTCTGAATGTTGAGGTTTAAGCCAACTTTTTCACTGTCCTATTTCACTTTCATCAAGAGGCTTTTTAGCTCCTCTTCACTTTCTGCCATAAGGGTGGTGTCATCTGCATATCTGAGCTTATTGATATTTCTCCCGGCAATCTTGATTCCAGCTTGTGTTTCTTCCAGTCCAGCGTTTCTCCTGATGTACTCCGCATATAAGTTAAATAAGCAGAGTGACAATATACAGCATTGACATACTCCTTTTCCTATTTGGAACCAGTCTGTGTTCCATGTCCAGTTCTAACTGTTGCTTCCTGACCTGCATACAGATTTCTCAAGAGGCAGGTCAGGTGGTCTGGTATTCCCATCTCTCTCAGAATTTTCCACAGTTGATTGCGATCCATACAGTCAAAGGCTTTGGCATAGTCAAGAAAGCAGAAATAGATGTTTTTTTCTGGAACTCTCTTGCTTTTTCCATGATCCAGCGGATGTTGGCAATTTGATCTCTTGTTCCTCTGCCTTTTCTAAAACCAGCTTGAACATCAGTAAGTCCACGGTTCACGTATTGCTGAAGCCTGGCTTGGAGAATTTTGAGCATTTTTTACTAGCATATCTACTTGGGTTCATAATGGCATGTGACATATGACATGCTTCATTTCCACCCTAGCCAACCCTCCCTGTACAACTCCATTCCATTCTTAGTGCTCCCAATTTGTGGCACTTGAATATGCAGGAACAATTTTTGATAAATAAAAGTTTGGTTCAACAGAAAAATGAAAATCCTCAGAAAATGAAAACAAACCCAAATCCTGCCTATTAGTTACTGTCAGTGGGAGCCAGAGTTAAAGGAAGTTACACTCAATGGCACAGTGTAGTTTCTGAGTATTTAAGTATAGCTAAGCCATGAAATTAAAAGACTCATACTCTTTGGAAGAAAAGTTATGACCAACCTAGATAGCATATTCAAAAGCAGAGACATTACTTTGCCGACAAGGTCCATCTAGTCAAGGCTATGGATTTTCCTGTGGTCATGTATGGATGTGAGAGTTGGACTGTGAAGAAGGCTGAGTGCTGAAGAATTGATGCTTTTGAACTGTGGTGTTGGAGAAGACTCTTGAGAGTCCCTTGGACTGCAAGGAGATCCAACCAGTCCATTCTGAAGGAGATCAGCCCTGGAATTTCTTTGGAAGGAATGATGCTAAAGCTGAAGCTCCAGTACTTTGGCCACCTCATGCGAAGAGTTGACTCATTGGAAAAAACTCTGATGTTGGGAGGGATTGGGGGCAGGAGGAGAAGGGGATGACAGAGGATGAGATGGCTAGATGGCATCACTGACTCGATGAATGTGATTTTGAGTGAACTCCGGGAGTTGGTGATGGACAGGGAGGCCTGGCGTGCTGCGATTCATGGGGTTGCAAAGAGTTGGACACGGCTGAGTGACTGAACTAAACTGAACTGAAACCTCGCAAACACCCTCTTCCAACAACACAAGAGAAGACTCTACACATGGACAACACCATATGGTCAACACCGAAATTAGATTGATTATATTCTTTGCAGCCAAAGGTGGAGAAGCTCTATACAGTCAGCAAAAACAAGACCAGGATCTGACTGTGGCTCAGATCATGAATTCCTTAGTACCAAATTCAGACTTAAATTGAAGAAAGTAGGGAAAACCACTGCACCATTCAGGTATGACTTAAATCAAATCCCTTATGATTATACAGTGGAAGTGAGACATAGAGTTAAGGGACTAGATAGATCTGATAAATAGAGTGCCTGATGAACTATGGACTGAGGTTCGTGACATTGTACAGGAGACAGGGATCAAGACCATCCCCATGGAAAAGAAATGCAAAAAAGCAAAATGGCTATCTGGGGAGGCCTTACAAATAGCTGTGAAAAGAAGAGAAGTGAAAAGCAAAGGAGAAAAGGAAAGATAAGCATCTGAATGCAGAGTTCCAAAGAATAGCAAGAAGAGATAAGAAAGCCTTCCTCAGCAATCAATGCAAAGAAATAGAGGAAAACAACAGAATGGGAAAGACTAGAAATCTCTTCAAGAAAAGTAGAGATACCAAGGGAACATTTCATGCAAAGGTGGGCTCGATAAAGGCCAGAAATGGTATGGACCTAACAGAAGCAGAAGATACTAAGAGGAGGTGGCAAGAATACACAGAAGAACTGTACAAAAAAGATATTCATGACCAAGTAATCACGATGGTGTGATCACTCACCTAGAGTCAGACATCCTGGAATGTGAAGTCAAGTGGGCCTTCGAAAGCATCACTACGAACAAAGCTAGTGGAGGTGATGGAATTCCAGTTGAGCTGTTTCAAATCCTGAAAGATGATGCTGTGAAAGTGCTGCACTCAATATGCCAGCAAATTTGGAAAACTCAGCAGTGGCCACAGGACTGGAAAAGGTCAGTTTTCATTCCAGTCCCAAAGAAAGGCAATGCCAAAGAATGCTCACCGCACAATTGCACTCATCTCACATGCTAGTAAAGTAATGCTCAAAATTCTCCAAGCCAGGCTTCAGCAATACGTGAACCGTGAACTTCCTGATGTTCAAGCTGGTTTTAGAAAAGGCAGAGGAACCAGGGATCAAACTGCCAACATCCACTGGATCATGGAAAAAGCAAGAGAGTTCCAGAAAAAAACATCTATTTCTGCTTTCTTGACTATGCCAAAGCCTTTGACTGTGTGGATCACAATCAACTGTGGAAAATTCTGAGAGAGATGGGAATACCAGACCACCTGACCTGCCTCTTGAGAAATCTGTATGCAGGTCAGGAAGCAATAGTTAGAACTGGACATGGAACACAGACTGGTTCCAAATAGGAAAAGGAGTATGTCAAGGCTGTATATTGTCACCCTGCTTATTTAACTTCTATGCAGAGTACATCATGAGAAACACTGGACTGGAGGAAGCACAAGCTGGAATCAAGATTGCCGGGAGAAATATCAATAAGCTCAGATATGCAGATGACACCACCCTTAAGAGAAGAGGAACTCAAAAGCCTCTTGATGAAAGTGAAAGAGGAGAGTGAAAAAGTTGGCTTATAGCTCAACATTCAGAAAACGAAGATCATGACATGTGGTCCCATCACTTCATGGGAAATAGATGGGGAAACAGTGGAAACAGTGTCAGAGTTTATTTCTGGGGGTTCCAAAATCACTGCAGATGGTGACTGCAGCCATAAAATTAAAAGATGCTTACTCCTTGGAAGAAAATTTATGACCAACCTAAATAGCATATTCAAAAGCAGAGACATTACTTTACCAACAAAGATCCGTCTAGTCAAGGCTATGGTTTTTTCCAGTGGTCCTGTATGGATGTGAAAGTTGGACTGCGAAGAAGGCTGAGCGCTGAAGAATTGATGCTTTTGAACTGTGGTGGTGGAGAAGACTCTTGAGAGTCCCTTGGACTGCTAGGAGATCCAACTAGTCCATTCTGAAAGAGATCAGTCCTGGGTGTTTTTTGGAAGAACTGATGCTAAAGCTGAAACTCCAGTACTTTGGCCACCTCATGTGAAGAGTTGACTCATTGGAAAAGACTCTGATGCTGTGAGGGATTGTGAGCAGGAGGAAAAGGGGATGACAGAGGATGAGATGGCTGGATGGCATCACCAACTCGATGGACATGAGTTTGGGTGGACTCTGGGAGTTGGTGATGGACAGGGAGGCCTGGTGTGCTGCAATTCATGAGGTTGCAAAGAGCTGGACACAACTGAGTGACTGAACTGAACTGAAACCTTGCAAGTTGCAGTTCTTTTGGGTTTATATCCATTAAATTTTTCAAGTTTAGGAAAAATTGTTGTGTAAGCTCTCATTTTACTCAAGGAGACTTTCTTTTCTAAATTGCTCTTGGCAGTACTTCCACAAATAATTTCTAAAATTAATTTTGCTTTGCTATATTTTAATTTTTAATGAATGCATATTTCGTTAGTCTTCCCTTTAACCCTAACCATGTGCCATGAAGGTATTGCTTTCTTTTGAAAAACTTGCATTTCACTGTATTCATTTCCAGGGTAAGTGCATGGACATTCCACTTGGACTCTATCTAAAAAGAGTTTGTGATATGGTCATGACAAGTTAAACTGATGGTAATAGAAACAGTAATAGAGGATAATAACAGAGAGACTACAATGAAATGCTGTATATCTTTCCTGAGAGCATGTACTATTTGGTTTGAAATTGAAACAGACAAAGAACTGTGCTGGGCTCTGAAAGGATTTGATTTGACTTGACACTGAGTCAGACTCTGAGGTTAGGACAAGTTTTAGTCTTGTCTGTCTTGGGCTCCATCAACCATCATATCCTCCCCTTTGAAATGTGGTGTGTGTGCTAAGTTGCGTCAGTCATGTCTGGCTCTTTGCATGTCAATGACTGTAGCCCCCCAGGTTCCTCTGTTCATGGAGTTTTACGGGGAAGAATACTGGAGTGGGTTGCCGTGCTCTCCTCCAGGGGATCTTCCTGACCTAGGGATCAAACCCATGTCTTTTACATCTCCTGCCTTGGCAGGGAGGTTCTTTATCACTAGCACCACCTGTGAAGCCCCTGTTAAATGACATACCTGTGTCCAAAACCCTTAAGTATCTTTTTGTTCTGAAATTCAAAGTCTTTGATGTCATTGATGAAGATGGCCATTGCCCAAAGAGTATGAGGCATTTTATGAGTCTGATTTTTTTTAACTGATCTTAAAAGCACTTAAAACAAAACAAAATGACAATCAAGTTCATTCATTTAGATGAAAGTGGCCCAGTCTGGTGAGTCTGGTGCCAGATGTCCTCCATTAAACATATTGCATTATGTTATAAGACTGAATTTATACTGATCTTGGAATCAAGAGAACTGGATCCAACCCCTGGCTTTGCTATTCTCTGGGAGAATATCCTATTCTCTTTAGAGTTCACTTTGCTTAACTGTAAAATGAGAATAGCAATATCTTCCCTATTTACTGTATGGGATTTTTTTGATGAGCCAGTAAGATTTGTACTTGAAAGTCATTTGCAAGCTATAGAGTGTTCTAAGCTGAACCTCTGCCCTAGATATTTCTAGATCATGTAGAATATATATGTCCTTCTAGGAGATTGGCTCGATGGCAAAGAATCCGTCTGCAATGCAGGAGACCTGGGTTTGATCCCTGGGTTGGGAAGACCCTCTGGAGGAGGGCTTGGCAACCCACTCTGGTATTTTTGCCTGGAGAATCCCCATGGAGAGAGAAGCCTGGTGGGGTACAGTCCATGGGGTCGCAGAGAATCGGACATGACTGAGTGACTAATCGCTATTGCACAGGGAAAGAACATCAAATTTCACTTTGTTTCCTCAAACAAATCTAGAACCCCTACCACCCTATGTAGAATTACGCCCTACAATTTTTTTAGGAAGTAAAAGCCCCAAACATCATGCACCTACAAATCTCAAGTGCTTATATCATCTCTGGTGACTTTTTCATGAGCACTGTTCCCAACCCTAGATAGTCCCTAGAAAGAGTTCTTGGGTCTTTCTCTCCTTGTTCTTGGCCATCAGGGCTTGGCCAAGATTTTTTTTCTGCAAATCTCTTTAGTCCTGAGATCTCCTTTGGCTTAGGAATTCTCTCTTGGCTCTTAATGTGTCTTTAAGAGCATTTGTAAGTTATTCAATTTTTATTCCTTCATCCAGTAAAAATATACTTGAATACTGCTATGTACTTGGTGCTTTTAATCCCAAGGGTAGAGCTTAGTTAGGTCCATCACCAGCTCAATGAACATGAGTTTGAGCAAGCTCTGAGAGTTGGTGATGGACAGGGAAGCCTGGCGTGCTGTAATCCATGGGGTCACAAAGAGTCAGACACAACTGCACGACTCAACTGAACTGAACTGAACTGAACTAAGAGCTTTGAACTTGACAAAATCCTGATTCCTATGCACTTCATAAATGATAAAAGGCATCACAGCTCTTTACGACCTCTGAAACCAATTCTTATGGTACATCAGGAATGCATGTTCTTTCCCATTCCTTAAAAACACTCCTTTTAAAACCTCCCTTTCTCCCTGGGAAAACAGGGAAAATGTTCCACACAAGGAATAGTTCTTCTTGTCTTTCTTGTATTCTCTAGAAGGAACTTCCTTATAAAGACTCAGGAAATAGCTACTTTTTAGAGTTGTGCAGTTAACATAATGTGGAGACGTGCATTGCATTTATTTTCTTTGTAAATTATAAATTCTGATGGCCCTAGACATGGTCATCAACATCAGAGGAGAATCGGAGAAACAGAATCTTCTATGTTCACCACATCACATGCATTTACGTTGTTTCCGTGTATCAGCTTGAATCTCCTTTCTGTAGACTGATGTGGTCCAGGAATCTTTTCTGGCGATCTTGTCCTGTCCTTGGTGTTAGGTGGCAGTGACATCATGGTTCTCTCAAAGTCAAGAGCAGAGCATGTGGCTGAGCCCCACCTCACAACTGCAAATGAGCATAGAGCTATCGCAGCTTTGCAGAACACAGTGGGAGCCTAATGCAGTGTAATTGCTAATCATCATCAGTGTTGATGAGTCTATTGAAGGAGAGAGAATGAATCAGAAACTGTCCCCGACTGCTATCTAACAGATGAGAAGACTGTGTTGGCAGGAAAGCGACGGATCTCATGTGTCTCGACGGGGTGGAAGTGACTCAGAGCCCAAATTGAGAAAGTGCAGCCAATCCAACATTCCTGCAGCTGGTTGGATTCCCCAGCCAATACCAGGATACTCAGCATCAACTGGCATGTGGATGAACATCTACTGGCTATCTCTTACTCTCTCACGTTCTTGCTCTCTTTTCCCTCACTCTTGCTGCAGGCTTTATTGAAATATAATTGCCATGCCATAAAATTTGCCTGCCTATATGTGCAATTCAGTGACTCAATAAATTTAGAGACTTGTCCAACCATGAGTTCGAACCAGTTTAGAACATGTTCATCAATCCCCAGGACATTTCTCATGTTCCTTGCAGTCAATACTCGTTTTCATCCCTAGTCTCAAACAGCCGCTCATCTAAATATACTTTCTGGTGTGTATGCCCAGCAGTGGGATTGCTGGGTCATAAGGCAGTTCTATTTCCAGTTTTTAAAGGAATCTCCACACTGTTCTCCATAGTGGCTGTACTAGTTTGCATTCCCACCAACAGTGTAAGAGGGTTTCCTTTTCTCCACACCCTCTCCAGCATTTATTGCTTGTAGACTTTTGGATCGCAGCCATTCTGACCGGTGTAAAATGGTACCTCATGGTGGTCTTGATTTGCATTTCTCTGATAATGAGTGCTAAGTTCTGAAAGATGATGCTGTGAAAGTGCTGCACTCAATATGCCAGCAAATTTGGAACACTCAGCAGTGGCCACAGGACTGGAAAAGGTCAGTTTTCATTCCAGTCCCAAAGAAAGGCAATGCCAAAGAATGCTCAAACTACCGCCTAATTGCACTCATCTCACATGCTAGTAAAGTAATGTTCAAAATTCTCCAAGCCAGGCTTCAGCAATACGTGAACTGTGAACTTCCTGATGTTCAAGCTGGTTTTAGAAAAGGCAGAGGAACAAGAGATCAAATTGCCAACATCCGCTGGATCATGGAAAAAGCAAGAGAGTTCCAGAAAAACATCTATTTCTGCTTTCTTGACTATGCCAAAGCCTTTGACTGTGTGGATCACAATCAACTGTGGAAAATTCTGAGAGAAATGGGAATACCAGACCACCTGACCTGCCTCTTGAGAAATCTGTATGCAGGTCAGGAAGCAACAGTTAGAACTGGATATGGAACAACAGACTGGTTCCAAATAGGAAAAGGAGTATGTCAAGGCTGTATATTGTCACCCTGCTTATTTAACTCATATGCAGAGTACATCATGAGAAACACTGGACTGGAAGAAACACAAGCTGGAATCAAGATTGCCGGGAGAAATATCAATAAGCTCAGATATGCAGATGACACCACCCTTATGGCAGAAAGTGAAGAAGAACTAAAGAGCCTCTTGATGAAAGTGAAAGAGGAGAGTAAAAAAGTTGGCTTAAAGCTCAACATTCAGAAAATGAAGATCATGGCATCCAGTCCCATCACTTCATGGCAAATAGATGGGGAAACAGTGGAGACAGTGTCAGACTTTATTTTTGGGGCTCCAAAATCACAGCAGATGGTGACTGCAGCCATGAAATTAAAAGACGCTTACTCCTTGGAAGAAAAGTTATGACCAACCTAGATATATTCAAAAGCAGAGACGTTACTTTGCTGACAAGGTCCGTCTAGTCAAGGCTATGGTTTTTCCTGTGGTCATGTATGCATGTGAGAGTTGGACTGTGAAGAAAGCTGAGCACCGAAGAGTTGATGCTTTTGAACTGTGGTGTTGGAGAAGACTCTTGAGAGTCCCTTGGACTGCAAGGAGATCCAACCAGTCCATTCTGAAGGAGATCAGCCCTGGGATTTCTTTGGAAGGAATGATGCTAAAGCTGAAGCTCCAGTACTTTGGCCACCTCATGCAAAGAGCTGACTCATTGGAAAAGACTTTGATGCTGGGAAGGATTGGGGGCAGGAGGAGAAGGGGACGACAGAGGATGAGATGGCTGGATGCATCACTCACTTGATGAACGTGATTTTGAGTGAACTCCGAGAGTTGATCATAGGGAAGCCTGGCATGCTGCGATTCATGGGGTCTCAAAGAGTCAGACACGACTGAGCGACTGAACTGAACTGAACTGAACTGATAATGAGTGATGTTGAGCATCTTTTCATGTGTTTGTTAGCCATCTGTATGTCTTCTTTGGACAAATGTCTATTTAGTTCTTTGGCCCATTTTTTGATTGGGTCGTTTATTTTTCTGGAATTGAGCTGTGTGAGTTGCTTGTATATTTTTCAGATTAGTTGTTTGTCAGTTGCTTCATTTGCTATTATTTTCACCCATTCCAAAGGCTGTCTTTTCACCCTGCTTATAGTTCTCTCTGTTGTGCAGAAGCTTTTAAGTTTAAGGAAACTAGAATTGAAAGAGACACGAGTACCCAAATGTTCATCGCAGCACTGTTTATAATAGCCAGGACATGGAAGCAACCTAGATGTCCATCAGCAGATGAATGGATAAGAAAGCTGTGGTACATATACACAATGGAGTATTACTCAGCCATCAAAAAGAATACATTTGAATCAGTTCTAATGAGGTGGATGAAACTGGAGCCGATTATACAGAGTGAAGTAAGCCAGAAAGAAAAACACCAATATAGTATACTAACACATATATATGGAATTTAGAAAGATGGTAACGATAACCCTGCATGCAAGACAGCAAAAGAGATGCAAATGTACAGAACAGACTTTTTGACTCTGTGGGAGAGGGAGAGGGGGGGATGATTTGGGAGAATGGCATTGAAACATGAATAATATCATATAAGAAATGAATCGCCAGTCTAGGTTAGATGCAGGATACAGGATGCTTGGGCTGGTGCACTGGGATAACCCAGAGGGATGGTACGGGGAAGGAGGTGGGAGGGGGGTTCAGGAGTGAGAACTTATGTACACCCATGGCGGATTCATGTTGATGTATGGCAAAACCAATACAATATTGTAAAGTAAAAAAAAAAAAAAGAATATAAAAAAATAAATATACTTTCTGTCTCTATGGGCTTGGCTTTGCTGGGCATTTCATACACGAACCATTCATGATTTAGTTTTCTATGTCTTGCTTTTTTTCATTTAACATGATGTTTTTGAGGTCCACTCATGAAGTAGTATGTATCAGGAACTCTTTTCTTTTTCTACATGAATAGTATTCTGCTGTATGGATATATCACATTCTGTTTTTCCATTCATCCACTGAACCATATAATATGAAGTCTTTTGTGATGGACTTCTTTCACATAACATATGATTCCAAGGTTCATTTGTATTGTAACATTTCATTTCTTCTATTGTTGAATGATCTACCATTATATGGATATGGCATATTTATCTGTTCATCAGTTTATGGAGACTTAAGTTGTTGTAACTTTTTGGTTACTATGAAAAATGCTGCCATGAACATTCATTTGCAAGGCTTTGTGTGGACATTTCTTTTCATTTATATCATCTATATCTGAGTAGAATTGCTGAGTGGTAATATGGTAATAATGGTGTTTAAACTTTTTGTCAGTCCATTTTCCAAACTAACTTCTCCATATCCTCATCCAAATTTGTTAATATATTTTATTCCAGCCACTTTAGTGAGTATGAAGTACATCTCACTGTGCTTTTAAGTTGCGGTTACCTGTTGGCTGATGAGATTTATGTGCTTATCAACAATTTGTATATCTTCCTTTGATAAATGTCTGTTTGAATCTGTTATCTATTGTTAGTAGAATTATTTATTATTGTGCTGTAAGAATCTTTGTGCAGTCTAGATACAAGTTCCTTAAGCAATATGTAAATTGCAAGTGTTCATTTTCCATTGTATCGATTATCTTTTCATTAATATTTTCCAGTGGTATCTCTGGAAGCATGAAGGTTTTAGTACTGATGAAGTTCAATTCATTTATTTTATAATTTTGTTAACTGTATTTCTGGTGTCATATGCAGTAAACCATTGTCTAAACTACCATCATAAAGATTTGGTCCTGTTTTCTGCTAAGGGTTAAAGGCATTGCTCTTATATTAGGTATGTGATCCATATTGAGTAAATCTTTGTATATGGTATAAGGCAGGAGGTCTGCATTTCCAAATTTCTTTTCTGTTTTTTTGCTTATAGATATCCAGTTATACCAGCAACATTTGCTGGTCAAATTTACCAGTAATATAGGGCTTCCCTGGTGGCTCAGAGGGTAAAGAATCCTCCTGCAAGGCAGGAAACCTGGGTTCAATCCTTGGGTCAGGATGATCCCCTGGAGAAGGAAATGGTAACTCACTCCTGGAGATTTCTATGGAGAGGAGCCTGGTAGGCGACTAACATACACACAAATAACCTTGGTCTGGGTTTCTATTTTTGGATAGTGATTTTGATTGCTAATTCAATCACTTTAAAAGAGACAGTTTCAGTAATTTTTGCCCTTTTGGAGTTTCTCTATTTTATCTCTTATATGATTTGACATATACTTGTTTATAGCATTCTGCTATGATCTAGTTTGGTTTTGTGAAGTTGGTAGTATATTTCATTTCTCTTTTTACTCATTTGAGTCTTCTCATTTTTTCTTCTTCATTTTAGCTAAAAAATTTGTCAGTTGTGTTGATTTTTCAAAAAACTAACTCTTGATTTTAATGACTGTCTCTATTTTATTGTGTACCACTGTTATCTTTATCACTTCTTCTTGCTCTTGGGTTAATTTATTTTTCATTTACTGTGTCTTAAAGGAAAATGCTTTGTTATTTTGAGTTTATAAAATTTCTCAAAAAGTATTTGCAGGTATAAATTTGTAAGTACTGCTTTAACTGTATCCCGTAAATTTTAATATGTTGTGTCTTTATATTCATTGATCTCAAAATATTTTTAAAATTCCCTTATGACTTTTTCCCCCTGAACCATTGATTACTTAGGAGTTACTTAATTTCCACATGCTTGCAAATTCTCTAAATTTGTTTCTTATATTTATATCTAACTTTATTCCTTTGTGGTCAGATAATCTGTTTTTAAAAATAATTCCATATTTGGGAATTCCCTGATGGTCCAATGATTAGGGCTCTGTGCTTCCACTGCAGGGGGATGGGTTTGCTCTCTGTTCAGGAAACTAAGATCCTGCATGCCATGCCCCATAGCACAGCCAAATAATAATAATAATTCCATTTATTTTGCATTTTAAATCTACAGTGAGAGAAACGTATATTCTGCTATGTTAAGTAGAATATTATATGGCTGTCTGCTAGTTTTTAGTATGTTTAATTCTTCTATTTCCTTTTTTTAATTCTCAACCTAGTTGTTCTGTCAATTAGTGAATGTAAGACATCGAGGGCTCCAGCTACTGTTTATTGTTGAGTTATCTAATTCTCTCTTTACACATGTCAATTTTTGCTTCATATAATTGAGGCCTCTGTGGGTAGGTGTCTATAATTGTTACATCTTTTTGATGAATTGACCCTCATTATTATAGAATGTCCCTCTTTATCTCTAATAATATATTTGTCTTGCAGTCTATTTTGTCTGATGTTGGTATAAATACTCCAACTGTTTTCATGGTTTCTTTTCCTTTTTCTGCTTTTTTAAAAATTTCTATTTATATCTGAATTGAAAATGTGTCTTCTGCAGATAGACTATAGTTGATGCCGTTTGTCCCCTAATTAGATTAGCAAATCTGTTAAAATCTAATGTTATCATCGATACAGTTGGATTTTCATTGGTCATTTTGTGTTTTGCCTTCCATAGAGTCTCCTTAGGTATTTTCACTTACCTTTAATGAACATTTTCTATAGTAGTATTTTAATTTTTAATTAATATTTCAGTATATGTATATATGTACGTGTGTATATATATGTATATGTATGTATGTGTGTGTGTGTATGTGTTTTCTTAAGTAGTTGCCCAAGGAGCTACCATATACCTTAGTCTATCAGAATCTACTATAGATTTATATTGTAATTCCAGAAGGTATTGAAGCATTGTTTTTATATGTTCACACTGTCACTTCTTTCGGTATTATTTTTGTCATACATACTCAGTTAAATGTTACTATCCAAAAATACAGTTATAATTATTGCTGTATATAAATAAATGTCTTTTTTAAAAGATGATAGACAAAAAGAGTGCTACTGTATATTTATAAGGTTTGTTAAGTTAAACTTCACATTTACTTTTTTTCTGGTTCTCTTATTTGTTCCTTTGGATTCATGTGACATTTTGGTGGCACATTTTTTATTCCAGTGCATCTTTGCTTCCACCTCTTTCTTTATGAGGTTTTGCCAATTACATTTATATATGTTATATTGACCTAACAGTACAATTATCTTCATTTTATTTTATAAAATTAATTCTTAAAGCAGTTATAAAGGGAATCTTTTATGATTACATAATTAGCTTCGTGGTTATACTTTGGCTCCATGTAGATTTGAATTACTGTCTGGGATCACTTGCTTTTTGTATGATAACTTCCTTGCATCTTTTACAAGTGAATATGCTAGCAATGAATTCTTTCATTTTTTTGTCTGTACGGGAAGATATTTATTTTTCTTTCACTTATTGCAAGATAGTTTTTGATGGATATAAAATCCTAGCATGAAAGTTATCATTCTTTATTCTTTTCAGCACTTTGGATATGTCAGCCCTCTGGCTTTCCTTGCTTCTTATGAGAAGTCAGGTGTTCATCATATTAGGCTTCCTTTACATATGGTTAGTTGTTTTCATCTGGATACTTACAAAATTTTTTTTTTTGGCTTTCAGCATTTTTATTGTGATATGTGGATGTGAGTCTTTTTGCATTTATTTTGCTTGGAATTTATTGAGCCTCATCAGGTTTGTGAACTTTCTGCCATTATATTTTTGAACACTTTAATGCTCCTTTATATCTTTGCTCTCTTTCTGGTCCTAGCATTGCTGCTGTTGCTGCTAAGTCGCTTCAGTCATGTCCGACTCTGTGCGACCTCATAGACGGCAGCCCACCAGGCTCCCTCATCCCTGGGATTCTCCAGGCAAGAACACTGGTGTGGGTTGCCATTTCCTTCTCCAATGCATGAAAGTGAAAAGTGAAAGCCAAGTCGCTCAGTTGTGTCCGACTCTTAGCGACCCCAAGGACTGCAGCCCACCAGGCTCCTCCGCTCATGGGATTTTCCAGGCAAGAGTACTGGAGTGGGCTGCCATTGCCTTCTCTGCTGGTACAGCATTACACATATGTTATACTGTTGTGCTTAACTGTGTTCCATGTTTGTCTTAGGCGGTTTATTTTTCCATTCTTTTTATCTCTGTTTTTCAGACTATATAAACTCTATCTCTCTTGAAGTTTGATGAGTTGTTTTTTTTTTTTTTTTTCCTTCTGTCAGGTCAAATTTAGTATTGAATCCATCTAGTGATTTTTTTATTTCAACTAAATTACTGTCAGATCCAGAATTCCCATGGTTCTCTTATTTATATTTTGTCTTTGTATTGGTATTCTTTATTTGGTGATACATTTTCATCTTATCTTTTATCACTTCTCTAAGCCTGGTTCCTTTAGTTCTATGAACACATTTGTTACAGCTGCTTAGAAATCTTTGTCTGCTAAGCCCACAATTTGGACTCTCTTACATTTCATTTCATTGCCTGCTTTTATTCCTGTGTATAGGTCAGATTTTCCGTTTTTTATCAGAAATGGTAACTACATGGAATTTTTCCCCATTCTTTGTCCCCGCTGAAGAAAAATGCTTAACGTGTAATCATTATTTTAGTGAAGTTATATATGACACTATACAAAGAAAATGGAGCCAAGGCTTTTGTATTCCTAAAGTTTAAGTTCCTTTAGTTAAGTTAGAGGAATTTGAGTAGAATGGTTGGTAGAAACAGGAAAAAAGAAAGGTCTTCCATGCCTACTCCCAACTGTACTCGGAAAAGAATCACATGGGTGGAAAGGAAAAGAGGAGGAATGGTAAGAGAATGAATAAAGAGGGGAACTGCAGGGTCTTTGAAAGAGGCTTATCTGGGACCTGATGCAACAACAGGATGCTCAGAGGGTAGGGAGAGGGGAGGAAAAAACCGTCAATGGCAGTAATGAATGTCTACATAATGGGCCTATGTGGACAGACACATATCTGTCATAGACAAATATGAAAAGTTTCACTGGAGTACAAGTTATAGAAAGATATCTATGCCTCAGCCTGCTCTGGTTGTAGCACAGCTGACAACAGACTTTGAGCCTCTGGACAAGGAGATGGACTATCCCAAGAGTGATCTGCGTGTACCTGTGGCTGAGAATAGAAACAGGGAATGTCGGTCTCACAGTGTTCTCGTTTATATAGATAACTTAAGGGAAGATATGCCATAATACCTTAGCCCTGTGCAAGTCCCTAAGATACAGAAGCAGCCAGACATTCCTGCAGCAGGAGGACTTTGAATGCAAAATACTTTCAACATAGAAAAATGAAGGAACTTTTTTGTACACACACAAGAATAACCAGGAAAACCTAGCAAAGAAGAATAATGAGATGGAGATAATTCTACCATAAATCAAAATATACAGCCCTTATATTTAAAACAGTGTGATGTTAGCACATGAAAAGACAGACACACTATGGGAGAGAAAAAACCCAATAATAGACTCAATTGTGTATAGAAATCTAGTATGTAATAGGAACAACCTCTTAATCAAAGAGTGAAATTATATTTTTAATAAGTGATTCTGAGATAAGTAAATATTCATATTAGCAATATCAAGTTGGATCCATTTCTCACATTCCACACCAGGAAAAATTCCACGTGGATTAGGTATTTAAATGTTAAAAAGAAAAGAAAAACAAGTACTGGGAGAAAACACGGTAAAATGGCTGGATTCCTTTACTCCTAGAGAAATGCAAAACTTTTTCCTAATCAAAAAAAAAATACTCCATGTGGAAAATGAAAAGTGACAGACTGAGATACAGTGTTTGCAATTTATAGTGCAGATTTAAAATTAACATACTTCATAGAAAACTAAAAGCAAGAAACATACCAACTATTCAGTACTTTTATATGGGAAAAAATAGGCCGCAAACATCACAGAAAAATGAAATGAAAGTTACCCCTACACATATAAAAATATAAGCAATACTTCTCATATTAAGAAAAATACCAATGTAATGTACAACAAATTAAAATTTTTTTCTGGTTAATAATGGTGCTGCAATTTCTCACCACACTGTAATATATTTCTTTTATAGTACTCAACACATGAGAATTGTGTTATAATTAGTTGAGATGGAGATTTTAAAAGTCATTCCCTACCCACACGTTCTTCACCTCACCAAGGGCAAGATTGTTTATCTTTTCCTCTTTAGTTCCTAATGGAGTGTAATTATCTGATTTGTGCCTTATCTGATTGAACCCCCTATTCAAATGCTTAGCAGAATCATAAATGCTACCCAGAAAACCAGCATCATTTATTCTATCCCCAACTCTCTAGTAAGATGCAGCAAAATGTAGTGGGCAAATGCATAGCTTTGGAGCCGGATAGGTTCAGTTCCTGCTTCTGCAACTTACAGCTGTGTCTTTGGGCAGGATACTCATTCTCTCTGTTTGTATTTCCTTTAAATGGTGATGTAAGTAAAGATAGTAACTTGCCCGTAGGACTACTGTGAGGACTAAATGATTTGTTCTGTGTAAAACTCTCACAACAGTTCCACCTTGTAAGTTTGGGAGTGACATAGATATTTTCTATCACTATTTTAATCAAGGAAATAGCACAGATCTTGCAACTAGAGGGTTCTTAGAGTTTTACCATTCAGTTCAGTTCAGTCGCGTCAGACTCTTTGCAACCCCATGAATCGCAGCACGCCAGGCCTTCCTGTCTATCACCAACTCCCGGAGTTCACTCAGACTCACGTCCATCGAGTCAGTGATGCCATCCAGCCATCTCATCCTCTGTCGTCCGCTTCTCCACCTGCCCCCAATCCCTCCCAGCATCAGAGTCTTTTCCAATGAGTCAACTCTTCGCATGAGGTGGCCAAAGTACTGGAGTTTCAGCTTTAGCATCATTCCTTCCAAAGAAATCCCAGGGCTGATCTCCTTCAGAATGTACTGGTTGGATCTCCTTGCAGTCCAAGGGACTCTCAAGAGTCTTCTCCAACACCACAGTTCAAAAGCATCAATTCTTCAGTGCTCAGCCTTCTTCACAGTCCAACTCTCACATCCATACATGACCACTGGAAAAACCATAGCCTTGACTAGACGGACCTTTGTTGGCAAAGTAATGTCATTGCTTTTTAACATGCTGCCTAGGTTGGCCATAACTTTCCTTCCAAGGAGTAAGCATTTTTTAATTTTATGGCTGCAATCACCATCTGCAGTGATTTTGGAGCCCCCCAAAATAAAGTCTGACACTGTTTCCACTGTTTCTCCATCTATTTGCCATGAAGTGATGGGGCCAGATGCCATGATCTTCGTTTTCTGAATGTTGAGCTTTAAGCCAACTTTTTCACTTTACTCTTTCACTTTCATCAAGAGGATCTTTAGTTCCTCTTCACTTTCTGCCATAAGGGTGGTGTCATCTGCATATCTGAGATGATTGATATTTTTCCCGGTAATCTTGATTCCAGCTTGTGCTTCTTCCGTCCTAATGTTTCTCATGATGTACTCTGCATATAAGTTAAATAAGCAGGGTGACAGTATACAGCCTTGACGTACTCCTTTTCCTATTTGGAACCAGTCCTTTGTTCTATATCTAGTTCTAACTGTTGCTTCCTGACCAGCATACAGATTTCTCCAGAGGCAGGTCAGGTGGTCTGGTATTCCCATCTCTTTAAGAAATTTCCACAGTTTATTGTGATCCACACAGTCAAAGGCTTTGGCATAGTCAATAAAACAGAAGTAGGTATTTTTCTGGAACTCTCTTGCTTTTTCCATGATCCAGCAGATGTTGGCAATTTATCTCTGGCTCCTCTGGCTTTTCTAAATCCAGCTTGAGCATCTGGAAGCTCATGGTTCACATACTGTTGAAGCCTGGCTTGGAGAATTTTGAGCATTACTTTACTAGCATGTGAGATGAGTGCAATTGTGGAGTAGTTTGAGTATTCTTTGGGACTGGAATGAAAACTGACCTTTTCTAGTCCTGTGGCCACTGCTGAGTCTTCCAAATTTGCTGGCATATTGAGTGCAGCACTTTCACACCATTATCTTTTAGGACTAATTACTAAGTAGAAAATATGTGAAGATGGTTCCACATCAGAAAATGTAAAACAATATTAGCAGTAATGATTTTCTGGAGAAAATCTTATGAAAATCTTAATAAATGAGTATATGACCACAGTCTTTAAAATGGATCTTTATCTATTAAAATCTGATTGAAAATATACTTAATGGTTAAATTTTATAATATTTTTCTGTAAAGAATTTTCATATCTTTTATGAGCTTTACTACTTATAGTTATTGCTGCTCTTTAGGGGATCTTATATTTCTTTGTATTTTCTAATTATTTCATAGCATATACAAACCCTGTTGATTTTTATATAGAGATCTTTTCTTATTAACCTTGCTAAATTATCTTTGTTTGTTGATTCTTTGATTGTTGATTCTTTATTTCTCTTTACAGAGAAATAAAGAGAACTTTAGCTCCCTTTGTAATTATTATATATTTTATGTCCTTTTCTTTTATTACTGCATGAACTAGGACCGTAGGTGATGGAAAAGATACTCAGTGGGCTCACTTCTAGTCTACATTGTACTACTTAGTGGCAGTTCATAAGCAGTGGACTATGAATGACTACTGATCAAATAAAAGAATTCTCCATCTCCTGAATAATCAGAGTGAACCAAACTACAACCACAGAGATGCCATTTAACTCCTATGACATTGAAAAATATGACAGGCCCAAGTTGTTGTGAGGATAAAGAAAATCATAAAATCACTGACAGAGGACTAAATTTAAGCAATCATTTAGAGCACTGGTTCTCAAAATGTGGTCCCCAGAAGACCTGGGTTAAATCCCTAGGTTGGGAAGATCCCCTGGAGAAGGGAAGAGCTGCCCACTCCAGTATTCTTGTCTGGAGAATTCCATGGACAGAGGAGCCTGGCAGGCTACAGTCCATGGAGTTGCAAAGAGTCAGACACTACTGAGTGACTTTCGCTTTCAAGTGTTGTGAGGATGAAGAAAATCATAAAATCACTGACAGAGGACTAAGTTTAAGCAACCTTTTGGAGCACGCGTTCTCAAAATGGAGTCTTCAGACCAGCAGAATCAGCAACACCTGGACAATTGTTAGAAAGGCAAATTTTCGGGCCTCATCATAGACCTGCTGAAGTAGAAACTCTGGGTGTGGAGACCCAGAGTTCTAAAAAGTCTTCCTGGTGACTTGAAAAGTATGTGAGAAGATCCTGCTTAAAGGCACTAGCTAGTAAGCTTTTTGACACTAGCTGGCAAAAATAAAGGGATCACAGTTCTACCTAAGAATAAACCCTGGAGAAACTCATATGCATATATACATAGAAACATGAACCAAAAATTATTGTTTGTAATCATATAAATTGGTACTTTGTTCTAACTGTCCTTAAATAGGAGAATGGATAAACTGCAGTACAGCCAAGTAATAGACTTAAAATGAACTTAAAAATGATTAAGTTAAAGTGAGTAAATCTGGAGAAAAAATGTTGAGCTTTGGCATATAATTCCATTTACAGAGGAGCCTGGTGGGCTACAATCCAGGGGTTGGCAGAGAGTTGGACATGACTGAGCGACTGAGCACACAAACACAGACACACACACACACACAGACACACACACACACAGACACACACACACACTACGTAACAGGGTCTTGAGAAAGTGAAAACTTATTGAATGTTAATGTATGCTAGGTAATGTTTTAGGTGCTTTATGTGTATTTTCTCATTTATTCTTCAAGTAACTCCATGAGGTAGGAAATGAGATTAGATCTGTATTTAAAAATGAGGTAATGTTGGTACAAAAATTAAGCAACATATATGATGTCACGTCGATTGCAGGTGGCAGCCTGAATCCAAAACCTGGGCTCTCAGCAGTATTGCTCATTGGTAAGAAAATGTGTCATTGATACTAAGCTTCTAAGGATGCAAAATAGGAGCATCTATTATTAGTAGGTAAAAGAAAAGAAAAGAAAATTCAGAAGAGTAGCTATCTTGGAGGAGGCAAGGAAGAGAGTAGTTCCTGGTAAGGTTTCAGCAAAACTGCAAATGTTTCATTACTTTAAAAAATCCTTTGAAGCAAATAGAGCAAGATGTTAATATTTTAATTTGAAAAACCATTCCGTAACCAAACTTACTCTCTGTATTGTTAAAAATCCTTAAGAATATCCCTAATAAAATATACCCCACCCCTCATACCACAAAATCATTCTCACTTATTCTTTCAGAGTGGGACTTAAAAATACATTTTTAGTTTAAGAACCCAGGAGAACTCACAAAATAACTTTTGAGTTACCCAGATCTATGACCTGAGACAAAGTCAGTGAGACAAGCATGCCCATGAAGAAAGAGGAATAATTTTTCAAGTAATCTACTGAGCAAGGTTAAACTATTATTCAGCATTCTTGGCATGGAGAGAAGCAGAAAGTTTTACTTAAAAGAACAATGGCATTCTAAATCTATTTCACTCTTATTTAAAAAATTAATATTTTATGTTTGCAGGATTCAACACAAAGGCGGTGTTTGATTTACTTCTTAAGAGATATTGACTGTCCTTACACAGTTGTTCAGAGCAAGAGATGACTTAACTTAGTGTAGTTCCTGGACACACTGGAACAGATTTCAGGCCATCTCCTATTATCACTAGCTAATAGAGGTCAAGCTATTCCCACCTTCACGTCACCAAATCTTCAGCAACGTGTGTCTGCCATCAGTCACAGTCGGATGTAGATAGAGGAAGATGAACATCATCCGTTCTCCCTGTCATGTTCATCCATCATTACCTTGGGGAATTCCATAGAGCCTGAGGAGGAGCTCTAAGTGGTACAGAAAATGAACCTAGGATGAGAATTCAGGAGATATGTATGCTTGTCCCGACCATGTTATAAAAATGATAGAATTTTAGAATGTGAGTGTTAAAGGGACCTCATAGATCATCTCACCCAGTGCCCTGATTTTAAAGATGAGATTCAGAGTGGGGAAGCGACTTGGCCAATGCCATATACCACCCATTAGTTATCTATCAGGAAACAAATGAACCGAAGTGAGAGGTGTTCTCACATACAGGTCCTCGGCCTTACTACAGAGTAGTGTGACAGTGTGGTGGGCAACTAATAACCTCTCACGATCCACTCGATTTCTAGCAAATTAAAGGGGGGATACTGTGAGCCCCCCGCCATCTGCCCTCAGGTTTATTGTGAGAGTAAAACAAAATGTAGGCATTTCTGCACTTTCCTCGGTTTTGCGTTTGGTCACACTTTCTGTCACTCTGTCTTTTGTCTTTCTGTTTTATTAACTTCATGTCATAAATGACTCTTGTCACGGTCATTTGTTTAGAAGGTTGTTGTAAGAGGTATTCAGGATTCCCAGGTGGTGCTAGTGGTAAAGAACCCACCAACCAATGAGGGGCATGTAAGAGACACAGGTTCGATCCCTAGGTCGGAAAGATCCCTGCAGGAGAGCATGGCAGTCCACTCCAGGATTCTTGCCTGGAGAATCCCATGGACAGAGGAGCCTGTGGGGCTACAGTCCATGGGGTTACACAGAGTCAGACATGACTGAAGCAGCTCAGCACACATGCACACAAGAGGTTTTCAGTCTAAATGTAGATGCCACCTAGTTCCCTCAAATTAAAATGTTCACAAACACAGAGATAATAGGAGATCTGTTTACTCACTGTTTGCCCAAGTTTTCCTGAGCTCTTCCTACCAGTCATTGTAGCAGAAGTGTGTGCGTGTGTGTGTATTTGGGGTGGACAGTGTAGAAGCTGTCTGAGGCAGGGGACATTGCATGAAGTACCCACAAAGAGGCAATAGCAGTTTGGAAAACCACTTAAGAAGGAGAGAGTGGTGGGAATTGGAAAACAGACTTCCAATTTTATAATCTGAGCACAGAATAGCTCTGACTAAATCAGTCTTATAGAGATTAAAACAAAATACTATGTGTATCTGAAAGCTTCCCCGGTCACTAAGCAGTAAGGAATCTGCCTGCGATGCAAAAGACACAGGAGACCTGGGTTCGATCCCTGGGTGGGGAAGATCCCCTGGAGGAGGGCATGGCAACCCCCTCCAGTTTTCTTGCCTGGAGAATCCCATGGACAGAGGAGCTTGGAGGGCTACAGTCTGTAGGGTCACAAAGAGTTGGCCACGACTGAAGGGACTGATCATCCACCCATCTGAATGTTTCAGGCTGCCTCTTCTACCCAAACCCACTTCCATGCCACATCTTCACGTATGATCCAGAAACATCTCCTCAGCATCCTTCTTGTCTTGTAACGGAATATGGTGCTTCTTGAAACCAAGGCTGATACAAGCCTTGAAGAATGCTAGATACCCATGTCACTTGTCACTAGCAGAACCGAGCTCCCAGTTAGCCGCTTCTACCTGCCCCAGTTACCATGGGGCCGCAGCACAGCTCTGTACTTTTCAAACCGGGGCTCCTACTCTTGTTTAATTAGGGCCAGAAGGCCACAGAATGAATACTCATGGATGTTAATTTTAGTTGCAAATTTAGGGGAAATAATAAGTTACCTAACAGTTTAAAATATATCCACATAAAGTGGACATATGCTAGAGCAGAATGCAAAAGCTGCATGCTTTGGGGGAAAAACAGTGACTCCAAGAAATTTCTCATGAGCTGTTTTAGGTGATCTCATAGGCTCTGGGGCTATGCCTTTGTTGTCTGTGTTGTAAAGGAGAAATGTCCCTAATCATTTCCCCCGTCACTTACCGGGCACTGGATGAGTGTTATCCTGTGGGAGGAGCTGTGACCCTGGGGGAGATAGAGATGGTTTTCCTGGGGTAATGTTAGATACCATAGAGGAAGACGACGACAGTCATCAGCCAGCAACCGCAGCTAGAGCTGTGAGCCTCAGTCGCAAACGGGGATCTCGGCGGTTCCCGCGGGATCCACCACATCCGGTGTCATGGCTGCCTCCTTTCTCACCACAGACTACCCGAGAGGATTACAGGACTCACTGTGGGTCTGATATGCAAATACACATAAGCTGTTTCCACTGAGAACCATCTAAGGTCTTCAAGGGCTGCCAGTGTGGATTAAATTCGGAAGCAAGTAAACACAGGGAAAGTCTTTTTCACACACCACCGAATAAGATCATTTTCCAAAATTACCATTCTCTTCAACTCCCTTACTTTTCCCCTCAAATGAATTATTTCCATTTCAGAGTACCAGCATTTGCACTTAATGACTGAGAAATTTGGGTGAGAAAAGCCTTTCCTCTCTTTATGTATGTACTCACCTGTGTAATATAAGAGGCATAAAATTGATCCTGCTAGTTAGAATTCATTATAATACCCTTTAGGGCGAAAAATGTCTCAACCAAACAATCCTATTTCCTTTTTTTAAAAAAGGCTATTTCATTAGTTTTCTTGCAGGAGAGAGAAAGGAAAAAGTACTTGAAAATGTCTAAAATATTTTATTTATGTAAAAGTCTAATATTTTAAGGTTAAAAGGATTTGAGGCTCTGTCTTTAGTTTTTTTAATTTGGAAAGTTCAAAAGCATAATATTTAAAAAATCATCAAAGGACACTCAGGTGTGTGCTCAGGTGTAACTCACCCACCTGATGCTAAACGCTGGTGTGAGGGCTGTCTTTGTACAAGTGTTGCCACTTTTACTCAATCTCATCGCAACCCTGAGATTACTTTTTTCTCTTTTTCCTACCCATTTAGGAGACTAGGGCAGAATAAGGAGGGGTGAACTTGGAGATATGTGACAAAACAAACCCAAATATTAAAATACTAAGCAAGATAAAAAGAGGGTCTGAGATTTAAAAAATGGGAATATACCATGAACTAAGAGGCAGGGAAAATTAACTTATATGCACTTGCCATCAGGAGAAAGGAAGCGGGTGTGAGAAAGAAAAAGAATGAATGTTATAATAAGAACTTAAAAAAAGGAAAATCATCATCTCGTTTATTTGGTGTTACTCAGGGTTTCAGGCAGATGCAGAAAGCAATCATTTTCAAAGAGACAACAGGAGAAACAAATTTTGGAGAAAACACACATGAAAATAAAAACAATTATTGAAAGTAAGCTATTACATGGATTTTGACTTATATCTAATCTCCTACTTTTCACTCTTAAAATTTTTAAATCATCCTTAGGAACTAAAAAATATTAGCTTTTATTTAACAACTTCAGTTCTTTGTTTCCAATTCCCAGAGAGAAATCATTAATACTACAGCTGGGATCTCCTTATTTATTGTCCCTTAAGGCCCAAGCAGGGATGAACATTTTAAGACTCTCCCTCAGTCAGCAAATTCTGTGAGACAAATGAGACAAAAAAAAAAAACAAAACACAAAAAAACAGAACAAACTTAGGGTCTGTGTGAGTTTGTAGTGTGTCCACTTAGGTAACCTTGAACTTTATTTCCCAGAGTTCCCTTGGTTGCATCCTTCTAGGTCAATGGGGGCCACGAGAGATGTTTTGCTGCAGAGGGGAAGGCAGAGGTGAAGACTCCGCGTTTGTATGCTGGGAAAGTAGCCATGGAGTGTGTGTTGCAGTAACAGCACACCCATGCCATAGCCTATCTCCTGGGTTACCTTGTTTCCTGGCTGGGGCTCCTCCAGCCAAATGCAGATCAGCTCTTCCTGTAGGGACACCCCAGGCATCTAAGTTGAAGCCTTCCAGGAATAAGCAACTGATGCAAGTTCCAGTCAGTCCTCACCACTCACCCTCACAGGTTCCAGTGTGTCTTTGCTTCCCTGGCTTTGTCCTTGCCTTCTTTTCCCAGGTGCCTGCTCTTGAACAGTAGTTAGTATCAAGGCTGCAAAGAATGAAGAGCTTTATTTGGGGCCCTAGCAATTGAAATTTGGGAGACACAGGTTTAGGTGAAACTGAGAGAGTGTTCTGGGGAAGAGAAAAATTTGCAGGCTTATAAAGGCAAAAGCTACAAGGTTGTTAAAGTTGTCTTGCAAGGATTATGGTTGGCTCTATCACAAAAGGGAAATATTTTCCCTTAAGGAATAGGTAATCCTGAGTTATTTAGGGTAAGGATTTGATAAGGACCTTGAAATTCTGGAATTTTGTGCATATGTTCTGGATTGCCTTAGTTAAGACAGTAAATGGTTGGGAGTTGAGACTATATCCAGTCTAAGATGGGCAGAAGCCCCACTTCCTTAGTGGCCTCCTGGCTCCATTTGAGAGGGGGCTCTTAGCTATACTGACTCCATTTTCATTTTCCTTGCACACTGCTCAGTGAATATCAGCGCTAAATATGCATGCAACAGCCTCTCACAGAGTGTCACTGGCTTTCACAACTGTTCAAAGTAAAATTCCTGAAATTTCCTTTCATTTTCCATTTTACTTTTCAACTACAACAGTTTTTAAATGTGTAACTTACTCTTTACTGAGAAAGACTTTTGGAGTGGAAGTAGTTCTAGAGGTAAATTGGTGACAAGAAAGTCTGAGGAAGAGGTACGTGGGTAAACCTCACTAAGTGGACGAAGAATGTATGTAAGCTTGTTTCCAATGTGAATGCTCACAAAAGAGCAAGGAGGATCTTGATAATCAAGTTAGCAAGATGGCTTATCCTGCAGACATCAACCCACCTGTTTGCCTGGTTACCCCATTCTTCCCATCAGTTCAGTTCAGTTGCTCAGTCGAGTCCAACTCTTTGAGACCCCATGGACTGCAGCACACCAGGCTTCCCTGTCCATCACCAACTCCCAGAGCTTACTCAGACTCATGTCCATCAAGTCGGTGATGCCATCCAACCATCTCATCCTTTCTTCCCATAGAAGAAACAGCTCATCTCATCTTCTCATCTGAACCATCTCATCTCATGCTTCCCATAGGCTCATGAGAAAAGTGGCTGTGGTATTAGCGATGGTCATGCCTTAGCAAAGAGATTTTCCCACTTACCAAGGTCAGGGGCTGAATTCACTGCTAAGATACCAATCTTCCAATAATAAACATCAACACTGAGCCCCAGCGAGAGTAGCATTTTCTGAGTAGATAAACCAGCCACATGGCAGAAACTTGATTATATGGGGTTACTGCCATCATGGAAGGAGTGGCACTTTGCTGTCCTTGAAAGAGATGCTCTGGATATGGATTGCCCTTCTCTGCTCATCATGCTTCTGCCACCAATATTCCTGAACTTATGGAATGTCTTCTGGCATGGTATTTTCACACCATAGATTCTATTTGTGGCATTCATGTAAAGGTCAATGAAGTATAGCAATGTGCTCATGATCGTGAAATTCACTGGTCTTACTATAACTCTGAAGCCTATGGAAAACAAAACAACCTAATACAGTCAGAATGGCTAATGGTGTAGGCTCTTTCAGTTTAGTTCAGTTCAGTTCATGTCAGTTGCTCAGTTGTGTCTGACTCTTTGCAACCCCATGAATCGCAGCACGCCTTGGAAGGAAAGTTATGACCAACCTAGATAGCATATTGCAAAGCAGAGACATTACTTTTCCAACAAAGGTCCGTCTAGTCAAGGCTATGGTTTTTCCAGTGGTCATGTATGGATGTGAAAGTTGGACTGTGAAGAAAGCTGAGCACCGAAGAATTGATGCTTTTGAACTGTGGTATTGGAGAAGACTCTTGAGAGTTCCTTGGACTGCAAGGAGATCCAACCAGTCCATCCTAAAGGAGATCAGTCCTAGGTGTTCATTGGAAGGACTGATGTTGAAGCTGAAACTCCAATACTTTGGCCACCTCATGCGAAGAGTTGATTCATTGGAAAAGACTCTGATGCTGGGAGGGATTGGTGGCAGGAAGAGAAGGGGATTACAGAGGATGAGATGGCTGGATGGCGTCACCGACTTGATGGACATAAGTTTGGGTAAACTCCAGGAGTTGGTGATGGACAGGGAGGCCTGACTCTTTAGGAGTAAATATTTGAGTTCACCAGGCAAGAACCAGAGCCAACTATGGTGCTTACTTAAAGCAATGGGAATAAAAAATGGATAATAGAAGAAGGTAATAAAACATACTGGCTGTGACTATGTGACCAATTTCAGAAACATGAGAAGTTTGTGTAAATTTTGGTTGAGGCTTGATTTTTCTCAGATAGGCTTGCTCAGGTATCTCTGATCAGCTGGCATTTTGGCTGGGACTTGAAGCTCTGCTCCATGCAGTTGTTCATCTTCCAACAAGTTGAGTTTACTGTGTTCTCACAGAAATAGCAGGATTCTAAGCTGAGCAGGAGAGAGACTCGAAGACTGTAGGACTGTATTATGATTTTAACCACCCCAGATCCAGAGAAGGTAGGGGCCACCTAATTTCAAGACAAAAGGTACAGATACAAGGAGGTACTTCATTGTGGCTTTTAGTGAAGTTAGTCCACCATGGAAGCTTTATAGTTTATAGAGGGCACCAGGATGTGGTAAATTGTGTTGTTCTTGCAGAAAGTCTGAAAAATTTGTTAAAGCCTTAGCTCCTTAGGCCATGCTTCACCTCATTGGAACTTGTTTCATATTTCTTACTCTATAACAGAGAATTCAAACAAAATTTTCCAATGTCACTTTTGCATCTCCAGTTTTAATACCTCATAGTATCTGATGTTTGATGGCATTTTCCTAATTACCCCTGGTAGTGAAAACAGGAACCCTAAGAATATTTGGGGGTATCCCATAAACTATATTAGCCTCCTCAGTTCAGTTCTGTTCAGTCACTCAGTTGTGTCCAGTCACTCAGTCATGTCCGACTCTTTGCAACCCCATGAATCGCAGCACACCAGGCCTCCCCGTCCATCACCAACTCCCGGAGTTCACTCAGACTCACGTCCATCGAGTCGGTGATGCCATCCAGCCATCTCATCCTCTGTCATCCCCTTCTCCTCCTGCCCCCAATTCTTCCCAGCATCAGAGTCTTTTCCAATGAGTCAACTCTTCGCATGAGGTGGCCAAAGTACTGGAGCTTCAGCTTTAGCATCATTCCTTCCAAAGAAATCCCAGAGCTGATCTCCTTCAGAATGGACTGGTTGGATCTCCTTGCAGTCCAAGGGACTCTCAAGAGTCTTCTCCAATACTACAGTTCAAAAGCATCAATTCTTCAGTGCTCAGCCTTCTTCACAGTCCAACTCTCACATCCATACATGACCACAGGAAAAACCATAGCCTTGACTAGACAGACCTTAGTCGGCAAAGTAATGTCTCTGCTTTTGAGTATGCTATCTAGGTTGGTCATAACTTTTCTTCCAAGGAGTAAGTGCCTTTTAATTTCATGGCTGCAATCACCATCTGCAGTGATTTTGGATCCACTGTTTCTCCATCTATTTCCCATGAAGTGATGGACCAGATGCCATGATCTTCGTTTTCTGAATGTTGAGCTTTAAGCCAACTTTTTCACTCTCCTCTTTCACTTTCATCAAGATCCTTTTTAGTTCCTCTTCACTTTCTGCCATAAGGGTGGTGTCATCTGCATATCTGAGGTGACATGATGTTTCTCCCGGCAATCTTGATTCCAGCTTGTGTTTCTTCCAGTCCAGCGTTTCTCATGATGTACTCTGCATAGAAGTTAAATAAGCACGGTGACAATATACAGCCTTGACGTACTCTCAGGGTTACCTCAAATGAACATATTACCTAAATAAATTTTCTATAGATTCTATGCAACTGTGGTCTTAAAGACAAATCCTCTAATCATTTTCCCATTTACCTAATTTGAACAGTATGAACTTGCCAACTTTGAACCTTTTTGACCTGCAAAAATGGTGATGTCAGATAGCTGAATGCAGAAATTACTGAAAATTTTGATCTCCCCACTTTAGCACGATGTCCTGAAGTTGTCTCCTGGTGTTTAACACCCCCTGAGACTTCCCATCTTCATATACACCTTGCAGATACAGAGCTCCTCATCCCTGGCCTGCTCAGCGGGCCAGCGCAGACTTTTCGGAGATCGAAACATTTCCATTTTCAGAATGGAAAGGCAACAAGAGGGAGTTGGTAAGCAAAGAAGGCAATGATGTCTCATTCTTCCTCCTGTGAAAATGTCAGTGTCCCCTGGGGGTAGCCATTCATTTTATTCTTTAATTGTGTTTGAGCTATAGTAGAATAACAGCCTAATACTTAAGGCAGTTTAAGATGTAAATCTTCCTACTGAGTCATTTCCATGTGTGAGCACCTTATAAAAATCTTTATTATTTTTAAATTGCATTTGTAATTATAATTTGCCTAGCACTTGGGAAGTGAAAGAGATGAATGAAGATATGTGTGGAGGTAAATTCCAGGAATAGGGTGGGAATAATAAGAACAGGGAGTGTGTATTTTCTCTTTTTGCCTCCCTCCCCCCATCTTTCCTCCCACCCACTCCCACCCCCAGTAACTTTCTCTATGCTCTTCAGTAAAGAGAGACTGGGATCAAGTATGTTATATTTCTGGTGATGCGTACAAGCCAGGAGAGTATATTTATAGTGCATCATTATAGAAATACACATTGGATCAGGGAGGAAACGTAACAGTGTGTAGGTTGGCCACAAAAGTCTCTTGATACTTGATTTCTCTCAGGGTGCTCCCCAACAGGGTGAATAGTCACATTAGTTCAACAGTCCACTCTATTTGAGGCATTTCTGATAATGAATAGTTTTCCCAAATGAACCAAAATCTGCCTCCCTGACATTTTCAGTCATTGGTCCTATTTTTCCCCATTACAAGGCTATTCAGAAAAAAAATGTAATTTCCATTGCATAGCACAGAGTTAGGAATTGTGGTTTTGGGTGAGTGTAAATTGGAAAAGACTATATGCAAATCCGTGCTATTATTATTGTTTCACATGAAAAAATCAAGTAATAGAAATCAACTATCAAGTCAATGAATGGAATAATTTATTTAAAAATGACCTAAGCTTCTCCCTATAATTAAATTCTTAATTTAGAGAAATATTACCCAAATACTAGCCATTCATACTTAATTGAAAGTAGTATTTTTAAAAGCATTTTCTAGAAGTGTAAGTTGAATTTTACTTTTTCAAAGAGAAATTGAGGAATGAATATAAGTTTTACAAATAGATCCATAATGTTCAATGAAATGTTAATCTAAAGTATGTTCATTTTATGTAATTTATCTTATAAAATATGATTTATATACAACTATTTATAAATATATTCCCTAATAAAATCAAGCATTTATGTAACTAAATAATTTTTTAAACACTTTATTCCTTGTTATAAGTGGCATATCAAATATGCCATTCATATCTTCCTGTCAACTTGTAGTTTTGTTCTAGGTAATATGCTAATCAAGAAAAGATTCAAATGATGTAAGAACTGATATTATATGATTCTTCTTATTCTATATTATATTCTTCTGGAAGTTCATCTGAATATCAGCTAGTTTATTTTTGATGTTTGACCCTATTTGTTCTTATTTATCCTTATAATCAAACTATACAATGTTATTAGACCCAGTTTATGTGTCTTGAGAAGCCTATATGCAGGTCAGGAAGCAACACTTAGAACTGGACATGGAACAACAGACTGGTTCCAAATAGGAAAAGGAGTACGTCAAGGCTGTCTATTGTCACCCTGCTTATTTAACTTCTATGCAGAGTACATCATGAGAAACGCTCGGCTGGAAGAAGCACAAGCTGGAATCAAGATTGCTGGGAGAAATATCAATCATCTCAGATATGCAGATGACACCACCCTTATGGCAGAAAGTGAAGAGGAACTCAAAAGCCTCTTGATGAAAGTGAAAGAGGAGAGTGAAAAAGTTGGCTTAAAGCTCAACGTTCAGAAAACGAAGATCATCCATCTGGTCCATCACTTCATGGGAAATAGATGGGGAAAGAGTGGAAACAGTGTCAGACTTTATTTTGCAGGGCTCCAAAATCACTGCAGATGGTGATTGCAGCCATCAAATGAAAAGATGCTTACTCCTTGGAAGAAAAGTTATGACCAACCTAGATAGCATATTCAAAAGCAGAGACATTACTTTGCCGACTAAGGTCCATCTAGTCAAGGCTATGGTTTTTCCTGTGGTCATGTATGGATGTGAGAGTTGGACTGTGAAGAAGGCTGAGCGCCGAAGAATTGATGCTTTTGAACTGTGGTATTGGAGAAGACTCTTGAGAGTCCCTTGGACTGCTAGGAGATCCAACCAGTCCATTCCAAAGGAGATCAGCCCTGGGTGTTCTTGGAAGGAATGATGCTCCAGTACTTTGGCCGCTTCATGCAAAGAGTTGACTCATTGGAAAAGACTCTGATGCTGGGAGGAATTGGGGGCAGGAGGAGAAGGGGATGACAGAGGATGAGATGGCTGGATGGCATCATTGACTCGATGGACGTGAGTCTGAGTGAACTCCAGGAGTTGGTGATGGATAGGGAGGCCTGGCGTGCTGCAATTCATGCGGTCACCAAGAGTCGGACATGACTGAGCAACTGAACTGAACTGAACTGAAGCAAACTGACTCACAAAATTCACAGACCGTATGTTTATATGTTTTGTTCATAGGAAAGTTCCTCAGGCCTCACTTCATTCTAAGGCCTTTTACTCTTATGTTACAGGCAACGTGACATAATGGAAGTAATAGGGACAGAATGAAGGGACAAAATAGGTGATTAAATAGATAATCCCTCTAGGGCATTGTAAATAGAAAACATGGGAGACCCATATGAGTTAATGATTCCTCGAGAAAGCAGGCTTGCTTAGCAACAAAACCATGCAATAGAAGCAGAAGACATGCCCCAGGACCAGAAAACAAGGGTGGCAGGAGAGCCACATCCTGCCCAGTGAGCTCAGCAAATCAATGATCCCTAGGACATGCTCTCTGCACATAAAAAGCAGCAATTTGTGTACCTAGCTTGACCACGCAAGGACAAGAAAACTCCCCTGCCCAAGCTGGAGGAGGAGCTAATGATGAAAACATGACATCTACTCAAGAAAGACAAAGAAGGGCCTCTCCTCCTCCCCACTTTTCCTTTGATTATATAAAATATAAAACTGTAGCCTAGTAAGTTCCCAGGGCATGTCATTTCTCACCTGCCTGCTTGGAAACCTCACAAGTATCCTATTGTAATAAATCACCTCTTATCTATGATTTTGCTCTTGCCGAATTCTTGTCTGCACAGAGACATACAGGACTATGGTACTGGAGCTCTTCAGAGACCCCCTAAAATGACACCAGTAAGTTTCAGAGGGATCAATAATGTTCGGGAGTCCAGAGTCAAGGTTGAGATTCAGCTCTGCCAGGATTACTCCTACAGTTTTGGTCACATCCCTTGCCCTCTCTGGGTCTCAGTTTTCCCACAAAGGGTGTGTTCTGTATTAAGAAGAGGGAATATTTTCTGTAAATATTTTCATCTTCCTGGGCCATACAGTCTATACTACAAACATTCAGCTCTGGCATAGACAATATGAAACCAAACTAGTACATCTGTGCTCTAGTCAGACTTTCTTTATAAAACAGGTATTTGGCCAATAACCCTGTACTCCAGGATCTGTCTGCACCTGCTCAACTCAGAAAATTGATGATTTAAAATTGGGTGGGATATGGTAAATTTTCAGCAAGATGTTAACAAATGATATTGGCTTGAAATACGTTTGCTTTTGAACAGGAACATGTCACTAAGTCGTGTCTGACTGTGACCCCACAGACGGTAGCTTGCCAGGCTCCTCTGTCCATGAGATTTCCCAGGCAAGAATACTGGAGTGGGTTGCCATTTCCTTCTCCAGGACAGGAACATACATTAACCTAACTCAAACAGACACACTTCTACAGAGGAAGATTTCAGGTCTCAGGGTCAGGCAACAGGCAGCTAGCAGGGATATTTTTGATCCAGGGATCTTCAGAGGGCCCTGAAATTATGCCTCATTGAAAGTTTCTTGGCCTGTCTATATGTAAGTTTAGTCATGTTACTCAGAGGGAGTGAGTCTTGAGCATTTGGGGTCCCCCTGAAGCCTTTCAGGAACTGCTTACTTGCCAGAACAGCTGAGAAGCCAGAGGGAAACAATGAGCCCTGTTGTTGGAACTGTAAATAATGAACCGACTGCAGCAGTGCTGCTCTATAGGGCCCCATACTGACTGCTATTCAGTTGTAAATATCCCCTTTCTGCTGCTGTACTGGAGGGCAGACAGCCTGCGGCTATATATTATGCTAAATATTCCCTGGAATCCAACCGCAGGAAGAGAGGACTTTGCAGGTGGTAAAACCAACCCTTTAACTGCTGTTCATCTGTTTCTATCTCCCCATAACTCAAGGTGCTGAGACAGCCCACGCCTTCCCTTTGAGACACATGGCTATTTTTGTAAGTATGGAATGCATATACATGTATAGGAATGTTTTGATATTTGATTCCTTCAGCGGCACCTTCTCAAAGATAAGAAGACTTAGGCCATTTATTTTCCATGCCCCATTTTTCCTCTTTCACTTGGTATTATTTTGCTTTAATTGATGCAGAGGCTTTCCTCTGAGAAGCTATTATATAGCTGGGGAAGTATTTCAGAAATGCTTAATGTTTATTTCACATCTATTGCCGGTTGGGTTGCTGGCACCAAGACCCCATCTTGGTTTCCCAACTCATTATTGCATTAGCTCTTTTTCTGGATGTGATCCTTTCATTTGCCAGTTTCCTAGATTGATACCTGGTTCTATCCTGCTTTTCTGAGCTTTAAGATTCAGAACTCTGAGCTATGATTTGGCCCTCTGAATCCTGACTATCTCTGTATCTATTCTCTGTACTCGATCCCAGGCTCTTATGATTCCTACTAAACCTTGAAAACTTTTCCTCGTTGGCTTAATGTTAGAGAAAGCAGGGCAGTTGTTCAAATGGTAAACTTGTAGACCTTCAGGTCTTAAAAGAAGCCTAGATATCATTAATGATATAACTTTCATTTTAAGACAGAGGTCATGAGGCCCAGAGATGTTGCCTGACGGGTGGAAGTCACTCAGATTCCACCCAGATGTGAGCCTTCCTCCTACTCCGCACCACCCTCCAGCCTGGGCAGCTGCTCAGCTTCCAGTATATTTAGGGGGAGGTGTGTGTGTCTTCTATTCTCTCATGACTTGGTTCTCACTTTAGGTTATCAAATGAGTGGCTCCCAGAAATGCTGGGGTCTTCAGAGGAATTGTTAATGTCATGCCCCCCATTGATTTGAGGATGTGTTTGTCGCACACCTGTCCCAAACAAATATGCAGACAGCATACAAATGGCAATTTCTCAACACAGTGTGAGATAACAATTGAATGCAGCCATCGACACCCCTTGGCAGGCAGGTTCTTTACCACTAACACCACCACTCAGAAATCAGATCCACATCTCGATTCGATCCTTGGGTCAGGAAGATCCCCTGGAGGAGGGCATGGCAACCCACTCCAGTATTCTTGCCTGGAGAATCCCATGGACAGAGGAGCCTAGTGGGTTACAGTCCATAGGGTCGCAAAGAGTTGGACACGACTGAAGCAACTTAGCACACAGCATGCATAGACAGCCATGCTGTTAAACAGCCTTTAGTTTTCTGTCCTTAGAGAATTTCTCACTATCTTCTTTTCTACCAAGACCTAGCCTACACACGCTGCTCAGCAATCTCCTTGTTTAATTACCGAGCCCCTTCAAACCAGCCCTGCTAAGGCTTCTTTCAAATGCCCCTAATCCCCATCACTCATACAGAGCAGTGTAGCTCTCCCTTTTCTTTCTTACACCACATAGCCATTGGCCAAAGCCCAGCTTCCACCCAGATGTCCGCCAGCCTCCTGCCCTCCAGCATCATCTTCCCTGGGCAGTCCATTCTGTTTCTAATCAGGTTGGGGAAAAGGGTCAGTGTTTCCTCATGTCCTGAATTCTTAATCCCATAGTAGCCTCGTCAAACCATTCTGATAAGCCAGGCCATCTAATATAGAGAGGACTGAGGACATGTCCTTAATAAGTAAGGGCGCTTGTGAGTTTGGGTGGCATTGTCTTCTTTCTCACTCTCTCACACCTAGAAAACAGACAGGGAATTTAGACTAGACTCAAATTTCAAATTTCCTTCAGTTTGAGAGTCGGTACCTTGAACGTTTTTAATAAACATAGGCATTGGCTTTGGGAGAGAGAAGGAAAGACTTCTCTTATTTCCCTGTAGTGAGAGTATAGACAGTGTTATGTGATATACACTCAAGCGTTCTTACATTTTGTTCTCCTTAAGTGTTTCTTCAACTCCGCCCCCCCCCCCCCCCCCCCCCCCCGCCCGACCAAGAAGCAAGTTCGGCACAGGGCTCATGAATCAGCTTAACTCATTTTCACTTGTAGTTGCAGCAAAATGCCCCTCTCTGAGGGGCTCTGCTGTGGAGATAGACTTGAGTTGGGAGTATCTATTTTTGGATTCCAATCCTTGCTCTGCAAGTAACTTAGCTGTGTGGCTTTGGTTAAATCATTTCACCTGTTTGGACTTCAGTTTCCTGAAGGAAAATATTGGCTGCAAGAAACAGAAATGTAGTCCCAGTAGTTCCTATCAAATTGAAGGTTATTCTTTCTGGTAGCCAGGGATCTGACCTTGGGCAGCCTCTGCTGTGATTCTGGCAGCTTAGCGGCTCTAGGGTCAGTGACTGCAGTTCTCCTGTGTTCAGTCATGTCCGACTCTTGGCTACCCCATTGACTATAGTGTAGCCTGCTAGGCTCTTCTGTCCATGGAAATTTCCAGCAAGAACACTGGAGTGGGTTGTCATTTGCTTCTGCAGGGGGATCTTCCTGACCCAGGAATCGCACCCTCATCCCTTGTGTCTCCTGCATTGGCAATGGATTCTTTACCACTGTGCCACCTGGGAAGCCTTGCCTTATTGTCTCAGGATGTGAGTTGTAGCTCCAGACAGCTCTGTATTTATGGCAGGAAGAAGAAGCAGAGCAGCGTGGAGAGGAAACAGCTCTCCTCTCCTGTTCCTTCCATCAGCAGAAGGAAAAGCCATCTCAGAAGCTCCCAGCAGACTTCTCCCTTTGACAGAATCACATGAAAACCCCAGCTACAAGGGAGGCTGAGAAAATAAGTACTCGGTTGTTCCACCCTCTGTGGTGAGAGGCAGGCAGAAGAAAGGTATGCTGCTTACCTGTTGGGTTAGCCAGCCCAGCAGTGTCCACCACACCTTCCTCATATATGAAAGGCAAAGGTGGTGCTAGAAATGATCCCTAAGACCTTTCTGATCTCTATCTGTGTGTGAGTCTCTGAATTCAGTAGGTAGCATCACTTATATGTGTATAGCAATTCTGGGTTCTGTGCAAGTCCTTCCCCAGGAAAGCATCCTCTAGTCTATGGACAGGTTGAAGGAGGAGCTAGGAAGAAAGTTTGGAGTACAAATGGACACAAAATGACTCCAGCTTTTTCTGTACAGTAATACATTTCTCATATGGTAACCCAGTATCATCTCCAGAAAGAAGCAGAGGAGGCCACTATTCACAAGATAGTGCTGTTTCTGACAGTTCTAGGAAAGGAAAACAAAACCAAACATCTATTCAGATAGAAATATTCCCAATAGAGGTGATAACACACATATTGGTATTATATCAGGATTTTCAAATACATTTTAAGATTTTAGAAAATTTACAAAATCAAGAGAAATGCAGTTTCATTAAAAAAATTATTTTTCAATATTCACTCACATATCTAATTTTGCATGATCACAGTCTTACTTGGGCTTTCTTGATAGCTCAATGGGTAAAGAATCTGCCTCCAATGCAGGAGACACAAGGGATGTGGGTTCAATCCCTGGGTCAGGAAGAATCCCTGGAGGAAGAAAATGCCAACCCATTCCAGTATTCTTGCCTGAAAAATCCTATGGACAGAGGAGCCTGGCAGGCTACAGCCCAAAAGGTTGCAAAGAACCAGATACGACTGAGCGACTGCACATACACGAGCACAAATCTTACATGCACGCTATTTTGTGTCCTGATTTTTCCACTCAGCATAATCAGATTTTACTGTTATTTTATAGAAACTGTCGTAAGAGGAAACAGAGGAATGGGAATGACCATATGGAATTGTCAGGGGAGGTGGAGACCGAGGGACAGGAGACCCTTGTATCTTGATGAGAAACTTGGCTCCTTCACCAATGTGTCCTATTCTTTGTGTGATTACAAGACGGGAAACTAAGACAGCAGAGTGAGCCACAGCTGCTCGGACAGTGGGAGTCTCTCCAGGAATCCAAAATAAGTTCCGCTACCTCTTCTTAACCACTTGATGTAGGAAAGAACTTTGACCCACTGAGCTTGCTTCCCTTTGGAATCAAGAATTGCTTTTTGAAGAAAGCATCTTCATATACCAACTCTGGGTTTGCTTTAAACATATCTCAAGAAAACAAAACCAAAAAAGTGCTCTCTGAGAAGCAGTGGGTCCTCTGATACCAGGATCACACACACAAAAGCCTAGAAGAGACGGACAGAGAACACAATGTGTGTTTCCCTCGGTGAGAGATGACAGAAAACGTAGACCAGCATTAACTGGCGGGTACCTAGAGCTTCTCCTCAGATCTTTATGTGTTTAATAGACTGAATTTCTGGTGTTTGGAGTTCTCTTATGGTATACAGCAAGGGTCAGGAGCTTTAGTTTTGACTACAGGCTTTGCTCACAGATCCTTGAGGTTTGTCCTATATATGTTATTTTGTCAGTTCTGGGCATTTCTCTACTCTGGGGCATAAAATCAGAGAAGTGTAGGAATGATAAGTTAAATATTCTACGAATCATTCATTCAATTTGTCAATGAGGTTCCGTTTTCCTCCCTTTTGAGCACATACCAGGATTGCATTTTGAATTCTTACGGTTGACTGGGGCAATGTAACAAGTTTTTGCCAAATGGATTTTGAGCCTAAGTGATGAGTATACTTCAGTGCCAAAGTATCTAACTGTATACTGTACATGTGGGAACAGTTAGAGCTTTCTTTTTCTCTGGTACAATGTCCATTTGTCTATTCACATGCATGCATGCTAAGTTACCTCAGTCGTGTCTGACTCTGTGCGACCCCATGGACTGCAGCCCACCAGCCTCCTCTGCCCATGAGATTATCCAGGCAAGAATAATGGAGTGGGTTGCCATGCCTTCTTCAGGGGAATCTTCTTGACTCAAGATTGCCTCTGTATCTCTTATATCTAACCTGCATTGGTAGGTGGGTTCTTTACATCTACTGCCATCTGGGAAGCCCTCATCTATTCATAAGTAGCTGCAAAGAGCAGGACCCTCGGGAAAACTCTGATTGCTAATAGGAGTGAGAATTTTGTTATTAGGCCTCTTGGGTCTGGAGGATATTTACTCTCATCCAAAATTTAGACTATCCAGACTGCAAAGACTCCTTCTCACCTGGAAAGAATTTGAAATCTTTTACCTCGGGACATAAGGGCAAACTAAAATGGTCAGGTGCATATTAGATAGTTAAAATGTAGCATATAAATATAGATTTATATATAGAAATGCAGCTGGACCTAGTTCTGCCCTCTATCACTGATAAGTTACCTAACTCGTGGCCAATCACTCGATTATCCACTGGTCCCATCAGTTCATTTAAGAAGGGCAGAATACTGTCATATCTTTCCTTTTATTCATCTAGTTTTAAAGATTATGAGATCGTTCTCTGCCAACTTCAGAAAGTGACCAACTTACCTTGAGTTTGAATGCATTGTCATTCTTACCCTTATTAAAGCTCAAATTGTCCCATGTAGAAGTCTCTTTGAATTGACTTCGGCACTTTTGGCATCACCCTGGAAGCTTTTGATACATTTCCTTTTCTCTTTTATGTCAAAATATTCTGGGCCCAAACCAGGAATCAGCCATTTTTCCAAGAAGCTTTAGTTTCCTGTAATGAAAGATGAATTTTACGATCACAGTCTGAACTTGATGGTAATACTAGTTTCCTCATGTTTTTCCAAATTTTCAAGGGACAGCAGGATGGGGAAGTATGCAAATATGACATGTGAGTTTATACTGACATTTCCAATTCAAACTCAGGACCATGAGGCTTTTACTTAATCTCTCTGTTACTGTTGGGAAATAGCTGCATAAATCTCTTGTGTTTCTGAAAATCTTGAGAGCAGGAATGTTGACCAGCTTTGTTCTAGACTACCTTCTGAAGGATGTTTGTATAGTGGGTAGCCCTGAAAGATAAAGATAATTTCTTTATATATATATATGTTGATATCTCCCTAGTAACTCTTAAACGCCTGAATTCTTAAATGCTAATAATGATCTGTGTCTTTCATACTGAAGGTCAATGTTTTTTTTTTGTTGTTATAAAATCCTTGTCTCACATTTTCTTTTATTGTAGGTCTACAATACATTACTCAGTATTCTTTTGGAATAAACCTTTCAACTATCTGATAATTCAATTTTCTTTCCCTCTAAAGTAAAAAAAAACGTTTTGCCTACAGCACCGAAGATTATCTTTTTCTTCAAAAGTCAAGGAAATTTATTAGGCTATGTCTTGGTGACAGTTGATAGTCCTGGATATAGGTGTGTTCTTTGACTATTTTGTCTTTTTTTCACAAAATTATTTTCAAACAAAAGTTTTTAGTAGTTGTTAGCTTTATATTTGTTTTCTTGAGAAAATGCTGTTATTTATATGTTGAACCTTCTTCGCTTAACTTAAATATCCATTTCTCTCAATTATTGTGTAAAATTTGCTTTTTATCTTCTATTTCTTTTAATGCAGAATTTATTGTGATCATTCTCTTGTTTCTCTTCTAGCTTAGTTTTCTCTTCTATAACATATTTTCTTTTATTTCTAATTTTTGAATTTATACCTCATTTTTGAATTTTCTAATTCTGCTTTGTGTTGTTCTTTATTGTTCTTTATTATTTTTATATTAATTTTTTTCTGTCTCTTCTTGCTTTCAAAGTAACTTTGCATGAAATTTGATCTCAAGCTTTTCTGATCCTCCTGTTTAATGACTTTGAGTTTTCTTGAAATGTTAGAAGAATCAATACACTCAGATTAGCTATTCTTCAAAAAATGCCTCCTGTTGCTTTGCTGAAAGTTTGAAAATACGATGGTTGTCACTCTGAGATTTCATGGTTCTGTTATCTCCCTGCAGTTTTATTTGGATATTCCCTTTGCTTTCTCTGTCTGGCACTGCTCAGGCTTCCTTCCTTTCACAGTGGTTTACCCTCATGTGGGGCTGGTCAGTTTCATGAGTTCATAAGCACTCAACCACCCCAGTCTTCTCAGTTCTTTGTGTTCTTGTACTTACTACTATTGGAGTCCTCAAAAATTCCCCTAAAGGTTGAGTGAAGCCATTCTCCTTCCATGGAGCTGTTTCTTTTCACTCCCCATAGTTCCTTCTACTTTCTCCCACATAGGTGATTAGATAGGTTTTGTGCATCTTTCTTTTGCTCCTACATGGGTTCTCAGGAATACCTTGTCACCCAGCTTTGTTGAAAATGTTGTACATAGGTTTTTAGTTTTCCTCTCTAGTTTCTTTATTCTCATGCAGGGATTCCTAAAGAGCAGAGATTGTGTGACCAAAACAACCATCATCTTTCTGGAATTCATCTATCTTGTTTCGTTATAAAGAGTTGTTTAACAACTACCGTTATGTAAATATCAACGTATAAAAGTGAATAAGATGCTGTTCCCTATATTGAGGAACTAGTGTAAAATTGAGAAAGAGCTTTGAATGCTGAGGCATTTTTTTTCCTTTTTTTTAATTTAAATTCATTTTGAAGTATAATATATATACATAGAAAAGTTCATATTTCTTAATTGTACAACTCATTAATTTTCAGAAATTGAACAAACACACGTAAACACTGTCTACATTAACTGCATTAGCTTTCCTTTTGTCCTTTCCTTTCTATACCCTCTGACTTATAACAGCATAAGAGTAACCACTATCCTGACTTCTAACAGTATAGACTAGTTTTGCATATTTTTTATTCATTATATGGATGGAATGATAACAATATGTACTTTTTCAGTCTATCTTCTTTTGCTCAACATTATACGCGTTATGATAATGATAACTGCTGTGAATAAATTTGTTCTCATTTCTGTGTAACCCTATCACAATTTCTTTGTTCTACTGATTATGCTACTGCGAAGTCACTTCAGTTGAGTCCGACTCTGTGCAACCCCATAGACAGCAGCCCACCAGGCTTCCCCATCCCTGGGATTCTCCAGACAAGAACACTGGAGTGGATATAAGCATTTATATATCCTTTGGGACTATAATAAATAGGGATGTTATAATATTCTAGTATATGTTCCTTAACGGGCTTCCCTGGTGGCTCAGAGGTTAAAATGTCTGCCTGCAATGCGGGAGACCAGGGTTTGATCCTTGGGTTGGGAAGATCCCCTGGAGAAGGAAATGGCAACCCACTCCAGTGCCTGGAGAATCCAATGGAGGAAGGAGCCTGGTAGGCTACAGTCCACAGGGTCGCAAAGAGTCGGACACGACTGAGCAACAAACTACTACTATATTCCTTAACAAATGAATGAATGCATCTTTCTCGGGTATATGCTTAACTTGGGATGGAATTGCTGAGTTGAAAGTTGAACATCTATTCAGCTTCAATAGATACTATTAAATTTTTTTCCAAAGACATGGTACTTCCAATTGAACTTTCACTTGGTACTGAGTATGATCTGGGTAGGGAAAAGCTGTAATCAACACTGTCTTTTAGAAAACTAGTTCTGGGATTTCTTTGTTAGAGTAGATTAAAGGAAGGAAACAACAGAAATAAAGACTAATTTAACTATGATAGAATAAAATAAAAGATTAGAATATAGTAAGTTCCTTACATATGACTGGGTTCTATTCCAAGAGCAGGTTCATAATTCCAATTTGTTCCAAAGTCCAATAAAGTAAGTCTAGGTACCCAACTAACACAGTGGGCTATATACCACTGCTTTTACGCTTGTTTCCAAATATCCATGGCTTGAAATAAAGATACTGTACCACTATCTTCTATGTATACAGTATATATATATATATATGTATATGTATCTTCTATGTATATGTATATATATATCTTCTATGTATACAGTAAAGTATACAAAAGCACAGCTATTTGCAGAGGATGCACACAAGTGGCAACGTACACCAGGCATGTGAACTAACGTGTGATTGGACATGCGAATGAACGTTCACGTTTTTGAAAGTTCACAACTTGAAGGTTCATATGTAGGGAACTTACTGTATGTTAAATGGAATAAAGGAAGAGGTATGCATATGAGCCACTGCATGTTGGTATAATCTGTTAAACCTCTGTGAGGGAGAAAAAAGTTATTACAGTTTGCATGGAAGTTTGGGTGGCAAGATGATGAATTCAGATATGCTGTGCCAATGCAGAAAAACCTCAGGGCCTACTTACAAGCAACTCTATCTTTTCCCCTTATTTCCCATCCCTACAGGTCCTGAATTGATCCCTCAGGCTTCCTGTAACCATGTAAATTAACACATAAAAGACCACATATTTTTTACACTTAACTAGGAATGCAGCGATTTCAGTAATATAGGGTCCCAGTAACATAAAACACCCGTTGAGAAGAATCTGCAATTACTGCCTTCCACCTCACACGGCTGCATTATTTTTATTTTGTGTTACACACAAAAGTTCTTTAAAGCAGTTAATCGGGATTGACAGCTCCTGGGTTGAACCTCTTCCCTCTGAGGCAAGCAAGCCAACCCCCACTTCTTTATGCCTAGCCTGTGCTACATCTACCTGGATCCCTGTGCTAACAGCCAAAAAGCTCTAAATTGTCATGGCCTGGGTGCTGTGCTTTCCCCCAGCCAGTCCTCCCTTATGAGTACAAAGAAAAAGTATTCCCTGATGGGCTGAGGAAGGGCACAGGACAATTGCAAACTCTCCCCGTCGTGCGGCAGAATTATTTTTGGGCAGAGCCTTCCTGTGCTCTAGTTTTCTTCAGTTTTCAAGTACTGGTGAAATTTGCATGTGAAGAGACTCTTTGCCTCTTATGGGCCCATCTGTTCCTGCTGTTAATTTTTTACCTGGATCCCTAATTATAAATGACTCTGGGCAGAAAAGCCTATGATGTCACTGTCAGGAGATCAGAGCTTCAGGTGGGATATAAGGTGCCAGAGCAGATGGACATCATCTGTGCAAAGATCTTCATGTTTTGTCAATATCCACTGCATAAGAATGATGGTGAAAGGAAATACTTAAAATAAATGCAAGGAAAATAACTCCTAACTACACTGCTCTTTTTTCCTTCCTTTCCCAGCTTCAGTTCAGTTCAGTCGCTCAGTCATGTCCGCAAGTCACACAAGTCACAAGTTAAGTCACGCAAGGCTTCCCTGTCCATCAACTCCCAGAGTTCACTGAGACTCATGTCCATCGAGCTGGTGATGCCATCCAGCCATCTCATCCTCTGTCGTCCCCTTCTCCTCCCGCCATCAATCTTGCTTAGCTTCAGGGTCTTTTCCAGTTAGTCAGTTCTTCACAACCGGTGGCCAAAGTATTGGAGTTTCAGCTTCAGCATCAGTCCTTCCAATGAATATTCAGGACTGATTTCCTTTAGGATGGACTGGTTAGATCTCCTTGCAGTCCAAGGGACTCTCAAGAGTCTTCTCCAACACCATGGTTCAAAAGCATCAATTCTTCAGCGCTCAGCTTTCTTTATAGTCCAACTCTCACCTCCATACATGACTACTGGAAAAACCATAGCTTTGACTAGATTTAGCTTTCCCAGCTTACCACATGGCAACAAGAGTATAGTGCCATGATTTGTAGGGATTAGAATCATGCTTTTAGTAAGCCTGGTTTTCCTAGGTCCATCATCGTGAAATAGATACCCTCTTGGCTTATAGATTGACATGAGACTCTGAATTCTATGATATCAGATCCAGGAATAGCCAATGAAATATCTGAGAAACCACTCAGGAAGAGGCCATCACAAGATTTATATAGTCCAATTTTTTTTTCCCACAATATAAGCCGATTCGTAATTCCTCCAGATTCAGCCCTACACCCATTTTATGATTCATGGGATCTTTATTAAAGGAGGCAGGAGAGGAATACCTCTTCCTCTTCCTGGAGTGTAGGGAGTTTCAGCCAGTCAGCTGTCTAGGAAATTGCCTGACTTATGTACTCCTCATAGGTATATGCTGCTGCTGCTGCTGCTGCTAAGTCGCTTCAGTCGTGTCCGACTCTGTGCAACCCCACAGACGGCAGCTCACCAGGCTCTGCCGTCCCTGGGATTCTCCAGGCAAGAACACTGGAGTGGGTTGCCGTTTCCTTCTCCAATGCATGAAAGTGAAAAGGGAAAGTGAAGTCGCTCAGTCGTGTCTGACCCTTAGCGACTCCATGGACTGCAGCCCACCAGGTTCTTCCATCCATGGGATTTTCCAGGCAAGAGTACTGGAGTGGATTGCCATTGCCCTCTCCAAGGTATGTGCTAAGAACATACAAAGTTCTTCATCAAAAGCAGAGCTAACACAATGCTGTAAAATGCTGTATCCCGATTCAGAAAAAGACTAGGTGCAAAGCCAAGATGCAAAACAGTGTAATATGCTCCTGATTATATGTAAATAAAAGAGGATAAACACATACACATACAAGATAGAAAAAACATACCTACCAAATTATAAAGAAAATGGGAAGGGCATAGAATGAGATACAAAGTTATAACCAAGATAGGAAGGAGATTAAGAATTCTAAGCCAGTCTCCAAACAGTCAAATATCCAACTTCTGGTTAAATCTATCACTTAGTCTTAAAATTTTTTTTCCATCAAAATCTTTCTTTTATAACGATTCTATTGACTCTATTAAGTTTATAAGTCATTACTTGATAGAGTAGGTCAATTTAGGCCAGAAAGAGCTAACATAGGTCATATAATTCATGTAAGTGTCCTTTCTTAGTGTGATTAAGGGAGATCACGTTTTCATTTCCAAGGATAAAGTCATAGGCAGTTCCCCCCCACCTCTATTTGAATGGAATGTAATACAATCAATTAGCTGTACAGAAAATGTACAAGCAAAATTTATTATCATCACTTGCCCTCCAGAGAGCCAGTGATGGGGGAGGAAAAACAGGATCCTTTGACAAGGAGGAGTTACCTTTTTTCCCACCCCAAGCAGGGTTTTGTGCTTATTCTAATGGCAAAAATGGGCAAGCAGATATAACCAAACAATCTACAAGTTCTTCAGGGAACCTGGGTCTTCTATGGACCATGAGAGGAGAAATGGCCAGTCAGTCAATTGGTCTCCACAAGTGATAGAAAATCAACTTTGAAATCAGGCTAAGTGAGCAACCGTTACCTTTGGCTCTCCTGAAGGATGACTCCCAAGTCTTCTATTTTAGGGACCAGTTGAATTTCGCCTCTTATTGGGTATGGTCAAGCTCAAGGCAAGGTTGCTTATCACATCAAGAGTTAATGGTTATGTTAGGGCTTCTCCATCTTCCTGAGCAAAAATGTTCTTTTGAGACATTTGAAAAACCCAAGCACACATTCCTATTTCAAATGTAATGTTGGAGTCTAAATTCAAACTGGTGTAATATTATCAAGTTGCTTCAGATGGCTTTAAAGACTTCCACTATTTATAAGGATAATCTCTTTGTTACTGAACTCAGGTCTGGCGACTCACTACTCAGAAAAATATTACTGAAGGGACAAGTACTGGTAGGAAGGGAACAATTAGTTTAATTAGAAGGCTGGCAATCTGGGGAGAAGGCATGCCTGTGTCCCAGAACCAACTCTGAAGATTCTACTTGACCATGAAAGTTTTTAAAGGGAAGAAGGGGAAGTAATTTTAGTTAATCACTGAGGTAGCAGATCAGATTCATCATCACCACCCACTGTGTGCAGACTTGTCAGTTCCTTGTGCTCTTTCTTTAGATGCCATCTGTTCACAGAGTTCATTCAGGAGATTGCTGAAGGGAAGCCGGGGAAATATCTGGTTATCTGTTAATTACTTATTCTTCATTTCTGTTTGTTTACCCCGAGGAAAGAACCAACAGTTTAGGCCAAGTGTCATGTAATCAAAAGATGTGAAAGGTGTGCTCGGACTGGAGATGAGTAGATTATGGGGGTGCGTGGTTCAAAGTTAGTTACAATTTATTGGGTTGGCCAAAAGTTTCATTTGGGTTTTTCTGTAAGATGGTATGATCCAAATGAACTTTCTGGCCAACGCATTATCTTTGCTAAGACAAGACAAAAGGGGACTCCTGCAGAAAACTCTTTCCTGCAATAAGCTGCTTATGAATCTCTACCATCAGATATCGTTCCATTTGTATGGGTTCAGGGGCAAAGATTCCTCTTCTATAATTTCTTCATGCTGACATAAGGCACCATATGCTTAGACTGGAAGACGTCAACATGGGCCTATAACATCTCTTTGCTGACAATTCTAATTGCCACTTCTATATATGGACAGAACAAGCTATAACTATTTTGATGCTTACAAAGGTACAGATTATTATGAACAGTAGTGTTAATCCCATTCTCTTGAGGCCAGTTCTTGGAATTGTGCAAACCATAAATTCAGTACTGCTCAAGATGGAGCAATTTATGTCATGGCTACAGTCTGATCATGATGCAGTTAGCTTTTTCCTTCTGGTGGCAGAGTATCTATAAAACAACTCAAGGCTACGCATAAGACACTGAAAGATTCTGGGACTCTATTTTTCTAACTTAATTGTTTGAACCTCCTCCTTTGTGACTCAGGGAGGTCTGGGACACTTCAGCTTTTCTACAAACAAGAGGCAGGGGACATGGAAGTAGCCTTAGTATTTGGCGGGGCTTGAAGGACCGAGTGGGTTCTACTCGGTTTAGTCTACTCATGACTAAAGATAAAACCTTTCATTGTAAAATGGCATTTGTTTAGGTAGTACCTAAACCCCAAGCAAGGAGGAGATTATCTAAGGAATCTCTTAGCAAGACAGGTCTCAATTTGAACCTACATGTACAGGTTTAGAAGGCAGACATATATCAACAAACACAGGGAAGGAGGAGTCTTGAACATAGAAAGCCAGAGGGTAAGACAATCTTTGAGAAAGAGGTGGTATAGATTTTTATCATGGTGGCAATGCCATTTCTTCATAAGAGCATTCGGAAGGCAGTCAATAGGGAAAAGTCCTAAATACACAAATCAAGATCATATTCACTCAAAATGGAGGGAAGACAGAAAAGGATATTGAGGTAAACTAGCTGATTTTCAAGTTTTTAAACAAAGCCTGAGGGTAAAAAATTTATAAAGTCCAAGTAAACTGATATATACACAGATGAGATTGGTTTCCTGCTGCCTGACTTAGGTGAATTTTCCCTAAGACAGAAAATAGTTTCCCTTATATCACCTTAAAGTTAGTCCATACCAATGACCGATCATGGTTATAATGGGACCTTTCTCCTTTCTGGCTTTTATGCCCCCCTTAAGGTAGGGATAGGGGAGCCTGGTGGGCTGCCAGCTATGGGGTCGCACAGAGTCAGACACAACTGAAGCGACTTAGCAGTAAGGTGTCAGGATAAAATAGGTGCCATTTCAGGCCAAGAGTCAGAAAGAGTTGGTTGACCAGCCTGAGTCTTTCTTTTTGCCAGGACTATGTCTCAGAAAAATCCGTAATTGGCAGCCTTGACTTAGAAGAAACATCTTTGATTTCTTTCCTATAAATCCTCTTACAAAGGATTGGCCCTAGTCATGATGTGCGAGATACTGTTAAACGATAACTTCATGGCAGTGCTTCTACCTGGAGAATTCCATGGACAGAGGAGCCTGGCAGGCTACAGTCCATGGAGTTGCAAAAGAGTCAGACACAACTGAGCAACTAACACAAAATCACTGCAGACAATGACGACAGCCATACAATTAAAAGATGCTTGCTCCTTGGAAGGAAAGCTGTAACAAACCTAGACAGCATATTAGATATAAAAGGCATCACTTTGCTGACAGAGGTTCATATGGCCAAAGCTGTGGTTTTTCCGGTAGTCATGTACAGATGTGAGAGTTGGATCATAAAGAAGGCTGAGTGTCAAATAATTAATGCTTTCGAACTGTGATGCTGGAGAAGATTCTTGAGAGTCCCTTGGACTGCAAGGGGATCAAACAAGTGGAAATTAACCCTGAATATTCATTGGAAGGACTGATGCTAAAGCTGAAGCCCCAATACTTTGGCTTGTTGATGCCAAGAACCATCCCATTGGGAAATACCCTGATGCTGGGAAAGATCTGAAATCATAAAGAGAAGGGGGTGGCAAAGGATGAGATGATTGGATGGCATCACTGACTAATGGACATGAATTTGGGCAAACTCTGGGAGATAGTGAAGTACAGAGGATCCAGGCATGCTGCATTCCATGGGGTCGCAGAGTCGGACACAGTTTAACAACTGAACATAAACACTACAAGTTGCTTTACAATGTTATGTTAGTTTTTGCTATACAACAAAGTGAATCAACTCTATGTATATCCAGTCTGTCTTAGACCACCCAGCACTCAAATTCCATCCCTCCAAGACATCACAGAGCACCAAGCTGAGCTGCCTTTTCTGTACAATAGGTTCTTACTAGCTATCCGTTTTACACATGGCAGTTCACGTGTGTTAGTTTCGATCTCTCAGTTCATCCCACCCCCTACCCTGTGTCCAAAGCCTTCTAACCAAATATTTTTGTTACTTTTTGGACAGGCATTTGAGTAGAAATCAAGATGCAGAGAAAAGTATTTCTCTTGGATATCTGCATAATAGTCTCAACCTAATATATCAGCCTCAGTAGTTGTGTATGTTGAAAATAAGAGAGGATGTTCCAGAAACAACCTCCAGTGTTTGCTCATTTTACCCTTTTAATGGCCTTTATACATATGCTGTGCGTACTCAGGTTTCCTTTTGCAGAGTGGAAGGTTGCGCCAAAGCATTGTTTCACTGGCAAAGCTAACTTCATCCTTTTATGAGCACTCTTGACAGACTCACAAGATGATCTAAGACAACATGCTTACTCTCATGGAATTTTGTCTTCCATTTTCTATTAGATTCTTTAATTGGCTATTTATACCACTTCCAGACATTTGTGTACTGCCCCAGGATAAATAAATTTTAAAAAGTATAATATGAGTAGCCAGCCCACAATTAATGAAGGAGCTCATTTATTTTGTCTTGAAGTTGGCTGTTAGGAATCTGAAATTTATTTTCCCCTAGAAAAATAAGGCATAGACAGGTTATTAATTTAGGCTACTGTATTTTATTTCTTTAGAGAATATAGATAAATATTAAATCTATTTTTAAAACCCTGTTTTCTCATTCACAAGCTACTTCTCTGTAGAATACATTTGCATTTTCTAGTTTTACATACCATGCACATACCTGTTCCCAGTATAATTTCTCCCCCTTGCGCTGAGCTAAAGTGGGGGGTGGGGGTCACCAGAGGTCCAAGGGGTAGCAGTGGCCAAAGCAGAGAAGGAAGGAGAGGAAGTCTCCATGGCAACCACAGCTCAGCTGGGAGGACCCCTTCCCCAAGCCTTAAACATCTCTTGGGTGAAGGAATGAGGGTTCTAAGTTTCCCAATAAGAGCAGGAATTAAGAAAACTCCAGCAGTCTCTTTTGTTGAGGTGAGACTACAGGAGCGGAAGTATTTGCGTGAAAGAAAGGTTAATAACTGAGCATCACTGTTCATCTGATGATGTCCAAGTTCTGTGTCTTATTAGTTGTTTATCTGTAGCTCCTCACAGAACACCAAGCAAACACTGGGGTTTTAGTAGATACTGAATTATCCCGGGAGATGATCCTTGGAAGGGTAAAAATAAGTGACTTTGGATAGGATCTAGCTAAAATAATCCTGCCTGAATTTATATTTCACTCTCTAGAGGGTTGTGCGTTTCCAAACATTTGCAAGCATTTACATACTGTGGTATACACAGAGCAGGGGTGGACACTGTTTCTGGAACAGAAATTCCTACCCCCACATGCTCAGGATCCAAAACAGCCATCCAGGAAATGACAGCGGAGGGGGCATTTCAGAATCAAATGGGAACTTGATTTGAATTATCGTTCTGTGCCACATGGCCAACTGTCTGTTTTCTCAAGCCCTCCATTTATTTATGTTTAAAAATGGAAATGCTGTTAGAAAAATTTATGGCCGCATTGGATCATGGTGAAGGTTAAATGAGATATTGGATGTAAAACTTGCCCAGTGCATGGTAAGCAGTTAATAAATGCTAGCTTACAAGATTTCTCACTTTGGGGAAATGTAATGTGATGGGAAAATGAGAGCCCTCCTACGGACCTGAGACCAGAGGTACACCTGGGCCAGGAGTGACTTTCAGAGCTTGTCTCTCAGGTCTGAACTCCCTTAAATGCCTGATCATAGCCATTTCAGCAGATCAGGAAGAGGGAGGGCGAGGTGTGAGCGGCGAGAGTCACATTTCCTCCTGTGGGTTTGTGTCACCCGCCATGACTTCCGCATCCATTGTGTTTGTGCTCCAGGCTGCTCCATTATTAGTTTCCGCTGCTGGTTCTCCTCCAGCTCTGTGTCCATCAGGGCCCATTGCAGAATATCAATCTGTCCTCGCATGGCAGAAAAGCCGTGCGGCGATCTATTAAAAATATCCCCAGTAGCCTAGGCCTCTGACAGTCTCGACCCTCAGCAGCCTCACTGCTTGGAAGACATTGTTCCGAAACTTCCCAAGGTGTCCTTTGTTATCTGTGTCTATCAGTCCTATCTGGAACTTGTTGCTCTGAACTAATGAGCCCCATGGTGAGACCTTTGACAAAAAGGTTGTGTGTTTTGATGGTATTATCTGTTCCCTTAGCAGAAGGAAGTCAGGGTTGGGTACCTTTGATTTTGAGAGATGATCATTTCATTTGTCAAAATATACACAGGGATTGTCTTTCATTCCCTGCCTTCAAGTCAAGGTCCCCAAGTCAATATGTCATTACCTCACCTGTCACCTATAACCACAGCCTTTTATTAACTCTGTGGTTACAGTGTCATGGCATGAAAATGCCCCGTGCTTGCTTCTGATTCTCTTCCCACGTCTCTGAATTTCTCCTTTACGAGTCCACATTTCACGTTTTGTGTCTGTCATACTGTCTTATCCCCTCAACACTCGACCTTGGGAAAAAGTATCGGAAACTCATGTCTGTGAAGTGTGGAGCAGTGTGACACTCTCAGGCTTCTTGCTTCTCTGGTGTGAGTCATGTCCACATGGCACCCGTCCTGGGTTGGCTGTTGAGTTTCTTGTCTTCAGGAGTGTTTGCTCCTGCGGTTCTTCAGTCATCAATGTGCTTGTGAATTTCTCTTTCCCCTCCTTCCTGTCTTAACAGTCATCAGGAAGAACTGGACAAAAAGTAGCTGGTTAACACATGTTAACTGATCAAGCTGTGGTTGCTGAGAGTCAGCTGAATTGAGAGATAATGAGAATAGAAAAAAAAAAAGAGAGATGAACAGAATTGGGATAGCAGATGAAAGTCAGCTGGAGGAAAAAAGATTATAACTTAACATGGGTACTGTTATGGGCCAGGAATTCTTCTAGCCTCTTTTTATACCTAAGTCCACTTCATTCTTGTATCAAACACTTGAAATGGATATGTGAATGGGGGCACTGTAGCATGTTTATAGGGAGTGTGGACTTTGGAGGCTGATTGCCTGGGATCTAATCCTTACCCATCTATTAATTACTTATGAGGCTTGGAGAAGTTACTTGACTCCTCTGTGTCTCAGCTTCCTTATTTACAAAATGAATCTAATAATACTTACTTGTACAATTTCCTAATAATTAAATATGTTAATATATATAATCTATATAGAACAGATCCTGCTATATAGTAAATGTTCATTAAGAATTAGTTATTATATTAATAATTGTATTCTCACTTGTAGAGCCTGGCCAGGTCTACAGTATTTGTCTACCAAGGACAGCACACCCCTGACTATAGACAGTCATACAGCTTTCTTTAGGCAGAGATCCCTAAAGTTCATGGCCAGCTGTCCTAGTGACTTGAGGGGAAGAGGGCACTCCTCACACTCATCTCGTGCACTGGGAATGCCAATAGCTTCTCACACTGTTCTGTGGCAGATTTTGGCATATGTTTCAAGAGCATTTGAACCTTTTACATATTATTACCATAAACTGTTAAATCCCTTCTGTAATGAGAAGCAAATTGGGAACTAATTAAATGTAATCTTTCTGGAAAAAAAATCCTGCTTGGGCTCTTCAGAATGGGACAGACTCCATTTTATAATTTCTTTCTGAGAGTTCCCCACTTCCTATTTAGAACTCTTTCAATTATTTATTAGCTTAAGAAAGATACCCATGAAAGGTCCCCTGGGCAGAGGAACATACAGTGAAATAAAGTACATTTTCTTATTAGAAGCTTTATCCATTCTGGTGCTCACCAGGCTACAGACTTCAGAGGAAATGGAAAGGATTCAGCCCATCTCTGAATTCCTGTGGTTCCTTGAATCATTAGCAAATTGTTCAGCCATTACTTGATATCTGATTGCTTATAGGTCAAGATATCCAATTCTTAACTGTAAATTCACTGAAGCTACAGACCATGCCATATGTATTTTCCCGTGGACTCATCCTTTATCTGAGAAGCACATTCCCCTTCAATCCCCATCTCATGAAAGAATCTCGATTACCACGGTTCTGGAGACCCATGTACTTGATATGGCTCTGCCAGGATGGCCAACTGTCAGCCTTCTCTTCTCATCACACATGTGCTCCAGTTACAGGAACCTTCTCTCACCATCTTGAAGGTCCCGGGAAAAGTCCTTCTACCACAGGATCTCTGCATGTGCTATCCCCACTGTCTCATTGTTCTCCCTGCCTCCTTGCTCTTCTCATCATCACACTTTTCTCCCACCTAGTTAATGTCTATTCATCCTTCAGATACTTTGACTCCCCTATGTGCCCCTCCCAATGTTCCTCACTTCCACACTCATCCAAGTACAGTTCTTTGATATTAGCAATCAGTGAATATCTTCATTTCATTGAAAGTACTTCTTAATATTTATAATTAAAAGTTTTATTAATGCAGCTATTTGATTAATGTCATTCTCCTGACTAGCTCGAAGTTTCCATTAGAGAAGGAACTGTTTTTGCTCATCATTGCATCTTCAGCATTGGACACAGTATTTAGCCCAAAAGAAGGTTGCAATAAATATTTTTGAGTTAATTAATGCTCAACAAGTGTTTTGATTTTCGGTAGTTAATGCTTTGGTTGTTATTACATTGGTAGATTCAGTAAAGTTTTCTAGAACCAAGATTCAGCATAGGGTTTCCTGTAGTAGCATCAAGTAGTTCCAGTCTGAAACTGTGCTCTGAATAGGTGTAACTGGTATGCAGTAGACAGGCTTGTATAGGATAAAAGTCAGACTAGAGGTCATTGCCTGGTAGGTCATTCTGAACTAGCGTTCTCATGAGCAGCAGTGTCAGGACAAGCTTGTATGAGTCAGGATAACAAATTAAGAACAGGATTATGGAGTCCTCAGGTGTTGAACAGAAATGAAATCTATGTGAATGGCAAGAGATCTGGAATCCTGTTTAGTGAACTCATATTTATTGCAGAAGTTGATGTGCTTGAGACTATACTTGACATTATAAGAAGAGGACATCTGTAGACAAATGATTCTGTTCCTTTTCTAGAGTCCTGGGGTAGAGGGAGAAAGATTAATTATGGTGTGTTGTAGAAAATCCTCTGATGGAGATGCTGCAGAAAGACCCAATTTCACAATCTGTGGCCTTTACAGAAGACTTCTTGGAGAAGATAACACCTGAGCTGATCCTTGAAGAATGACTAGGAGTTAGGTCATGAGTCTGTATAGTCAAAGCTATGGTTTTCCCAGTAGTTATGTATGGATATGAGAGCTGGACCATAAAGAAGGCTGAGCACAGAATTGATGCTTTCAAACTGTGATACTGAAGAAGACTCTTGAGAGTCCCTTGGACTGTAAGAAGATCAAACTAGTCAATCCTAAAGGAAACCAACCCTGAATATTCACTGGAAGGACTGATGCTGAAGCTGAAGCTCTAATACTTTGGCCACCTCATGTGAAAGCCAACTCATGGGAAAAGACCATGATGCTGGGAAAGATTGAAGGTGGGAGGAGAAGGGGACGACAGAGGATGAGATGGTTGGAAGGCATCACCAACTCAATGGACGTGAATCTGAGCAAACTCTGGGAGATAGTGGAGGAGCCTGGCCTGCCATCATCCATGGGATTGCAAGGAGTTGGACACGACTCAGCAACTGAACAACAATGAAGTAGGCATGTACAGAGTAGTAATAAGGAGAGGAATAGTAGGTATATTCCAGGTAAAGAGCAGGATGTGGGAAGGTCAAAAGATGGAACAGTGCCCAGCATACTTGAGAAACTGGAAACCTCCCATGGATGACTAGATTGTGGAGGTAAATGGGGCTGGGGGGTTTAGAAAGCCATAAGCCTGAGGTAAAGGCCATGAACTTGATAGGGGTGGGATTTGAGAAGCCACTGCAGAATGACCAGAGCCATCTGTGATCCAAGCTATTTAGAAAAGTGGCTTTGCTGTTAGAGTGAGAAATGAATGAAAGAGGTGTGGGCTGACAATGGAGAGGTTATTTGAGAAACAGGAACTTATGAAAGTGAGGTCATGAAAAGATGTATGGGAGTGGTCTTTAAATTTCTGAAAAGGAGATAGACTTTAGGTGTATTGAAAGATAGAGTCAATAGAGATTGGCTATACCAAATGTAGGCAGTGAAGTAGGAGAAGGTTTCTGACTTTGGCAGTTTGATAAATGATGCTGCTCCTTACCAAGAGAGGTTCCGTACGAGGGAAATAGCTTTTGTTGTTTGGAGGTGGATAAAGTGGATAAATTGGTTTTAAAGTATATTAAAGGATGATGAGACTGCTTGCTGGCCCCAAATATCCATGTTCTCTCTTAAAAATCAAATGTCCATGTTTCCTGGAGGCTTTCTCAGCTTGCTTGCACGTGGGTGATGACCATTTAATTACGTGCTAGCCAGTGGGATGTAAGCACATCTTTGGAAACTTCTTTCAACCAGTGTTCTCTCTCTTCCTCATTTCCTCAGTTATTCTGTTGGGAATCCAGATGTGTTGGCTAGGATTCCAACAGCCATCCTACACCATAAGATAGAAGCTGCATATGGAAGATAGGGAAGTGAGGAGATAAAGTGTCTTGAGACCCTGTTGATTGTAGCCTTTTCAAGCTTGGCTGCCAGTTTGGATACACCAGTATGGATCAGTTAGCTTCTTTCACTAGCCATACCTATCATCACCCAATGGCCTCATGAATAAAGTGACCATTCTGGGAGAAATGGAGGCTATACCCGGGCTTAGCAGATGGCTTCTGCTTATCAAGATCAACACTGGGTTCCCAGTATAGTGCCCTTTCTTGGGGTGATCATCCAGCTATCTAGTAATGAATTGTTTATACTGGACCACTCCTATCATGGAAAGGGCAGTGTTTCATTCCTCCTGGAATAGATAATTACTCTGGATGTGGATTTGCCTTCCTTGCTCACAATGCTTCTATCAGAGGTAATATCCATGGATTTATATAATGACTTATAGTATTGTACACAGCATTGCTCCTCATCAGATCGCTCACTTTATAGCAAGAGTGGGAATGGACCTTGCTCATGGAATTCAGTGGTCTCAACACATTTCTTTGGAGCTTCCCTGGTGGCTTAGATGGGGAAGAATCTGCCTGCAATGCAGGAGACTCAGGTTCAATCCCTGGGCTGGGAAGATCCCCTGGAGAAGAGAATGACTATCCACTCCAGTAATTCTTTCATGGAGAAGCCCATGGATAGACACAACTTACCGAGTAACACACACACACACACACACACACACCATGTTTCTTACCATCCTGAAGCAGCTTGTTTGCTAGAGTTCTGAAATAGCCCTTGGAAGACTCAGAATCAACAGAATATCTCTCTCTCTCTCTCTCTTGATTTCTTGGCCTCTCTGTGTGTCTCTTTCAATGTGTGTATATATGTGTGTATATATATATCCATATCTATAGAGACCTTGGAGTTGTTTCAGTCTTTTTAGATTCCTTTCATTGTTTTACCTCACCTCATTACTTGAGATGGACAGGCGACCCTCTGACTCCCTGGTACCCATGCGGCAGAGGAGGCAGTATACTGGTTAATGATTCATCATCTAGAGCTGTCAAAGTGTCAAAGTGAAAGTCACACAGTCTGTTTGATTCTTTGCAACCCATGGACTGTAGCCTGCCAGGTTCCACCGTCCAAGGAATTCTCCAGGCCAGAATACTGGAGTGGGTAGCCGTTCCCTTTTCCAGGGAATCTTCCCAACCCAGGGATTAAACCCAAGTCTCCCACATTGCAGGCAGATTTTTTACCATCTGAGCCATCAGGAAAGCTCAAGAATACTGGAGTGGGTAGCCTATCCCTTCTCCAGGGCATCTTCGTGACCCAGGAATCAACCTGGGGTCTCCTGCATTGTAGGTGGATTCTTTACCAACTGAGCTACCAGGGAAGGGCCCTAGAGCTGGGATTGCCCAAATTTGGTGGATTCCAGATTCTCATACGTCCTTGAGTGGTTGAGGGCCCTTGAATGCATAGCCTCAGCAAGGGTGGTTATGGTATGATGACTTACTTTGGTCATTACAACTGTCCTCCATAGGTATGATTATGTTGTCAATGATATAATTCAAAGCCATTAAAAATACTTCTGCGTGAAGAGTAGGTTTTATTATTAATTTTTTCTCTGTATTAAGGGAAGCAGTAAAACACACTAGCTTTATATTCCAAGATTTTAAATCTAAGAGATATGAATGCATTATGACCCGTGTAACCTTAGGGAAATTATTTAACCTCCCTGAAGATGCAGTCTCATAATTTGTAAAATGGAGGTTAAAATACATTACCTTCATTACCAGGCTGCTTAAAAGAGAAAATAAAGGATGTGCGTGCATATAGTGCTTAGTAAACTGTAAGGGTTTAGTAAATAATGGCTGTTATTGTTTTAAAAGTCAAACTACTGCCATGTGAGGGTCCAAACCTTTATGATATTAAAAAGTTCATTCCCCAAAAGAATGTGTCTCCACTGATCTCCGGGATTTTTCTCCTGGCCATGCCATCAATCCTTTCTATCCTTTGTTCAGTACCTATAGGGAGAAGCTAATGTGTTTAACTCATCTGTGTTAATGGTTTAATTTGTTTCCCCTCCCAAGTAACCTTTGCCTTGCATCAGGGAGACTCTCAGGGCCTTAATGAAAAGTGGTGACTAATGTGAGAACGTCAGAGCACCTGGCAGGGCCAGAGAACAAGATGCCCCTGGGTTAGGGGTTCATTTCCAGGGGAGCTGGAGCAGGAGGGCTCGCTCAGCCTGCCCCTGGGTGAGGCTGGCCTTGTTCTGCAGAAGAATACATCTGTAAAATCAATAACAGCTCCTGTTGTTTTTAAGTTTTACTCCTTGCCTTTAGGTGCAGACACACAATGGGCACTCAGTAAATATTTATTGAATGCAGATGGGAGAAGAAGGGGGGTCGGCAAGAGTGGGGATTGAGAGGCTCTCTTCAAGAGGTCAAGGGCACACGTGAGAAAAGATGACTAGGAGCAGAGCGCTGACTCAGCATGATTTCCTGTCATTGTATTTCCTTTCACTTTTATCATTATTTCACTCCTTATTAGTTGACTCTTTATTTTTCTTAGTCTATGACAAAGAACACAGTAGTTTGAGCTAACCTCACCAGTCCAGAGTAACAACTAAGACCATTCATTTAGTGTTGCTAATTAACATAGTATCCGCCATTTACCTGATTGAACACTTGGCCATAGTTGAAAATATGTTATAAAACTAATTCTAGATATGACACAGCATTGTGGGGAAGGAAAGTGCATTGTTTATTCCGGGCTGTGCGGCACGGAGTCCAGGGCAGCTAGTGTTCAAAATACCTGAACTCCCCCATGGGTTTTAGGAAAGCGTTTTTAAAGGCAGGGTGATGGAGGGGTATTGCAGGGTCTGTGATCAGCTCCTGCACAATTCTCTCATTCATTCACTGACGGTGAGGTGCCAGTGTTGAGGGCAGTTTCACAGGGGTTAATGTCACCGATCCTTAGGCTCCGATAGGTCTGGGGGCTTCACGCTCGTGATCATCAAGTACTTAACTTCTTGCATTTGATATGGGGTTTTAGCATCTGTGAAACAACTCAGAAAATCTGTATCTGACATTATTATCTAGTTACTTAAAAGAGGAGCTAAAGCAGAGGATATGGGGGAGGGGCCTCTCCTGGGAAGGTCCCATAGGGTCCTGCTTAGTTACAATGTTACACATTAATAACTGGAAGAACTTTTTGTCCCATACATTTTGAACTTTGTTTCTCCCCAGCTGGTGCTGAAAGCTAGATGATACCATGATCTCTGGCCCCACACTTTGGTGTCATGACCCTACCTGAGTTGGCAGCATGGAGATTCAGACTCGTCCTGGAAGCCATTCCCAGACCATGACAAGCAGCTAATACTTAATTAAATGTGGCAGTGACTGTGAACCATATTAATAGAGCCAATAAACTTGAACCAATTCAGCCTCCTCTTAGAGGTTCTGAAAAATGGACACCCTGTCACAAGGGAGAACCTTTTGCAACGGAGACCAGTTGCAGTGGAAAGAGACAGTCATCTTAATTGAGATTTGATTAAAACATCTGATCTTTGGCAAATGTTATGAAAATATAGAAGTATGAACACACTACTGGGCATTAGGAAGGGCCCTGAAATTTCAGCCTCATTAGCTTCAGGACTAAACTGCCCCTGTGGCCTTTGCTTCTTAAGTACCATATTTTTGAGCATCCCTGTGCTGCAGGGCTCAGATTTTAATTTTTCTTTCATGTTTTGGTCCTGCTCATTTCCTTCCTTAATGATTTCACCCAGTTCACTGCCTCTAAGTACTGTATCTACGTTTAGACAATGTCTACTCTCTAGAGCTTCAGAATACCATGTCTAAGTATCTTTTCAGGATCTCCTACCGGATGTCACTCAAACTCAGCATCACTGCACTGAACTCTGATTCTTGCTCTATGAACCTTTACTTGTGGGCTTCTCAGTTAATGACAGCTTTACCTTTTCAGAGTGACTTCCTTGGACGTGGCTATCGCTGTCCTTCACCTTAAGGCAGCAGAAACCTCCTCAAGGGCCTTTCTGCTGCTTCTGTGGTTCTCAGCACACCAGCCTCTAAAATGTGAATCGTTTTGTGAAATGGAATATTTCCTGCCATATCAGCAAACGAGAATGTCACAGCTATCCTCAGTTCCGGCCATCCACATATGGGCAAGTGAGCCCTAAGGGAATTCACGGAGAAGTGTGCCTGCTAACAGGCTACATCAACTCCCTGAAGACAGGGGACGCAAAAACTCAGGATGCTGGCCCCAGAGAGCTGAGATGCATATGAAAGGAAAGATTTCAGTAAGCCCAGAGGCTTGCATCTTCCTAGATGCAGAAGAGTACAAATTCCTTACTTTGAGATATCTGGTTTCCTTAACTGACAATAATCTTTGATGTTCAGACTGTCTGCCCCCTCTGCTGCAAACTTTCTTGGAGCCTGATTCCTTCCCCTCCTCCTTTCTTCCTCTGAGTAGTTTTTCAGGGTTAGTTGAGATGCTGCCTCCTGGGCTTGAAGTCCTAAAAGTTTCCCACCGAATAAAACACTCTCTGCTTTTCGGTTGTGATTTTTTTTTTTTTTTAGTCGGCATAGGGTCTTGTCATTCTTCTATTCAAACCTAGTTCCCTCCTAGAAGCCAAAGGTGGTAAAGTGGCCGGAAAGGCCCTTGTGCCCTGGCCTCACACCGTCAGGCCTCTCACACTCTTTCCCTGTCTCACTGCTGCAATGACCCTGGCTTCTTGAGGCTCGTGGTGGTGTAGCCACGTGTCCCAGGAAACAAACTCACTCCGAAGGACAATGCAGATAGTGGAGTGCAGTCTATTACACCGGCGGGCCCAAGGCAGAGTCTCCTTTTAGCCAAGGACCCCGACCAGTTTTTGTGAAAACCTTATATACCTTAACTGTACATGCCCAAACCCACCTCCCCAAATTCCCTGAAACTAGTCTGAACAAGGGAAAAGAAAGATACAATCAAAGTTAACCCGTGATTCATACGCCTTCAACCTAGGTAGTTAACGGTGGACAATTATCAATAGACCTGTGGTCATACCCCAATAAGCATGATAGAATGTATGATTCTATTCGGTTACACAGATATTTAGGGTTTTGTTTTTTTTTAGGTGATGGGAGAGTCTAGGTACGAGCCCTGGGTCTCTTCCTTCCAGGGGCCTGGTTTTCCAGTTGGTTTGTCATTTCCATAGATACTGGGCATAGAGCTCAAAGTCCACAGTCCGGCCCTAGATGGAGTCCTGCTTTCAAGATGGAACCTGTTCTGTCTGTTTCCTCCTTTAGTGGAACATACCAGTGAGATTCTTAGGGCCTTCATCTCAGATATTTACTTCGATAACTTCCTTCCCTCCGAGTATATCCTCAAGTCTTACGTCCTCAGGGACACTGTCCTGGCCATCCTACCAACCCATCCACTCAGCATCTCTCATCCTTCTCACCCTGCTCTGCTGCTCTGCATTACCATAGCACCCCTCACTGGCTAGCATATAATGTCTCTCCATACTAATCACGTTGATGTTTTTATAGTTGCTGGTATACTATATTATTAGTAGCTTAGTGTCTCGCCCCCCTAGTAGACTGTAAACACCACAAGGACAGGGATCTTGATCTTTTTTAATGCTATGCCCCATGAGGCTAGAAATTCATCTGGTTCGCAGAAGAACAAACTAACCTGTGAGACAGGTTCTACCATTTTTATAGATTAAAAAAAGAGAGAACAGTTAAATAGCTTGCCAAGATCAAAGTAGTAGCGGTAGAATTCAAACTCAGAGAGCCCGCAGAGCTTGCACCCTTAACCAGAGTGCAGTGTCACTGTGCAACATATGGACGGGAAGGCAACCAATGGGGAGGAGGGCTGGTGGCCCTGGGGGGCTAGGGGCCCCCTGCACCTGTGTGCTCACCCCGGGTTAGTAACATCTGAGCTAAATGCCAGTCTCAGAGATGAATGTTCCTGGATTAAAATTTAATGCTTCCAAAAATAAGCCACTTATATATATGAAGTATAATTATGACTTTATGATTTTGCCAGGGAAATAGTCATATTCTCTCCCTATTCTGTGTATTCTATCTGGCCCTTTGCAGAGCTCAATTACTTTCACCAAAAGATATAGGATGCACTGGGCTATGATTCTCTGCTAATGATAGACAGGAAAATCACAACAATATTTCCAAACACAGTATTACAACAACACCTTGTTCTGAAGGTCAAGGTGATTTGCATGAGGTAAGAATCTCCTGATTAAGTGGAAAAGCTATTCTTGAGGGACATCAGTACAAGTAGAGAGCTGCTTCTATAATCTGGGTTCTGGAAGCTATTTGTGTACTGTGGTTTATTTGAGAAGAAAAATCTATTAAGATTATAGCAGTTTTTACTATGCCTCCATCATCTCTGAGTATAGATCAATGCGGAAGAATTTTTCAGGCATGCAATGGGCTGGGATGAGCCATTTTTGAGCCTATATTTCTGATAAGCCACATATTAATACCACGAGTGTGTTTCTGGACTCTTGCAAAGCCTTATATCTAGTCTCCTTGCTTTCCTTTGCCCATGTCCTCTGGTACACCACTCCTAAAACTACCTTTCAAGAACATAGACTTCTCTACTTTAAAACCCTCCATGCATTCGTTACCTGCTCTATAGGGAGGATATACATTTATATGTGCCATCCAATCAGTTAATCTGGGCAGACTCACCATTTCCTCTGCCCTACCCCACACTGGGCTTCCCTGGTGACTCAGTGGTAAAGAATCTGCCTGGAATGCAGGAAACCAGGTTGGATCCCTGGGAGATCCCCTGGAGAAGGGAATGTCTACCCACTTCAGTATTCTTGCCTGGGGAATTCCAAGGACAGATGAGGCTTGTGGAGTACAGTCCATGGGGTTGCAACGAGTCCAACATGGACTGAGCAACTAACACTTTCACTTCCATATCCCCACTTTACTTTCTGTTTCTGGATCACAGTGCATCCCCAAGAACCCATCTATGGAAAGTCCTTTTCTCTGGCTCTGTCCAGCCAAGTTATACCCGACTTTTGAGAAGGAGCAGAAATGTTACCACTTACAGGAAGCCTTCCCAGCTATATCTCAGCCCTCACCAGCCCCAGCAAATTTACAAACAGACACACAGATACATACCATAGAAATAATAGTATTCTGTCCGCCACAGGCCTTCATTCGTACTTCAGAGAATGGTGGTATTGCTTTTGTTTGGGTGATTTCCCTTTGTTTTGTCCTGATTTGTAGAATCGCCAAAAATCTCGAAGAACTGAAAAATTCCTTTGGCCGTTTCTGGAGGGTTCATGGGTTTCAGCGTGTCTAAACTACTCATAATGGGGATTGTTATGTGAAAGGTGACTTGGGGGAGCACAGAAAAAGTGAATGGAAAGATCTTTACTGCCCATCTGTGCAGTCACACACACTCTCACTTATTGAGTTCAACAAGCCTTTATGGAGTCCCGTTTCCATTGTGCATTGTGCAGGCCTGGAGCCGACCTGGTGCCCACACAGGCCACCACCTGCCCTCCTGGAGCTCAGTGCACAGGAAACAGTGGTTCTGCCTCGATGGGTGGGCAGGCTACAACCATGCTGCGGCCTTTACTAGTTCTTTAGCTAGAAGACGAAAGGCTTTGTGTTTTATTTTCCCTGATCTCCTACATCGACTTTAATAAATTTTCATTAATTAGAATGATACAAACTTCTTTGCACATGGAGGTGATCAATAAACAGCTGATGATGGAAAGATGGAGGGAGAGACAGATGGAGTGGGACAGAGGGAGGTCTCTTGGTTACCAAACCATCTAAAGCTTCTGGTCCTAACTGGAAAGAAATCATGGTCTTCTTCACATCAAAATATGGTACTACAAACTCTTGCAACACTGGCACCCAAACCAGTGTAAGAATAAAAGTAAGACCAAAATGAAATAAACTAAAACTCCTGGCAAAGAGCCTACGTATCAGACGGAAGCGTTCCCTCATGATTCCATCATCACTCAGATGATGTGATTGCTCAAGCTGCCTCCCCCTTGTTGTTGTTCAGTTGCTCAGTCATGTGGGACTCTCTGCAATCCCATGGACTGTAGCACGCCAGGCTTCCCTGTCCATCACCAACTCCCAGAGCGAGCTCAGACTCATGTCCATTGAGTGGGCAATGCCATCCAACCATCTCTTCCTCTGCTGCCCCCTTCTCCTCCTGCCTTCGGTCTTTCCCAGCATCAGGGTCTTTTGTGAGTCGGCTCTTGGCATCACATGGCCAAAGGATTGGAACTTCAGCTTCAGCATCAGTCCTTCCCAGGAATATTCAGGATTGATTTCCTTTAGGATGGACTGGTTTGATCTCCCCCTACATTGGCCTTTTTCTTAAGCGACTTCCAAAAAACACTTTCTCTTGGGGTTTGCATGCCTAGGAGGCTTTGGGAGATTAGATAGAGGGAAACAGAATACATTTAAGAGGACCATAATTGTCTCTCTTGTCTTCCCCCCCACCTCCCCGCCCCATTCCTGTAGGCTCTGGAAACTTCAGGGTCTTATTTAACGCCAAGCAGTGCAGGTGGGGTAAAGACCTACTTGCATCTTGAAAATCCCACCGCAGTTGGCAGCGTTGAGGGCTGGAGGGCTGGAGGGTGGGAAGGAAGAGGAAAAGAAGTTTGCAGTGCTGATTGAGACAACAACCGCACAGACAAGACCCTGGAGGCTCTTCCAACAGGTGCAGAGGGAGCCGAGCGGTGGGGCTGATTCAGAAGGATCAGAGCTGCACGGGAGCCTCTGCTTGGCTCTGCTCATTACAAACTCAATCCCCAGGCTTTGAGTGCTGCAAGCTCACCCCTCAGGCACATGCGGTCTTTGCAGAGGACAAATAGGAATCCTCCTTCCTCTCCATTGTGTGTCTTTACCTGTCCTCCAAGAACCCGGGGAAGGGGAAGATTCTTGGAGATTGGGGAAATTTTTTTCCGCACTCTGTATTACCCTGTTCTGTCTCAGTCATCTCAATACACAAAAAGTCGATTTGGAGGAAGGTTAGCATAAAGAACAGCTAGGCTGCGAGGGCTGTTGGATTTTTAATCCACCAACCCTTTTCTCCCCCTCTCTATTTATCGTCTATTTTCAAAGCCCTGGCGGAAAGGGATTGCCTAAACCCCATTCATTAGCAGCCATTCAAAAGGCTTCGCCTGGTAGCCCAACTAGGGGAAAAGCAGGAGTGAGTTCTTAGAAAAATTTTCTAGGAGTCAAGAATGAGATTAGCCAGGAAACGTTTAGCATTGAAGGGAGACGTACAAGTATTAGAAATGATGACTCGGTGATTGCTGCAGACACAGCTCTCTGGCCACGCATCCTGGGGCTTTTATTCCTGTGATCCTGGCCTAGCCTCCCTGGCGGGACATCCCTCAAAATCTAGACCCAGGGACGTGTACCGGCCGCTTCCGAGCAGCAGCTTTTGTTCCTTCGCTTCTCTTGACTCAGTGAATTTCACCTGTGCCCTCAGGTGATGGGATTTGTTTCTCTTCTTCCAAAAGCTTCTGGCTTTTCTTCTGGGGGCGGGGAGAAGTGTCCAGAGGGGCTCTGCGCTTGCTCGCAGCCAGGCTCCTCCCTGCCTCTATGTCTCCCCAGCCGTGAGCCTCCTGCCTTCTCACTGACTGCTCATCTTCCTACCGAACACCTTAAGTGGAGAAGGAGCCTGCGAAAGGTACAAATTCTCCTTGGGCCTCCGGCGACTGGAGTTTTACATTGTCACGCTGGCCTACATTCAGCCTTTAGCAATTTGTTCAGACTTTTAGCTGATTTGTCCCTCTGAGTGTGTGTGTGTGTGGTGCCCAGAAGCATCTCTCCTCCGTGAACAGGTGTGTGCAATTCTTCTCCCTAGAGGGTCTTGCCTTCCCTTACAGTCTGGGTTCCTTGTAGTTTTGTAACCTCAGCTTTCTGGTACAATTGAGACAGTTGTCAACTTGCAAATTATCTCGTGTGTGTGTGTCTCCATGTTGATGTGGTCATACATGGCTGCTGTTCTTTACAGCTTTATACATCCTACGAAGAAGACCTACATCCTACGGAGAAGACAGAGTTAAGGGATATGTTCACTGAACTCAGTTTCAAGGCTTATGTTCTGAGGGGATGCTTTCAGATTGCATTTCATCCAGAGGAGGGTGATTAGGGGGTGGCTTGGCCAGGAAGCCATTGGTAAAGAAACTAGAAACGTCTGAACTGATGATAAATGGTCTAAGGGGAAAACTTAAAATATTCTCAGAGCAGCCATTTGGGAGCAAGGTGACATTTCGCTGATATGGCCACGACTCCAGAGGCCAGAAGTGAAAGGGTGGAGATTCCAGGGAAACAGATTTCTACTTAGTACAAGGGGAACATGTTCTACTGAATCAAGGGAGCTGTTAAAGCTGGATGGAGTGTGTTTTTGAGGTCATCATCTCACCCTGTGATGATGAAAATGGTACAGTTGAGTTTGCATGAAAATTTGTCAGAATATTTTTAAAGCTAGCTTTAGTGTTCAGCTCAGAGTTTGAGATAGATGAACTGTGCCATGCTTTAACCACTTATAAGGAATAAATTCCATTTCAGCCTCTCTTTAAAGTTCATTTTTAGTTCCAGAGTAAGAACCCACCGCTTTAAATTCCTTGCTTATGTGGTTAAAGAAAATTATGACTTCTTAAGACAAAGTGTACACGCCACAGTCTTGAGCACTTAGCTGTTAAACTGGGGTGTTTTTTTGATGTGATTCGAAACAAGTACTACAAATCTTTGGTAGTGTTGGGGTGTTTTCTACTTGGACTGGAATCTTTATCAAAATGTTTAGAAGTAAATATTAAAATTGAAGACAAGATAATGATGATTGAGTCCAGCAAAGTAACATAAATTTGTGCAAGAGTTGAATGACTTTTTAGGGCCCAGATGGAGAGACCCCAAAAGGTCAAAATCATTTGGTTTTGAAGAGAGAAAAAGGGAAAATTATATTAGCTGATATGGCTCAGGTGTGGATGTATAGCTAATGCGAAACACAGGTGAAACATACACGGCTACTTAGAGAAGAAGGGAAGCTGCAGTATTCTGTCCTGTCTTGGTAAATCACTCACTCACACTAAACACAGGAACCATGAAAACCCACCTGGGGAAGAGGAGATCGTTTGCAGACAGGCCTCCTGAAAGCAGAGCTCCAGATGGTGTCAGACACCAGGTGGGTGTCAGAGCAGGTGTGTGACCTGTGACTTTGGTTTTTGAGGTGGTGGAGTTGTATACCAACTCATGATTTCTGGGCAAAGAATGGAGGTGATTTGCTGATATTAGAAATCATGCTGCCGGAGCAGAAATAGCTTCTGTGATAGATAGTACATCTGGTTCTTACCTCAGATGAAATAGCAAAATACCTCTTCTTTAAAATGTCATGAAGAAAAAATAAATAAATAAAATGTCATGAAGAGGACGCTTCGATCCAGGCCAGTATGTGCACAGAGGTGCTGGCGGCACTGTTGTAACGTGAGCAACACTTAGCTCCAACCTCTCATTTCCCATTTCTGTGCTCTTTCCTCTGCGTTCTCCTTTTATTCTCTCCACCAGAATCCTCTCTCCTTATGTGGCTCCTGGCGGTTCCTTGTTTACCATTTGGAAGTAATGTTGGGTTTATAAAGAGCAATTTGGCAGATTTATTAGAGCTGAGAAGGGGGGTGAATGGCAGATCTTTAGAGGAAATCACTGGACCTCCTCTACATCTAAAACAGCTTCTACTCAGAGCAGTGGACTTTGTGTCTTATACTTCAGTTCAAAGCGTAAAACCCAGCAGTGTGAAAAACTAATGTGTACAATATCCAGGGAATTTGTTAATTTTTCTGCTACCCTTCTGTCCTGCATTTTGAGTATTTCTCTGCTCTCCACACTTCCTCAAGAACAATTCCTAGAGAGTCTCCAAAATGAAGTTGGGGGAAGAAAATGGAAATTGATGTAGTTTGCTGATTTTCTTTTCTTTTTCTTTTTTTTTTTTTGGAGTATAGGTAACTCACAATATTATGCTGGTTTCAGGTATCTAGCATAGCGATTCAGTATTTTTTTTAAGATTATATTCTGTTATAGGTTATTATGGGATAATGGGTATAATTCCTTGTATTATACAGTTTATCTTGTCACTTATTTATTTTATGCATAGTAGTTTGTTTCTTAATCCCAGCCATAAAAAGGAATGCATCTGAGCCAGTTCTAAAGAGGTGGATGAACCTAGAGTCTATTATAAGAGTGAAGGAAGTCAGTAAGAGAAAGATAAATATCATATACTAATGTGCATATATGGAATCTAGAAAAATGGTACTGAATAATTTATTTACAGGGCAGCAGTGGAGAAACAGATATAGAGAATAGACTTACAGGAAGGGGGAGAGGGGAAGAGAGGGTGAGATGTATAGAAGGAACAATATGGAAATTTACATTACCATATGTAAAATAGATAGCCAGAGGGAGTTTGTTGTGTGGCTCAGGAAACTCAAACAGGGGCTCTGTATCAACCTACAGGGGTGGGATGGAGAGGGAGATGGGACGGAGGTTCAAAAGGGAGAGGGGGGATATATGAATACCTATGGCCGATTCATGTTGACGTTTGACAGAAAACAAAATTCTGTTAAGCAAGTATCCTTCAATTAAAAATAAATTAGTTAATTTACCCCATACCTTGATCTCATTCTTTCCCTTTTCCCCTTGGGTAACCCCCCTGGTAACTAGATTCTTGTCTATGTCTGTGAGTCAGTTTGTTTTGTAAATACGTTCATTTGTATTTTTTTAGATTCCACATATAAGGGATAATCACGTAGTATTTGTCTTTTTCTGTCCAGCATGTTTCACTAAGCATAATATTCTCTAGGCCCATCCGTGTTGCTGCAGATGCCAGTATCTCATTCTTTTGATGCCTGAATAATAATTCATTTGGATGTATCAAGTCCTCCTAAGCCAGTCATCTGTTGACGGCCACTAGCATTGCTTCCCTGTCTTGGCTGTTGAAAACAGTGCTGCTGTGAACACTGGAGTGTATGCATCTTTTCAAATTAGTGTTCTTATTTTCTTTTTGGTATATACCCAGGAGAATTGCTGGGTCATATGGTAGTCCCCGCCCCCGCCTTTTTTTAAGGAATCTTCATACTGTTTTGCCACCAACAGTGTACATGGGTTCCCTTTTTGCACATCCCCTCAAACATTTGTTATTTAAGACTTTTATAAAGTTTTATTTTTAATTGGAGAATGATTGCTTTACAATATTGTGTTAGTTTCTGTAGTCCAGCAGTGTGAATCAGCTGTAAGTATACATGAATCTGCTCCCTCCTGGACCTCCCTCCAACCCCCATCATTCCACCTCCCCCAGCCCCGCATCCTTCCTCCCACCTAGTCATCACAGAGCACCGGGCTGAGCTCCGTGTCATACACCAGCTTCCCACTGGGCCACCTCTCTTACAGGGGTGATTCATCCCACCTTCTCCTTCCTCTGCTGTGTCCACAAGTCGGTTCTCTATTCCTGCCCTGCAGATAGGGTCATCAGTACCATTTTTCTAGATTCCAAATGGTATATATCAATATATATTTCTTTTTCTGACTGACTTCACTCTCTATAAACAAACAGGTTCTCTAGTTCAACTGATTCATTCTCATCCCTTTTTTATGGATTAGTAATAGTCCATTGTGTTTATGTACAACTTCTTTATCCATTCATCTGTCCGTGGGCATCTAGGTTGCTTCCCTGTCCTGTCTGTTGTAAAGAGTACAACATTGGAGTACATGTGTCTCTTTGAATTGATGGTTTTCTCAGTGTATATGCCCAGGAGTGGTATTGCTGAGTCATATGGTAATTTTAGTCCAAGATTTTTAAGAAATCTCCATACTGTCCTCCATAGTGGCTGTATTGATCTACATTCCCATCAGAAGTGCAAGAGGGTTCCCTTTTCTCCACATCCTCTCCTGATTGTAGACATTTTAACGATGGTCATTCTGACTGATGTGAAATGATACCTCATTGTAGTTTAGATTTGCATTTCTCTAAAAGTGAGCAATGTTGAGAATCTTTTCATATGTTTATTGGCCATCTGTAAGACTGAACTGAACTGAACTGAAGACTATTTATAGACTTTGATAGTAGCCATTCTGACAGGTATGAGGTGATGCCTCACTGTGGTTGCATTTCTCTGATAGGTTGATCTTGTGCCTATTATTCATCTGTGTATCTTTTTTTGGAAAATGTCTATTCAAGGCTTTTGCCCATTTTTGAATTCAATTTTTATGTAGAGTTGTATGAGTGATTTGTATATTTTGAATAGTAACCCCTTGACAGTCATATCGTTTGCAAATATTTTCTCCCATTCTATAGACTGTATTTTTGTTTTATTGATGGTTTCCTTTGTTATGCAAAATTTTTAAATTAATCAGGTCACATTTCCTTCTTTTTAGTTTTATTTCATTTGCTTTATATGACAGAATAGTGCTATGATTTATGTCAAAAAGTGTTCTCCCTGTGTTCTCCTCTAGGAGTTTTATGATGTTAATCCTACATTAAGATCTGTAAACCATTTTGAATTCATTTCTGTATATGGTGTTAGAGAAGGTTCTAATTTGATTTTTTACATGGAGTTGTCCCATTTTCCTAGTACCACTTATTGAAGAGACTCTTTTCTCCATTGTACATTCTTGCCTCCTTTTCCATAGGTTAATTGACCATAAGTGCATGAGTTTATTTCAGGGCTCTCTATTCTTTTCCACTGATGTATCTATTTGTGTGCCAATACCATGCTGTTGTGATTATTATAGCTTTGTAGTATAGTCTAAAGTCTGGGAGGATTATTCATCCAGCTTTGTTATTTTGTTTTAGGATTACTTTGGCAATTCTAGGTATTTTGTAGTTTCATATATATAGTGTAGAAGTATTTGTTCTAGTTTGGGGAAAATTGTCCTAGATATTTTGTCCTAGGGATTAGATTAAATCTACAGATTTCTTTGGGTAGTATGGCCATTTTAATACTATAATCCTTCCAACTCAAGAACATGGGATATCTTATAATATCTTTGGCTCCTCTTTAGTTTCCTTCATCATTGTTTTGTAGTTCTAGTGTATAGGTCTTTAACCTCCTTGGTTAAGTTTATTCCTATGTGTGTTTTGGTATCATTTTAAATAAGATTTTTTTAAAAATTCTGATTTCATTACTGGTGTATAGACATAAAACAGATCTGTGTTTATTAATCTTGTAATCTACTAACCTTGTGGAATTCATTAATTAATTCTAATAGTTTTTGAGTGAAGGCTTTATGGTTCTCTATGTGTAGAGTATCATGTCATCTGCAAATAGTGACAGTTTTATCTCTTTCCAATTTGTATACACTTTATTTTTTTCTGACTGACTGTTGTGGCTAGGACTTCTGATATCATTTTAGGGAGAAGAGGTGAAAGAGGCCTTCCGTGTCATTTTTTCTTGAATTTAGCAGGAAGGCTTTCACATTTTCACCGATGAGTATCATGTTGACTGTGTATTGGTCATAAATGGCTTTTATTATGTTGATATTTGTTCCCTCTAGACCCACTTTAATGAGACTTTTTTGTTACGAATGGATGCTAAATTTTATCAAATGCTTTCTCTGCATCTATTGAGATGCTCACATGGATTTTCTTTCCTTTTGTTAAGTGTGGTATATCACATTGATTGACTTGCCTATGTTGAGCTATCCTTGTGACCCTGGGATAAATCCATCTTGATCATGATGATCCTTTTGATTTTTGTGGATTTGGTTTGCTACTATTTGTTAAGGATTTTTGCATCTGTATTTATTGAAGATACTGGCCTGTGATTTTCTTTTTTTGTAGTGTCTTTGTTTTGTTTATTTATTTTATTTTATTTTTTTAAGAGAAAAAAGGACATGTTTATTTCATCATTTTAACCACAACATAATTTCTTATCTTTGGGCAACCACCATGCTTTGTCAGGATTTCCAACAATGTCTTCTTTGTTTGTTTGTTTGTTTATTTTGTTTTTATTTATTATTATTTTTTTTACTTTACAATATTGTATTGGTTTTGCCACATGTCAACATGAATCTGCCATGGGTGTACACATGTTCCCAATCCCGAACCCCCCTCCCACCTCCCGCCCCCCACACCATCCCTCTGGGTCTTTCCAGTGCACCAGCCCCAAGCATCCTGCACCCTGCATTGAACCTAGACTGCCGATTCATTTCTTATATGATATTATACAGGTTTCAATGCCATTCTCCCAAATCATCCCACCCTCTCCCTCTCCCACAGAGTCCAAAAGACTGTTCTATATATCTGTGTCTCTTTTGCTGTCTCACATACAGGGTTATCTTTACCATCTTTCTAAATTCCATATATATGTGTTAGTATACTGTATTGGTGTTTTTGTTTCCAGCTTACTTCACTCTGTAGAATCGGCTCCAGTTTCATCCACTTCATTAGAACTGATTCAAATGTATTTTTTAATGGTTGAGTAATACTCCATTGTGTATATGTACCACAGCTTTCTTATCCATTCATCTGCTGATGGACATCTAGGTTGCTTCCATGTCCTGGCTATTATAAACAGTGCTGCGATGAACACTGTGGTACACATGTCTCTTTCCATTCTGGTTTCCTGAGTGGGTATGCCCAGCAGTGGGATTGCTGGATCATAATAGTAGCCTTATAGAATGAATTTGGGGGTGTTTCCTCCTCTTTAGTTATCTGGAATAGTTTGAGAAGGATTGATATAAGTTCTTATATATATGTTTGGCACATTCTGCAGTTATGCTGTCTAGTCCTGGATTTTATTTGCAGGGAGGGTTTGCTTTTTGTTTTAATTGCAGATTCTGCCTCACTTCTGGTGATTGGTCTGTTCAAATTCGTTCTTCTGGACCCAGTCTTAGCAGGAGGTATATTTTAAAAATTTTCTCTAGATTGTCAAGTTTGACACATAACTATTCATAGAATTCTCTTCTTTTTCTGTATCTCTGTGGTATTCGATTTTATTTTTCCTATGTCATTTCCTTCCCTGGTGGCTCAGATAGTAAAGCGTCTGTCTACGATGTGGGAGACCCAAGTTTGAGACCAGGGTTGGGAAGATCCCCTGGAAAAGGAAATGGCAATCCACTCCAGTACGATTGCCTGGAAAATCCCATGGACAGAGGAGCCTGTTAGGCTACAGTCTGTGGGGTCGCAAAGAGTCGGACACGACTGAGAAACTATACTTTCATGTCTTTGAGTCTTCTCTCTTTTCTGCTTGGTGAGCTTGGATAAAGATTTATTACGTTTATCTTTTCAAAAAGCCAGTTCTTTCATTAATTTTTTTCTACTTTTTATCTCTGTTTAGTTATTCCTCTCTGATTTTTCTTCTTTCAGCCTATTTTGGGCTTTGTGTATTCTTTTCTAAATCTTTTAGGTGCTAGAGTAGAGTGTTGGTTTGAGACTTTTCATTTCATTTTTTAGGAAAGCCTACGTCACTATGAACTTTGCTTTTAGAACTGCTTTTGTTGCATCCTATAGATTTTGGAAAGTTGTGTTTTCATTTTTAAATTTCTCCAAACGTTGTCAAATTTCCTCTTTGAGTTCATCTTTGACCCATTGGTGTTTTAGTGGAAAGTTGTTTGGTCTCCACATATTTATTGTTTTTATCTTCCTTTTGTGTAGTTGATTTCTAGTTTCATACCATTGTGATCAGAAAAGATGTTTAATATATTCTATTCTCTTAATTTTTGTTGAGGCTTGTTTTGTGATGGCCCAGTATATAGTCTGTTCTGGAGAACATTCCATGCGTACTTCAAAAGAATGTGTATTCTGCTCTTATAGATGTGCTCTCCTGTAGATATCAATTGAATCTAACTGGTCTATTGAGTCATTTAGGACTTCTGTTGCCTTGTTGATTTTCTTTCTGATGATCTGTTGACACATTGATGTCAGTGGGTGTTAAAGCCACCTACTAGTGTATTACTGTCAATTTCTGCTTTATATCTGATAGTATTTGCTTTACATATTTAGTATTTGCTTTACATATTTCAGTTCAGTTCAGTCACTCAGTTGTGTCTGACTCTTTGTGACCCCATGAATTGCAGCACTCCAGGCCTCCTTGTCCATCACCAGCTCCCGGAGTTTACCCAAACTCATATCCATCGAGTCGATGATGCCATCAAGCCATCTCATCCTCTGTCGTCCCCTTCTCCTCCTGCCCCCAATCCTTCCCAGCATCAGGGTCTTTTCCAATGAGTCAACTCTTCGCATGAGGTGGCCAAAGTACTGGAGTTTCAGCTTTAGCATCATTCCTTCCAATGAACATCCAGGACTGATCTCCTTCAGAATGGACTGATTGGATCTCCTTGCAGTCCAAGGGACTCTCAAGAGTCTTCTCCAACACCACAGTTCAAAAGCATCAATTCTTCGGCACTCAGCTTTCTTCACAGTCCAACTCTCACATCCATACATGACCACTGGAAAAACCATAGCCTTGACTAGACGGACCTTTGTTGGCAAAGTAATGTCATTGCTTTTTAACATGCTGCCTAGGTTGGCCATAACTTTCCTTCCAAGGAGTAAGCATTTTTTAATTTTATGGCTGCAATCACCATCTGCAGTGATTTTGGAGCCCCCCAAAATAAAGTCTGACACTGTTTCCACTGTTTCCCCATCTATTTCCCATGAAGTGATGGGACCAGATGCCATGATCTTCGTTTTCTGAATGTTGAGCTTTAAGTCAACTTTTTCACTCTCCTCTTTCACTTTCATCAAGGGGCTTTTTAGTTCCTCTTCACTTTCTGCCATTAGGGTGGTGTCATCTGCATATCTGAGATGATTGATATTTCTCCTGGCAGTCTTGATTCCAGCTTGTGATTCTTCCAGCCCAGCATTTCTCATGATGTACTCTGTATATAAGTTAAATAAGCAGGGAGACAATATGCAGTCTTGACATACTCCTTTCCCTATATGGAACCAGTCTGTTGTTCCATGTCCAGTTCTAACTCTTGCTTCCTGACTTGCATATAGTTTTCTCCAGAGGCAGATCAGATGGTCTGGTATTCCCATCTCTTTCAGAATTTTCCACCTAAGTGTTTCTATATTGGGTGCATATATATTATATAATATTCTTATATTGATCCCTTCATCACTATACAATGTCCTTATGTATCCTTTGTCAGAGTCTTTGTTTTAAAGTCTGTTTGGTCTGATATGGTCTTGCTACCTCTACTTTCTTGTCACTGCCACTAACATGAAATGTCTTTTTCCATATCCTCAGCGTTAGTCTGTGTGTCTTTCACCCTGAGTGAGTCTCTTGCAAGAAGCATATTGAAGGGTTTTGTTTTTGGTTATTGTTCAATCAGGCACCCTATGTCTTTTGATTAAAGCATTTAATCTCTTGACATTTAAAGTAATTATTGATAGGTGTGTACTTATTGCCATTTTATTCCTTGTTTTCCGCTTGTTTTTGTAGTTACTCTCTGTTCATTTCATCATCTTTCTGTTTTTCCCATTGTGATATGATGACTTTTCTGTGAAATGCTTAAGTTTCTTTCTTTTCTTTGGTATCTATTGTAGGTTTCTATTTGTGGTTACTGTGGAGTTTATGTATTTTGACTTATAAGTCTATTTGTTTTAAACTGGTGATGGTCTAAGTTCAAACACATTCTAAAAGATCTACAGTTTTTGTTCTGCTCTCCCACATTTTGTGTTTTTGATGTCCTATTTTATATCTTTATACTTTTCCCTTTACTGTTTAGTGTAGTTATTGTTGTTTTTATAATTTTAAAAAATCTGTATACTGGCCTATTTAAGTGATTTTATATTTGCCTTTCCCATTGGGATTTTCCCTTTCCTATAAATATTTGCTTCTTTTCCAGTTAGAGAGGATCCTTCAACATTTTCTTCTAGAGTAGTATTAGTATTGCTGAATTCTTTTTTTTTTTTTTTTTGGCTTGAGAAATTCTTTATCTCTTGTATTCTAAATGATAATCTTCCTGGGTAGAGTATCCTAGATTGTAAGTTTCCCCTTTTGGGGTTTTAAATATGTCATGCCCTTCCTCTTTGACATGCAAAGTTTCTGCAGAAAAAATCAGCTGATAGTCTTATGTGGATTCCCTCAAATGTGACTCTTGCTGCCTGTAGGAATTCTTCTTTAAATTTTGCTATTTTGGTTATGATTTGTTTTCATTTGTGGTTGTTTGAGTTCATCTTGTTTGGAACCCTCTGTGCTTTTAGATTTAGTAAGTTTTCAGCCTGAGTTTCCTCAAATGCATTTTTGATCCCCTCCTCTTCTTTCTTTTCCTTTTGGGTTTCCTGTTATGTGTATGTCCCATAAATCTCATATGTTTGTTTTTATTATTTGTCTTTCTTTTCTTTTTATTTTGGCCTCATCACAGCTTTGAAGATCCTAGTTTCTCAACCAGACATTGAACCCAGGCCCTCTGCACTGTAAGTACAGAGTCCTAACTATGGGACTGTCAGGGAATTCCTCTGTCTGATGTTCTGATTGGGTGATTTGCATAATTTTATCTTCTTAGATCTCTTATGCATTATTCTGTGTCATTTAGTCAGCTATTCATGGCTTCTAGAGTGCTTTTTATCTTAGAAATTGAGCTATGTATTTTTGATTGGGTCTTTTTTTTTATAGTTTCTAGTTTTTTGTTAAAATGATCTGAGTTTATATTGGTGTTCTCTGTTAATTCACTTAGCATGTTTGTTACCAACTTTAAAAACTCAGGACCTGGAAGGCTGGTTTTCTCTGTTTTATTTTTTCAGGGGTTCATTCTTGCTCTTTCAGTTGGGAGTTATCCCTCTGCCTTTTCAATTTATTAACTTTATAAATTTAGATGAAACAGTTATCTGTTGTGGTCTAGAAGGGGAGTTCTTAACGTGAAAGTGTTCCTATGTTGACTGTGTATGCCCAATATTTTTGGTGTGAGGACTGGATTTAATGTGGATGCAGGCCACATCTTTCCCCCGGGTGTGCTGGCCATTATCACTTTGATAGGAGGTTTTGCCTGGTGTTGGAGGATCTGAAGCCTGCACAGAGTGTCAGGTGGGACTTCCTCTCAGCTCAGTGGCAGTCATCATCCTTTTCAGGGTGGGGTCAGCTCCCAAGGCTTCTTCAGCCTTTCTGGTCTCTCAGCTGTTATCTTAGCACCAAAGGAACTTGTTTCCTACATGTAGGAGGTCGGGACTGAGACACACAACCACCCCGAGTCACTTCCCAGGGTGAGAGACTCTCCATGTGGTCCTTCTTGTCCTCTTAGACACCTTTCAGTGGCACAAATCTGGACCCAGTGTTTCCCTCCACCCCACCCATCTTATCCAGTTACTGGAGAAGGAAATGGCAACCCACTCCAGTGTTCTTGCCTGGAGAATCCCATGGACAGGGGATCCTGACAGCCTCAGTTCAGTTCAGTTGCTCAGTCATGTCTGACTCTCTGCGACCCCATGGACTGCAGCACTCCAGGCTTCCCTGTCCATCACCAATTCCCAGAGCCTACTGAAACTCCTGTCCCTTGAGTCAGTGATGCCATCCAACCATCTCATCCTCTGTCATCCCCTTCTCCTGCTGCCTTCAATCTTTCCCAGCATCAGGGTCTTTTCCAATCAGTCAGTTCTTTTCATCAAGTGGCCAAAATATTGGAGTTTCAGTTTCAGCATCAGTCCTCCCAATGAACATTCAGGACTGATTTCCTTTAGGATCCTGCCTGATGAGCTGTAGGATCACGAAGAGTTGGACATGACGTAATGACCGAGCATGCACCCAGTTACATGGGAATCTTTCTTGTGGCCTTAGTTGTATAGGAGTTTTTCTGCCAATTCCTAGTTTACTGTGAGAATTTTTATACATATATGTTTTTTTGATTGTGGTGGAGGTGAGCTTCATGTCCTCTACTCCCCCATTTCATTCCCCCTTTTTAATTTGCTAAGTTTAGATTCCTTGGTTGGAATTTTGATCGGGAAAGAATTTGAAGCTGCCAAAGTTAGATCTGTACAGTATAAATAACTTAGCAACTCTGTTTCTTATTTCTACAACTTTTTGAAAATCAGAGTTTATATATGCCTAAATTTTTAACAATGTTTTATTTGAACTCAACCTAGCTTAATTTTTAATTATGTTTATCTCATTACTAATTCATTTAACAAGTCGTTTGTTGACTACCTACCATGTGTCAGGAACTGCGTTAAATTTTGGGACACATAGGAAAAGGGCAAAATACCATGTGTATTCTTACTTGGGTTCCACTATGCTAGGCACGGTGGAGACAGAGATGACTTAGATACAGTTCCTGCCTGCAAGAGTATGTATAGGCTCCATGAGGAAAGAGAATGTAAAGAAATATAAGGGATCATTGACTAAGGTCTGGCCATGATGTAACATCAAAGACATACAGGAGATGGAGTTAAACCTATAAGATGAGACTGTAGACAGAAGAAGAGAGAGCATTAGGTTATTGAAGTACAGTTGATAGGGCTGTGGATGTGATGTGTTGCATGCTGTGAGCATACACAGACAAAAGTAAGCCAGTATTGAGTGCTCTTGATGTGATCAGCACAAATTCAGAAGGTACAAGGCACACATGGGTGGATAAGATATCGTCATTTTAATCTAAAGATAGCAACTGTGGGGTGCCAAGAATAATGTACATGAAATAATTAGAAAACAATTACATGATAGCAAGTAATTAGCTGCTAAATAGTGTGACTAATTCTACTGTGTTGTATGAATTACTAGGAGACCAAGAAGGCTAGAGGGGTCATGGTTGCTTTCATAGATGTGGTGTAGGACCTTATGAGATAGGAAACTAGTTGATTTGTAATGCTTTTACAAGTAACTGGTAAACTCAGAATATCAGATATATAAGATGCTATACTCTATGAGCTTATTTTGTAATTCTTTTATCTGTATAAAATGTTCCTATGTGGTGCTCTTTTGAACATTTGCTAAAACTGAATTTTTGAAAGAATTAGCTTGTATTGTAGGTTAATGGTGGATTGACTCAACATAGGTCAGCCTTTTTAAGGATTAGAACCAACTATCTGCTTGGAGAGTACAGGAGAATACAGAAAGATTTCTCATGGGAACATCTGAAAAAGATGCCAAGACGGGTGAATGCGTTTAGACCCGGAGACTGAGCATGGAGCACAGAGGTCAACAGGCATAGGAGAGGTGTCCCCTCTCTCTGCGTGTGCTAACACCCACAGGGTCACATCCTTCATCTGAATTCCCGTCTCTTTAGTGACCACGGCCACCCTGTTGCCTTATAAGTGTCTACTTCAATCACATGACAGGCAATTTCAAATTTTCGTAATTATCTAAGGATTAGCAGTGGAGTAGGCTTTGTTAGCTCCCAATTGAAGGCTCAATTTTGGAGCCATAATTGGAAAGATTTCCAGTAATTTGTGGCTGTTGTATTCAGTGGGAGGAGTAGAAGTAATTTTTGTTACTTTATTCCTTTGCTGGGCCTTTCTAATCCACATTTGACAGGGGTATGAGATAATCTCTGACAGTGTGCATCTTGGACAAGGTTTTTCTTTGTGGCACCACTGCAGAGGAGGCTGGAAGTATCCTGTTCTGCTACTTGTTTACCTTCTCTGAGAATTAACAGCACCAGCACTTTTCATAATATAAGACACAGACATTATTGTGTCAACATGAACTGGTGTAAGTAAGTTTTGTCCCCAGATAATCAATCTATTTATTTTTTCATCTGTGATGGAGTTATTAAATAGTTGATGTTCAAGTCAGTATAAATGATCAAAAATAAATGATAAATTGTGTCTGTACTGTGATGTGCCATGTACAAACACTTGCAAAGTCACAGGTTTTGCTTTCTTTGGTTAAGATCAGAGCCAAATACCCTGGCTGCCACATACAAAACCAAGTGGGATAGAATCCTCCACTTCTATTGGATGGTAATAAGAAAGCATTGATGCTGAAACAAACATATGGGATATGTATCTATTTGCATAGATGCATGGGTGATACAAAAAGCCAAGAGTCTTTGTTAAGTCAATGAGAGGTTAATCTAATTTCATACATTCATAAATGAACTTTCATGTGACCAATATTGTTGTCTCTTTGGGAGGCAAGGACAAAAAAGAGATGATAACATATTTTTCCTTTTTTCACTAAATTTTCTTGCATGCCAGGTAGAATAGCAATCAAAAGAAAACTTTTTATTTAGCAGTTTTAGACCTAAACCATTGAATTCTGAATAGAAAAATAACCAATGGCACAATTTATTAGTTTTCTATAGAACACTGGCTTTGTAAATCAATGGGGCCTAAATTTTAGTCTTGATTCTGATATATTAAGCTGCCTTTTGTTTGTACATCTATAAAATGTAGAAGTTGGACTATATAGTAAATCTCCTGTCATGTAACGTTTCTAAAACACCCTTCAGAGCTGTGCTGCTAGATTTTAATGAGTATGTGCATTTTACTTGATGGAAAGAGGAGCTTCATCACTGAATAAAATGGAGAATAATTTACTGTTAGTAAAAAACAGGGTCTAATGTGAACAACAGACTGGTTCCAAATAGGAAAAGGAGTACATCAAGGCTGTATATTGTCACCCTGCTTATTTAACTTATATGCAGAGTACATCATGAGAAAGGCTGAGCTGGAAGAAGCACAAGCTGGAATCAAGATTGCCGGGAGAAATATCAATCACCTCAGATATGCAGATGACACCACCCTTATGGCAGAAAGTAAAGAGGAACTAAAAAGGATCTTGATGAAAGTGAAAGAGGAGAGTGAAAACGTTGGCTTAAAGCTCAACGTTCAGAAAACGAAGATCATGGCATCTGGTCCCATCACTTCATGGGAAATAGATGGGGAAACAGTGGAAACAGTGTCAGACTTTATTTTGGGGGGCTCCAAAATCACTGCAGATGGTGATTGCAGCCATGAAATTAAAAAATGCTTACTCCTTGGAAGGAAAGTTATGACCAACCTAGATAGCATATTGAAAAGCAGAGATATTACTTTGCCAACAAAGGTCCATCTAGTCAAGGCTATGGTTTTTCCTGTGGTCATGTATGGATGTGAAAGTTGGACTGTGAAGAAAGCTGAGTGCCGAAGAATTGATGCTTTTGAACTGTGGTTTTGGAGAAGACTCTTGAGAGTCCCTTGGACTGCAAGGAGATCCAGCCAGTCCATTCTGAAGGAGATCAGCCCTGGGATTTCTTTGGAAGGACTGATGCTGAAGCTGCAGCTCCAATACTTCGGCCACCTCATGCGAAGAGCTGACTCATTGGAAAAGATTCTGATGCTGGGAGGGATTGGGGGCAGGAGGAGAAGGGGACGACAGAGGATGAGATGGCTGGAGGGCATCACTGACTCGATGGACGTGAGTCTGAGTGAACTCCGGGAGTTGGTGATGGACAGAGAGGCCTGGCGTGCTGTGATTCATGGGGTCGCAAAGAGTCGGATACGACTGAGCAACTGAACTGAATGTGAACATAGTTTGAGGTAGAATTTGGGTTTACTATAATGTGTGACTGTTTTGCTTCTGTAATATTTAAAATTAAATATGTTGGGTGATAAACAATTTGTTATAAATAGTTAAGCAGTGATAGTGACCAGTAAATATCATAATAGCCAACAGAGACTTGTTTTATTTTGTTATTCCTTATTAGCTTTATTTTAAAAATTCCCATTCACTTCATAATCATTTCAAACATTTTTTTATACAAATTCTAGAATTCCACCAACACAAGATACCTGACAACCACTATTATAGAGGATTTTAAGGTCTTGAATTTGATGATGCTATATGTATTTCAAACAGATCAAAAATACCACTTCTATCCAACATATCCAGATTTCATTGCTAGAATATCTGCACCAAAGGAAGTATTTCAATAGGAAGTACTTCAAGAGGAAAGAGTATGATAAAAGATGGAAATCTGAATCTAAAAAGGAAATAAACAGAAAATGGTAGCTATCAGGATAAATACATATTTTTATTTTGTCTTTTAAAAAGAGCAAAAAAAAAATCTAACAATGTGTTGTGATTTGTAACAGATGTCAAAGTAAAATGTATGTATTTAGTAGCACAAAGTATAAAAATGTTCTGTTACAATATTTTAATATACCTGAAGTGGAATATTATTAATTGAAGGTAGACTTTGATAAGATAAAAATGAACTTGTAAACCCTGGAATAAGCACTAAAAAATTATTAATATGATTCCAATAGTGCAATCATTAGAAAAGGAAGAAAAGAAACTAGAATGCAAAATAAGTCAGAAAAAGAGAAAAAGAAGGGGCAGATAGGACAAAGAGACAAGTGCTGCTGCTGCTAAGTCGCTTCAGTTGTGTCCAACTCTGTGTGACCCCAAAGACAGCACCCCACCAGGCTCCCCCGTCCCTGGGATTCTCCAGGCAAGAACACTGGAGTGGGTTGCCATTTCCTTCTCCAATGCGTGAAAGTGAAAAGTGAAAGTGAAGTTGCTCAGTCATGTCTGACTCCTAGCGACCCCATGGACTGCAGCCTACCAGGCTCCTCCGTCCGTGGGATTTGCCAGGCAAGAGGACTGGAGTGGGTTGCCATTGCCTTCTCCAAAAGAGACAATTAGCAAACTCCAAAATTTAAATCCAAATATTGATAATTTAATTAACTGTAAATAGCCAAAACCCTAATTAAAAGGCAAAGATTGTCAGATTAGATAGAAATGCAAGACAACTCTATACCATTAACCAACACCACACTTACACATTTACACTGTAAATATAAAGACAATTAAAAGTAAAAGGGTAGGAAAAATGATATAGTTTGCAAATGCTAAACAACATGGAACTGTCTTTTAATATCACACAAAGTTGGCTTCAGAATAAGAAATATTATTAGGATCTAAAGAGAAATATATAATGATAATGTTATCAATGCATCAAAAAGATGTAACTGTCCTAAATATGGAGGTATCTATAAAAATGCTTCAGAATATTTCAAAATACATATGAAAAAATCTCAATAATAAATGCATAAGTATGGTTATAGATTTCAACCCTGTCTTATTAGCTGATGAAACAAATAGAAAATCATTAAGTATATAAGACTTGAGCAGCACTGTCAAACAGCTCTGATACATTACATTTATATGCACTCCACACAATAGAATAATGTATCTTCTTTTCATATGCAGAGGGAACATTTACCAAGATAGACCACATTCTGGACCATAACAAAAATTTTGCCAATTAAAAATAAAATCCTAAATATATGTTTTATGTTTACAATGAAGTTAAAATATAAATCAGTAACAGAAGGATACTTGAACCATCTCTTTGGAAATTAAACACTATACTTCTTCCTAGGCCATATGTCAAAACAGACAAAATAGTGTCTTGAATTGGATAAAAATGAAATGCAGCATACCAGAAATTATAGAATATGGCTAAAGCAATGCTTAGAGGAATATTTTGGAGAAGGCAATGGCACCCCCACTCCAGTACTCTTGCCTGGAAAAATCCCATGGACAGAGGAGCCTGGTAGGCTGCAGTCCATGGGGTTGCTAAGAGTCAGACATGACTGAATGACTTCACTTTCACTTTTCACTTTCATGCATTGGACAAGGAAATGGCAACCCACTCCAGTGTTCTTGCCTGGAGAATCCCAGGGACGGGGGAGCCTGGGGGGCTGCCGTCTATGGGGTCGCACAGAGTTGGACACGACTGAAGCGACTTAGCAGTAGCAGCAGCAGCAGAGGAATATTTTATGTTTATTAAAAATCTAGAAATCTAAAGGTGCCACCTTAAGAAGCTAGAAAAAGTAAAGAGAGCAGAAAGAAGGAAATAATACTCAGAAATCAAGGACATTTTTAACTGAATGAGAGTTTTTAAATCAATGAAATAAAAAATTTGTTCATGGAAAGAATTGATTAAACTGATAAACCACTAGCCAGACCAAAGAAGAAAAAAAGAAATTATTTACCAACACTGGGAATGGGAGAGAATATAGTACAGATCCTACAGATAATAAATATATCAAGGAGATATTATGAATAACTTTAGGTCAATAAAAATCATGATGTTGATAAAATGGTCAAATTACCCTAAAGATACAAGTTATAAACCTCATTACAAAAGTAGATAACATGACTTACTCTGTGTCTGCTGTAGAAATGTAGTTAAAACTCTTGCCACAAAGTAAGGGTTCCTGCTCTATTCATATCTATTTCATATTTGCTATAGTTTTTAGCCAGGGCAATAGGGTGAGAAAAAACTAAAGAAGGCATGTGGAATAAATGGAACTCTCAGATCCTTCTGATCCAAATGCAAACTGACACAGCCACCTTAGAAAATTGTTTGCTGGTTCTTACAAATTTAATCATATATTTCTGTCACTCAGCAATCCCATTCCTAGCCAAGAGAAATCCAACCTAACATGCACATGAAACCTAGACATAAATATGTGTAGTAATCTTACCTATAGTTGTCCCAAATTAGAAGCAGCTCAGTATCCATCAGTTGTGAAGGAATAGAAAATTATATTGTGTTCATAGGAGGGACTGCCCTTTGGTTCAGACTGCTTCGAGGATGTTAATACAAACAGCCTTTGAGCGTAGAGGTTAAGTCTTCTTAAACAAAAGCAGGAATGCTTATTATCTCATATAACCAAGATAATGTTTCCCTCCATGCTTATTACTCATTATAAAAGATTCTGGAATCTAAGCTCAGAGTCTCTCTCCTATAACTTTACCCACAGTACAGGCAGGTATCCATCTGATGTGACCGCAACACTATCCAGAATCTCACCGTGTTGAGTCCTGGAACCTCAGAAACCATGCACCGTGATCCTCTTGTCCTGTTCACGGGTGATGGCACAAGATTATTTAGCCACATATTCATTCTGCTACTACTCAGTGCTTTTTCTCCTCCAATTCTTCATGTTGGGCTTCTTCCCTCTGGGAACCACTTTCAGTTTTAAACAGATTTGCTCACTCTGCTTTGATTCAACATGCCTGGCTGTTTCCCAAAGACCCCACTTCTTTTTCGTATTCTGCAGAGGAGACACTTTGCATTGCCATAACATACATATAGTGACATCTGGGGATGACTTTGAAATTTAAGTTCCTTTGAGACTGATTTGTCTGTAGCCAATGCAATAATTCTCCCTCCTCTGTAACATATGCCACCCTGCTGTACCATTGATTATCTAACAAACTTCTGGTCATTTGAAAGCCCCTTAGTTTATGCTGTTGAAAACTTTGGTTGAAGCCAGCCTTCCTTTCTCAACATCACCTTTACTGCCAGCAGCTATGGCAACCTTAATACTCATATTACTTCTGTAAACCCGTAAGTAGCTTGACCTTACCTGTTTGAGGACATCCATCATGCTTCAGATACGTGGCCTCAATCTGGGCTTTATTTTGCCTGGAGAAATGCAGTACACTTGGATCATCTAAATTTGTAATATACCAGTATCCAACGACCTAATTCTCGAAGATTTTTCCTTTTTTTTTTTTTTGTTTCTACTTAAACTCTCCACTAGAGTTTTTCCTGGTAGCTCCGATGATAAAGAATCTGCCTGCCACGCAGGAGACCCAGATTTGATCCCTGGGTTGGGAAGATCTTCCGGAGAAGGGAATGGCAACCCACTCCAGTATTCTTGCCTGGAGAATTCGAGAGAGAGAGGAGCCTGGAGGACTACAATCTTTGGGGTCGCAAAGAGTTGGACATGACTGAGCAACTAACTTTCACTTTCACAGGCTATCCAGAGATCTTGTTGAAACTGGGTGGTTAGACTGTATTCTTTTCCTCTTCTGGTGCAGCCTCATGGTGTCTCGGGAAGCATTCTTTGGATGGTCTGCTCTTCACTGTCCTCTGGGTTACTGGACAGGAGAGAGTCTCCTCATTTTGCCTTGTGATGCACTGCTATTACAGTAGCACGTGGCAGATTTTATGTGTTTTCCTCCTCTCTTTTAGAGGGATGTAGGCACGGCCAGGCCTAGGGTTTTGTCCTTTTTTTTTTTTTCTATGTAGTCCCAGAACCTGGAGTGATTCAGAGACCATATGCATGACCGAACAAATACTTAGTAAATGAATTAAGACTGTAGAATGAAAGATCTTGGTTTATCCCAGCGGTTATTAGTCTGTAGACAGAGGTGTCAGCATGAGGTCAAGATGACTCAAAGGTCTTTTCCTTAGGGGGGTGAGTGAACCTAAGGGAGGGTTATAAAGAAGAGTGATCAGCTCTGAATTCAATATATCAATCACAAGTATGTGATTGTGTCTCCTTGGCTTGCTCCTTGAGAAAATTGAAGCAGTTAATTGAAGGTAAGTGACATGATGAATTTCACCTATTCTGCCAGCTACAGAGTACAGATTAGAAACTTGAGTCTTGTTGCAAATTTATTGCCTTGAGCCTTTAGCTAAACCACTGAACCTGAAAATGTCTTTTTCCTCCCAATACGATCATATTCCTAATTTGGAAAAAGAAGATAAACAAAAACATTTCTTTCAATCAGCACATAAACCCTCCTCCAATTTCTGACTCCAAGCAAATTTTTTTTTACCAGTGGGTCAATAATTAGAGATGTGGGAGAAAGAGAACCAGATTTTAAATCAGAATTTTTCACTTTCTAGTGTGTAACTATATTTTTCACTTTCTTGTGTGTAACTTTGGGCAAGTCTATCATTTTTCTCAATCTAATTTGTAAATATGAATGCAGTTTTAATATGGATAATAAATGTCAAAAGGCAGATAGCATAAGGAGAAAGATTAGAAAACTGAAAATTAGTTATACAAATATAAATTCTTTTTATATATTTACCATTTAGTTAGCATTTCATAAGGGTGAAAACAGTATATCACTGCAATGTAATTGATTTTACAGGAGACTAAGAAATGTCCTCTGATGTCACAATTGCTCTTTGTGTATATATATGTATGATAATTCAGATGTGAATTTCAAAAGATAAGGAAATGAAAGTTTTCTCCTGGGATTTGTAAATTCTCCTCTATTTCACACTTAGCAGATTTGATGTTCTGTCTTGCTTGTATTGAATGTGTCTATTTACTGCCCTCCCTTTTCTGTTCCAATTAATGTATGATTATTTACAGAATAGAAAATTTGTGACAAAAATATATTAACACTGCTTTCTTTTTAATTGCAGTATATTCAGCATGCAGTATTATGTTAGTTTCAGGCTTACAATGTAGTGATTTGATATTTATATACATTGAAATTTGATGTCTAGTAATCGCCTGTCCCCATACAGTTTTTATAGTACTAGCTATATTCCCTATGCTTTACCTTACATCCCTGTGACTTATTTTATAATGGAAAATTTGTATCTTTTAATTCCCTTTACCCAGTCCTCCACCCCCACCCCTGCCCCCAGCTCTGGGGACCACCAGTATGTTGTTCTATCTTTGAATCTATTTCTATTTTCTTTTTGTTTGTTTGTTTGTTTTTTAGATTCCATATATAATTGAAGTTATGTGGGATTAGTCATTTTCTGACTTTAATACCCTTTAGGTCCATTCATACTGTGGCAAATGGCAAAATTTCATTCCTTTTTATGGTTAAGTAATATTTCATTGTATCTGTGTGGTTTTTTTTTTCTTTATCCATTCACCAATTGATAGAAACCTAGGTTACTTCCATATTTTGGCTATTGCAGCTAATGGTGTGATGAACAGAAGGTGTGCATACGTTTTTTTCAATGAGTGTTTTCATTTCCTTCAGATAAATACCTTATAGTAAACTTGCTAGATTGTCCTGTTTTTTAGGTTTTCTTCAAAAAGTTTATTTTATGTTGGCGTGTAGTTGATTAATAATGTTGCATTAATTACAGGAGTACAGCAGAGTGATTCAGTTATACATATACATGGATCTATTCTTTTCAAATTCTTTTCCCATTTATGTTGTTAAATAATATTGAGCAGAATTTCCTGTGCTATACAGTAGGTCCTTGTTGGTCATCTGTTTTAAATATAGCACTGTGTACATGTTAATCCCAAAGTCCTTGAAAAAACCTCCATACTTTTTTCAGAGTACCTTCACCAATTTATATTCCCATCACTAGGATTCCCTTTTCTCTATATACTCTCCAACACTTACTGTTTTTGCGTTTCTCATAATAGTTGTTCTGACAGATGATCTCTCAATATGGTTTTGATCTGCATTTTCCTGATGATTAATGGTGTTGAGCATCTTTTAGTATATCTGTTGGCCATCTATGTATCTTCCTTAGAAAAATGTCTGTTTAGGTCCTGTCTCCATTTCTTATTTGGTTATTTTTTTTCATAGTGAATTGTGTGATTTCTTTATGTGAATTGGAAATCCATCCCTTATCATATATATGGTTTACAGATATCTTCTCCTGATCAGTAGGTTATCTGTTCACCTTGTTGATTTCTTTTGCTTTGCAGAAGCTTTCAAATTTGATGTAGTTACATCTGTTTTTCTTCTCTTTCCCATGTCTGAGGGAGGCATTCTAAAAAGCCGTTGCTAAGACTGATGTCAAAGAATATGCTGTCTTTGTTTTCTTCTAGGAGTTTTTGTGTTCCAGGTCTTACATTTAAGTCTTAAATCTATTTTATGTGAATAGTTGTGTAATGTGTCAAGTATTGGTCTAGTTTCCTTCTTTTGATTGTAGATGTCCATTTTTTCCAACACAGTTTATTGAAGATACTATTCTTTCTCTATCCTTTGCTTTTTGTTGTAAATTTATTATCCATGTATGTGTGGGTTTATTTATGGAATCTGAATGTCTGCTCCATTGATCTGTGTGCATGTGTTTCTGTCAATATCATGTTGCTTGATTATACCTACAGCTTTTTAGTATAATTTGAAATCATGAAGTGCTCTAGCTTTGTTCTTTCTGCCTAAGATTGCTTTGGCTCTCTGGGTATTTTTTGGTTTGAAGCAAGTTTTAGAATTTTTTGGTTCTATATCTGTGAAAAATGTTACTGAGATTTTGATAGTGAATGCATTGAATCTATAGATTGCTTTAGGTAATAGGAACATTTTAACAGTGTTAATTTTGCAATCCATTAACACAGGTTGTCTTTCCATGTTTTTGTATCACTTCTTGTTTGTTAGTGTTCTTCCACCTTCTTGGTTAAGTTTTTCCTATAATTTATTCTTTTCATTGCAATTGTGTTTTTTCTTAATTGGATTGTTTTCTTAGTCTTGTTCCACTGGTTTTTTGTTAGTGTATAGAAACGCAACAGATTTTTGCATGTTGATTTTGTATCCTACAACTTTACTATATTTATTATTTCCAGTAGTTTTTTGGTGGAGTCTCTAGTGTTTTCTATACACAAATATTCCATTTACAGTGATAATTTTACTTTCTCCTTTCCAAAATGGATGCTTTTTATTTCTTTTTTTGCATAATTTTCCTGGTTCAGATTTCTAATATTATTATTATGTTACAATATTATATTATATTACAATATTATATTGAATAAAAGTGGTGAGACTGAGCATCTTTCTTCCTCACCTTGGGTAGCTTTTAGTTTTTCACCATTGGATATGATATGAGTTATGGATTTGTCACATATGACCATTCTTATGTTGAGGTCCATTCACTGTATATTGAGTTTCTTTTCATAAATGGATGTTGAGTCTTGTTGGAGGCTTTTTTCATCTATTAAGATGATCGTAGGATTTCTAGTTAATTTGTTAATGTAGTGTGTCACATTGATTTATTTGTGGATGTTGAAACATTCTTGCATACCCTGCAGTAAAACTCACAGGAGCATGGTGTGTGATCCTTTTAATGTATTGTTGAATTAAGCTTGCTAATATTTTGCTGAGGATTTTTGTATCTATGTTTCTGAGAGATATTGGCCCATACCTTTCTTCTTTTGTGTTGTCCTTGTTTAGTCTTGGTATCAGGGTAACATTACCCTTGTAAAATGAGTTACGAAGTGTTCCCTCTTATTCAATAATTTGGAAAAGTTTAGGAAAGATATGTATTAACTTTTCTTTGACGGTTGGAGAGAATTTACTTGTGAAGACTGTCTGAAGACAGACTTACCTGTGAAGTCCCAGACTCTTGTTTTGGGGGAAATTTTTGATTAGTGTTTCAATTTCCTTACTAATGATTGATCTGTTCAGATTTTCTGTTTCTTCATAATTCAGTCTTGGAAGGGTGGTGTGATTCTATGAATTTATCTATTTCTTTTAGATTGTTCAATTTGGTGCATAGCTCTTCATAGTATTCTCTGAAAATCCTTTGTATTTCTGTGCTATTCATTGTGGCTTCTCTTATTTCATTTCTGATACTAATTACCTGAGACTTCTCTATTTTTTTCTTACTCAATCTGGCTACAGGTTTGTCAGTTTTGTTTATCTTCTCACAAAACAAGCTCTTAGGTTTTTCTGTTTTTGTTTTTTTTTTAATCTCATATTGTCTTTGTAGTCTCATGTATTTTGACTCTGATCTTTATTATTTCCTTCCTTCTATTGACTTTGGGTTTTGCTCTTCATTTTCTAATGTCTTTGAGTATCAGTTCAGCAGATGGTTACTGCAGCCATGAAATTAAAAGACGCTTACTCCTTGGAAGGAAAGTTATGACCAACCTAGACAGCGTATTCAAAAGCAGAGATATTACTTTGCCGACTAAGGTCCATCTAGTCAAAGCTATGATTTTTCCAGTGGTCATGTATGGATGTGAGAGTTGGACTGTGAAGAAAGCTGAGCGCCAAAGAATTGATGCTTTTGAACTGTAGTGTTGGAGAAGACTCTTGAGAGTCCCTTGGACTGCAAGGAGATCCAATCAGTCCATTCTGAAGGAGATCAACCCTGGGATTTCTTTGGAAGGAATGATGCTAAACCTGAAACTCCAGTACTTCGGCCACCTCATGCGAAGAGTTGACTCATTGGAAAAGACTCTGATGCTGGGAGGGATTGGGGGCAGGAGGAGAAGGGGACGACAGAGGATGAGATGGCTGGATGGCATCACGGACTCGATGGACGTGAGTCTGAGTGAACTCTGGGAGTTGGTGATGGACAGGGAGGCCTGGCGTGCTGCGATTCATGGGGTCGCAAAGAGTCGGACACGACTGAGCAACTGAACTGAACTGAACTTTGAGTATAAGTTTAGATTATTTATTTGAGATTTTATATGTTTGTTTCTTGAGTTATGCCTGTATTGCTATGTACAATTGACCACCAGACAACAGAGGTTTGAACTTCGTGGGCCCACTTATTCACAGATTTATTTTTTTAATGAGTACTACCACACCACAGGATCCACAGTTGGTTGAGTCTGTGAACGTGGAGCCATAGGAATGATGGCCTGACGGTAAAGTTAAACATGGATCTTAAACTACACTGGGATCTGCACTTACTTTCTGCTTTTCCTGAATCCTATAGGTTTTTGTATGTTATATGTTCATTTTCACTTACCTTCAACTTTTAAAACATTTCTGTCTTCGATATCTTTATTGCTTCAGCAGCTCAGTAGCATGTTGTTCTGTCTTCACATATCTGTGGTTTTTCCAACCTTCTTGAAGTTCATTTTTTTGTTTTGTTTCATACCATTCTGATAAGAAACGATGCTTGGTATGATTTTAATCTTCTTAAGTTTATTGCACATTGTTTTGTGCGGCAGTATATAGTCTGTCCTTGAGAACAACCCATGTGCATGTGAGAAAAAAGAATATTTTGCTATGTTTGAATGGAATGTTTTATATGCATCTGTTAAGTCCACCAGGTCAGATTTTTCATCAAAGTCAGCATTTTCTTGTTGGCTTTCTGTCTGGAAAATCTATGCATTGATGTAAGTAGGGCGTTAAACTCTCCTACTATTATTGTGTTGCTGTCAGTTTCTACCTTTATGAGTGTTAATAGTTGCTTTATATATTTTGACACTCCTGGGTTTTTGCATATATATTAATAACTATTATGTTTTCTTGTTGAATTGATCCTTTTATCAGTATACAATATCCGTTTTGGTCTCTTGTTACCATTTATGGTTTGAAGTCTGTTTTATCTGCTATGAGTGTCGGTATATCTATTTTCTTTTGACTGAAATATTCTTACAGTATCATTTTTCATCTCTTCACTTTCTTTTTTGTCTTTAGAGCTGAGTCTCCTGGAGAAAGCATATGGTTGGTTTAATCCAACCAGTCACTTTCTATCTTTGATTGGTGAAATCAGTCAATTTTCATTTCGGGTATTTATTGATAGATGAGAGCTTAGTACTGCCATTTTATCTTTGGTTTTTTGCTTGCTTCACATTTCCATTGTTTGTTTTTCCTTGTGTTGGTGATTTTGTATGATGTTTTTCTCATATTCCTCTTTTTTATGTTTTATGTCTCTGCTCTAGATTTATGTTTTGTGGTTACCATGAGGATTTTGTAAAATGTCTCATAAATGAAATGGTCTTTTTCCTGCTGATGTCATTTTATCTTCATTTGCCTATAATAATTCTGTCCTTCTCGTCTCCTTTTACATTTTTTTGTTGTCACAAATCATCCCCTTCTATGTTGTGAGTTTACTCCAATCTTGAAGTAGCTACTGTTAACTTTTTACTGTGTGTTCCTCTTTAACCTTTATGCTATACTTAACTGTTTAACAATATATTCTGATACAGAGCTGCATTTTCTGATTCTGTGTGTCTACTTATTATATAACTTAAAGTTTTATGTACTTTTGTGTTTTCATTTCAAGTAGAAGTGCTCCTTTCAGGATTTCTTTTAAGGCTAGTCTATTGGTGATTAACTCCTTCAACTTTTGATTGTCTCAGAAAGCCTTTGTTTTTCCAGCTTTGCTGGACAGAGTATTCTTGTCTGACAGTTTTCAATTTTCAATGTTTTGAGTATTTCGTTCCACTCCTAGCTTGTCAGTTTTCTGCTAAGAAATCTCCTGATGATAGCATAATGGTATTTCCTTTGAACTTTACCATGTTTTCCCCCTCTGGCTGCCTTTAAAATTCTTTGCTATTGACTTTTGACAGTTTTAATATAATGTGTCTTGGAGAAGGTCTTTTTTTGTTGACATGATTAGGTGTATCTTAGCCTCATGGACTTGTCTCTCCATTTTCTTCTCCAGGTTTGGGAAATCTGCAACTCTTACTTCTTGAATCAAGTCTCTGATCTCTTTGCCCTCACTTCTCCTGAGATATCCATTATCCTCACATTGCCCTTTCTACTGGAGTTGGATAGTTCTCATGAATTTCTTCACTTTTTATATCCTATTTCTCTCTCCTCTGTCTATATAATTTCTATAATTCTATCTTTGAGCTCACTAATTCTTTCTTCTATATGGCCTGCTCTATTTCCAATGCTTTCTAATGCATTCTTCATCTCATTTACTGAGTTCGTCAGCTCCAGAATTTCTGTTTGGTTCTTCTTTAGACTTCCTGTCTCTTTGGTGAAATTTTCCATCTGTTCATTAATTTTATTTCTGAGCTCATTTAACTGCTTTCCTGAGCCTTCTTGTAGCTTGTTGAGTTTATTCATGGCAACTACTTTGAATTCTCTATCAATCAGATCACAATATTTTGTGACTCTATGTTTGATTTCTAAAGAATTGTCATTTTTTGTGTGATATTGTGTTACTGTGGTTTTTCCTGGTGTCTTATGACTTGTTTCTCTGCTGACACATTTGAAATAGTGAATACCTTTCTTTAGGTAAACCTTTTATTATTTGATTCCAACAATTCAACAGATTGGTAATTAGAAGCATTTCTTTTGTTTTTCAGTAGGTGGCGGTATAGCACAAGTTTTAGTTTGCTTTACCTGCGCTGCCTCTGGCTCTACGCAAGAACCAGTGCTTTCCCCCTTTATGGCCTCTGCCAAAGGCCCTCACTGGCACTGCTCGTGCTTCTAGAATGCTAGTGCCTTGGTGGTGTTGCTGGTGCCACCGGTGAGGCTATCAGGGACATCAAATGACGGACACCTCCACTGCATCTGGAGATTGTTGGGTTGCAGGCACTGCCATTGTTGGTTGAGGTTGAGGGGTAAGCTGGGGTTGCAGGTGCCTCTGCTACTTCTGGTGTTGTCCAGTTACCATGTGCTTCTCCAGCTGGAGGGAGGAAGGCACCGGTCCCACTGCTGCTGCTGCTGCTTGCAGCCCTGTGGCCATGGATGCTGCTCCAGGAAGCTGGGGTTGGATGTGCTGTTTCCGCTGCTGTTCCCGAGCTCTCTGGGCAGCTGGCTAAGCCAGCATGGGGAGGGGGTCGGTATCATGGGCACCACCTCTGCTGTCTCCCCAGCACCCCCTCCTCTGTGTATTCTGGTCCATCCACCTGCAGGCATACGAAGATGTGGATCTCTGTGGTGCCCTGGTGTGTGGGACAGAGGAGCCTTTGTTGAGATGTAGATGTTTTTACTGGTTATGGATTTGAATGGCAGAATTAAAGGCAGTGTCTCATGGACAGTGATACTGGTATTGCTCAATCCATCCTATGTCTTTTGGTTAGAACATTTAGTTCATTTACATTTAAAGTAATTATTGATACACATACACTTTCTACCATTTGTTAACTGTTTTTGGAGCTCTTGTCTGTTCTTTTCTTCTCTTGTTCTCTTGTGAGTTGATGAATTTCTTTAGTGTTACATTTTATTTCTTTCTATTTTGTTTTTTGTATCTGTCATAGGTTTTTTGTTTATGGTTGCCTTGAGGATCATATATAACTACCTGTGTATATAAGTGTCTATTTTAAATTGATGGTTGCTGAAGTTCAAGTGCATTCTAGAACACTACATTTTTAGTCCCTCTCCACATTTTATGTTTTTGATGTCATACTTATTGTCTTGTTGTCTTTGTGTTTTGTGTAACATTTAACTGTTTTATGTATAATTGCTTATACTACTTTTTTCTTTTACTCTTCATACTAACTTTATAGGTGTTTGGTCCACTGCCTATACTGTATGCTTACCTTTATTGCTGGAGACTTTTTTATTTTATATTCTTTTTGTGTGTTTCTAGTTATGGTCATTTATTTTCTATTGAAAGAACTCCTTTCAACATTTCTTATAAGGCTAGCTTAATGGTGATTAACCCCTATAGCTTTCACTTACCTGAGAAACTATCTCACCCTCAATTTTGAATGCAAACCTTGCTGGCTAGAGTGTTCCATCTGTAAATTTTTTATTTTAATGGTTTGAATATATTATGTCAATCCCATTTGGCCTATAAAGATTCTGCTGAAAAATCAGCCAACTCTCCTAGTGGGGAAAGGGGTTCCCTTGTACTTATCTAGTTGTTTTTCTCTTCCTGATCTTAGGAATCTCTCTTTAACTTTTGACATTTTAATTATAATGTGTCTTGGTGTTAGTCTCTTCAGGTTCATCTTTGTTGGAATTCTCTGTGTTTTCTGGACTTGGATGAATGTTTCCTTCATCAGGTTAAAGAGGCTTTCAGACATCATTTCTTCCAATAGATTTTCTTTCTCTTTTTTCATCTGTCCTCCTTATGGAATCTTTATAATGTGAATGTTAGTGTGCTTAATGGTGTCCTAGAGGTCTCTTAATTTAACTTGATTTTTAAAAATTCTTTTTTCTTTTTCCCTGTTCTGATTGGATGATTTCCAATATACTGTCTCCAGATCGCTGATCTATCCTTCTGCATTTTCTGTTTTTCTGCATCTTTCTGCATACTCTCAATTCATTTCAGTTATTATATTCTTCAGGTTTTCCTCAATATTTTCTCTTTGGTGATGTTCTCACTAAGTTCTTCTGCTCTTCTAAGTTAGTGAACATTTTTATGACTCTCACCTTGAACACTTTATCTTCTAAATTGCTTATGTTTGTTTAGTTCTTTTCTGAGGTTTTGTCTTGTTCTCTTGTTTGGAAGGTATTCCTTTGTCTCCTCATTTTGCCTCACTCGCTGTGTTATTTTTCTTTTTTCTGTGTATTCAGTATATCAGCTGTGTCTCAGACTTGAGAGAGTGGTCTTATGATGAAGATGTCCTCTGGGGCCCAATGGCACAATCCCCTTGGTCACCTGAGCCAGGCGTTCCAGTGAGTGGGAGCCAGGCGTCCTGTCTGCATGATGGGCAGATGGCCCATCATGGCTCTGGTTGCAGTGGTGAGTGAGGTTGACCCTGAGACCAGCTGGCTGTGAGGCTGGGCTGCGACTCTTGCAGGCAGACTAGTGGATAGTGCAACCCTCACCCAGAGCGGGAGACCATTTGTAGGGGTGTCATTGCTGGCCAAGGCCACCTGCTTGGTAGGGTAGGGCTGGATGTTTGGAGCAAGAGTTGCTTTGGAGAGGTACTGTTGTCACTGTGGCTGCCCATAGGGTTAAAGAATAACAATATGATTTTTAAATTAATATTTTGAGTCTACAATAGATGAGAAAGGATCACTTTTAAGTACAGCATTCAGAAGGAGAAATTATATTTAGAGGATGAGTTGGCCAGCAAGTAATAGTTGCAACAGTGTGTACTGTACTGGATTTAGAAAGGTCAGCAGGAACCAGTTATGATGTACAAGCTGGGTCTCAGACTTCTTATGAAAGTGGGGCCACGTGATTCATGATGTTTTTCAACTTTGAAAAGTCCATGAATATGTTGTTAGGGAGAAAAGAGAATGAGAGGACATTCCTATAAGTAAAATATATATATATATATATATAAGAGAAGTTCAAGGATGGAGTGTTTCAGTTCAGCTCAGGTGCTCGGTTGTGTCTGACTCTCTGTGACCCCATGGACTGCAGCACGCCAGGCCTCCCTGTCCATCACCAACTCCCGGAGTTTACTCAAACTCCTGTCCATTGAGTCAATGATGCCATCCAACCATCTCATCCTCTGTCTTCCCCTTCTCCTCCTGCTTTCAATCTTTCCCAGCATCAGGGCCTTTTCCAATGAGCCAGTTCTTTGCATCAGGTGGCCAAAGTATCAGAGTTTCAGCCTTAGCATCCAATGAGTATTCAGGACTGATTTCCTTTAGGATGGACTGATTGGATCTCCTTGCAATCCAAGGGACTCTGAAGAGTCTTCTGCAACACCACAGTTCAAAGGCATCAATTCTTTGGCATTCAGCTTTCTTTATGGTCCAGCTCTCACATCCATATATGACTACTGGAAAAACCATAGCTTTGACTAGGTGGACCTTTGTTGGCAAAGTAATACAGTGGTAGGATTATACTTTCCACAATGGAACGGGTTTGGATAAGCTGTGTCTGTGCAGGCATTGTACAGTGTGTTTTATACAATATGGAAGATGAATCCTGGATATCCATTCTCCTCTTCTGTATTAGTAGATCCCTTATTTTGCTCAAGGTGTCCATGTGCTGGGTTAAAGCATCCTTTTCCTCAAACTGCTCTGGGTCCACAAGGGGCCAAATGTCCTGATAAGGCAAATGAAATATAAGTAGAACCTGCTAGGTTAGGCTTCCCAGATGGTTCTTCAAAAGAGAGAGACTCAGCAAACATGTACTTTTGTTATTTTCCCCTGTGACATTTTGACTTTCTCCTTTTTTTAAGCCAGAACAATGAATCGAGGCTTGAAGTGAAAGAACCATCTTGCTGTCATGGCAACAGAAGCCAACAACAAGGATGGTAGTGCAAGAACCCAGAAGGGCCCATGATCAGAGGTAACAGGCTTAACTATCTTGCTCTCCGAGTTGTCTGTGTGAAGCAAATATATCTTTGTTTTTCAGTTTTGTTTTATTTTTTAGTGTTTATGTATTTCGCTGTACCAGGTCTTGGTTGTGGGATCTTTGATCTTTGTCGTGGCATGCCGGGTTTTGATCTTTTTGCGGTGTGTGATATCTAGTTCTAGTGATGAGGGATCAAACCAGGGTTCCTTGCATTGGAGTTTTAACCGCTGGATCACTGGTGAAGTCCCAAATCTGTGTGTTTTAAAGCACTGCAGTATAGTTTTCTCTTGGGTACATCTGACCATAGTACTAACCAAACACAGAGTTTTATATCATTTAATGGCCATAAAATGCCTTAAAGAGATTTCGCATAATTGAAATTGAATTTCTGGGAGGTTTAACAGCTACATAATATCACAGAGCTGATGAAGTCATAGAGTCGGAACTTGGACTTTCAAGTGGAGTTTGCTGCAGTTCATAGCACAGTTGATAGGCAAGGCAATGACTGTGCATGGCGAGAAGGCACTGCTGAGAAGGCTCTCCACTCTTCCCAAGGAGGCTTCAGAGATCCAGGGCAGGAGAGGAACTGGAGAACACCACTGTCTTGTCTGATCCCTTTCCTGGCCTGGAAAGACTGGCTAAAAAATGGCAGCCCAGTTCTTAGATCCAAGAGAAAAGGAAGTCGCCTGGCTCAGAAAATAGATCTGAAAAGGCATGCGCCCCTCTTTTCTCTGCCCCTCCTCGCTGCCTGAAATGGGAATGGGTTGGAAATATGGACTGGTCTCCCATAGACAAACAAGTACACTGAGCACCTAGGCAAAAATGAGTAAGATTAAGATTTGTAACTTTGCTAGCGAGTCTTGAAAAAAATGAGTCTAATTTAGACTAAAATTATACACATCAACACTTTGGGAGTCTGAAACTGATTGCTTTTCAAAGTGATTCTATACCATAGACTGAGGAGAAATAAGATATCACCACTCCCACCTACATACGTGAAAATAAAAACAGAAAATTAAGAAATAGTACAAGTTGTATGGGCTTTTAGTGGTCTGTTTCACAGAACCACAGTGTACAGATTCGAGGTTGAGAATCAGTGAGGTGGGCTGTGTGAGCGAGTTCTGAAAGCAGAGGAAGCGAGAAGAGGGGCACGCTAACACGCCTGCTGTTTCACGTGTTCTCCTTTAACACAGTCTGCAAAGCACATCCAGGTTTGCCTTTTCCATAAGTAGGAAGTGTTTAGGAAATATGAGGGGCTTCCCTGGTAGCTCAGCTGGTAAAGAAGCGCCTGTGATGCAGGAGATCCTGGTTCGATTCCTGGGTCAGGAAGATCCTTTGGCGGAGGGATAGGCTATTCACTCCAGTATTCTTGGGCTTCCCTGGTGGCTCACTTGGTAAAGAATCTGCCTGCAATGTGGGAGATCTGGATTCGATCCCTGAGTTGAGAAGATCCCCTGGAGGAGGGCATGGCAACCCACTCCAGTATTCTTGCCTGGAGAATCTCCATAGACAGAGGAGCTTTGGTGGGCTACAGTCCATGGGATCATAAAGAGCAGGACATGACTGAGTGACTAAGCACAAAGTAAATATGGAGGAAACTAATTGTGATGGATGCATAGATGAGTCTCCTAGGAGTGAAGATAGACATTCGTGAGTAATAAAGTAAGACAGATATGTAATGAGTGATTATACATGCCTGTTGTCCTGGTGTAATTATTCATATCCACTCCTTTTACTCTCAAAGGGCATACATTGGACAATAAATAATATGGTCACCAGTTGTAAGCATACACACAAAAGTAGACATCACTGAAGATTTTTTTTCAAAGCATATGTTGCGGACAGATTTGTGCAGCTCAGATCCCCTTTAAGAAGGGATTTGCTGGCCAGCTGTGCAGAATTTCAGCTGACAAACTCTGTCAGGATTCTCCTCCCGAGTTGGTATCATGTTTTGAGAAGCCCTCAGTGATTGAGCAAGGCGTTTGTAGCTGAAGCCACATCTTCTCAGGCTGGTCCTCGTCAGAAACTCGGTATGCTGATGATACAGGGCACTCCCATCTGGCACAGGACTCCTCTGACAGACAAGTTTTACCCCAGAGCTCCCTGTTGGTCTTTGTCAACTGTGCATCGTGATCTACCAAATCTCCATCTGCTGCTAGTCCTTTTCTATCCTAGGAAATGTTCCCAGACAACCCAATCCCCTAATCTGAACACTTAACTTATATTCACTTATGGGCTGGAAATGTAGCAACATCAAACTATTTTAAAGAATCCAGGTTCAAACCAAATGTCCAGTTATTAAATGTGATGCAGTTTAAAGATCAAGGTAACACGTTCATGGGCATCTAGCCATGAACCAGTGTGAAAAGTGGTGGACGGAGCACCTTTTCCAAGAAAAGGCTACTTAGAACTTGAAATCTCTTTGCTGACGGAAATCTACCCTTGAAATCCATGCTGCTCATGGTCCGACATGGACAGGAATTTTTTTTTTTTCTTTTTCCTCTCTGCTTTGCTGCAGGAGAAAGGAAGCGAAGGCTTGAGCAGGGAATTTATAAGGGCAAATATAACCTTTGGTTTGATGCTCAGTAAGCTGACAGTTAAAGGTGTATCATGCTAGATAAATGTCAAAAATCAAATAAAAGCCTCAATAATAAGCTGTCCAGGGGCTAAAATCCAGAACCCTAAAGCCATGAGAGGAGGATTAATCTTTAAAAACAAATTTTAACCCAAACTGAAACTGGCCAAGGTGACTGAGAATGTTCTGATAAACTTTGGGTTTGAGGGGAGGGTATGTGTGAAGAAAAGAAAGAGGAGACTAATCCAAGATGGAAAATACACCTCATTGTCCCAAGATTTTTGTATTCATTTAGATCTTACTCTAAAAATAGTAGAGTGGAGCTAAACCCAATGAGTATCATTGTGAGCTTCACTGTGTCCACACTAAATCCCTATGTTGAAGTCCTTAAACCCTGGGACTTCAGACTGTGACTATATTTGAAGAAGGGGTCTTTAAAGCAGCAATTAAGTTAAAATGAGGTTGTTAGGAGGGATTCAAATTCAATAAGACTGGTGTCCTAACAGGAGGAGGGGATCAGGACACAGATACAGGGAGGGCTGTGTGATGACACAGGGAAAAGACATAGGTCTCCAAACGCCATGGTGACATAGGAATGGCGAGACCTTTGCAGGGGACCACCTACAGGCGGAAAGTCCAGTAAGGACTATTTCCAGCAAGAATGAATTCCACGTGATGTTGGTACAACTGAAGTGCAGGGAGTTGGAGGAGCATTCATACGGCTATTTGTTGCTCTTGTTCAGTCCCTCGGTCGTGTTCGACTCTTTGCGACCCCGTGGACTGTTTCACACAAGTTTCTGTGTCCTTTGGAGCTTGCTCAGACTCATGCCCATTGAGTTGGTGATGCCATCCAACCATCTCGTCCTCTGTTGTCCCCTTGTCCTGGTACTCTGTCATACCTTCTGTCCTGTGTGTTTTTTTTTTCCCCCCTAGTTACCTCTGCCAGCTCCTAACTTAGAAGATGCATGGATGGTCTTTATGCTCATGATTAAAGTCAAAAAGTCAACTGTGATATAAATATTTCCTGAATACTACCAAGGAGTGATTTTTTTCCAAATGCTTATTTTGTTTAGTAGAGTACAGTCTTCGACTTATTACTTTCTTTGTTAGAATTAAATCTCTATAAAATGAAAACATTTCCTCGTATGGAAATGCTCATGAGGGCTTTGCTAGTCAATTTGAAAAAATCATCTACTTAAATTTCTGGGGTCAGAAAATCTCTAAGAAATGCTCTGTGGGTTTTGGTTCATACTAAAGAAAAAGCATGTGTGCTAAATTGGTTCAAGGAGTCTTCAGATTACTCACCCATCATGTAGAATATTTAGTTGAAGTGAAGTGAAATGAAGTCACTCAGTTGTGTGTGACTCTTTGTGACCCCATGGACTGTAGCCTACCAGGCTCCGCTGTCCATGGGATTTTCCAGGCAAGAATACTGGAATGGGTTGCCATTTCCTTCTCCAGATCTTCCTGAGCCAGGGATTGAACCTGGGTCTCCCAGATTGTAGGCAGATGCTTTACTGTCTGAGCCCCCACGGAAGTCCTAGGTAAAACATTTTAAGGACCAGGATTCCTTAAGAGATTACTTACTAAAGTTTATGAGCTCCACTCTCAATGAATTAACTCATCCCATAGTGGCAGCAGCACTTGTTTTTATTGTTATTATTATATTGGATTTCCTAGAGATGAGGCTCCATTGTAACCCATTATTCAGATTGGATAACAACAAATTATTTTGCCTTACGTCCTGCTGTCACGTCCTGACATGCTTAGTGGAAGATTTTAAAAAACAGAACATGCTTTGGGATGTGTTGGCCCACTCCCATGTGCTTTCTGGGCATATAGCGTGATTTTCCTTTGCTTAAAGCACAAGAAAGTGCTTTCAGAATTCAAAGGCTCTTTCTCATCTATCATAGCCGACCTAGAGTCAAAAATAACTGGTGTTTCATATATCATAGCAGAGAAGGCAATGGCAACCCACTTCAGTATGCTTGCTTGGGAAATCCCATGGACGGAGGAGCCTGGAGGGCTGCAGTCCACAGGGTCGCTGAGGGTCAGACACGACTCAGTGACTTCACTTTCACGCATTGGAGAAGGAAATGGCAACCCACTTCAATGTTCTTGCCTGGAGAATCCCAGGGACAGGAGTCTGGTGGGCTGCCATCTATGGGGTCGCACAGAGTCGGACAAGACTGAAGCGACGCAGCAGCAGCAGCAGCAGTAGCATATATCATAGAGTTAAGAGCCCCTCCAGAATGATTTGGATGCTTGATAGTTCTGGAGATCTGAAATAAATAAGGATTTCCTTTGCAACAGGAGCATTCTTCCATTGTTTTCTTTCGCCACCTCCATCCTCCATCAGCAGCATCCCTCCTCCATTCTGAGAAGAAGGATTCTTAGCCATAATTTTCCCTATTTCTTAGGCATGTGGCCTTGAAAAATAACTTATGACACATACCGTTATAGTGATGCCATGTCAAGAAGTTTATGTTTAAAGCATGTTTCATACTTATCTTGATTTGTGAGCTGTGTAGGGAGATGTGGGATAAAATTAGTAGTGGATAAAAACAAGGTAGCTTCTTTTTTTTAAAAGTAATTCATTTGGCTGCACTGCGTCCTTGTTGCACTCTGGATCTTTGGTTGTGGCATGCAAACTCCTAGTTGCAGCGTGTGGGATCTAGTTCCCTGACCAGGGATCAAACCCAGGAATCTTAGCAGGGAGCATGGAGTCTTAGCCACTGGACCACCAGGGAAGTCCCACAGTTACCCCCAGAGGGTAACTTCTTGGCCCAAATATTTTATACCCTAATTCTGTGGTTCTGGACACTGGCTACATATTAGCATCACCTGGAGTAGTTTGCCCAGGTCCCTCTCCCATCAAGTCTAATTGAATGATCTACAGTGGGGTTGACACATTGATATTTTCATTTTTTTCTGGATTATTTTTGTGTGCAACCAGGATTGTGAATGGCTGGTAATTGGGGCAATAAAGTATAGGCATGAGTATGAGTGTGCTCATATTTATAAGTACCCCACTAAATGAGACCTGCCCAGAGTTAACACATATGTAGTGAGTTGGCCAAAGTAAAAGAATCCATGTACAGAAATAGATGGAGCTTTTCATTCAGTCTTCCAGGAAATTGAGGCTTTGGTAAATCTTTGCTGAATTTGTGACTTCCTTGTTTTTTTGTTTTTTGTTTTTGTGTGTGTGTGTGTGGTTGTTGCTGTTGCTCTCAATGAGTCATTCTTGGAAGCATGACTGGTCTACTTAAAAGCATAGATCTTGTCTTAAGATTTCTCCCAGTTGAACTCCCCCATATAATATCTACGTATTTCAGGTTTCCTCTGAAGGAGGCCTCAAGCTGAATTTTTAAAGAAGTGAGAACCATGGATGGAATTGCAGGTGGGGAAAATTCCATGTGAGTGGAATATATGAAATGGGAGAAGCAAGTGAAGAGGGGCTGGGAAGCAAGGACATGATAAACATGCCTCCCAGCCCCTTGGAGGGACCTCTGCCAGAGGCAGGATGAACTTGAGACCTAATGGTCTCATAATATTTGGAATGGGTTTTAGGTCATCTTTGAAAGCAGTAGTCCAGTTGTCCATCTTTTGGGATGCTCCTTTAGTGATTCTACTTTACATGATGTATATATGATTTGTTTAAATCTAGGTTGTACCATAGTTAAGTTATAGTCCCACAAAAATTTATTTCATGAGAGAATTATGAGAGTCTTAGTGTTTACCTTAATTAAATTCTTAGAAAGCTAAATTGTGTTCCTTATAATAAAATAGGAGAGCATAGGAAATTATAAGAATTGAGTCATCTGCAATTCTGTCACCTAACATTTGGTGTCCTTTTGGGCCATTTTGGAAAGGCAGAACTTAGATTTCCTTTTCTATGTATCAGTCTCCTGATGGTAGCTAACAATGAGGAACACAGCTGACGCTTTCTGTGTATGAACTGAATAAATGCAGAGAAATTGAGCTCAGTGATGTCAGACCATTGACACTTATTTGGTGTCCACTTTGATCTCCACTTAGCTTTCAACTTCTGTGGTCTAAGTTTTGTCTTCACCAGTAATTTAGTCTGTGAAGCTTTGCTTACTTTCCCAGATCAAAGAACAAAAAGAAAATAGTTTCTCAGTTTTGCTCAAGTTGAAGAAATGGCAAGGAACTTTCAATTAGATCTAAGATGCTAGATCCATTGCCCCTCTCATGGTTTCTATCTCTAGAGCAGTCAGGTGGTATGTGTGCAGTCAGCTGTGTGTGTCTGTGTTTGTAAAGGCTCTCCTCCTTACAAAGGAAAGAGCTAATAAAGTCCACCATTACAGTAATCTAAATTTACAAAGCAATTATCATTAGTTTGACATAATTGCCTTCTGCTTAACAACTTAAAATTTCTGGATTTATTTGGGAACTGAAATTTATAATGCAAATATTATGCATGTATTGATAGGTCATTTGCATCAGCAATATTGATAGTTTGCTTGAGAACCAGGACAGCTGTTACATAAAGCTGGGTGCCTTCTACTAACCCGAGTGTTCATGGGCAGAGTTTTCTGTTCTTTTGCCCCTGTCAGTCCCTCTCCAATGTGTCTTGAAGGAAATCTGCAGTACTGCACGCTGGCTGTTGGCTTGCAAGGACACCCAACACGTTATTGGCTTCTTCTCTTCCAGGGAAGCAATTTATACTCCTCAATTTCCGTCTTCTGTCCCAAATATTATTTCTGGCTCAGGTGTTGTTTCTCAGGCTCAGTACTATTGACATTTTGAGTGGATAACTCTTCTCTGTGCAGGGTTATCCTGTGCAGTTTAGGAGTTTACCAACATTACCAGTCTCTGTTAACTATATGCCAGTTGCATCCCCAAGTTGTGACAACCAAAAATGTTCCCAGACATTGCCAAATGTCTCTTATGGGAGGACAGTTGCCCCTAGTTGAAAGTGACAAGTGATCTTGGCACACATTAGCTTTCTGTACTAACCATCTCAGGTAACACATATGCATTTGAGCTGGTGATTTCAAGTCCTTAACACTAGACTAGTGTTTCTCATACATGCACACTGGAACCCTGGATTTACTGAAAGTCAGTAAGGTCCAAGCTGTTCTCCAGGAATTGGGTCTGGAATTAGGCCCAAAGCATTTTTTAACTCCCAAGGTGAGTTGAAAGTGCAGAGAAGGTTGAACATCCTCCTAGAATGTATGACCAAGGGTAGAGAGCTGTTGTGATGTTCCATCACGTCATTAAGGTGGTAGGCTAGTCAGAAAGCATCCTTAAGCAACTTCACAGATCTAGCTGGTCCTTCCCTGGTGCTTTCATAAAAGGATGTATAATGTCATTTAGAGGTCAACCTTGAGATGTGTATTTACTTTTTTTCCTGGTAACTAGCAAATGTCATCTGGAATATGATTGGCTCAGGTTTTATTAAAATAGGTAATGTGTTTTTCTAGGTAATTTCATTCTTGACAAGCATAAAGAATGTGTTTAGGACAAAACTAAACACATAAAATTTTAAATCAATTATTGCTTTAAATAGAAGGGAGAAACATAGCTTAAATAAAGGAAAATTCAGTAAATTCAATTTATATTGGTGTTTTTGTCATGTTTGTGTGTGAGCCTGTTGAATGTTTCGTAGATCACAGACATCAGTTATTAGCAAATTTTTACATAAAACTAGAGGTGATATTTTTTACTATTAGTTACTCTAAAGAAAAGAATTAGAATTTGGAAAAGAAGACTAAACAAGGGCAATGTATCTATCTCCTTATGAACTCATTAGACAACATTTTGATATACTGGGACACCAATCAATTCAGACAAATGGGATTTTTGTCTGCCTAGCATACTGTTACTTCTTCCTCCTGGAAAATGGTATGTGGTTTCCTTTGGAACATACACCATATTCCCCATGTTACTGTAGATGATCAAACCCAGTGGTCTGTCCTTACCTTTAGTCACAAGCATAGTTGCGTGAAATAAGCTAGGCTAATAATAAACTAATATGGGATGACCATCACCCACAAAGAGATGTGAGATGCAGGCTGAGTCAGAATCCTCCCCTAGAATTTTCTGCCTTGGAGGATGAAAGATAACTCTCAATTTCCTCTTGGAACTTGAGCCAAAATATATATAAGCCTTATGATATCAGCAAACACTCTTACTGGTATATAGGGAATGCCTGTGTGAATTAGAGAAAATGAGGCCGGCAGACATGGGGTATGATAGTGAGTGATGGCATCTTTTTAGACATATGTCAGATGACAAGCTGCCCCAAAGAATGTGATCCAATGAAGGAAAACTGCTTCACTGCAGCTTCACAGATTCCACGTGTATAGGTAGTATATCTGAATTTCAATTGTAAGAATTGTCAGTGAAGAATTGTTTTTGTTTCCTGTTTGGTTGTTTCTACCTATATGCAAGAAAAGTAATTCAGACCAAAACCTCCTGAAAATTGTAAAATCACTGCAATTTTCAATACCATACCTCTGTGTTGTGTCTACTTAAGTCCAAGGGAATCAGATATTTTGGATGTCAGCACTAACACAAAGTGAGTAGGACTGTATTTTTTTGTCATACCAGATTTTAAACATTGAGAATCATCATGTCATAGGACATGAATATTTGAACGACCCTTGAAGGTTGTCTTGTACTCTGGAGGAGGTACGCACATGTGCAGAGAAAAGCTGAGGTCAATGGCATATCACTTCCTTCTAGCTAAAGTACTGAAGTTTGCAATGGTCTGATTCATTCCTTACAGACTAGGAAAGATTCAAAGTTGAAATTTCAACCTCCTGTGACTAGTTGCCAGTTGGTCTCATGTTCCTTACAAAGGGAGTTCTTGACTGTTTACAAATCAAGTGGAAGTGTATATTCAATCACAGAGACCCGGAAGAAAAATAATATTCTCTTTGCAAACAACAGCTTTTCTGGTGGCTCAAACAGTAAAGAATCTGCCTGCAATGCTGGAGACCCAGGTTTATTCCCTGGATTGGGAAGATCCCCTGGAGAAGGGAATAGCTACCCACTCCAATATTCTTGCCTGGAAAATCCCATGGACAGAGGAGCCTGGTGGGCTACAGTCCATGGGGTTGCAAAGAGTCAGATATGACTGAACAACTAACATTTGGAAACAGGAGATCATAGATAGCCATATGGAAGACCGGAGTCTTCGTAATAACACACTCTTGAGAGCTTAAGGTAGCCAGTTGCCATGTTCCTAGCTTGGAACACAGCCCACCTTGAGTTCCTGTTTGAGGTCTCCAGCTTCAGATGGACAGTTTTCCTTCTGGGGTGCCCAGTACCCTGACTAGTGCGGTATATCCAAAAAAAAATTTGCTGCTTTCTTTGTAACAGACCAGGTTCCTTCTTATCTTTGTTTGCACTTAGGTTTCATGTAATCTCTCAGTAACAGAAATCCCATCTTCTTTTGTATATATTACATAGCTGAATCAGTTTCTAAATATAAGCTCTGATCACTTTGCTTGTTAATTTGTGGAATTGTATGTCCTAATCCTGCTAACAATTAGAAAAAAATTCATATGAAAGAAAAAGTTTTAAATGTATCCAAACTCAGATAATTTGTCTTAAGGAATAAGGTAAAATGAAGAGACTCAGTACTGTTGGCTTAAAATCTTCTGAGTCTCAATAATTCTTGTGCTCAAATTAAATGAATGGTTTATATTAGGAAGGGGAAGGTTTACAGTGGGTAGTGAAACTTGTCAAAAGTCTTGAAGATGTGGTAAAAACGGTAAAGTGGGGCTTACTGATGTAAAGTTTTTGCATTAATAGCAGTTTCAAATGTCACTGAAACAAATGATTTGTGTGAGCAGGATAAAACCATCTCGGGTGCCTCATTAAGACCAGCGCAGCACCTCCTCAGCCTGAACTAAAAACCATTTTACCACCTATTTTATAGGTTCATTTAAATGATTTTCAACCTTTCAGGGAAATTGTTTTGCTTTAGAAAATGAGAAAGTCTGAAAACATTTCAACGAATCACTAGCAATCTTGGTTCAAAGTATCATATACATTTTTTATAAATAAAACATGTCCACAGGCAATTTGTATATACAACTATATATATAAATATATGTGTGCTATATTTGCACATATATATGAAAGTTTAATTCACTTTAAGGTGAAATTAAGGAAAAATAATAAAATATTACTTATGTAGAAGTGTCCTTCAGTTAGTGTTCTTTCAAACATAATTAAATATCTTCTTCAAGGCTTAAAGACCCCCATATTATTCAAATAGAATAATTGTTTCTCCCCAACCAAAATGATTCATATAATAGAAATTTCATTCATATTAGTCCCCTGTTTGTCTCGTTTTCCTGAGTCAGTGGGACAGCCAAAAGGAGAAAGTGCAAAATCACTGCCTCCAACTCTCTCCCAAGACATAGATGTTCTCCTGATAGAGACATGATACAAAGGCCAGAAGAGAGAAGCATCAGAACCCTGAACAGGCAGGATGGGGAAGAGACCAGTTTGAAATCACTCCTTCTCTTGCACAAGTGCGTTGCTCCTTGGAAGTTACTGAAATTGGGACCAAAGTATGTTTTCCTTTACTCTGTGCCTGACTGAGTACACCTTGGGGCCATCCAATGACTGAAAAAATAAGGTTGATTGATGCTGTCATCACCTGACTTTAGGATCTCAGCACATAACCAGTCATCTATATTGGAGATTTTGATCTCTAATGGCTTGTTTCTTTTATTTAAAAAACACCTGTATTCCCTATAGTGCTAGGAAAGTTTATAGATAAAATCTCAAATTATTTAGCCACATATCAATAACCTCAGATATGCAGATGACACCACCCTTATGGCAGAAAGTGAAGAGGAACTAAAAAGCCTCTTAATGAAAGTGAAAGAGGAGAGTGAAAAAGTTGGCCTAAAACTCAACATTCAGAAAATGAAGAGAATGGCATCTGGTCTCATCACTTCCTGGGAAATAGATGGGGAAACAGTGGAAACAGTGTCAGACTTTATTTTTGGGGGGCTCCAAAATCACTACAGATGGTGATTGCAGCCATGAAATTAAAAGACGCTTACTCCTTGGAAGGAAAGTTATGACCAACCTAGATAGCGTATTCAAAAGCAGAGATATTACTTTGCCAACAAAGGTCCCTCTAGTCAAGGCTATGGTTTTTCCTATGGTCATGTATGGATGTGAGAGTTGGACTGTGAAGAAAGCTGAGCACCAAAGAATTGATGCTTTTGAACTGTGGTGATGGAGAAGACTCTTGAGAGTCCCTTGGACTGCAAGGAGATCCAACCAGTCCATTCTGAAGGAGATCAGCCCTGGGATTTCTTTGGAAGGAATGATGCTAAACCTGAAACTCCAGTACTTTGGCCACCTCATGCGAAGAGCTGACTCATTGGAAAAGACTCTGATGTTGGGAGGGATTGGGGGCAGGAGGAGAAGGGGACGACAGAGGATGAGGTGGCTGGATGGCATCACTGACTCGATGGACATGAGTTTGGGTGAACTCCGGGAGTTGGTGATGGACAGGGAGGCCTGGCATGCTGTAATTCATGGAGTCACAAAGAGTTGGACATGACTGAGTGACTGAACTGAATTGAAGGTGTTTGGGGTTTGTGTTTTTCTATTTAATAAAAGGTAGAGGCTTTCAGAGTGGGGAGTGTCAAATTCACATGGTAGATGTTGACTCTCTTGACAGTATCAGTGGCTCTGTCTTTTATATTCTAGAATATAAGCTTTAAGAGCCACCTTGCTTATGCCTACAGCTTGCCCCTGCCAGGCCCTGGCATAGGATTTTACCTCTCTAAGCTTCAGTTTTCTCCTTTGTAAAATAAAGAGAGAGTTAGTAACTATCTCAGGATTGGAACAAACATTAAAGAGGATTATGGATGTATGGTGTTAAGTTTTTTTTCCTGGTAGTTATTTAGCACTCAGAAAAGTTCTTATGAAGTATACATGCACACCTTTGCTCTTTACTCCCTGACAATTCTCTGTATCCATTCTTGTCTACTTTAAGATCCACTAAGACTGACATTCCATCCATTATGTGTAAGAGAAGATAAGACAGTAGGCTTTATTTGGGCCTTCCCTGGTAGCTCAGTGTAAAAAAATCTGCCTGCAATGCAGAAGACCAGGGTTTGATCCCTGGGTTGGGAAGATACCCTGGAGGAGAGCATGGCAACCCAATGCAGTACTCTTGCCCAGAGAATTCGATGGACAGAGGAGCCTGGAAGTCTGCAGTCCATGGGATTGCAAAGCCTTGAACATGACTGAAGTGACTAAGCAGCAGCAGCAGACTTTATGTAAAGACAGTATTGATATACCTGAAAACATGTGATGGTTAGTTCACCAGTCAAGGGATTCATAAAGATTTCCTACCTTTTCCCAGAACATCCTGTAACTACAATATCTGTATTCATAATTTAGTAATAGCTCCTTGTTAAATTATCATTATATAATATTTTTGCTTGTGATTTGAACTGAATGCTTAAGACAGCCACATGTCTGACATAGTATGACTAGAAATTAATATGATTGGAGCCGAACTTGCATATCCCAGTGTGGTTATGTTTCTTAAAGCTGTTAGGTTGGAATTGCCACCAAGGAGCCATACCACCTCCATCTTAAAGAGCTGTTACTCTGGAAATTTCCCAGCCTCCTTCCCTGCTAAATGAATTAATAACGGGCAAGTTTCCTGGCAGTCTATTTGTTAGGACTTGGTGCTTTCTCTGCCCGTGGATCTGGGTTCAATACCTGATTGGGGAACTAGGATCCTGCAAGCTGTGTGGTGTGGCTGAAAAATAAAAAATACAAATGATGAAAGAAAGGAGAGAAGGGAAGGAACGTGGACAATTTCTCCCTGATTTTCTCTGTCAGCTGTATACAGAAGACCTGTGCTGAAAGGGTACCAGTGTGCAAGATGAAAGAGGCCATATCCCTGAATTGTTCCATGGAAAGCTATCCACTGAGCAGGAATGCTTGCACTGGTGGGTTGTGTAGCAACGGATAAATTTCTCTTGTGCTGAGCCACTGAGATTTTTTTTTTTTGTACATCATTTCATGAATCGGTAACTAATACAAAGAGTAGTACAATTGTCCCAGTGACTTGCTGCTGTTTGACATATTTTCAGGCTTTTTTTTTTTTTTTTTTGAGATTTCCTATCAGGGTTCCTCCTCATTGGCAAAATGTTCTAGCTTAAGTTTTTTAGACATGACTAAAAGCCATCCATTCTCTTGATTTAGGAAATCTAGGTGTAGAAATTCTCAACGTATTATTAGAAATAATGCTCATGCATAATTCCAGAAAACAAGCCCCTTAATACTGTAACTTCTTAATATTTTTAAAGCTTTATTGATTTATTTTGACTGTGCTGGATCTTTGTTACTGCACGAAGCTTTCTCTAGTTGCAGCGAGTAGGGGCTACTCTATGGCTGTGGTGCTCAGGCTTCTCATTGGCAGTAGTGTCTTCTCTTGTTGTGGAGCACAGGCTCTAGGTGCACAGGCTTCAGTAATTACAGCACGGAGGCTCAGTAGTTGTGGTGCTTGTGGAGTCTTCCTGGATCAGCAGTCAAACCCATGTTCCCTGCATTGACAGATGGATTCCTAACCACTGGATCCCCAGGAGAGTTCTTCAGTATTTTAGTATGACAGAATCACACTGAGAGCCACATAACAGAGCTTCTTTGTATCATGTTGGAAAGTCTTACCCGGTTGAACCTCAGTCCTCTTTAGAAGACCTGGTTTCTTATTTTTAGCTCTACTTAATGTTTTTCTGAGGTATAATTCCAAAAACAAGAGGATGATGAACTGTGGGGGTAGTATAGACACATATTTTATAAAAGGCTTGAAATTTGTAAAAATAAGTGACAGGCTACACGTTGCATGGTAAGTAAAATATCCATACGACAGTGTTATCCAACATCACATTTTATTGCAATGCCTGATGGTATTATTTCCTAGATATATCCAAATTATTCTCTGTAAAAATAGCTTTATTTAAAATTCCAAAACCATCTTGCAGTGAGCTAGCTCACATAATCGGATGAATAATATTGGGATATGGGATCATGTAATATTTATACCAACTGGCATGTTATCAGCAAGCCCAAAACAGCTGGAAAGCAAAGTTTAAAGGATTCCTGATACGACTGACTAGGTTTCTGGAGCAGGATTTGTTTGCAGTAAAACTGTGAGAAAGAAAATTATATCTTGCTCCTCCCTTCAAGTTTCTGCACTGCTACTATCTTCTCCATGGTTCTTCTTAGAGCTGCAGACCCTGAATCACAACTTGACCTTGAGTGTGTGGAGACCCATGTAAATACTTTTTTAAAGACCCGCATCTATATAAACAATTTCATTTTACAATATAGTATATATTCAAAATGAGCTTGGAGCATCTTACAGTGGCAGCAAGTTAGAAAGTACATCAGCACACCTGTCAATATTTCCTAGTGTTCAGGTACCATTTTTTCAGGCTCAAGAATCATTGCTTCTTTTTCATCATCAAATGCACTGTTCTTGACTAATTTCATCTTTTCCTCTGGGACAGTTAGTAATGATGTTTTTACCCATAGTGTTATGGCTTCTTAGAACCTGTTTTTATTGAAACACATAGATTTCTTTGCCTTTGCAATTTCTGAGTACTATTTACTCATGAGTGCATCATCCATTGTGCCACTTTTCAATACTGGCTTCTAATGACTCTTAAAAGTTGTTGATGACAACCTCAAAAGTCTTATAGAGTATCTTATAGATAAACAATTAATTTTTCTAGACATGATTAGATTTAAACTTTATAGTGTGGAAGTTGAAAGACATGCCTTCTAATCATGCCTTGCCTTGGACTCTTTACGCTGTCATTAGCATATCCTTAGGACATAATCACTTTCAATATTGACTGCACTTCTGCCTCCATGACCCCTAGCGGGGTTGAAGAGGCAGTGGCCCCTTGGACAGAATGGGAAAGGCGTTCCCATTTGCCCAAGAAGTGTCCTTTCCTCACCCAGGGTGATTAAAGACTAGTTTGCTGCAGCTGCTGCTATTGCTACTAAGTCGCTTCAGTCGTGTCTGACTCTGCGCGACCCCATAGACGGCAGCCCACCAGGCTCCTCCGTCCATGGGATTTTCCAGGCAAGAGTACTGGAGTAGGGTGCCATTGCCTTCTCCGAAAGACCAGTTTAGGAAAGCACAATGACACCATATTGGTCAAAGGCCAAAGAGGAAGTAGATAGATTAAATAGGCCAGCTGATGTTAGGAAGCCTTAGTTTCAGAATCCCTCAGAGGAGATATGTGGCCATATATCCATTCCATGGCGTCTTCCTCAGTCATGGCAGAGTCTGTGGAGGAAGTTGTTAGGACTTCCCTGGGTGACTTTAAAACCGTTGCGGCAGGGGAAGCTCTGTTGCCAAAAGAAAATCCCACTTCAGTTCCTGTGTGCTAGTCCCCTCACGGCGCACAGGCATTGGGATCAGACGCAGCCCTGTGAGTGGAACATGGCGGCTGGGGGCGCGCCCTCTGAGGGGAACGTGGCGGCTGGGGGCGCGCCCTCTGAGGGGAACGTGGCGGCTGGGGGCGCGCCCCCTGAGGGGAACGTGGCGGCTGGGGGCCCGCCCTATGGGAGGACCTGTGGGAGAGCGTCTGCAGCCTGGAGCCCCGAGCTTGTCCGGCTTCCGGAGTGAGAGCCCCTCCAGACTAGCGCGTTGGTGCCACTCTGGCAACTCCGTCTCTCATAACCTCCCAACGAAATCTCTCATCAGCCTGCTGGAACGAGTGAGCAGCTCGCCCTCTATGCTGGGACTCAGCCCCAAGAACCCTGGGATGACCGCAGGAGCACACCTCAGTCCCAGGGGCATCTAGAAGATTCCAGAGTTGGAGGGAGAGGATCAGAGGGACTTGTGAATGAGAAAAGTAGGGATTGAGTTGGTTCCAAACCACTGGGAAAAAATAGAAATACGTGATTTCCACAAAGATGCTCCAAAATTTGAGACTGGGGACCTGGGACAGAGACTTTCCGCTTGTCGGCTCTAAGAGCGACACTGCTTGTCCTCAGTTTAAGAGGTGGGCAGTGCAGCCGTGCTGAACCTAGACCTCCAACTCCCACCAGAGTAATGCAGGGGCAGATTGCAAAGCAGCTTTCAAACTCCTTTTCTGCCGCTGCTGTAGCGTTGGGGGTAGAGATGAAAAACGTTTTTGGCACTTAGAGAAAGTGTATCTGTCCTTCATCCTATTCCTTCAGCTCCCCTGATATCTGATACTTAATTGGCAGAACTAACTCAGGCAAAGTTGTTAATCCTGATAATATCTTAATTCCAGATAATACACTTTTATTTAACGAGATTTTTTTTTAATGCCTAACACCAAGTTGTAACTCTGACTACACTTGTTGAAATGCGTAGATTCACAGTTAACTGGCCACAGAGCCCTGTTGAGCTCTAGCTGCTGATCGAGGATTATCATTTTAAATTTACCCTACTGAATACATTTAAAACCTCAACTAAGAGAAGCAATATTTATTTAGAACTTTGGGGGCTGGGTAAGGAGGAGAATGATCTATCTATTTTCCCCACTATTTCAACATCTAGAAATGGCAACCCACTCCAGTGTTCTTGCCTGGAGAATCCCAGGGACGGGGGAGCCTGGTGGGCTGCTGTCTATGGGGTCACACAGAGTCGGACACGACGGAAGCGACTTAGCAGCAAGCAGCAGCCCTGAAACAGATAATTAAGAAGCCATGAGCTTGTGTGGAATATTAATCCTCCCCCCTGCTCTCCCCAATCTCCCAAATCCTGTGTTTGGGGTTGCTTTTCTTGATTTTCTGTTTTGTTATGGCCCCATCCATCTAACTTTAGAGAAAAGGAACCTCATTAAACTTGACATGTTTTCTGAAAATGTGTTTTTGATGATCTTGTTCATCAGAATACATACCTATGTGAGGACTTTGAACAAGGGGAAAACACCAGTTTAATTTTTCTGAATAGCTAGTTGGCTTCTATGGGTAGAATATGGAGATCTATATATGTCTTCCTGATTCCTGCTGGAGAACTCCTAGCAATGTTAGAGGCTCATCTCTGAAGGAACTTCCGGGCATCACAGTGTTCCCTACATTTGACTTCAGTCATCTTATTTCTCGGTCTTACTTCCCTGTGTCATTTCGCTTGAATCCTCTTGTGATGTTTCCAGATTTGTACGTTAACCTTGCATTCTTTTTTGGAACAAGGCTAGCTATAAATAATGAAGAAGTTGTAAACAGAATGCTTTAGAGAGACTCTGTGTTGTTGTGGAATGAGTGTGGGCTTTGAAGTGACATAGATTTGGATCAGCTATCAGGTCTGTTTCTTGTGAGTTCTGTGACCTTCATGTTTCTTAATGTGACACCTTCTGGTGATGTCATAACTGCGAATGAGTCCCCTCCTGTTAGTCCCCAGTGCTATCTTCTCTTTGTGTGTTTTCTACTGTTGTGTTGCTTTCCAGTACAGTTCTCTTATGCTGGCAAATGAGGTGAGGCAGTCTTACACAGTTTTCACCTAGAAATGAATACCGACAAGAAAAGCGATCTAGAGATCCAGGGAAGAGCTATATTCTCTTAGAAAACTAGGACTGAGCTTCACATTCCCTTATTTAGATTATGGTAAATTGTACATCCATGACTGAAGTGACTTAGCACACATACACATAAAGTATACATCTCTAACCTTTAATTCTTTATTCCGCAACAGAATTTCAAATCTGTCCTGCTGCTTGATTTGCACTACCCATTTTAGTGGTTTCAATCAGAAACACAAGACAAAGCACTTAATTTTTTTGACTACCATCAATATTTACCCCTGTTAATAAAAACAGAACTACTTCTCAGTGATACATCAAAGGGATAGTGTCTGTCCTTGAAACAAACAAAGCACATATCAGAGCCTAACAAGTCTCTTCTATCTAATGAATGAATTTACAGTTTCAAAGAAGAATAAACCTGTCAAAGGGAATTAAATGATATGTTGCACCAGGAATAACTTCTGTGTCTGGCATTTCTGTTAGATTGTTAGTAAGAGGAAAATAGGACATGTGGACCTTGATAATAAACCTGTCTTTGATATTATTGTTAAGCCTGACTCCTGGAGATTAAAGTGGCAGGTAGTAAAATGTATCATGCCAATGTAAATGGGATATTTTTGTTCTATTTTAAGTTTCTCGTGGAAAATGGTTTTGCGATGGGTCTTTGAACAGCACTTTATTTATAATCCTATTTGCAACTTGGAGAGATGTTACCTCAGAAGGCGAGTGAGCACATCGCTCCGGCTTTTGTGATTCTGCAAATGTCACTGCTGTCATTTGTCAAATCTGCCTGAAATCTGTCTTTTCAATAAGTAACATCTCCCACTCCTTTTGGGTGAAACTTTTCATTTTTTTTTTTCTCTCAGAGAAAGGAGTCTAAATTTTTTAAAAAAGGGAAAGATTTGGATTCATTTTACAACAGGATTGAAAAATTAATTTCTATATATTAGAACTACTATATAGCAGTCATTTCAATGCAGTGCAGTTAGAGAGTATTGTACTTCTTTAATGTTTTTACCTTGGGATGGGGTAACATTTTATTACAATCATAAAATGGATTATATTTCTTTTTGCTTTGGAAAAACAAATCTCATGGAGCAAGTTGCCTTCTGAACGCAAGCGCGTGCATGGTCCATCACGTCTGACTCTTTCCAGCCCCAAGGAGTGTAGTCTACCAGGCTCCTCTGTCCATGGGATTTTCCAGGCAAGAATGCTGGAATAGGTTACCGTCTCCTCCTCCACCCAATGCAAGTAGATGTTTACAAACTCCACCAGAGTTGATTCTTTCCCTTCCCGTCTGTAAGCCTTGGGAAATGCTTTTTTCCTCTTGGGTAACCTGCTAAAGTCCACGTGATCACACTTTCTTTCCAGGGGCTGGGAATTTGCAATCCCTGTGGTCAGTCTCCCGAGTGACCTGAATGTCCTTTGGCCTCTGGCTTAACTTCTCTGCTTTTGGGTTGCATTGTCTGTGAGATGCAAACTGGACCTCCTCACATTCTGGGGGATGCTGTGAGGATTAATTAATGTTTGCAGTACACATGGAAGCTCGGGCTGCAAGATGCTTTATAAATTTGAAATACCACTAAGTTAATAACAGACTTAGCTATGAGAAAGCTGCTAAACACAACCCTTCCCCTCTCTGGAGCTCAGTGACCTTTCTGACTGTCCCACTGATTCCATGGTGTCTCCCAGAGGGACATTCTGTACCTCTTCAACCTGGATTCGCATCTAACTTAATAAATGCGGCAAACCTGGAAAGCATGTACAGAATAAAGAAAGGATTTATTTATTTAAGTGATGCTCGTTCACCTGGAACATAATAGCAGCTGGATTCCTGCTGAATCAAGAATCTATTTGTTCCGGCAGATCAGCCGATGTTGTTTATCAATTTTCATTCCCACTAACAGAATTAGGCTCCCAAACCATTTCTAATCAGTTTTCTCGCCATCATTTTGGAGGCTTTCAACTGAACGCATATATTTAGCACGGTCATAGCCCATTACTTAACAGAGAAATGGTGGCTTCTTTGTATCCATTAGAGCAAGCTTTCTAGGAAAGCATTCCCTACCCAAGATGTCAATTGATGTGCAAATACCATCTATTTATTGCATATGGGTCTTTGGAAAGGGCACATTTTAAACCAAGTGCTCTGCAGTTTCCTGGATATGATAGTCACGCAAAGGTTTTGCTTTTAAGATGCCTTTGTTATGAATTATCTCAGCCTAGTGATTAAACTTAGGTCTTTGATAAAAATTCTTAATTATTATTTAAAAAGTGGCCTCAAAGTCATTTCTTTTTGTATTATTTTTCTAATAATGAGTGTAGATTCTTTTAGAGTCAGTCTATGCCTTTTAACTTGTTTCTCAGAGGGCCAGCGAGTCAGTGACTTACAGTGTCATAGCTGGGCTTGGTGAGCAATGCGGCTTTCCAAGCCAGAGATGGACAATCAGCAGTTAGGCCTAAAGGAAAATAGAAATGTAGCCAGATCTTCACTTGTTCCTCAGTCATGTCTGACTCTTTGTAACCCCATGAACTACAGCACGCTAGGCTTTCCTCTTTCACTCTTTCCTGGAGTTCGCTCAAACTCATATCCATTGAGTCAGTAATGCCATCCAACCATCTCATCCTCTGTCGCCCCCTTCTCCTCTTGCCCTCAGTCTTTCCTAGTATCAGGGTCTTTTCCAAGAAGTTGATTCTTCACATCAGGTGGCCAAAGTATTGGAGCTTCAGCATCAGTCCTTCCAATGAATATTTAGGGTTGATCGCCAGTACTGACTGCCATTCTGTGGAGAAGGCTGCAAGGGTCAAAGCCATGAGAATCTATAGGAGAGAGACAGTAGCTCAACGAACATTGGTAAAAATTCAGATGGAGTCCAGTCTAGCAGTGAGGCCAGCATTCAGCACAGAACCAAGTCTGTAGGTAGTACTGGACACACTGAGAAGTGGTCTGGTCCTATAATGACCACAGCTGCCATCTTTCTACTCTAATCTATATTTGAAAAGTCCTGTGGTGAATACCTTAGCCTTACTACCCTAATGTCAAACTCAAGCATAGAGAGGCTGTGTAGCAATTTCAAGTTTACAAAACGAGTATGTAGAAAGGCTAAGAGCCCAACCAAAGTGATCCAGCTCTGGATGTGAGTGTTCTTCATTACTGTGCCCTATGCTTCTTCCTGAGTTCATGTTTAGAGCTGGACAAAGTGCAGCTTTGTTCAGATAAATACTGTTTGATTCCACTTATACATGACACCTAGAATGGTCAAATTCATAGTCAGAAAATATATATTGGTAGGGACTGGGGCTGGGGAGAAGGGGTGGGGCTGGGGAATAGGGAGCTAGTCTTTAATGGGACAGAAGTTCAGTTTGAGAAGGTAAAAAATTCCGGAGATGGAAGATGGTGAGAGTCGTACCGCAATGTGAATGCAGTTAGCACCACTGAACTGTATAGTTCAGTATGGTTAGGATGGTCTGTTTAATATGATGTGAATTTTACTGCAGTAAATTTTTTTTTTTAAAGAACGTGTGTTGTAGAATCACAACTCTGGGGTCTGTGTGACCTTGGACAGCTTGCTTAGCTTCTCTGTGCCTCACTTTCCTCATATATAAAAGGGAGATAGTAATAGCACCTTCTGCCTGAAATTATTGAGAGGAATAAGGGAAATAATGCATAGGAAGCCTAAGAAGAGTTCTGGATACATAGTAAGCAATAAATAGTAGTTATTGCTAAATTACAAAAGAACTAAAAATGCAGAATAATCAAACGCTAGTGGACTAAAGTAATTAAACAGGAATATAACCTTGAGGCGTGTAGACTAGGAGAAGTGTGAGGAAATGCCAGTACCTATACTTCATTGTAGGTCTTGTGGGTATAAAATGAGCAACAATGACATGTTGGAGTTCCTTTTGTTGGGCTTGTGTTGGGATTTGGGATGGTTTTATGGATTTCTCAATGGCAGAGTTCACACATTTATATACTCTCTTCCTGATACTATAGTAAAATGAGATGGAATCTTCAAGTTAGATTAAATGCACAGTAGAAATTAAACTAAAAGGGTGACAACTGGTGGATTAGAGATTTAGTATATTTTGTAGATGATTAAAAGTGATAATAGAAGATGAGTCAGTTCAGTTCAGTCGCTGAGTCATGTCAGACTCTTCACGACCCCATGAATCGCAGCACACCAGGCCTCCCTGTCCATCACCAACTCCCAGAGTTCACTCAGACTCATGTCCATTGAGTCAGTGATGCCATCCAGCCATCTCATCCTCTGTTGTCCCCTTTTCCTCCTGCCCCCAATCCCTCCCAGCATCAGAGTCTTTTCCAATGAGTCAGCTCTTCTCATGAGGTGGCCAAAGTACTGGAGTTTCAGCTTTAACATCATTCCTTCCAAAGAAATCCCAGGGCTGATCTCCTTCAGAATGGACTGGTTGGATCTCCTTGCAGTCCAAGGGACTCTAAGAGTCTTCTCCAACACCATAGTTCAAAAGCATCAATTCTTCAGCTCTCAGCCTTCTTCACAGTCCAACTCTCACATCGATACATGACCACAGGAAAAACTATAGCCTTGACTAGACGGACCTTTCTTGGCAAAGTAATGTCTCTGCTTTTCAACATGCTATTAGAGCCACAATAAAAGCCGTGCTATCCAGTGTGGTAGCCAGCAGCCATATGTAGCTACTGAGTCCCTGAAGTGGGATGGGCCTGGATGGACCTGTGCCATAGTGTGAAATACACACCAGATTTTGAAAACTGAGTGTGATAAAAAGGAATGTGAAATATCTCAATATTTCTTCATACTCACTACATTTCAAAATGATATTTTAAGTAACAAAAATGTTACTAAAATTAATTTCTTCCTTTTAAACTTTTTAATGTGGCTTCTAGAAAATGTTAAATTATACAAATCTTCTCATTTATAACTCTCATTGTATTTTTACTGGACAATTTCCCTCATGTCCAGGTGTGCAGAAGGGCTTTTGAAATTCCCCAAAGATATATGATGTGAAGAAGAGCAAAGATGAGTTCATAACTGGTTGGGGGAGGGATATAGTTTTGAGGTCTAGATAAAGCAAAGCTGGCCCTTTCTCTCCATCCTTCACTTTTCATCCCCATGCAAACAGAACAGCCAGAACTGCCAAGTATGGATCCTAGGGTGGTGGTGAGACAGACTCTTATATTCTTAAAAAAAAAAAAAAAAGTCGTGTCAGGGTACACTAGAGGAACTGTTGTAGGAAACACAGTTATAGGACCAAGCTCTCCTCATGCTGGAATTTAGAATTTAACCAGCATAACTGCTACTTGACATCTCATTCACCTCAAATCAAAATCTGCCAATTGACTGACTCTGCTGATGTACACAGACATCCCCATCAGCTTTCCTAAGGGATAATTGTTTAAAATATGATCAACAATCAAGGGTCACCAGATATTTGAAAGAAGTTTGCGTCAAGGAAAGAGAAAGACTAAGACAGAGCAAAGTAACCCTGTAGGAAGCAGACATATTGGGCATCAAAAGAAAATAAAACAATGGAGGCAGTCTTCATTAGTATTCTCAAAGAGTTTTAAGAAGTTAGAGCCATAAAACAGGGAGTAATTTTCTAAAAAATGAACAGTTATATCTATTCAGTTCAGTTCAGTCTCTCAGTCGTGTCCGACTCTTTGCGACCCCATGAATCTCAGCACGCCAGGCTTCCCTGTCCATCACCAACTCCCGGAGTTTACTCAGACTCATGTCCATTGAGTCCGTGATGCCATCCAGCCATCTCATCTTCCGTCGTCCCCTTCTCCTCCTGCCTCCAAGCCCTCCCAGCATCAAAGTCTTTTCCAATGAGTCAGCTCTTCGCATGAGATGTCCAAAGTATTGGAGTTTCAGCTTTAGCATCATTCCTTCCAAAGAAATTCCAGGGCTGATCTCCTTTAGGATGGACTGGTTGGATCTCCTTGCAGTCCAAGGGACTCTCAAGAGTCTTCTCCAACACCACAGTTCAAAAGCATCAATTCTTTGGCGCTCAGCTTTCTTCACAGTCCAACTCTCACATCCATACATGACCACTGGAAAAACCATAGCCTTGACTAGACAGACCTTTGTTGGCAAAGTAATATCTCTGCTTTTGAATATGCTATCTAGGTTGGTCATAACTTTCCTTCCAAAGAGTAAGTGTCTTTTAATTTCATGGCTGCAATCACCATCTGCAGTGATTTTGCAGCCCAAAAAGATAAAGTCTGACACTGTTTCCACTGTTTCCCCATCTATTGCCCATGAAGTGATGGGACCAGATGCCATGATCTTTGTTTTCTGAATGTTGAGCTTTAAGCCAACTTTTTCACTCTCCTCTTTCACTTTCATCAGTTACTTAAAATGTGACCACTGGGGAAAAAACTAGCAAAGACTGCACAGGACTTCTGTGTACCACATCTATAATATGAATCCATAATGATTTCAAAGTAAACAGGTTTTTTTTAAAAAAACCCAGATCAATTTGAAGTAAGAAAGACTTCTGTTCATGTTTGGGAACGCATGTACACCTGTGGTGGATTCATGTCAATCTATGCCAAAACCAATACAGAACTGTAAAGTAAAAATTAAAAATAAATAAATAAATAAATTTAAAATAAATAAATAAAATAAAAATAAAAAAAAAAGAAAGACTTCTCCCAAATTGTACAAAAGTAGGTTTCAACATAAGAATAATCTTAGGTTTGAAGATAGAGTTGAAAAAAATCAGATCAGAAAGTTGAAAGAAAAAGTCAAGAAACATGAAATATGTCCCTGGAAGAAGGGAATAGTATTTTGTCAAACATTAAAGTGATTCAGTCTTAATGATGTAAGCATTGTTCATTGGCTGTCAAATTTTGGAGTTATCCCATGAACAAATCACAAATCAGAAAGTAAACTTTTCAAATATAAAAAGATATAGTCACATGGCTGTAATTATGGATTATGAATCTCTTATCTTTTCCAACCCACTCCAGTATCCTTGCCTGGGAAACCCCATGGACGGAGGAGCCTGGTAGGCTACAGTCTATGGGGTCGCAGAGTTGGACACAACTGAGCAACTTCACTTTTTTTCTTTCTTTTCTTTATCTTTTCCTACAAATGTGGAGTTTTATCAGCAGTCCCAGTTCTTGTTTGGTCTACTGTTCTCTCTCTGACTCTTGTCTATTTTTTTTTAAATTTTGTTGGATTATAGTTGATTTACAATGTTGTGTTAGTTTCAGGTGCATAGCAAAGTGGATCCGTTATTCATACACATATGCTCACTCTCTTCTTAGATTCTTTCCCCACTTAGGTCATTACAGAGCATTGAGTCCCCTGTGCTATATAGTAGGTTCTTGTGAGTTATCTGTTTTATATGTAGTAGTGTGTATATGTCAATCCTAAACTCCCAATTTATACCCTTCCCTTTCCCCTGGTAACCATAGTTTGTTTTCTACACCTCTGACTCTACATCCGTTTTGCAAATATGTTCATTTGTACCCTGTTTTAAAATTCCACACGTAAGTGATATCTTATGATATTTGTCTTTCTGTGTCTGATTTACTTCACTCAGTATGATAATCTCTGGGTCCATCCATGTTGCTGCAAATGACATTCTTTTGTTCTTTTTTATGGCTAATATTCTGTTGTATGTATGTACCATATCTTCTTTATCCATTTCTCTCTAGACTCCTTCATTATTTCTCCTCCTCTTCATTCATTCTCAGATCCTCCATTTATCCATGTGGCAGTGATACCTGAAGTTTTTGTCACAGCTACCCAAGGCTAACAACTTCTCAGAGATTACATCTGAGGTCTGGGGAAGTTGTGGGTGATAGCATGGTAGAGGGCATGGAGGTACTTATTTCAGGTGGATTTCTGGTTTAATTTTTCCCTTTGACTACATTGTATGTATTTGCATCAAGCCATGCAGGCCAACCTAGTGGTTTAAAAAAGTCCAAGTCTGTGCCCCCAGATGTAATACTTCCCAGTTTCAATGTCTTGGGAAATGCTTGGAGTGCAGATGAATGTGTGGTCTAATTGTCTCATTTTACAGATGAGGAAGCTGAGTATAAGGAAGCCGTGTGCTTTGTACTGGTTTCTAAGGGCAGGCTTGTAGCTAGAATCACCATCATCTGACTCTACTCTTGATATGTATCAAAATGGCAACACTTATTCAAAAGAAAAAAAAAAGGACTTAAAAAGTTAGCAGTTCCTCAAAATCAAGAGACTACTTGTAATTCTAAAAAGGAAAAATAAAATTCCAATCTTGTCTTCCTTTGTTTCACCAGATTCACCTCCACTTTTCTTCACAACGAAAAGGGCTTCTTCATTGGTTCTCTTCTCTCTGTGGGGCAAAGGGCCTCTCCAGAGCCCACGTTGTTTTCTCCAACATTCTTATTTGTTTCAAACATGAAAATTTCCAGTGAGCACCCTAAAAAAATTCTTATTCAGAAGGTTGAACTCAAGATTTTTAAAATAATATATTACTAAATGATACTCACACAAGAGTCTGTAGAGTTATTTTGAGGAGATTGCACTAGACCATGAGTTTTATCAAGATCTAAATTTACCAAGTCTTATTCACATAGGACACAGTAATAACCACAATATTTTTACAAGTGAAAATCAGTTATGTGGTCAGATGGGTGATTTGATAATGGGGCATAATTTTTTTTTAATCTGGGATATATATTGACATACACATAACAGACTCTCAGTCAAAATTTATTGATAAAAGATTAGCTCCAGGCCTTAACAACCAAATGGAAAGCAGCCTCTTTGTTCAGTCTATTGTCCCGAGTGAATGAAGTCTGGTTTATTGCAGGCTTTGAAATGTTGCCTCAAACTAATTCTGGAACTCTTTTCATTGGTCTCTTTCCATCTATCAGGCAGGTAATCAGTTCTGAAGGTTTGTCACTATATTGACAGGTTGATTTTTCTAATCCTGTAGAGTTACAGAATGGGAAATATAACGGTTATTCCATTTTTCTCTTCACATATTTAAGACAGAGGTATCATTCACAGTCCCATAGAGTATGGAAAGGGGAGATGCAATGGAGCTGAAAACACTAGAGTGTAAATTTCACTCCTGCCACTTAGTGATCTTGGGTATATTAGTTTCCTCTGAAAGTAACTGCATTTTTCTTTGGGACGTGGAGATAAAACATTTGTTGGTAATGTGCAATTTTTGTGCAACAAATGTTAGTTTCATTTTCTTCTTTCTCTCCTGTCTTCTGCACTGTGTTGCCAAGTGTCCCCCATCAATGGTGAGTTGTACTGACCTTGTAAGACAGATCAGGCATATGTGAATCCTATAGCATTTCTTCAGTGACTGATCATTGTTCCTCAGAGTAGTATTTGGTCTCAGCACAAATGGGATGGCATAGTAGAAACGAACAATGGATACCAGCAGAAGTGAATGTATTTTGGAGGCAGAACTAATAGGAATATCTGTTGAGATTTGATACGTTGATTTGTATGTAGGAGGAGGAGAATCAAGAATTAAAGGCATATTTTTGGATTGAGTCGTTATGTGGGCATTGGACCCACACATGGTAAGATAGGAAAGCAGAGGGAACAAGAATATTGGAGGGTGGGCACAAAACAGAACCAAGAGCTCTACCTTGGACATGCCAATTTTGAGATGCCCATTATACCATCAAATAAAGATGCCATTTGGTGGTTACATATGTGCCTCTTAAATCCAAGGGGACAGATCAGGGCTAGATATAAATGTTTTGTTAAAGGATGGGACTGAATAAAATCACACTGGAGAGAGCTTAGATATGTGGGGTTGGGGGGAGAGGAAAGCTTACTGCTAGACACTAGTTATTTCAGTATTTGGCAGTGGAGTAGTGCAAAGGGAACCAACATGGAAGACTGCTAAGGTAGGCCCAGAGGTAGAATGGAAACAAAGGAACTCTCATGAAAAGTGTTTCAAGAAGTGAAGAATGGTCAAATTTGAGAGGATATTGCGTATTGTAGCACAGAGAACAAGGATAACTCTGACAAAAGCAGTTTCATCTGAATGAAGGAAACAAAACACCATTTGGTGTAAGTTGAGGAGAGGATAGAAAAGTGATTTTTTTGGTTAGAGAATCTTTTGTGTATGATACCTCAACATAAGCCCCAATATGAAATTAGGGTGAGCCCAAGTTTAGTAGCAAGCTTTCTCAAACTCTACTTCCTGTAAAGTTAAAAGGTTGAGTCATAGGTTATAAATGTTTATGTCCTGTATTTTTAGCAAATGAGTAAAACCAGTTGTTTTACCTTTGGCCTAAAATCTCCGCAGCACAATTTCTACTTGATTGGCATGACAATGTCTTGGGTAGCATTACATTCTGGTCAAAAGTCTCCATCGATGATGGTGGCTAAGTTGTTGCTGGGAGACAGCTGACCTTCCTATTGCCATTATATAAAAGAATTGAGAAGATTCAAAGGGAAGGACAATGCTGAACTTCCAGTTAGGAAGAGGAATGAAACCCAATTTTGTGTGACCTTTCAGATCAGAGTCACATTTACACTGGGAGATAAAATAATGAATTTGTACAAATCAAGAGGCTTGCATGGTCAAGAAATTTTCTGCCAGTCTCAATGGCTATCATGTCTGTTTTTACATGTCTGTGAGTCTGATGCATGGTTGGATTTTTTTTTTTTAATTATGAAACAAGAGATGGAGAATAAAAGTACATTTATCAGGCTGTGGTGGCGCTCTGGGCTTCCCACATGGCTCAGTGGTAAGGAATCTGCCTGGAGACACAAGAGACGTGGGTTTGATCACTGGGTCGGGAAGATCCCCTGTAGTAAGAAATGGTAACCCACTCCAGTATTCTTGCCTGGAAAATTCCATGAACAGAGGAGCCGGGCAGGCTACCGTCCATGGGGTCGTAAAGAGTCAGACATGACTGTGTGACTAACCTACACAGGTCAACTTCTTTTTCTACACAGGTGGCAATATTCTACACAGGCAATTCTACACAGGTTGAATTTTCCTTTCTGATGGAAGTTAATAACTTACAATTGAGATTGAATATAGAATCTCTTGTCTGTAATTCAGATGTTTAACCTATTTCATATGGCCAAGATATAGAAGAAACTAATGCCTAATAAGATTCAGATAAAAAGTTCAAACCTTTTGTGTCTTGAGCTTTTCCTTCTTTATTGGCTTGGAACTTTAGAAAACATCCTCCTGCTTTTAGCCTCAGTCATTTATGACAAGTTTCAATGCCTGAAGCATACATTGCATTTCTTGTCTCTATATTTTTGGTCATGTTGGCAACATGATGTAGACTTTCCATGTCTCTCCTTCCTTTCAAATTTACTAAAACTTTCTTTATGGTTTTGTACATAATCAGGTTTTGTAAATATCCTACATTTGCTGAAAATGATATTTATAGTTTTAGGGTCTTAATGTGTATGTATTTGCATATATATAAGCAAATCGAGGGGTAAAGAATTTGCCTGCCAATGGAGGAGACATGGGTTTGATCCCTAGGTCAGGAAGAGCCCCTGGAAAAGGAAATGGCAACCCATTCCAATATCCTTCTGTATTGCTAATAATTTGTATTGTCTTCAAGACAGTTGAGATTGATGTGGATGGAGCTACATTAGACTTTATGGATAGTGTTTCGTATACATAGAATTTTAACCTTTTTAAATGTCCACTGTCCTTATTTTATCAGTTACGATTTTTGCAATTTCACTAGACACGTTCACTTCAGTACAGTCACTCAGTCGTGTCCAACTCTTTGTGACCCCATGGACTGCAGCACTCTAGGCTTTCTTGTCCATCCCCAGCTTCTGAAGCTTGCTCAAACTCATGTGCATCGAGTCGGTGATGCCATCCAGCCATCTCATCCTCTGTTGTCCCCTTCTGTTGCCTTCAATCATGCCCACAATCAGTGTCTTTTCCAATGAGTAGGTTCTTTATATCAGGTGGCCAAAGTAATGGAGTTTCAGCTTTAGCATCAGTCCTTCCAGTGAATATTCAGAACTGATTTCCTTTAGGATTGACTGTTTGAATCTCCTTGCAGTCCAAGGTATCCTCAAGAGTCTTCTCCAACACCACAGTTCAAAAGCATCAATTCTTCAGCACTCAGCTTTCTTTATAGTCCAACTCTCACATCCATACATGACCACTGGAAAAACCATAGCTTTTACTAGAGGGACCTTTGTTGGCAAAGTAATGTCTCTGCTTTTTAATATGCTGTCTAGGTTGGTTATAGCTTTTCTTCCAAGGAGCAAATGTCTTAATTTCATGGTTTCAGTCACCATCTGCAGTGTTTTGGAGCCCCCAAAAATGAAGTCTGTCACTGTTTTCACTGTTTCTCCATTTATTTTCCATGAAGTGATAGGACCAGATGCCATGATCTTCATTTTCTGAATGCTGAGCTTTAAGCCAACTTTTTCACTCTCCTCTTTCACTTTCATCAAGAGGCTCTTTAGTTCTTCTTCACTTTCTGCCATAAGGGTGGTGTCATCTGCATATCTGAGGTGATTGACATATTTCTCCCGGCAATCTTGATTCCAGCTTGTGCTTCATTCCAACTTGTGCCACTTGTGTGGCATTTCTCATGATGTACTCTGCATATAAGTTAAGTAAGCAGGGTGCTAATGTACAGCTTTGATGTGCTCCTTTCCCAATTTGGAACCAGTCTATTATTCAATGTCCAGTTCTAACTGTTGCTTCTTGACCTGCATACAGATTTCTCAGGAGGCGGATAAGGCGGTCTGCTATTCCCATCTCTTGAAGAATTTTTCACAGTTTGTTGTGGTCCACACAGTCAAAGGCTTTGACGTAGTCTTTAAAGCAGAAGTAGATTTTTTTGGAACTCTCTTGTTTTCTTGATGATCCAATGGGTGTTGGCAATTTGACTAGACATACTAAGCTTTTACAATGTGATCTTTGATATGTTTTGGGCTCTTAATTCTGTTTCATTGTCCTACATGTCTCCTTTTATGCCAGTAACATACTGCTTTGATAATTATACCTTTGTAATATGGCTTGAGATCAGGCAATGTGATGACTCTATCTTTCTTCTTCTTTCTCAAGATTTCTGTGGCTATTAAGTGTCTTGTGTTTCGAAATTTTTAGGATTTTTTTTTCTATTTCCATAAAAACAAGTCATTACAAATCTTATAGGAGTTGCAGTGAGTATGTAACTGGCTTTGGGTAGTATGAACATTTTCACAATATTCTTTCAATGCGTAAACAAGACTGTCTTTCGTTTTGTATCTTTGTTAATTTCTATTTTTTTAAAAAAATTTCAAACCATTCTCTTTGTTTCTTTTGACTGCACCACATGTCTTGTGCCATCTTATTTCCCCAACCAGGGATTGAACCCAGGCCCTTGGCAGTGAAAGCACAGTCCTAGCCACTGGACCACCAGGGAATTCCCTCAGATCTCTTTGATGAGCCTGCATCACTACTCACACAGCTGCGGAAGCCTGTGCTGGCTGCTGGTGCAGTTCTAGGGTTCTGGTGGAGGTTGCTGCGGGGGTAAAGAACAGGAAAAAAGTCTCTGGTGAGAGTTAGCAGATGCAAATACCTCTGGGGCAAAGGCTAGTGAAATACTCAGCAGGGTGCCACAGCTTTGCTGGCTGTTCTCCAGCTGCAAAATCTGCTGGATTTGTCTGCTGAGTAGGTGACTGTCAACTGTAATGATCGCACTATATGGCTGCTGTTGGTAACCTTGCTTTTCTGATTTTTTTCCTCAGGCCAGCCCACTTTTGACTTTTGTCATCAATTCATTAAAAATATTTTAGCTGAATTCTTCTTACCAGCATGAATGGCATCCTGAGGCCCTGAACCCAAGCAAGCACTTCCTTATGTTCCATTTCAACTTGCCGTTGCCCACTCTCCTTAGATTTTTGGCTAGCAGGTTGCCCTGCAGCACCAGCTCTCTGATAACTTTGAGCAAAGGTATGAATTTGCTTTTATCCAGTGGGTTTTATTATTATTAAAAAGAAGAGTGACACTCTTTTCCAGATTTCTAAGTAGTAAGCAGAAGTCAGAAGTCTCACCATTCTTGACAGTTTTGTTGTACATGGAATTCTAGGATGGCAGTTAATTTATCTTAATTCCTTGAAGATACAGTTCTATTTCTTTATAGTTTCCAAGATTATGCCTGAGAAATTAGCTGTCATCGTAACTGTTATTATTTGAGGTAATCTTTTCCCCTTGGATGTTCTTTAAGATCACTTCATTGCTTTTCACATTCTGCAGTTTCATTGTTGTGTATGTATTTATAAATTTTATCTAGCCAGTGAAAATTTCAGAGTGATGTGTGTAGCATCAACTTGAAAAATTCTCATCCATTATCTTCTTTTTGGATATTACATATTTTGCAATATTCAATTTTGCTGAAGACAGTATTGAAATATTACCTATTCTCTTTGCTTTGTAACTTTTCTTTTATAATTTATTTTCACATAGTTTGAGGGATTCTTTGTAACACATTTCAGTGGGTTCATTAGATTTAATGTTTAGTTCAAGTTCTCTCTTTTAATGCATCTAATTATTATGTTCTTTAATCTCTCCCAGTAATTGGATGGAATTAGAGTTATATAAATATAGACGCACACATAGCTTGGGTTGAAAATTCATTCCTCTGCAATGGATTTGCATGTGGGTCAGTCAATCCAGTCAACTGTCTGCTAACCCAGAATTACTTTAAATTTCCAGTTTGTACTTTTGGAGGGCATATAGGAAGTGTGCATTCTAGCCTGAAGCCTGCTTGCAGGCTTGTAATTGGGAATCCTTATTAGAATCTTCCCTCCATTTTTCTGCTATACTTCAAATAAAAAACACAAATATTCCAGTATCCCATGAGGCACAGCATTTTTCTTGTATACACGTTGAGTTTATTGTTATTTAGGAAAACCTTCTTTATGGAGGATTTTTTTCTTTCAGTGCAATCCAGCATCTTATTATGTTCCTAGACTTGTGTACCCTCCATTCTTAATTACCCAAGCCTAACTTAAACCTCATGGCTCTAAAACATCATCGGTCAGGGAATAATTTCTACTTCAGTTTCACTATCTTATATGGATTTGCCCCAACTCCCCCCCACCTCCCACACCTTTTTTTTTTTTTTGCTATTCTGATATTCCCTTATTTTATCCCTAGTTCATCCATATGTCAAAAAATATATTTTTTAATGGGCTTGCCTGGTGGTCCATTGGTTAAGACTCTGTGTGTCCACCATAGCGGGCCATAGGTTCTTCCTAGTTGGGAAACTAAAATACTTCATACCACATCAGTTCAGTTCAGTTCAGTTGCTCAGTCGTGTGTGACTCTTTGCGACCCCATGAATCCCAGCACACCAGGCCTTCCTGTCCATCACCAACTCCCAGAGTTCACTCAGACTCACATCCATCAAGTCAGTGATGCCATCCAGCCATCTCATCCTCTGTCATCCCCTTCTCCTCCTGCCCCCAATCCCTCCCAGCATCAGTCTTTTCCAATGAGTCAACTCTTCGCATGAGGTGGCCAAAGTACTAGAGTTTCAGCTTTAGCATCATTCCTTCCAAAGAAATCCCAGGGCTGATCTCCTTCAGAATGGACTGGCTGGATCTCCTTGCAGTCCAAGGGACTCTCAAGAGTCTTCTCCAACACCACAGTTCAAAAGCATCAATTCTTCGGCGCTCATGGCATATATATATGTGTGTGTGTGTGTGTGTGTATATATATGTATTCATGATTTTATAAAAACAAATGTTTTGTTTTTATACAAATGTTTATACAAAACATTTGTTTTTATAAAATCATGAATACAGAAGGCGTATATGCATATATCCTCACATATATACACATCATACATATTCAAAATTCTGCTCATTGTTTTAGGGCCCAGGTGAAACGCCACCCCTTCCATGAGTTTCATTCTTTCACCTATAGTCAAAGTTGTTTTTTTCCTATCTTCCAGGTAAAATATTTTTCACTTAAATTCATCTTTTGCAATTTTCTGCCTTATAATCAAATTTATGGTTTATATGTTAATATCCCCTTCTGGATAGACTGACTCTTAAAGGAAGGAAGCTGTGTTTTACGTCATCTTTCTCTTAGCCAGGAGAAAGGCATACATTACATTATATATTTAATATATGTAGAATAAGTAAATAATTTGATGAATGAATTAATGAATAAAAGCATAGATTTGGCACTTACAGATGAAATTCAGTTTATGTGTTATATTGAGCACCTAATATGTCATGCTTGGTGCTAAGAGCTAAGTAAATTGAAATAAATGAAACAAATTCCCTAAAGAGAGGAACTACCCTTTCATTTTCCAAAATGGAGGTAGAGGCATGGTAGAGGCAGTATGTTTGATTTCTGTGGATAAAAAGAAAGTATATAAAAATGTGACTGTGATCAATGAAACATTCATAATGAATCATAGAAGAGACAAGGATTTGGGGGCATTAATCTTATCTTTGATGGGTTTATCTCATGCATGCCAGCCATATTCCCTCCCTGGAGATGGGAAAGGCTACCCACTCCAGTATTCTGGCCTAGAGAATTCCATGGACTGTATAGTCTATGGGGTTGCAAAGAGTTGGGCATGATTGAGCGACTTTCACTTCATTTCATACTCCTTCACTATTCATTATTGGTAGAAGACTGTACTCGATAGGACAAAGGCTATGCTTGTCTGTGCACACAGCTAAGAGTGTGCCAAGAAGAACTGTTGTATTACCCTAATCCAAGCATTTGTATAAACATATTTATGATTATGGAATGGGTTATTTTTGGTTTATAAGAGCTATGCAGGAAATATCCTACTTCTTATACATAATGCACTTTTAAAACATGTGTGTTGAAGTTTACTGTATAAAAGCCAAATAATAAACTTACATATTTTAAGCTGAGGACCCAGGCACGGAGAGCTAAAACGTCCTCAGTTACACTTTAACACAGATCTCTATGATTTATCTCTAGAATTTCTAATATGTTCTTGTTTGTTATCTTCTATTCACAACTGAACAAATAGTTGACTGGCTTAAGCCCAATGAATGTCTTGTAGATTTACCACTTTTGGCACTCAGAGTGATTTCCATCTTTGTCTCAACTATATTAGGTTTATGAGATCTATACTTCTCATATCAGCATTTTCATCTTCCATTTGTTTTTATAAAATAATGAAGACAGAAGGCAATAAAATATTCAAGACACAAACACTGCTGTACAATTATGCTGCCAAAATTGTACCACAGTCAGAAACACTATGTACTACCTGCATATTACAGCTTATCAGCTATGTAGAGAGGGCCAAATTGAGCTTATAAAACCTAGTTAGGGCTGTTGGGGCAAATGAATGGATTGTATGAAAGTAGAATGAACCGAAGTCAAGGAAAAGTGATAACTAGAGTTATGACCTGTATGTGTCTTCTTTGACTTGTGTACATGAAGCAAAGAGCAAGCCTCATATTTTTGGAGCCACAAATCTCTCTTCAGGAATACAGCAAAGATGATAACTCTCTGAGCATCTAGAAAGGAGAGTGCTCAAAACTGCATGTCACCATTGATAAGGTGATAATATTAGTAATAATAGTAGTGTATCAATAATTTTGGCATATAGGTGTTCATTTAAGTATAATCTCTTTTTGTGTGTGTGTTTGATTTTTCATTAAAGATGGTTTAAATAAATTGCAAGGGTAAGACTATCCTCCTCACTGACAAGAGAATTTTCTTCCCATTTCTATCCAAGGAATTATATTCATGTTATCATGTCAGTCCATGTAACTATATTATATACAGTGGCTTTTCTTTGTGAGAGTCAAGGCAACATTAAGGTTCCAGTGGAAAGTTTGTCTTTCTACTTCTCATATTGTCCTTTTTTGTTGCCTGTGACTTTCAGCTTTCTTATCTCTTTTCTCAGTAATCTGTTCTTGGAAAAAGGATGTATGATTCACCATTGACACTTTGAGCTCAGGTCAGTGTATATTTCTACAAGGTAATTTTCTAGTTATTTATAATTACCAACTAAAAATATTAGTGGAGTTTTTGTTTTCAATGAGCAAGAGAGCAAACATTTAGAAAATTGGGAATAAGTTTGTTTATGGGTGAGAGGAGACTCTTAGTCTCTTAATTTCACACCAGAGAAGTCACTTCTGAGTAGCAGCAGCCATATGGACAGATGATTCTGGCCAGCTTTCTACTTCTCTTCCTTGTCCTGGCCTAAAACTGTCAGGACCCTGTGAAACAGTTTGAATATAGACTTATGGGGAATTTATTCAGCCACTACTCCGTATAAATAATGCTAAGGAACTGTGTGGTCTTGTGCAGATTACTAGACTATGAATCAAAGTACTTGGGAATCTCCATACTGTTATCCATATGGTTGTACCAATTTATATTCCCACCAGCATTGTAGGAGGGCTACCTTTCTCCATACCCTCTCCAACACTTATTGTTTGTAGACTTTTTGATTATGGCCATTCTGACTGATGTGAGGTGATATTGTAATTTTGATTTGTACTTCTGTAATAATTAGTAATATTGAGCAACTTTTCATGTACCATCTGTATGTCTCTTGTAGAGAAATGTCTATTAGGTCTTCTGTCCATTTTTTGATTGGATTTCTTTTTTTTTTAATATTGATCTGCAGGAGCTGTTTTTAAGCTTTGGAAATTAATCCTTTGTTGGTTGCATCATTTGAAAATATTTTCTCCCATTCTGTGGGTTGTCCTTTCATTCTATTTATGTAGTATGAAGGTTCCTTAAGAAAATAAAAATAGAGCTACCATATGATTCAGCAATACCACTTCTGGGCATATAGCGAGAGAAAACCATGGTTCAAAAGAATACATACACCCCAACATTCATTGCAGTACTGTTTACAACAGCCAGACCTGGAAGCAGCCTAAATATCCATCAACAGATGAATGGATAAAGAAGGTGTGATGCATTTATACAATGGAATATTCATCAGCCATTAAAAGGAATGAAACAATGCCATCTGAAGAAATATGAGTGGACCCAGAGATGGTCATACTGAGTGAAGCAAGTCAGACAGAGGATGAGAACTACATGTGGACTCTTAAAAAATATATACAGATGAACTTATTTTCAAAACAGAAGCATACAAACTTAAGAGAAGGAACTTACAGTTACTGGCAGGAAGAGTGGTAGGGAGGAATAGCTAGGGAGCCTGGAATTGACATACACACTCTAGTATATTTAAAATGGCTGACCAACAAGGACCTTCTGTATAGCAGAAGGAACTCTACTCAATATTACGTAAGACCCAAATGGGAAAAGAATTTGGAAAAGAGTAGATGCAAGTATGTAACTGCATCACTTTGCTTTACATCTGAAATGAATGCATCATCATAACTCCACTATATTCCAATATAAAATAAAACATTTTTTAAAAGTACTTGGATTGTAGCTCCTGTTCTGTCATTAAATTAGTATGAGATTTGGAGCAAGTTATAGTCCATCTTTGTGCCTAAGTTTTCTCATGAGTAAATAAACTGTTGTTCAGTCTCCAATTCGTGTCCTACTATTCGTGATCCCATGGACTGCAGCATGCCAGGCTTCCCTGAATACATGGGACTGAATTAGTGGTGCTCCAGCTTGGAGGCACAGTAGAATCCAGGAAGCTCTTTAAAAATACTAATGCCTGAGCTCTGTTCCTGCATATTCTGATTTACATTGTGTGAAGTGGAATCAGTGTGTGTTGGAAAAGCTCCTCGGTGATTCTAATGTGTATCCAGTGCTGAGAACTGCTGGGCAAGGCGATCCCTGGAGTCTTGTCCAGGGAGAGAGTGTATCATAGGTGTTAAGGGGACACATGTTGCAGGTAGATGGAGCTGCGTGTGAATCCCAGCTCTCTCACTTCCATCCTAAATACACTTGGGCAAATTTTCATTTCAGGACCCAGTTTCCCCATCTTTATAATAAAGATACACTTGCCTCATCGGATTGTATTAAAGATTGCATGTAATACTGGGTATTTAGTAAATAGCTCAGGACTCTGAACATGGTAGGCATTTAACACATGATGATAGTAAAGAGAATGATTCCTATGATAAAGCTGATTATCCCCATGGTCCTCCCCACCAAAAATCCTTTCCTGAGTGGAGTATTGCTTCAAGAAGAGAAAATAGAATATTGAAACAAAATAAAGACCAGAAACAGCCCTGCTGAGTACCTCCAAACTTGGTGTATCTCATGACTGCATTTGATATTGCCAGGGGCTATGTAATAAATGGTGCTAGACTGACTGATTACAAAAAGGAAAAATAGTACAAACAAAATAAAAATCTTTTGTTCTTAAAAATAGGTTTCAGATGAATGAAAGACTTAAATATGACAAAGCCAAACTTGAACTATTTAAAATATTTATAGTTATATAGTTATAACCAACAACTAACAATATTATAGTTATATTGGAATAATCCATTAAAATTGGAATTAAAAAATTCCATTAAAAATTGGAATAGAAAGAGTCTTTATACACAAAAGATAAGTCATAAGAGAAAGGATAAAAATACTGACGGCTTTGAAATTTAGTGTTTTCTATCCCCAAAATACTAGAAATTTGAGATATTTATAATACATACAAGAAAAAAAAATCCCTGTAACTTATTTTATACATAGTAGTTTGTACCTCTTAGTCCCTTGCCATTTCTTGCCTTTTACTCCTTCCAACTCCCCATTGGTAACCGCTAGTTTAGTTTTTATATCTGTGAGTGTGTTTCTCTTTTGTTATATTCATTTGTTTATGTTTTAGTGATAATGGACAGTATTTGTCTTCAACTGTCTGATTTATTTCACTAAGCATAATGCCCTTCTGGTCCACCCATGTTGTTGCAAATGGAAAAACTTCATTCTACTGTGTCTGTGTGTGTGTGGGCGGGTATTGTTGTTGTTCAGTCGCTCAGTCATGTCTGACTCTTTGTGACCCCATGGACTGCGGCATGCTAGGCTTCTGTGTCCTTCACTATCTCCCGGAGCTTGCTCAAACTCATGTCCATTGAATCAGTGATGCCAACCAGTCATCTCATCCTCTGTCGTCTCCTTCTTCTCCTGCCTTCAGTCTTCCCCAGCATCAGGGTCTTTTCTCATGAGTCGGCTCTTTGCATCAGGTATATATCATTAATACCACATCATTTCAGAATAACTGGGGCTTCCCAGGTGGTGCTAGTGGTAAAGAATCAGTCTGCCAATGCAGGAGACATAAGAGACGAGGTTCCATCCCTGGGTTGGGAAGATCCCCTGGAGAAGGAAATGGCAACCCACTCCAGTATTCTTGCCTGGAGAATCCCATGGACAGGGGAGCCTGGCGGGCTACAGTCCCTGGGGTCGCAAAGAGTCTGACATGACTGAAAGCCGCTTATCACTAGCATCTTTGTCCATTCATCCGCTGATGGACACTTAGATTGCTTCCATATCTAGGCTGTTGTAAATAATGCTGCTGTGAGCTTTGGGATGTGTGTATCTTTCCAAACTATAATTTTCATTTTCTTTGAATTATATGCCCAAGAGTGAAATTTCTAGGTCATACAATAGTTCTCTTTACGGCTTTGTAAGAAACCTCCATCCTGTTCTCCATAGACTTACATTGTTACCAACTGTGTAGATAGTTACCTTTCTTGGCAGCAGAGGTGAATGTGACTCTGAGAAGCTATATAATCTCTCATGATCACAGTGCTGGGATGGGAGGCTGGCTGTGGGACTCCAGAGACCAGGTTACTAACCACCGCACTTTGGAAAGTTTGCAACTGCTTGAGTGTATGACAAAAATATTTATTGTGTGAAGTCATCTTGCTTTTGTTATCAATGTGGAAAACAAAATGAATACTGTGAGTTGTTTGTATGGTGAGTCTCCAGTTCAGTTCAGTTCACTTCAGTCGCTCAGTCGTGTGTGACTCTTTGTGACCCCATGAAGCGCAGCACGCCAGGCCTCCCTGTCCATCACCAACTCCCAGAGTTCACTCAGACTCATGTCCATTGAGTCAGTGATGCCATCCAGCCATCTCATCCTCTGTCGTCCCCTTTTCCTCCTGCCCCCAATCCCTCCCAGCATCAGAGTTTTTTCCAATGAGTCAACTCTTGGCATGAGGTGGCCAAAGTACTGGAGTTTCAGCTTTAGCATCATTCGTTCCAAAGAAATCCCAGGGCTGATCTCCTTCAGAATGGACTGGTTGGATCTCCTTGCAGTCCAAGGGACTCTCAAGAGTCTTCTCCAACACCGCAGTTCAAAAGCATCAATTCTTTGGCACTCAGCTTTCCTCACAGTCCAACTCTCACACCCATACATGACTACTGGAAAAACCATAGCCTTGACTAGATGGACCTTTCTTGGCAAAGTAATGTCTCTGCTTTTTAATATGCTATCTAGGTTGGTCATAACTTTCCTTCCAAGGAGTAAGCGTCTTTTAATTTCATGGCTGCAATCACCATCTGCAGTGATTTTGGAGCCGCCCCCCAAAAGTTAGATGTGTTCAACTGTAGAGAGAAATACACAGTCAAAACCTGGGGGCTTCTCAAACAAGCTCATGCCTGATTTTTCTGAGCCTCTTACATTCCTTGAACTGCATGAATGTTCTTTAATCTCAGTTCCATTACCTAGCCTCCTTTCTCTCCATTAAAAAAAGGTTTTCTTCATACATGCTGAAGACTAGGTTGTAAAACAGGGCAAAGAAATTATTGTTGACCAGATCACAAAATCCTGTGCCTCGATCTAAAGGAAGTGCACCTTTAACTCTTAAATCCATTAACCTGAGAAATATCACTTGTCCAGAAATTAAGATAAAGTAGTAGTAACTACAAGCTGGAATCAAGATTGCCAGGAGAAATATCAATAACCTCAGATATGCAGATGACACCACCCTTATGGCAGAAAGTGAAGAGGAACTCAAAAGCCTCTTGATGAAAGTGAAAGAGGAGAGCGAAAAAGGTGGCTTAAAGCTCAACATTCAGAAAATGAAGATCATGGCATGCGGTCCCATCACTTCATGGGAAATAGATGGGGAAACAGTGGAAACAGTGTCAGACTTTATTTTTTTGGGCTCCAAAATCACTGCAGATGGTGACTGCAGCCATGAAATTAAAAGACACTTACTCCTTGGAAGAAAAGTTATGACCAACCTAGATAGTATATTCAAAAGCAGAGACATTACTTTGCCGACTAAGGTCCGTCTAGTCAAGGCTATGGTTTGTCCTGTGGTCATGTATGGATGTGAGAGTTGGACTATAAGGAAGGCTCAACACTGAAGAATTGATGCATTTGAACTGTGGTTTTGGAGGAGACTCTTGAGAGTCCCTTGGACTGCAAGGAGATCCAACCAGTCCATTCTGAAGGAGATCAGCCCTGGGATTTCTTTGGCAGGAATGATGCTAAAGCTGAAACTCCAGTACTTTGGCCACCTCATGCGAAAAGCTGACTCATTGGAAAAGACTCTGATGCTGGGAGGGATTGGGGGCAGGAGGAGAAGGGGATGACAGAGGATGAGATGGCTGGATGGCATCACTGACTCAATGGACCTGAGTCTGAGTGAAGTCCGGGAGTTGGTGATGGACAGGGAGGCCTGGCGTGCTGCGATTCATGGTGTCGCAAAGAGTCGGACACGACTGAGTGACTGAACTGAACTGAACTGAACTGAACTAAGTAGTAAGGAAACTCAGTTTGGTTCTCTGGTATGAGACGTGCAGTTCAAGTATATGAGCAGTATAACTGAGCTTCCTCTGCTTTTCATGACCACATGGTTCATTTCAGCCCCCATTCAACAAAGATTCATCTTTCATTTATCAGAATAACAGTAATCACTGGCATCTTGAAATGCTAACTTTGGAATTGTTTAGCTGTTGTGAAGAGCAGAAAACTCAGACTGTAACATCCAACATGTTGAGGAATAACCTCAATATCTCACCTAGGTGACAAATGTAAGTAGGTGTAGAAAAGAGAGAGAAAAGAGAAAAGGTGGGAGCTTTAGCTCCTTCTTCAAGAGCTGTAAGGCCGGGGAACATTTTCTGCATATTTGCTTGGGAACTGAAGCTTCCAGTACCTTCCACATAGTTTCCCTCAGCCTCCTGTTTCACTCAAGGGTTTTCCACTTGAGGAACCCTCTCCACACTATCACATACTCTTTAACAGATAAGTGATACAGGATGAAACTGACTTCAGTGATGGGTTAGCAAACAAAAACATGGCTCAGACTGTACTGGACCTCAGAACACCTGGCTCTACCGCCTTGTTCCGTCTTTAGAGCCATCCTGTTTCAAGGACACACACTGGCTCAGCTGGTGGTCTGCAGCATTCCAGGGCTCTGTCATTATCTAGCCCTGTGTTTGTAATTCAGGGAGGGACTGTTACCAGCCAGAAACTGCTCTCTGCCACCAGTTTTATCAGTAATAAAGGCTGACATTTTGATTTCTGTTTGCTTGTTGCCTATGTTTTCTTTTTTTATTTTTATTTTTCAATTGGTCCTAAAATCAAGAGGAGGAGAAAGGGGAGAAATTTATTTGCCCCCTAAAATCTTGACATGGCATCGTTGGGGAGATACATGAGGAGGCAAATAGAAAGAGAAGAGCAGCGCTGAAGCTACAGCCCAGTCCTGCTGTACTCGGCTCCGTGGAGGGCTGTGGATAGGAATGAAGCCAACAAAATTAAAGAAGGAAATTCATGTTGTTTTAAAATGGCTTATTGAAGGAAATAATAGTAGCAGGAAAATCAGTAAAGCGCATGATGCAGAATAAAAAGCAATGAAGTCTGGGGTAAAGACAGGCACTATTGTATTCAACAGAAGGAATCATGGGACTAATAACAATTATGTACTTTTTATTATAGAAACAAATAAAATGTTTCCATTGGAAGTCACTGATCCCAGGAACTGGGAGTGCTGGAGAATCGTAACAAGCATTCACAGTGTTTTCTTACCAGTTCAATGCTTGTGGCATATTATCAATATAAGTAAAGTGATACCTGCTGAGAAGAGACGTCACCCCAGAATTATAACACCAATTATGTCTTTGGAAGCATGTAAACAGTTTTCTCTCCAGAGCATTGCTGAAAGGAGGAATTTTTTTTTTTTTTTAATTGCTAGAGAGTCAAATCAGGACATTGGACAGAGCTCTTTTTTTTTCTTCCGAGGGCTGGAAAAGGAAGAACATACTGAAAAACGTCATCAAGGGTATCAGCATAGTAGGAAAATACAAAACAACTCTAAGTGCACAAGACTAATCTTAACTCATACTTCCTACAACAAGCATGTGATCTGCGAAGGACGCTGAGAAGGAGCTATCATTACATTGCCTGTTGCCAGCCACTCCTGGCTAAGGTTACTCTTTCTTTCTTTCTTTCTTTCTATTTTTTTTTTTTTTTTTGCTGTTTTTTCCTTTTTACTTTTTTAATGTCCTAGGAAAACTATACCTTCCCTGGAGCAGAACATTGTCTCTGCTCTTCCTTTCCCCCTTGCAGTCTGCTTGCTCATCTATATCTCTTAATTGACCCAAATTGATTACATCAGACAAACTAAGCCTCCCTTTCTCTTTGGTTGCATGACCACAATTTATGCTTTGGGTACCATTCTTCAGACAAAACAAACCTTCAGCACCAGAAAGAAATTGTTCTACCTTGGTGTCCCAAGTTGAAAGACTGTAACCTCATTTGATCTGCCCCCACTGCAAAATGTGCTGCAGTGAAAAAGTCCTAAACCCTTTGCCATTTGTCAGTGAGCAGTAATCAGGGTCTTGAATGGGGACTTAGTCTCTAGAATGGGTACCATTTTCTGGAGACTATGCTGAAAGATCTTGGCATCAAAAGCAGCAAAACCTGGTAGCATCAAGGGACAGCAGGGAGTGATGAAATACCGAGAGAAGGAGAAAGGTTCTCTTTGGAATTTTCTATGCCTCTGTGTCCTCTGCCTGAAATGGTACTTTCATTTTTTCTTTCTCGTAGGTTCTTAGTCTTCACGGTCCAGCTTAAGTGTTATCTCTTTAGGAGAGTCATCTTTATTGTCCCTTTGTCCTCTGCCTTTCCCCCTCTTCCCTCAGCCCAGTCAAGGTAAGAGCTACACCCTCTGGGCTGAGGCAGTTGCGTGCACACATCCCTCTGCGGCACGTGCCTCACACTGGGTTAAGAGATTCTGAGTGTCTTTCTCTTATCCCTCCCCAGACTGTGAGAGCCTTGAAAGCAGAGATCATGCCTTCCATCTCTTTCTATTTTCATAGATTGTTAAGAATCTAGTAGATATGCAATACAGGTAGGAATGAGCGCCCTGATTAATGAATGAATGGAATGATAAATATTTTGCCTTGGGTTATCTGTGAAAAAACTGGTATCTAATTAACTGGTATGATGAGTAATTCTACCAAATAACTTCCAGGAAACTTATCTCTAATAACTTTCCCACGTGCCCAAAACAAAATCTTGGGAATCATTTTATTTCTGTCTCCCACCCTTAACCTTCCTGTCAATCTAATCCCCTTTCTGTTATAGTGTCTTCCATCCTGACTGGTATTCTACTTAGCAGCATGACTTGTCCACAGCTTATCCCAGCCCCTACCCGCCCCCCCAGCACTCAAATGGCTGTTTCATACCAAGAGTAAAATGGATGTGATTATGGAGGTAATTTTAGAACATAGGTGCTAACTGTGAGAGGCACTTGATATATGGCAATAAGTTAAAATTATCTGAGATGTTAAGGATGTTTATATAACAAATTGGAAAGAAGTGTGCATGCGAGCCCCTTATCCTTCATGATCACAGTGGAAACTCAAAAGCAGACTCCCCTGTGTAAGTGAGGAAAACGTTTTACAAGATTAAAACATTCCAAGCGCCGTTGCCTCTGATGATGACATTAAATAATTTCCCACAAAGAGTGGGAATAAAATGAGATCTAATAACAAGAGCCCATATGTGGTTACACAGTGGGAAGATGAAGGATGCAACCATTGCAGAAGGGATAGCCTCGACACACAGAGGTGCCATGCAATTGACAAAATCCTACATGGATGTAAGTTCCTGCCTGACACTTGACTAACACAAATATCTCATTGTAACTGGTTTTAGCTTATGTTTTCCCCCTGGCCTTTCTGTTTCTATTTCTTAGGGGAAGCAAATAACCTATTATCAACTCTTGATATATATAATGGTTTTCAGTTGAGCTCCTGAAGCTGAGTTGTGGGAGCTGGTGAATAAGGCAACATTTCTCTTCTCATTCTGTTGTAAAAACATTCTTGGTATTTCTCTTATTTCCTAGGCCTTAGAGAGCTCAGTAGGGTGCTGAATTGCAGTCAAGATACAAATGTATTTGCAAACTTGGCATTGATTAATCTTGATATTTCCTGCAAGGTGAAAATGGAGATTGTTTTTGCAGTACAGACTTCTCCATAAGAGTTTGACTCCTAACATCTCTGGTGGGTAGTCTAACTGGGTTTATAAGGTTGGATGAAGCTTGTTTGGGGAAAAATGAAAGGAGCACAGAGGCTTGAGGGCAGCTGATGTTTATTTACCTATAACTCACTCTATTTCAAAAGACTCTTAAGCCACTGCCAGCTCTAAGACTACTTCAATGTTTTTGACATATAAATGGAAACATTATAGATCACTAATTTGATACTTTCTCAATAACTTTTCTTGGAAGAAACTCAGTGTTTTCATGTTTTCTTCCAAATTAAGTATGCCAGTTTAGTCTCTTTTCATCTCTGGTAATCTTCCATGCTATATATCTTGTCTTTTGAATATAAGTTTATATTTTTCAAGACATAGAGGACATCTTATAACCATCAAGAGCCAAATGATAGATTGGATGGCAACCATGATGTCTACACCTCTGATAATTGTACCCTGGGCTCCTCCCAAAGAAATTCCAAATGCCAAGGCATAAAAGAAGAGAATTAAGTTTTATCTTCAGTCTTATCCTCTCCAATAAATGGATATTATAGGAGTCACTGGAAAAATATTTGAATATACTATTGGAAAAGGGCTTCCCAGGTGGCTCAGATGGCAAAGAATCTGCCTGCAATGCAGGAGCTCCAGGTTCAGTCCTTGGGTTATCCGCCAGAGAAAGGAATGGCAACCTGTTACAGTGTTCTTGCCTAGAGAATTCTATGGACAGAAGAGCCTGGTGGGCTACAGTCCATTGGGTTGCAAAGAGACACGACTGAGCGACTAACACACACACACACCATTGGAAAGTGAAGAATTTGAATACTGTAGACTAGATGCAAAAAGAGTGTTTTTAAAATGCATTCTATTAGATAAGTCTAGTGCAGTATTGATAGCCCTCTACTGAGAAGTAATTAAAACAGCAAACGATTATATTCTAAGGAATTATTCTCCAAGGCATATGTATGAAAAGTTTGGGTGTGAATATGCATGCATGGTGCTTGGAGAGGATGCCGAAATTTGAGTTTTCTTCTTGAAGTTGCTCCATTAACAATACCCATCAAAATGTTCTTTTTGCTCGAAGTAACTAGAACTGTGATTTCAGGAGAAACATCACACCTGGGACATTGTGTGCACAACCAGGAGAGACAGGAATCTACTACTGCTCCCTCAGTGCTGGGGCCTCTCTGTTTTACCCTCTAGCGGGAGGGTCCAGCTGGGGTTCAGAGGAAGATTTGCTCTTGTTGAACTGCAACCTGATTCCGAACCACCTGGGGCCAGTGCCCTGAAGCGTAGCACGTCGGCATGGCGTGTTTGCCTTGACTCTGCTTCCTAAGGGTGACGTTAATCAGTACTCTTCTCCTCCCTGAAGGCACCAGCCCACTAAAATGAGGGGAGAAGGGAAAGGAGAGGTCTCTGGGGGTACACAAATCACTTGGCAAAGCCCGAGCTTTTCTGAAACAAACAGGAATGTTTATGCTCAGTCTTAGACCAGAAGACCCCAGAGTTGTCACGTGTTAACTAGTTTGTATCGTCAGATGAGAGACTGGAGACGGGCAGAAGAGACTTGTCTTTTAAATTGCTTCCAGTCCCTGAGCCATAGGATGTGGCTGAGTAAACATGATCACAACCCAAAGACCCGAGATGTGCCTTAACGCACTCTTACTCCAAACCAGGAGCTGTGAACCTAGGAGTCACAGCCCCAGTCTCGTTCTACCTCTGCTACTGCTGACAAGCCCAGATGTCACACCAAGAAAGATCACTCTCCTGAGTGACAGCAGAGACCTCCGTGGCACCCACGTGCAGAGGTTGGTAGGGGCCCAGTGTTCACAGTCTATCTCCTCCTCCATAAACAAGGCGAGGTGTTTTATGCTAGCAGCAAAGTAATGATGCTAAGAGACTGAATGATTCAATGCCAGTCTGCCAGCCAGAGTACATTTGTTTTCTGCTTGAAAAAGCCACTTTCATTTTGTATGACAGCTTTCTTAACTGCAACATAGCTCAGAAAATGACAGAGAGCGAATGAGAATAAGTGATTGTAAAACGGCAAGCAACTATTTGCTACTATTTGAACTACCATTTAACTGTTCATTCAATTTCTAGTCAGAAGCCATCACTCAGCTGTGGAACCAGAATGTAGGCATTATTTATTTGGTGGCATTACAATGCCATCTAATCTTGGGGAAAATCTTAGAGGCAAAAATCAGAATATCCAAAAATTGCCTTGACATTTAGTGGCAAAATACAATGCTTCACTGTGGCTTTTTACGTCTCCATATTCTTTTTTCTCATTGTTGCAACTGAAATACTTGAATTCCATTCTCATTCTAGTGTAACATCCTCAATAATTTTTTTTTTCCCCCACAAGCTATCTCTTAGCACTGGGCAGAGCTGAAGTTTCATAAGATGTGCTTGGACTAGACCTGGTTTCCATTGAGTACCATGAATTTCTGATGGGAATAGGCACATTCATAGTTTGCAGGTTCTCTAAAAGAGTTGCTCTGCATTGAAGAACTAGGAGTTACCACAAAATGAGGTCAGCTACTAGATGCTCTGCCTATTTTAGTTTATTTAAACTTCTTAACAATCTTGATGGCTTCTGGAGTGTCTCAGCGATAAAGAATCTGCCTGCCGGTGCAGGAGATGTGGATTCGATCCCTGAGTTGTGAAGGTCCCCTGGAAAAGGAGGAAATGGCAACCTACTCCAGTATTCTTGCCTGGGAAATCCCATGGACAGAGGAGCGTGGTGGGCTACAGCCTGTGGGTTCTTAAGGAACTGGACAAAGCTTAGCTACTGAGCATACACATACATAGCCCAGCAATCTTAATGAAGAAGGTAGTTTGCTTTTGTTAGAAAGAAGTTGAGGCATATCTAAGTTTAATGATTTCCTAGAGAGTTAGAATTTGACCCCCTGATCCTAGGCCCATCCTACCACAAGGCTTCTCAAAGGAAGCTCCTAGTGGTACAGCCTCTTCCATGGAAAGGAAAGAAATTCAAATGTTCAGAGGGAGTCAGTCAGCACTTACTGTGTGTATACAGTTGTAAATCTGAAGTAAGGGGGCAAGTAGTTTTCAGGCAACTGTTGCAGAGTTACACTTTCACATAGGAGCTAGCTTTTTGCTTGTGGATATGGGAAGGTTATATTTTTGGCAGTTTAAGGATCCTGACCACGTTGAAAGCATCTTTTGGGGTGTCTTCTAAGACCTCCTTCAGATCTGGAGTCATAGGCACTTGCCTGCTTGCCTGCTTGCTTACTTGTTTGCTTGTTTGTAATGTTAATTATTTTTCCCCAACTTTTTATCCTCTAAAAGTGTACTTGGTGTTTGATAACAAACCATGTTAAGTTGGGGTCAAGTTTAGTGTTAGTGAACAGATCAAGGGATTTAATGTCATTTTGTGTCTAAAAAGAATTGATCCTACAGTAAATGGATATGAGTCCAGTTCAGTTCAGTCGCTCAGTCGTGTCCGACTCTTTGCGACCCCATGAATCGCAGCACGCCAGGCCTCCCTGTCCATCACCAACTCCCAGAGTTCACTCAGACTCATGTCCATTGAGTCAGTGATGCCATCCAGCCATCTCATCCTTGGTCGTCCCCTTCTCCTCCTGCCCCCAATCCCTCCCAGCATCAGAGTCTTTTCCAATGAGTCAACTCTTCGCATGAGGTGGCCAAAGTACTGGAGTTTCAGCTTTAGCATCATTCCTTCCAAAGAAATCCCGGGGTTGATCTCCTTCAGAATGGACTGGTTGGATCTTCTTGCAGTCCAAGGGACTCTCAAGAGTCTTCTCCAACACCACAGTTCAAAAGCATCAATTCTTCGGTGTACCTCATAAAATGAAATGTTTGAGTATTTATAACACTGTCATAATGGTTCCTAAGGGTGTTAGTGAGAAGAGAAAATCTTTTTGGAGAATGTTTTGGCAGTATGTATCAAGAGCTCTACAATTTACTATTTTGGTCAAACAGTTTCACTTCTAAAAACTTACACTAAAGATGTAATCAAAAATGTATGTTAGGATTTTTTTCTGGGACACTCATCAATGTGTTTTTAAAAGATACAAGAATTAATACATCTAATATGGGCATGCGTGGTCAGTTGTGTCTGACTCTTTGCAACCCCAGGATCCTCTGTCCATGGGATTTTCCAGGTAGGAATACTGGAGTGGCTTTCCATTTCCTCCTTCAGAGGATCTTCCCAACCCAGGGATTGAACCTGTGTCTCTTGTGTATCCTGCTTTGGCAGGTGGGTTCTTTACCATTGGCACCACCTGGGAATCCCAAGTTTAACATGGGGAAATAATGGAATTACTATTGATTATTTCTCCAAATAAATCTAAGATAGAATACTAAAACCTTTATTTAAAACATTGTTATAGAATGATATGTAATGCTTCAATAAATATTCACAACATATTGATAAATATTTTTAAAATATTTTAAGTATAGTTATATTTGATGTATTATTCTATGTACATATGATATGTATATTGTGTGTATATCAAAAGGTATCAGTGATTTTTGACTGGCATTTTTTATATGTTTTCTCCACAACTTTCTTATAGTATATAATAATAATTTTGTAATGAGGATATTTTAAAACCTATTAAAAGTGCTCAATTTAGTATATACTTATACTTTCTAAATTAAAGTAGGTTAATCACTTGATTTAACTAATGGAAATTTAGCATAGCCTTATTCAAAAATACAGCCTCCACAGACTTAGAGAAAATATTTGCAAAGGACACATCTGATACAGGGCTGTTAGTCCAAAATGTGCATAGAACTCATAAACCTTAGCAATAAGAAAATGAACAACCTGATTCAATGAGCAAAGGACCTAAATAGACTTCTCAGTAAAGAATATATACAGATGGCAAGGAAGCACATGAAAAGATGTTCAACATCATATATCATTCAGTTCAGTCACTCAATTGTGTCTGACTCTTTGTGACTCCATGGATTGCAGCACACCAGGCCTCCCGGTCCATCACCAACTCCTGAAGTTTACTCAAACTCATGTGCATTGAGTCGGTGATGCCATCCAACTATCTCATCCTCTGTCGTCCCCTTCTTATGCCTTCAATCTTTCCCAGCATCAGGGTCTTTTCCAATGAGTCAGTTCTTTACATCAGGTGGCCAGAGTATTGGATTTTCAGCTTCAGCATCAGTCCTTCCAATGAACATTCAGGACTGACTTCCTTTAGGATGGACTGGTTGGATCTCCTTGCAGTCCAAGGGACTCTCAAGAGTCTTCTCCAACACTACAGTTCAAAAGCATCTATTCTTTGGCAGTCAGCTTTCTTTATAGTCCAACTTTCACATCCATACATGACTACTGGAAAAGCCATAGCTTTGATTAGATGAACGTTTGCTGGCAAAGTATATATCATTAGGGAACTACAAATTAGAATAACAGAAAGAAACCACATTGCCATTCCCTTCTCCAGGAGATCTTTCTGACCCAGGGATCAAACTTGGGTCTCCTGCATTTCAGGAAGATTCTTCACGGTCAGAGCCACCAGGAAAGCCCATATATACCTGTTAGAAAGGCCAAAATCTAGAACTGACAACACCAAACGGTGGTGAGGATGTGGCATAATAGGGAGTCTCCTTCATTGCTGATGGGAAAGCAGAATGGTTCAGCCACCTTGGAAAATAGTTCGGCAGGTTTTTTTTGTTTTTTATAAAACTAAACATACTCGTACCATGCGACCTTAGCAATAGTTCTTCTTGGTATTCACCTAAGTGAGCTGAAACTTATCTGCACACAAATCCTCCATGCTGATGTTTATAACAACTTTATTCATAATTTTCCAGACCAGGAACCAACCAGCATATACCTCAGTAGATGAATGGTACATTTAGACTATGAAGTATTATCCAGTGATACAACGAAATGTGTTACCAGGTCATGAAAAGACATGGAAAAACCCTCAGTACATATTACTGAATAAAAGAAGCCAGTCTGAAAAGCCGATGTAGTGTGTGATTCCCTATATGACTTTCTAGAAAAGGCAAAACTATGGAGGCAGTGAAAAGATTCATGGTTTCCAGAGTCTAGAAGGGAAAACAGATGAATAAAGTATAGGGGATATTTAAGACAGTGGAGCTATTCTATATGAAATTATCATGGGAGATACATGTCATTATACACTCATTGTAACCCATAGAATATACAACACCAGGAGTGAACCTTAATGAGACTTTGGATGATGGTGATGTATCAGTGAAAGTTCCATTGTAATAGATCTGTCATTCTTGTGTTGATAATGGCAGAGGCTGTTCATGAGTGGGGACAGGGGTTATATAGGAACTCTATGCTTTCTATTCAACTTCACTGTGACCCTGAAAATGCTCTAAAATAAACTTTATTAATAAAATCTATAAGGCTTTAAATTTTCTATCCATAGGAACTTACAACCAAAAGGAAAGAAAATACTGCTGATACTCTAGAGAGTTAGCAGACTGAATTTCTGAAAAATCTCTCTGTGGATGTGTGAGGAGATCTATGAGTTTAAAGTGAAGTTGTATGCATTTTCTTTAACAGGCTACTTGGTAACTATTTCTGGCTTTGGCACAGCTTCTCAGCTCTGTAGGGTGAAAGCAACCATCAAAAAGATGTAATCAAACATGTGTGGCCATGTTATCATGAAATATTATTGTCCAGCACAGGTAGTCTGCTAAACAATTCCACTTATGGGCATACACACCAAGGAAATGAGAATTGAAAGAGACACGTGTACCCCAATGTTCATTGCAGCACTGTTTATAATAGCCAGGACATGGAAGCAACCTAGATGTCCATCAGCAGATGAATGGATAAGAAAGCTGTGATAAATATACACAATGGAGTATTACTCAGCCATTAAAAAGAATACATTTGAATCTGTTCTAATGAGGTGGGTGAAACGGGAGTCTATTATACAGATTGAAGTAAGCCAGAAGTAAAAACACCAATACAGTATACTAATGCATATATATGAAATTTAGAAAGATGGTAAAGATAACCCTGTATGTGAGACAGCAAAAGAGACACAGATGTATAGAACAGTCTTTTGGACTCTGTGGGAGAGGGCGAGGGTGGGATGGTTTGGGAGAATAGCATTGAAACATGTATATGAAATGAATCGCCAGTCCAGGTTCGATGCATGATACAGGATGCTCGGGGGTGGTGCACTGGGATGACCCAGAGGGATGGGATGAGGAGGGAGGTGGGAGGGGGTTCAGGATGGGGAACACGTGTATACCCGTGGCAGATTCATGTCAATGTCTGCCAAAACCAATACAATATTGTAAAGTAAAAATAAATAAAAATTAAAAAAATAAACAAGGGATGGGATGTGGCATGGAAGAGCATGAAGTAGGTCTGTCCCAAGGCTTTGAAGTAGGGAAAGGAGCTCTGCTGTCAGGTGGGTGAGGGATGGAAAGAAATATGGAGAAGGCAATTTTTCTTTTTTTCTGGAATAGAAATAGAACAGCGTTTCTCTACAGTTCCTAGGGTCTCTGAACAGTTGTGTTAGGTTCAAAGAAATTGCAAAGAGGTATTAGTCTTCCCTAATAGTACTTTCAGAAATACTATTTGTTTTCCAGGAACTAGCTAATCCCTCAAAGAAAAAAACAATGATTGAAAATGGTAAAAGGTAACAAAACTATTCTTCTGCTGCCTCAGGGTCTTCTCAGAAGGCAACTTGCTTCCCAGAATTCAGCTACCTCAATGTCTTTCACGGGAATAAGATCTGTAAGGAGACTTTTCTGTCTGAGAAATCATTACCTACATCAAAGCATTTCCTTTTACCAGAGAAAAGAGGAGATGGGCCAGAGTCATGCCTAAATAAAAGAAGAACATATTTGAAATAAAAACTACAGTGGATTATGTGGCACAGTTATATAAGCTTTGCTGTTACTGGATTGAAATTGACCTCAAAGTTCCTATCCAGTTTATATTCCCCCAACTTTTTATAGTTCTTTGAAGATGACCCGTTAGAAAATCCCTTTCATAGAGTTCTTATATTGGATGAGATGTAAGTTGTTTTGTTAAACCTCAGAAATGTGTGACTAAACTTTGGGAAGAATTCAGCATACATAATCATGGTAACCTTTGGCTGCATTCTTTTAGAAGTAGACATGAAAATGAAATGCTTTCTCAGTTATATATTTGAAGTTTATTTTTTTCCAGTTGTCTTATATAATCAAGATATAAGCCTAAAAAGATAAACATTAGAACAACACAAATATAAAAGAAAAAACTCATACATGCTATATTATACCTACATATCCAAATGAAAAGACAGGTTTCATTAAATAGATTTAATTATATCATTAAATGTAATTCTAAATACCCAAATGTGTCTACTACAGCAAAACTAGAATGACAATCTGATATGAAGATTTATCTGAATGGTCTCTTCTAGTGTTTCTATGTTTTTGTGTATAATGGCTACCCCATGTTGATGAAAAATCGATAGATAGTTGAACTCATCTGGTTCGGCTGGACCTGGTCATGAGCCCCTGATCAAGGACATCTTTATGGCAGGGGATTCATAGATGAGCTCTGTTCTGCTCGTGTACAGCATAGGGTTTATTTGGGGACCAGTGGATGCTCCACCTGCCTAGCTACCCAACTCTGATTTGTAGAATCAAGAGAGAAAAATCTCTCTGTATGGGAATAAGCTTGCCTTTGTGGATTTCATGACCTTGACAAATGCGGGAGACATAGTACTTTGAAATGGCTGTCAACATTCAACGTCATAATTAATGTAGATCTACGCCCTCTCCGTGTGGCTTTATGCAGCTTTCTCACTTCCTGCCTTTACTGAGCACCTCCAGTGTGTCAGATGGTACTACTGGGTATACTCAGATGCACAAGACAGGGTTTCCATGTCAAGCGAGACCCTTAACAATCCCTGTGAGAACGGATCTGCTCGTCAGGTTTATAGTGTTGCTCTGCACAGCAGGAGGCAAGGGAGAAATGATTCCTTACTATATTAATTCTGGGAATCCGAACTGTGGCATGAGGTGGTCCCATTTCCATGTGTAGGTGATATCAGTTCAGTCGCTCAGTTGTGTCCTACTCTCTGCGACCCCATGGACTGCAGCACACTAGGCCTCCCTGTCCATCACCAACTCCCGGAGTTTACACAAACTCATGTCCATTAAGTTGGTGATGCCATCCAACCATCTCATCCTCTATTGTCCCCTTCTCCTCCCTCCTTCAATCTTTCCCAGCATCAGGGTCTTTTCAGATGAGTCAGCTCTTCACATCAGGTGGCCAAAGTACTGGAGCTTCAGCTTTAGCATCAGTCCTGCCAATGAATATTCAGGACTGATTTCCTGGTTGGATCTCCTTGCAGTCCAAGGGACTCTCAAGAGTCTTCTCCAACACCACAGTTCAAAAGCATCAATTCTTTGGTGCTCAGCTTTCTTCGTAGTCCAACTCTTACACCTATACATGACTACTGGAAAGGCAACAGCTTTGACGTTTGTCGGCAAAGTAAAGTCTCTGCTTTTTAATATGCTGCCTAGGTTGGTCATAGCTTTTCTTCCAAGGAGCAAACATCTTATAATTTCATGACTGCAGTCACCATCTGCAGTGATTTTGGAGCCTAAAAAAATAAAGTCTCTCACTGTTTCCATTTTTTCCCCATCTATTTGCCATGAAGTGATGGGACCAGATCCCATGATCTTAGTGTTCTGAACATTGAGTCTTAAGCCAACTTTTTCACTCTCCTCTCTCACTTGCATCCTGAGGCTCTTTAGTTCTTCTTCGCTTTCTGACACAAGGGTGGTGTCATCTGCATATCTGAGGTGATTGATATTTCTCCTGGCTGTCTTGATTCCAGCTTGTGCTTCATCCAGTCCAACATTTCTCATGATGTACTCTGCATATAAGTTAAATAAGCAGGGTGACAATATACAGCCTTGACGTACTCCTTTTCCGATTTGGAACCAGTCTGTTTTTCCATGTCCAGGTCTAACTGTTGCTTTGTGACCCACATACAGATTTCTCAAGAGGCAGGTCAGGTGGTCTGGTATTCCCATCTCTCTAAGAATTTTCCACAGTTTGTTGTGATTCACACAGTCAAAGGCTTTGGCACAGTCAATAAAGCAGAAGTAGATGTTTTTTTCTGGAACTCTCTTGCTTTTTCTATGATCAGATGGATTTGATCTCTCATTCCTCTGGCTTTTCTAAATCCAGCTTGAACATCTGGAAATTCACGGTTCACAGACTGTTGAAGCCTAGCTTGGAGAATTTTGAGCATTACTTTGCTAGCCTGTGAGATGAGTGCAATTACACGGTAGTCTGAACATTGTTTGGCGTTGCCTTTCTTTGGGATTGGAGTGAAAACTGACCTTTTTCCTGTCCTGCAACCACTGATGTACCACTGTAGGTGGTATATCACTGGTGAAAGAAGAAATGTAATTTCATGAAAAAGTTTCATTTGTACTCTGCTTGGTATTTTTCTTAATGAGAATAGAGTAGAATCAAAAGAGCATCTGTGGTTTAAAATAAAATGAAGGCTGCAACTTCATTAATGTGTGTATATGTACGTGTGTGTGTGTATATGTATACATACATACATATATGCACGTATATACACATAGTATACATAGAAATACCTATGGAGAGTTTAATGCTTTATGAAATGAAAAGATTAATGTATGTCTATGTAAAGATACAGTGCACGTACTTTTATTGAGAAATAGATTAATGAAAGGATGAGTACCACAAGATGATTGTCTCCTGAGTGTGGGACTTTCAGTGACATTTTCTTTCTGTGTTATTGGAGCGTTTTAAAGCAAGTATGTGCTCTTTATGTAATTCAAACAAAAACAAAGCTGATTTCATTGTGAAGAAGGAGGGTCTACACAACACTAAATCCCTGCATTCCAAATTCTCACCAAAGAATACACACTCTGATTGCCTGCTATCAGAGTTTTTTAAGTGCTCAGTCCAAAGAAACAGAACTTAACCATAATCATCTGAAGGGCGTGCAGTTATTCGCTTCTGAGGTCTTGTGTTCAGCCTGAACAGCCCAGAGCTATGTCCTTGCATTGTCTTGCCCCCTTTTCATCTTCCCTGGCCACATACCTCCACCAGTTGGCATTTTGACATTGTATTAAATGAAGCAAACATAGAAAATCTACTGAAAATCTAACTCACCCAAAGTCTACTATTAATCCATAAAGACACATAAAAGAACCCTCTGACATACAAAATTAGAAAAGGTTTTTCTTTCCCACAGAATTAAGTATGGTCATGAACTCTGGATTTTGACATTCATAGAATTTCCTATTTTGCTTTGCCTGACGGGAATCTTTTAGTACGGATTTTGCAACCTAACCTCAGTCACTATTCACCAATGTTTTGCAACAATTTCCCCCTTCATTGCCTCCCAAAGGAGCTTTTTGAGGAATATTTGTTTCTAACCATCTACTTAGGCCCCCTTCCATGAAATTTTAAGACCACTGATAAAATGTGTATCTCTTTATGTACCGTATAAATATATATATTTGTGCTTTACACAGAAAAAGAGTAAGTTTTTTTTTACATGCCAAAATTTCTTAAAGCCCTATCGAGAGTGTGTGCTATATAGCACATATAGGCCAATAATGGCCTATGTATCCTTCCAGTCATATTCCTCTGTCTAAGCTTGTTACTTCATTTAATGTTCCCTAGTTCTTTTTATATATTTGTATGGAGAAGCGTGCATGCACACACACACACAGTCAAATATACTTGGTGGAAGCATTTTTTGTAAAGATAATTTGATATATCATTAGATATAAACTGAGAGACCATAATCAATGCTACCGTAGGCAAACTTGGCACTGGAAATAAAGAGGTTCTTTACAGGCTACGCTTAGATACTTATGTGACCTAGGGAAAGAAGACAGAGTCCATGAGTATGCTTGTGCATTTAAAAATATCAGCCATGAATGCAGGATGGAGGAAAGCAGTGTAAACCAGAACACTGTAACCAAAGTTTGCCTTTTTTTTTTTTCCTGTCACAAGTGTGTTTCTTTTAAAAATGCATGCATTTCCTTTAGTGTATGCTCCTGCTCTACCAAGGCCCCCATATATATATATGCATGTATATATATATATACACACACATGCACACACGCACACGCACACACACACATACACACACATACAGACAGACAGTTCTAGTCCCCATCTCTAACAGCTTTCATTACTCTCTTCTGGACCCTTTTGATCCTATCTACCTTGAAGGGGCACAACCTAAAGTACAAAGAGTCTCACAAATAAAAAGGAGAGCCACGTTACAAAACATACTTCCTGTTTTGGTGCAGCCAGACATACGTGTACTAAACATTGTTCAGGACAGATGTGCACATTCATTTCCAGGCACAAGTGAACTGTCAGCCTTGCTGAAATTATTTAAAGCCTACATGTTTTATGTGGATTATTGTTGGGGCCACTTCTCTAAAGTACAGGAATAAATGCATTCAAAATACATGGACAGGTCCAGATGACTTTTCATAGCAAGATAGTATGGCCTTATTGTGGGAAATGAACCACAAAAATATAACGGTTCAGGAGTAATTGTTTTAGAGTTAACAATCTTGAAATGTTTGACATGGGGAAAAATTTTGTCAAAATTGATCTACTTAATAATTTTTAAATTTCAAGAAACATGTATGTCCTAGAGGAGATGCAACATCAAGAGGATTTGTGTGATAGTGGCTTTCTTTCCTAATTGATTATGAATGAAAACTTGAACTATTTAAATTTATTCTATAGCTGCATAGCTTCATGCGGGCACATAAAGTGTTTCTGGGAATAAATGAGGGGAGATAGGAGAGCAGAATTTTAGGAGAGGGAAGAACTCATTCACATTCGTAAGGACTGCAATGCTTATGAATTTTAGAATCATTTAGGTGATGGTTTAGGCTAAAACTAAAGAAAAAACTCTTTTATTTACATTATTACTCATTATTTACATTCAGCAATTATTTACAGAGCCTCTTCTAAGGGCCAAGCATTGCTCTAGGTATGTGAGTTTTTATATGACGGTTCCTACTGTCATAGGAGTTATATGTTCACAGTGGAAGTCACACTGATTCAGCTCAGGAGCCTGAAATCAAAGTGTCACAGGGCTGTTCCTGGTAGAGGCTCTGCGGGAGCCTCAGTTCCAGTCCTCTCCTGAATTCTTGGGGCTGCAGGAAGTCTTGGGCGTTCCTTGGCTTATAGAAGCATCACTGATCTCTGCCTTCATTTTCACACGCCTTTTCTGTGTCTTCTCATGGCTGCCTTCTCTGTTTCAAATCTCGCTTTTCTTTTATAAGGACACCAGTCATTGGGTCTAGGACCTACCCTAAACCCAGAATGATCTCATCTCAAGAGCCTTAACTTTGTTACATCTGCAAAGATACTATTTCCAAATAAGCTCAAAGTCAGGGGTTAGGACTTAGATATATTTTGGAGGGAAGGCAATGTAACCCCCTACGTTGATATTTTGTCCAGAAGAAAGGTGACTCCAGGTTTGTTTGGATGTTAATTATCATGGAGGACTCAGATTCTTTCCATTCTTTTTTTTTTTTCCCTCACTGTCAATCTGGGTGTGCTGGTTTTATGGTTCTTAGTCTTCAGAGTGGTTGCAGCTACTGTGAGCGTCAGATCGGCTACATCACCATTTATAAGAAAGACAAACAGCTCCTTCATTGCTTTGCTCCCTGAGTGCAGGGATGTGTCCCTTGTATTCACTGCAGTCCCCAGCACGCAGAGGAGTGGGTGGGATGTTGTAGTGTCAGTTAAAACCAGTTGAATGAATTATTTGGTGAGGAGTTCATCACATGTTCATGCCTGCACCAAAGCATTATGGGAACAGGTGGGGGGGCAGTGCTTTGAACTATCGACATTTCTAAGGCCAAGCCTGGCTTCGTACGAATGGGGCAAAAAGCTTGCTGTTGTGCCAAAACATTATTCTAGTTAGCAAGGAGAAAAGGGCAGTGTAAATGTTTATTGGACAAGTGATTTCAATGTTTTAGAAAAGGGTGTGTCAGACAAGTTCTGGTATATGCTGAACTGAATCGTTTCAGGACTTTGTCATAAAAATGTCAATGACATTTAAGAGATTTAAGTTTTAGGGACACAGGCCATTTCTGAGAGACTTTCATCATCTAGCTATCAGAGGCTATCATCTAGCCTCCAGCCTGGATATGAATATAATCTAGCTTCTCAGGACATTCTTGTGTGAAACCTTCTGCCATATCATTAGCTAACACTATATGTTTATACACAAGCCATTTTCATAATGGAATAATAAACTAGTAATTGAATAAACTGGTAATAAATTATTAAATGATTTAGCACAGATGGGCTAATTCTGTCAAAACCACGGGGTCAGAGTTTATGAGCAATCAAAACCTAAGACCACAGTGCTTTTTTTTTTATGAAGTATTTTAAGAAAATAATAAATCCCCTCAAGTTTTTCTTGGTTTTCTCTTATCCAGTGTTGCACAATATGTTAATGTAGTGAAATGAGAGCGTTTATTTTCTAAATTAATACCTTTGGAGTCCATCCTGTTTTCTTTAGTATTCATGTTAAGAAAAATTAATTACAAAACAGCTGCTATACAAAAATCTCTCAATATGTGTATGCATGCCCATATATGAATCTAATTGCACTTATTTTACATTGTGTATTATTTGTTTAGACAGATTTCTTTAGACACTGGAAGACTTAACAGCTGCAAAATGAAAACTAACCATTGTCTCCACTGTATCCAAGGGCTGCAGAAGGAAATGGGGTGTAAAATAAAACCTCTGTGCAGTTAGCGGGTCACCTTTTCAGGATTATTGATTGTTCCACTAAGTGGGCAATTAAAAATGAAAACTGAAGAACTGAATATCCAGGTGTAGACAGAGCCTATTTGAAACTTTACAAAGCAAAGACATTAAAACATCTATTGTTCAGCGTTTCCTTGAAGGTGAAATGGGATTCTGCAACTTGCAACCTTTAGCTCATCAGAATTTACAAACAATCACCACCCCCTGAGAGAAAGTAACAATATAGGAGGAACTAAGACCATGTGTTCAAATCCATATTGTGTGGCCAAATGGCTTCCATCCCAGACTTTTTAGAGACTGGCTTCTTGTTTTGTTGCAACTGTCACAAAGAATTGATGTTGAAATTGCACAGTCCCTGAAGGATTAAAAATATTGAGTCTCTAAATTAAACAGTACAGCTGGAACTGGGGACTAATGAATTTAGAACAGGAAATGGTAACCACAGGAGAGACATATTGCACATGACCTGGGGATGCAGTTGAGAGGGTCAGTCATCTACATTTCCACAAAGAGTGTATGTACCTGGAGCTAACCCACACTATTTTGTTAGGAACAGATGCTTCAAAAGAATCTGTGACAAGCTGGGGAAAACAGCAGATGTGAAAAAGAGTTTCCATCCTATTCTATATGACAGACCATCAGAACCAGCCATTATAGGATGCATGACGCCATAATTTGGTGTGTGTGTAGGTCAGTGTCAGGACACATACAGGGAGCATTTGTTCTCAACAGTGACCACGGCTATAGGAGGATCTGGCTGAAAAATGCCATTAGTTATATTGCTTTTGTCTCTCCTGAATGTGAACACGTGAAGTCGCTCAGTCGCGTCCGACTCTTTGCGACTCTGTGGACTGTCGCCTACCAGGCTCCCCAGGCGACAGTCCGTGGAGTTTTTCAGGCAAGAGTACTGGAGTGGGTTGCCATTTCCTTCTCCAGGGAATCTTCACCTGAATAGCTACGTCTTTTAGTATGTTTTTGGAAGCACTTGTTACATTGTTTGGATGACAATGAGTCACCTGGTTGGAACAAGTCTTTCCTGAACAGATGCCATATGGAAAGCTTTGTGGTAAATGTGAGGTGAGGAATGAAGAAATAGACCACCATTCTTTAAACATGCCCTGAGCTCTTACTGTGAGCAAGGCTGTAGGCTAGATGCTGGGAGGGAAGGATGGATTGGAATTAGGAAAAAGACAAAGTTTTTGGTTTCAAGAAACATCCAGTGTAGAAGCTAAGATAGCTAGCAAAGATTTTGTCTTTAGGAACTAGTTTTGAGCGTCTACTGTATGTACTAAAGAGTTTATGATCTGACAGTATGGTTTCTAATTATGAACAAAAGGTTGACTAGAAGCTCTGAGGGAAGATATTCAAGGGTAAGATTGCAATTCAGTGGGTTATGGTGTAGGGAAGGATTTCCTTAGTTGGGAGTGTGTGACGAGTATTTAAGGCAGCAGGAAAGGTATGAGCAATGGCATGGAGATGCTGATGCAGGGTTAAGTTCAGACAACCAGACAATGGATTTTGGCTGAAGATTAACGAATTTGGAAGGGAGTACAAATAACAGGAAAACATGGAGGTCCGATCCTAAGTAATGACCTTAATTCTCTGTGTGTGTGACAGTCGGTCAGTTTTATTCAACTCTTTGTGATCCCATGGACTGTAGCCTGCCAGGTCCCTTTGTCCATGGAATTCTCCAAGCAAAAATACTGGAGTGGTGTAGCTATTCCCTTCCCCAGGGGATCTTTCCAACCCAGGGATCAAACCCAAGTCTCCTGCATTGCAGGCAGATTCTTTATCATCTGAGCCACCAGAGAAGCCCGTACTTAATTCTGGTAACAATAAAATATTAAAAGGTTAAAATCTAATAGGTTTTATTCTGGCCAAGTTGTGGGGTAGTTCATCCTCTGCACCAGAATGTTGACTCAAGTTGGTTCTAGAGATACAATGTTGAAAAAGTCATGATGGAATTTAATTTAATATCCAGAGAGGGCAACATCAATCGCAGCTACACTGCAGCATAAGTATTTAATAATAGCTCTTAGGATAATGTTGACTATTAAGCCCTATTGTTATACTTTTTCATACCTCTCACAGAGATTTGGTCCACCTGGGTATTTTCTCTCTCTCTAGTCTACCTCTCACAAAATAATGGTTTCCACCATATGACTTATTCCACCATTTTTGCAAGGTGGCTGTTGCCCCATACCTTTACCCAACAACATGTGCAGGAACCAGGGAAAATTTCCTTCCCAAACCTCTTGCAGACTTCTCCTGATGCATTGGTTAGGTGTTTGCCTGTGCTTCGGCTGTAAGAAAAGCAGATGACTTGTTTTATCGGCCCTTGTATTGGAAGCAGGCCCTACTAGCTAGGAAGAGGAGGCTTTCATGAGGTTAAAAGCTATTGAGTATATAACTTGAAGTCAGCCACAGTAAACCACAACAAAATGATTATACTTAGTTTTTAAATGGTTTATTATGATCATTTCTCAATGATGGTGTGGTCTTGATACTGCGTGGTAGAAGCTGGAAAGGTGTATACATTATTTATAATACTTAGTTACCGTGATGGTAGCTGGAGATAATAAATACGATCTCTATTCTCCAAATAAAAAGTTGCCTCTAATTCTCAAATCATGGACAATTCACTTTTACCATTGTCATCATTGTAATCCTCGTCATTATTGTGAATCGTTCTCATCAAATAGCTTTCATTTAGTCCTCTGCTTATACAGGATGCGGCATTATCTTTTTCTCTCAAAAATGTGGAAACTAATGCTTTTGGAGAAATTGGGGTATTGGGAGGATAAATGAGCTCTTGCAGGTGTATCCCATTGTATGTAATAGATAAAATCCTAAAAATATAAGTCTACATTGAAGTTTTGAAAATTGAATCAATTTAAAATATACTAGGGGAGGTTGGCATTTCAAGGAACATTGTAGTGAAACTCTAATGCCAGGACTCCATTTAAAATGCAGATATTCAGCCTCAAGTTCAGCCGTTTTCTAAACTTTATTTTTTTTTTTTTTTTTGCATGTTGGGCTGTTCTTACATTGGTTGTATGCTTTTCACTTTTTCAGGAAAATCATTACAATCCAAGATTGTCTTTACTTCTAGGGACATAATATCTAGTCATTTCCATTCATGTCTTAGAATTATTATCTTTATTATTCTTCATGTTTTCAGTTGAGTTCCATTTTAGACTAGCCATTTTGGAAGGTTCAAATAGTAAAATCTCAAAAATGGAGAAAAACTCAGGAATCACACATAGTGGTTTATTGAAAATCTAGTTCAATGAATGATTCATGCTCAGCACACAACCACATGGAACCTTAGGAGAAGATAAAGCAGCTGTAGATGAAAGGTGGGGGGTAGTAGTTCTTCCAGCCTGGTCCCTTCCTGGGTTCTCCCTCTTTTGGGAGGAGATGCTTATGTCAGCTCCTTGTACAGGCTCTGAAATCAGACCACATGATTCAAATCCTGATGTTGCCAACCATGAGAGGTAGGCAAACTTGGTACCTGCTTATCTTCTCATACCCTAGTCTTCTTATCAGGCTGTAAATGCTGGGTAATAATAGTCACTAGGCCAGTGAGTTGTGGAGGTGGTGAGAGTTAGGACCTAAAAAGCACCTGGAATGATTCCTACCAGAAACAGGCACTCAGGAAAGTTGGCTGTTAACATTATCCTCTATAAAGTGAAAGCTGCTCAGTCACGTCTGACTCTTTGTGACCCCACGGACTATATCTAGTCCATGGAATTCTCCAGGACAGAATACTGGAATGGGTGGCTGTTCCCTCCTCCAGTGGATCTTCCGAGCCCAGGAATCAAACCCTGGGCTCCTGCATTGCAGATTCTTTACCAGCTGGCTCACCAGGGAAGCCCATCCTCTATAAAGTATTCACAAAACAATGTGACACGGAAGGACATCTTTTGAAATTTGCCTATCTAATCCCAAACCCTCATTTCACCAATCAGTGAGCGGAGTCCTTGAGAGGGGAACTGATTTGCCTAATGTCAGGAAGGGAGGTGGAAACTGGAAAGATGAGGAGCTTCAGGCTATGGAGGCCTCAGGCTTTCCCCACTGGGGCTTCACTTAACTCCAGAGGTTATTAGCACTTTTATTACAGGAACAAAAAGGCAATATGGCTCAAAGATTTGTTTAGGGTAGAGTTTCTCAAACTGGGCACTACTGACATTTTGAGCCAGATAATTCCCCTTTTGGTGGGGGTTGTCGTGTCACTGAGGGACATCTAGCAACATCCCTACATGCCAGTAGCACAAAAATGACTTCAGATATTGCAGAATGTCGTCTGGGGGACAAAATCACACTTACATGAGAACTGCTTTATTAGTGCAGTGATCCTGCCAGGAACACTAATGAAGAGGCGTAGAGCCCCACAAGGGGCTGAGACCCCACCCAGAGGCTCCCACGGAACTTTCCCGAGGCGCTGATCGTGCTCCTGATCGTGCTCCTGTTCCTGCACGTGCAGCAGCCTGCCTCCAGCTCTCTGAAATAGCAATAGGAGGGCCACTCTCTACTCAGAATGTGAACAATGTGTTTATACAATAGCCACTCTCAGAATAAAGTAGAGTTCCTCAAAAGGGGTTTGAATTTCAGACTCTGAATAAAAAAAAAAAAGTGATACAAGATTAATTATCTGAAGCCTACCCTTAGACCATATGAGTGAAAACCTCTGGACTTTCAGAATCAAGCAGAGTTGATTTTATCTTGCAGCTTGTGCTGGTCCCTTACTAACCCCAGCCCCCTTCTTTAATCTGAGCCTCCATTCTCCCCTTACACCATTTCTCTGCTTCTATCATGCATAGAAACCTCTTAAAGTCTATTTTATATTAAAAAGAACACTTCTTGTAGAGCACAAACTCAATTTATGGGATGTGACTATTGAAAAGACGATAGATTGTTTTCCATCATAGGTGCTGTTGTTTGTATACTCCTAGGTATGCTGCAGCCTTAACATTTTCTATTACCATTATAATATTAAAATTTTTATTAGTACTGTAATTTTGGTGGCTCAGATGGTAAAGAATCTACCTGCAATATGCAAGACGTGGGTTTGATCCTTGGATCTGGAAGATCCCCTGGAGAAGGGAATGGCTACCCATTCCAGTATTCTTGCTTGAAGAATTCCATGAACTGAGGAGCCTGGCAGGCTACAGTCTATGGGGTCACAAAGAATTGGACACGACTGAGCAACTAACACTTTCACTGTAATTTTAACTTACAAAGCTTCTTCGTGTATAGTATAGTCTTTAACCCTTTCAGCAGTATTAAAGGGAAAATCAGTTGAAAGAGGATGAGTAATGAGTTGAGATCACCACATCAGTAACTAACAGACCATTACTCCAATTAGATTCTGTAAAGCAAAATTCATGTCCTTTTCACATTGCATTTTCTTTGAAATAAAGTTCCTGTGGGTTTTTTTTTTTTTCATCTGTATAGCCATTGTTCATAACTATTTGGAAACTATCTTTGGAGACTACCTTCAGAGCCTGTGGCAAGCTAGAAGCTACATCTAGGGAATGAGAACCATACCTATCTCCCTAAAGCATTTATTCATCTAGTTGGGAGAGTCAAGGTCAATTTTAGACAAGAGTCTAGCTGTAACATCTCAGAAATAATTTAGGATATATTTACCAACTCAGTTGTTTTGGATTAATCAGTAGACCACTCCTTACTAAGCCCCCATTTTGGAATATATAAAAAGATAATGTATATTGACAGTATCAGAAAAACTTAGAACTGAAACTGATTTCCAAGCAGTGCTGAGTGGTCCAGTGCTAGATTCCCTTCCTAAAATTTCTTCTGAGACTTTAGAAAAGTGTAGCTGCCCAGACATCACCCCATGCAGGTCATGCTTCCATACACTTCAGGCAGAGCCCATGAAATCTGCATTTGTAACAAACATCCCAGATGGATCTGGTGTGCAGCCATATTCTGGAGCCACTCTTGTGGTCAGCTCCTTCATCTTATAATTGCCCTTGCCAGGGCCAGAGGAGGGCTCAGCCCCAGATGTCTAGACGCCAGGCTGGCTCCCCTTCTTCTGCCTCAAACTGCATATCCTCTAAGGAAATCATTCACCAGTCAGAGAGACTCTGTGATAATCTGGTTGGCTTTGTGTGACTGCAACTCTCCAGCCATAAGAGTTGAAATCAGTTAAAAATTTGAAGGTCTGGTCTGCCTCCCACTCTGACATCAGTTCTTTCTTAAGGCTGAGAGAACATGAAGAGCTCCAAGCCAGAGGCTCTGCATGTATGGGGTTGGCCACTAAGTTTATTTGTATTTATCCATAACATATTATGGAATGAACTTTGTGACCAACCCAACAGTCCAACTACTAATACATTCTACATTTCCTATTTTTTAACCAACTTGACCTGTCACACTCTAAAAACAATTTGGTGATTATCACAATATCATTGTGGATTTTTCTATGTCACCACCTGTTTTTTAAAGTTTTCATTTTACATAGCTTGGGACAACATTAAAATTCTCATGGCTATAAGGATTAGAAAATAACTCAGTAGAGTACACCGCCACGTGCTTTGCATCCGTGTCTGATTCTGCAGTATTCACGGTGGCAGTGTCTTTGCCGTCCTACATGGTAAACTTGATTGCCAGCAAGATCTTGGTGATGCATTCAGCCTCATGCCCTGCATATCATTTCACAGCATCCTTTATACACAGTAAATTCCATATTATATCTTTGAATGAGGGTGCCATTTTAAAAAGTGCATCTCAGCTGTGTTAAGCAGGTATGCCCTGAGCTATTAACAGTGCAGACCCGCTGGCAGAGCCAGGGGTTGGGGGGCATCTCTCAGCCAACAGCCTTTCTGTGTAGGGAAGCTGGCCAGACTGTACTAACATGGCACTTTGAAGTGAATTTCACATCTTGGAATTCCATGCACTGTTAAAATGATCATGACTATGGGCTTAAATACGTATTTCTAGTTTTTCTCCATCTGGCAGGGAAATAAATACCATATTGTCCTGGAAACTGCCAGAGACTTCAAGTGGAGGCTCTTGTTTTTTTTTTTTTAAGAATGTCCCCACTAGCTTTCATCACAGTGAAATGTTTAGACAACATCATCAACAAACACACTGCTGCTGACCTTTTAGAAGGATGGCGCTTCTACCATAAATTATGCAATGTTTCTTTCACCTGTGCCTTGGCAGATGCTAGTCCTTCTGCCTGGAACATTCTGCCTCTTTCCTGCCACCTGCAATCTACTATTAACCCCCTTACATTCACACACACACACACACACACACACCCCTTCTTTGTTCATCACTATGCATTATTTAGGGGTTCCCATATTGTCACCCTGCTTATTTAACTTATATGCAGAGTACATCAAAAGAAATGCTGGACTGGAAGAATCACAAGCTGGAATCAAGATTGCCGGGAGAAATATCAATAACCTCAGATATGCAGATGACACCACCCTTATGGCAGAAAGTGAAGAGGAACTAAAGAGCCTCTTGATGAAAGTGAAGAGGAACTAAAGAGCCTCTTGATGAAAGTGAAAGAGGAGAGTGAAAAGGTTGGCTTAAAGCTCAACATTCAGAAAACGAAGATCATGGCATCCGGTCCTATCACTTCATGGCAAATAGATGGGGAAACAGTGGAAACAGTGTCAGACTTTATTTTTGGGGCTCCAAAATCACAGCAGATGGTGACTGCAGCCATGAAATTAAAAGACACTTACTCCTTGGAAGAAAAGTTATGACCAACCTAGAAAGCATACTGAAAAGCAGAGACATTACTTTGCCAACAAAGGTCCATCTAGTCAAGGCTATGGTTTTTCCAGTAGTCATGTATGGATGTGAGAGTTGGACTGTGAGGAAAGCTGAGTGCCGAAGAATTGATGCTTTTGAACTGTGGTGTTGGAGAAGACTCTTGAGAGTCCCTTGGACTGCAAGGAGATCCAACCAGTCCATTCTGAAGGAGATCAACCCTGGGATTTCTTTGGAAGGAATGATACTAAAGCTGAAACTCCAGTACTTTGGCCACCTCATGTTAAGAGTTGACTCATTGGAAAAGACTCTGATGCTGGGAGGGATTGGGGGCAGGAGGAGAAGGGGACGACAGAGGATGAGATGGCTGGATGGCATCACTGACTGGATGGACGTGAGTCTGAGTGAACTCCGGGAGTTGGTGATGGACAGGGAGGCCTGGTGTGCTGTGATTCATGGGGTCGCAAAGAGGTGGACACAATTGAGTGACTGAACTGAACTGAACTGAACTTCCTTTCTTAGGGCAGCGTGCCCTGACCTGGAGTCCGGTGCCAGTTTCCCCCTCCTGTGCCTTCTTAGCACCCAATGATGCCCATCTGATAGTGCCTATCACACTGAATTGCACTTGTCTATCTGTCTCTTCACTTCACCCTCCAGACTCTAAGCTCTGTAAGGGCCCAGACTGTTAAAGTTGTTCATGAGCATAACCTCAAAAACACAGGGACCCAAGCTAAGATGACTTTTTTCTGAGATAGTTATCTTTTACCGCATATTCAAAGATACTAAGGGAGGGACATTTTTTTTCTATTTAAAGTGTTAGTTGCTCAGTCGTGTCTGACTCTTTGCAACCCTGTGGACTGTATGTAGCCCACCAGGCTCCTCTGTCCATGGAATTCTCTAGGCAAGAATACTGGAGTGGGTAGCCGTTCCCTTCTCCAGTGAATCGTCCCAACCCAGGGATCAAACCCTGGTTTCCTACATTGTAGGAAGATTCTTTACTGTCTGATCTACCAGGGAAGCTCTTTATTATTATTATTATTATTCTGTTGTAAATAATGAAGCACTTTTCAAAAAATACAATTAGGTCTAAGCTGATCTCAATCAATGACAGTTTTGTATGTTTAAACAGGTCACTAACATAATTAGGTTTTTTTTTTTTGAGTTGTTTTGAAAATAGCACCAGAGTTAGTAATTATTCCTGAGAATATGACCATAAGATTGTAAGTATTTGAGATAATCATAAGCAAGCCTTTTAATAATCATTTTACTGAGAGCAATACCAAAAGCAGTTATGTTTTGAAGACACTATTTCTACAGTTATAGAGCGAATGGAAAAATGTAATTGCCCTCATGCTATGGTAATGGCTACTTGTGGGCCCACCTGTAGATTCAAATGGCTGCATCTCAACTTAATAGAATGAGAACTGTGATGTGCTGTGAAAAATGGTGGTAAACATGAGTGAGAATTGACTCGTGAATCATGTGCATAGCCAATGAAGATGAGGATGCATATGAACAGTATAAGTACAATTGCTGTAATGCAAAGGTGGATAAGACTATTTCTAAGTGAATGTATCATTCACCATTCATGTCACTCCAAATATGCTGTGAGTCCAAAATAACAGATTATGTAAGGAGAATTTAGCTATTTTACTGACATCCCTAAAAGTTGTTTCTCATTTACGTTAGCAAAACAAAACAAAACAAAAAAAAAAACACAAAACAAAACATGGGAATCTTGTTATTGTAAACATGGATAGTGATAGTGAAGTCGCTCAGTCGTGTCTGACTCTTTGCGACCCCATGGACCGCTCTTCTGTCCATGGGATTTTCCAGACAATAGCACTGGAGTGAATTGCCATTTCCTTCTCCAGGGGATCTTCCTGACCCAAGGATCGAACCCAGGTCTCCCGCATTGTAGACAGACGCCTTACCATCTGAGCCACCAGGGAAGTCTGTAAACATGGAAGATGACTTTAAAGAAATAGCATCTATTTGGAGAACATACACAGCTTTGCTATTTGTTGATTCAGCGAGCATTGGCCAATGACCTTCCCTGATGGCTCAGACGGTAAAGAATCCGCCTGCAGTGCAGGAGACCTGGGTTCTATCCCTGGGTCAGGAAGATCCCCTGGAGAAGGGAATGACAACCCACTCCAGTATCCTTTCCTGGAGAATCCCAGGGACAGAGGAGCCTAGCGGGCTACAGTCCATGGAGTCACAGAGAGTCAGACATGACTGAGCAACTATCACTTTCACACATTGGTCAATACAGGAAATAGGACTGTGATCGTTGCCATCCAGATATGTGGTTGAGTATGGATTGACTCAAAATTTCTCATATTTCCCAGAAAACTCAAGCCACATGTTAGTTAGAGCCATAACCATTGCTTTTTGCCTCATCCTATGTGTATCACATCCCTGCCCACATCACCCAGGAAGATGGGGAAAGGACATTTAGCCATGGTACTCGTGACTTCATTGGTTCCAAAAGACCCAAGCCAAACTAAGGAAGTCAAAAGCTTGTGAAGGCTCGAGTAGCTGGAAAGTCTGTTCCTATGACCAGGCTGTTCTTGTGTTCTGCTTTCTGTCTCAGTTTTTATCAGGGCTCTGAAGGTGTTACCAGGACTCTGCTTCCCTCCCCACTGGCTCTCTTCCCCCTCCATCTTTAGCCAGACTCACCCTCACACTGAAGGAAAGGGGGCCACAGCCCCAGGCCTGAAGTCCTAGCAGCTCAAGTCCAAGGGGAACACATGTCTGCTCTGCCCAGGGTCCTACCACAATTTCTGTGCATCTCTTCCACCCTGGTGGATCCCGGTCAGGTTGCTCACACATCTGCATGGCTGGGAACATACCCAGGGAGCATCCTGAGATGAAGATGAGGAAGGTTTTGCTCTTCAGAGAGGGATGGGGATTCAGCTGTCCAAAGAAGGAGGCATGCAACAAAAGCAACAGATGCCCACTCCTTTTTTATATGCTTCTGATTATAATGGTAGTTCATGTTAATTGTGTATCATTCAGAACAATGGAAAGGAAAAAAAAAATACCACTCACAGCCTCATTTCTCAGGGAGCTCTGTGAATAACATTTTTCCTTGCTTCATCCTAATTTTGTTCTCTTTGTATAACTTTTATTCAGTGCCAGTCAGATATAGAGTCTTTGTTTTTACTTAAAATAATAATTTGTCCTTACTGTGTGTAAACTTTTATAAACAATTTTGGTGGTTGCATTAAAAAGCATCCCATTTTCTATAATCACTTCCATTTTTCTTGTGTGGATCCACCCACCTGTACCAGATATCAGAGGCTGATCTCTGTCTTCCTGTCCTCCATCCAATCATTGAGGATGAGCTTGACCTCTTCGTGACCTCTCCCTGGTGGCTCAGATGGAAAAGGATCTGCCTGCAATGCAGGAGACCTGGGTTCAATCCCTGGGTCAGGAAGATCCCCTGGAAAAAAGAATGGCTACCCACTCCAGTTTTCTTGCCTGGAGAATTCTGTGGAGAGAGGAGCCTGGTGGGCTACAGTCCATGGAGTCACAAAGAGCTGGACACCACTGAGCAACTAACATTTTCACTTGACTGCTCCGTATTTACTAAGACTGGACTGAGGCTTGGTCCAGTGGTCTAGCTTTGATGCCAGGACCCAGCTGCAGCACAGGGTGCTGTGCTAGGGCTGTTCTTTCTGACTTGGGCTATTCTCGATCTGTTTCCTTGCTGCTGAGACAAAATGAAAAGGTGGCTGGGCTCCTGGGTCTCAGATCATCAGACACTCTTCTTCCACAGCCACTGTGGACAATAGCAGTACGTTCATTCCTTCAAAACGTACACACTGAGCACTTGTTATGTGCCAGTCATTCTAGCAGTGCTGAAATAATGCTGGTAAGCCGAAGCATGGGTCTCCATCCTGCTCACAGTCTCGTGAGAAAGACTGGCGTTCCATGCGCGCATGCGCTCAGTGACTTCAGTCATGTCCAGCTCTGCGACTGTGTGGACTGTAGCCTGCCAGACTCTGTTGTTCATGCCATTCTCCAGGAAAGAATACTGGAGTGGGTTGCCATGCCCTTCTCCAGGGGATCTTCCTGATTCGGGGATCGAAACTGGTAGGTGGGTTCTTCACCACTAGCACCACCTGGGAAGCCCAAGATTGACATTAGTCAACATGAAATACAAAATGAGCACTATGGAAAGTGGAGTGAAGAAGCGGGGAATGGCCTTTGAGTCTCTGCCATACGGGCATTTGATCTAATCAGGGGTGGACTTTTTGAGGAAGTAATGATTCAATTGAGATCTGAGGGACAAGTGAGAAAAAGTGATGGGATAGAGAAGATAATTGGAGAACCCTGGAAAAAATCTCCTGACCCCTTGACTTTCTGCCTTATATATTCCTCTGGCACTTCTGTAAGAAAGGTGATCAAAGAAGGCTACCCTGAGAAAGTGATGTTTGAGAAGAGACCTTAAGAGTTCAGGGAGGATGCCCCCCGATATCTGAGGAGGACAGTCCCAGAGATAGGAGGCAGCGCAAGAGCCCTGAGGTCAGACAGTGCCCCTGTATCCCAGGAGCGGCAGGGCGACAGCGCCTGCAGCCCTGGACTCACTGAAGGGACACCAGGGAGGCAGCATCAGATGGTGGAGGAAGAGGGAAGGGTGGGTTCCTTGGGTCTTTTGAGAAGGAATTGGGTTTGAGTGGGATGTAAAACCATGGAAGGGTTTGGAGTTGGGTGGCTTGATCTGACTTATATTTAAAAGAAACAGGAGGAGACATTACATAAAGTAAAAGCTGCAAATGCAGTGATGCTCGGAGCATATTAATATTTTCATTTTACAGAGAGGAATTGGAGGCTCAGATTTAAACCTGACTGAAATCTTTTAGTCCCTCAATTTGACTTGAACTAAAGGGTAGCTGATCCCTTTCTACCCTGCTGGAATTCTATATGTGTGTGGAGGGCAGGGGGAAGGCATATTAATTAGAAATGTAGGACCAAACAGTACTTGAAATTTGGATTTTTTTAAAAAATCTTTTTCATGTAAGTTGTTATAAAATCTCATGACTTTTTTTTTCACCCCCTATGGCATCATCCTTAAGTCTTATACCTTAGTTCATTGCATAGATATACTGTCTTCAGGTAACTCATCTCCTATTATTATTATTTTTAAAATTAAAAACCTAAGAAAATATGTGCATCAAAAATGTTTCCATACTTTTCAGGGAAAAGGTCAACTATCCCAAAGGAACTATTTTAAAGCCCGTTTCCTTCTGCTGACAAGTTGATAGGTGCAAAACTGCTTTAAAACTCGAATGCTGCATTGGCCTTTTTACTTTGAATTACTTAAAATCATGTCTAAAAAATCACATTTTGACATTTTGTGAAATCAGCATGAAGCTACTCCAAATTACTAATTAAGCAGAGTTGGAGATGTGGTCCCATAGTTCATGATAAAAGACTATGTTGTGTGTAGAAGTTAAAGTGCCTGTATTTCCATGTTAAAGAAAAATATCAATGGGAAAATGTTCTGTCCTCACCTTCTAAAAGATTAGATTTGAATGTTTTCATTGGTTTCAATGATGTTGACTTTATATATTGTTCAATTCCCCTTAATCCTGTGGCCCTTAGGAGTGTAATTTCTCCCCTGTTGTCTTTTCTATTACTTTCCCTGGATTTACAGGGTCAGCCTTTCTTTTCTGGCTTTCAAGTTTCCCTTGCCTCCTTTACCACCACACCTCAAAGAAGGGAACTTGTCTCCTTTCCCTTAAGAGCTCTCAGTGCTGTGGACTTGAGCAAGCCCACAATGTGTAAGAAAAGACATCACAAGTTTTCTCAGGATCAAGGCCAGCAGTTGGTCCTTCTATAATACATCACACGGTAGAATGAAAAACAGACAATTATTCAATTAAACCTCTGTGGCTCACCACTGTAGCAACAAATAGGTTATTTCTGCAGCTGTTTTACCAGCCTTACAAGGAGAATTCCCTAAGTACAGAGAAACAGAGTTGTACCAAAGAGCCAATTTTTAAGAGTATTCAATTGCAAAAGTGATGCTTTTCTACTTGCAAAAGAACCTGCTTTTGCTCTTGTCTGAGACAGAAGGAAAGTTCCTTTTCCATCTTGGAAATTGGTGAGTCTTTTTCCTCCATTGTCGTGTGTTATGAGAGAAAAAGCTATCCACGTTCCTGAAGATAACCTTGTAGAAGATGCTTGCGGCGACGGAGCCAGCTCTGCTGTCCATGTGGGCAGCCGTGTTGGGGCTGGAGACTGTGGGTGGAAGGTTGTGAAGGACCTGCCTCCCAGTTTCAGAGGCTCAGACACCATGCGTTTTGAGCCAACGTCTCCCAGAGCCAGGGAGCTTCCCAGGTGGCGCTGGTGGTAAAGATTCTGCCTGCAGTGCAGGAGACCCAAGGACATGGGTTCAATCCCTGGGTTGAGAAGGTCCCCTGAAGGAAGAAATGGTAACCCACTCTGGTATTCTTGCCTGGAGAATTCCATGGACGGAGGAGCCTGGAGGGCTACCCTCCATGTGGTCATGCACTCCCAGAGCCAAGGGTAAACTTCCTCATCAATTCTTACAGTATAGGATCACGCAAACTTGTTCAAGTCACTCTCTTCTTGATTTACTTAACTAGGACTTTACAAGAATACATGAGATAACCAAAGATACAACCCATGCCCAAGGAAGGTGCCCCTCTTTACAGACCAGAGGTGGCACCTCTCTCAGGAGCTGGCATGGCAGCCTTGCTTCCTGGGACATGGCAGGCAGGCACCATGCCCAGCACACGGAGCCTGGCTATCCATGGGCAGGGCCCCCTCAAATTTGAGCTCTTATGCTTATTAACTGTGTGATGTTGGGCTGGCAGTTGTAAGTCACCTAGCTTTTGGCTCCTCATCTGCAAATGGGAAGAGCAGTGCTTCACAAGGGTCTTATGAGGATTAAATGAGATAACATTTAAAGTTCCTGGCATAAAGCCTGGCACATGAAAAGCATATAACCTATGGCCGCGTGCTCCTCTTCCAATCTACATGAAACCCAGCCTCTCTTGAGAGAGTCACACACACAGTCTCACTCCCCTGATGTGACCATACAAAGCCATTCTCTTAGTTTCTCTATTCAGGCTTTATAAGGTCTATTTGGATTTTAATCACTTTTACTATCCAAATTATTAAATATATATTAAATATTATATTATTATATAATATAGCCTAGTAATATGAATTAATAGATATTGGGCTTCCCAGGTGGTGCTAGTGGTAAAGAACCCACCTGCCACAGTGCAGATGTAAGAGTCTAGGTTTGACCCCTGGGTCAGCCGGATCCCTTGGAGCAGGAAATGGAAACTCACTCCAATATTCAGTGGTAAAGAACCTCCCTGCCAGTGGAGAAGACATGGGTTCAATCCCTGGGTCAGGAAGATCCCCTGGAGAAGAAAATGGCAATCACTCCCGTATTCTTGCCTGGGAAATCCCATGGACAGAGGATGCTGGCTGGCTATAGTCCATGGGGTCACAAAAGTCAGACACAACTTAACGACTAAACAGCAATATATATTAATATAATATTAAATATATAAATATATATATTTACTAAGACTCATACTAACTTTAATTCCAAAATCAGTGGGAGGCACCCACATTTATAGGAAAAAAGAAGAAGAGGAAATGTGAAAAAAGGATGAGGGCATATAGTTTTGGATTGAAGCTCACTGTGAACAGGGAACCCCTGGATGTCCTGTTGGGTGCAGAGCAGAGTGGCACTTACCACCCTCGCTTGGATGCAGTGGTGTGGCCCATGTGGTATCACGTGACATGAGGCTTTTCTGTGAATGCATCATACCGTTTTGTCCCATCAAGCTTAATGTCAATTCACATGCTTTCTTCTCCTGCTCACTTGAAATCAAATTCCTTCTTTCCAATCCTTTATTTACGAATTGGATCCCCCCCCCACCCCGCCCGGGGAGGGGAATGGAGTTACTGAATTCAGTCCTTTTCATTTTTTAGATGAATTTCATTGTTCTATCCTGTTGATCTTGTTGAACTTTACATTAATCCACAAATACATTAGTAATTCCTTCCAGTTCTATATTGCCAGTTAACTTGTTAGGCATGTTAATATTTCTATCTGAAGTATTAATTAAAAGCATTTGTTGGGGGGGGCACCTTACTGAAATCCAGAAATGATTTGTCTGTGACATTTTCCACCTGCTTCAGTCTGTAATAATTTATTCCAGGTGAACCCATATTGGCTCCTAGTGATCTTACATCTTTTCCTGAGTATTTATAGATCATACGTTTAATCGTTAATTGTTGTCTCCTGCCTGGAACTGATTTCAGTCTCACTTGCCTGTCATTAGAAATAACCGTAGCCTTTTCATTTTTTCATGTAAATCCAGGAAACTTGACTATTTTCAGGCATAAATGCCTCGCCTGTTCTTTAAACATTATAAAAAAGTGACTCAGCCATGTCTTTTTTGCAAGTAATTTCTGCACTTTAGAAAATATTTGAAACCAGAAATTTTGGATATTTTTAGCTTGTAAGCCCTCTAGGGTTCGTTCCTTACTGGGGATTCTTCTTCTACTCTGCCCTGACTCAAATTACTGTCTCCTATCAGGTTGATTTAATTTCTGTTTCCAGGACTTTACTCACCCATAATCTCCTCAAACTCTTTGTTCAGTTAATAGTCCCAACAGAGTGCTATTAATTCCAAATCATCTCTGATCACCTCATTTCCCCCTTCATCTAAATTACTGTAACAACTTGTTTTTAGTATTTCATGCATAAAATTTTAAATTCTAGGCTGTAAAGTATGTTTATCTTCTTTGTTTAGGTTGAACATTGCTTGAAAGCAAGAGCTCTTCCTTGTCCTTGTCCTATCTTTTAATCACTAAGTTATCTATGCAGTGGGTATTGAGAACAATTTGCTGACCTAATAATAATAATAAAACCTTTTCATTGTCAGATCATCACATACCTGGAGTTAGATTTCTGATGGCCTCTGCCAATCAAAAATGAGTTGCAAAACTGTAACTGAATTAAGTCATAAATTTCACGGTGGGAGAATGTACTTTAAAAATCAATTGTTTTTAATTGGTTGAGTTGGGATTCTTTATGTTGTAAAAGGTAGACATCCTCCTTAACCTGGATTACATAATAAAAGAATTAATTGTCTCCTGTATCTGAGAAATCCAAAGTCCAGGCTGGCTTCACATAAAATGACTTATTACAATGTCACTAAGAATTCACTTTCTTTCCAGCTTTTCCTTCTTATTCAACAGTGTGAGCTTCATTTTCATGTTCTATATTATCTTCTATTGCTGCTCTAACAAGTCACTATATAGTGTCTTAAAACAACATACATTTCTTATTCTGTGGTTCTGGAGGTCAAAGTTCTGTAAATGGATCCTCAGTTCAGTTCAGTTCAGTCGCTCAGTCGTGTCTGACTCTTTGCAACCCCATGAATCGCAGCACGCCAGGCCTCCCTGTCCATCACCAACTCCTGGAGTTCACTCAGACTCATGTCCATCGAGTCCGTGATGCCATCCAGCCATCTCATCCTCTGTCGTCCCCTCTCCTCCTGCCCCCAATCCCTCCCAGCATCAGAGTCTTTTCCAGTGAGTCAATTCTTTGCATGAGGTGGCCAGAGTACTAGAGTTTCAGCTTTATCATTATTCCTTCCAAAGAAATCCCAGGGCTGATCTCCATCAGAATGGACTGGTTGGATCTCCTTGCAGTCCAAGGGACTCTCAAGAGTCTTCTCCAACACCACAGTTCAAATCTATCTTATACTGCTGCAATGAAGGCATCCCGAGGGTTGTGATCATCCTGAAGTTTCTAGGGGAGAATCCCTTTCTTGTTTTCCCAGTGTCTGAGACTACCTGCAGTCCAGGCAGACCTCTATACTGTAAAATGATACATTTGTGTTGCGAAAGTCCCTAAATTTTCCAAATATATGCATGCATGCATGCATACATATACACACAGTCATGGTCTTATAAGATTAAAATCAAGGTATTGGTAGAGCTTTCTTCCTTCTGCAGGATCCAGGGCAGAATCTGGTTTCTGGCTTCTTCAGCCTTCAGAGGCTGCATTCCTTGGCCTGTGATCCCCTCCAGTAATGGCATTATTCTGCCCTGACCACCTGCTTTCCCCATCACATCTCCTTCCCTAACTGATTTTATGCTTCACTCTTCTGTTTTCTCAGAACCCCAATGAATATATATGCTCATTAGAATAATCCAGGATAATCTCCCCAACTCATGATCCTTAATTTTGTCACATCTGAAAACAGTCACAGGGATAGGGATTAGGAATGTGGGCATCTTTGGAAGAGAGGAGGGAAATTATTCTAACTACCACAGGTTCCTTATAGGGAGCTGGTGGGAGCACCAAGACTTCTCCTAAAGCACCTCTGTTAAAGCATGTATGTATGTGTATGTATACACACACATGCACACAGGCATATACATGTGTGTGTATGCTCAGGCACTCAGTTGTGTCTGACCCTTTGCAACCACGTAGACTGTACCTGCCAGGCTCCTCTGTCCATGGAGTTTCCCAGGCAAGAATACTGGAGTGGGTTGCTATTTCCTCCTCCACGGGATCTTCCTGACCCAGGGGTTGTCCCTGCATTTCTTGCATCTCCTGCATTGGCAGGTGGATTCTTTCACTGTGCTGCCTGGGAAGCACACACACACACACACACACACACACACACACACGCACATACACACATGCACGTATTATTGAAGTATAGTTGATTTACAATGTTGTATTAGTTTCCAGTGTACAGCAAAGTGATTTAGTTACACATGAGAGAAGTTAATTGAAGTGACAGTTGCTCAGTCGTGTCTGACTCTCTGTGACCCCATGGACTATACAGTCATGATATTCTCCAGGCCAGAATACTGGATGGGTAGCCTTTCCCTTCTCCAATGGATCTTCCCATCCAGGAATTGAACTGGGCTCTCCTGCGTTGCAGGTGGATTCTTTACCAACTGAACTATCAGGGAAGCCATGTATACCTATTATTTTTCATATTCTTTCCCATTGTTATTTGTTATAGGGGAGTGAATCTAGTTCCCTATGCTATATAGTAGGACCCTGTTGTTTGTACATTTCATGTACAGTAGTTTGTATCTGCATAAACTTCTTATTTATCCCTAACCCCCCTTTCCCTTAGGTAGCCATGTTTGTTTTCTATGTCTGTGGGACTGTTTTATGCTTCATAAATAAATTCATTTGTGCCGTAGTTTAGATTTCACATATAAGTGATATCATATATTTGTCTTTCTCTTTCTGATTTACTTCACTTAGTGTGATAATTTCTACATCCATCCATGTTGCTGCAACTGGCATTATTTCATTTTTTATGGCTGAGTAGTATTCCACTGTGTGTGTGTGTGTGTGTGTGTGTGTACATATATATATATACACCACATCTTCTTTATCCATTCTTCTGCTAGTGGACATTTAGGTTGCTTCTATGTCCTGATATTGTAATTAGTGCTACTGTGAACATAAGGGTGCATGCATCTTTTTGAATTATGTAATAGTTTTCTCCAGATATATGCCCACAAGGGGGGGTTGCTAGATCATATGACAATCCTATTTTTAGTTTTTAAGGAACCTCCATACTGTTTTCCATAGTGGCTGCACCAATTTACACTCCTACAAACAACATAGAAGGATTCTTTATTTCTTCATATCCTCTCTAGCATTTGTAATTTGTGGACTTTTTATTTTCTTTTTAATTTTCTTCTTTATTACTGTTTTAATGGGAGGATAACTGCTTTACAATGTTGTCTTGGTTTCTGCTCTACATACATCAACATGAATCAGTCCTAGGTACACAGATTTAATGATGGCCACTCTGACTGGTGGGTGGTAGTCCCTTGTGGTAGTTTAGATTTGCAATTCTCTAATAACTAAAGCTTACATATTTTCATACACCAGATGGAAAAGATTTCTTCTAGCAGTAGTCCCCAGTGTGAGACCCTGTCCCCCAGTGTGAGACAGAGAGCTTCTTATTCTGAAGTCTCAGAAATGACTCCTTTGCTCTGATTGGCTGGTGGGCTCAGCTCTGAGTTTATAATCTTGATTGCAAAGATAGGCTCCTCTGTAAGACTAAAGGGACTAAGGATCCACCACCTCACGTTTGTACCTGAGAATGTGGAGGAACAGCAAGATGTGAGACTGGTTACCAAAATACGAAAGAATGGATTCAGAGCTAAAAGAAAAACCACCAACAAACATCAGTTAAAATATATCCCTTCACCCCATAGCTATAACTTAGCCAAGGACAATGACCATATCTTATTTATAGCTGTATATTCTATATAGCGGTCCATGGGGTCACAAAGAGTTGGACACAACTTTGCAACTAAACAACAACAATTCTGTATAGATAGTCATAGCCAAAATGTTTACTATAATAGTGTTCTTCAATAAATGGCTAAATAGTGTATTTTTACACTGACAGGTTCACATGATTTGACCAACAGTATCATTGAATTCATAGTCTATCATGTTCCATTGGACTAGATCTATTGCTTTGGCAAGTACATTTCTAAAGCATGTTATAGAAAGTGACTTAACATCAGGTCAGGATATTGAGAGAAGAATAGGAATAGTCTAAGATTATTAGTGTTTTGAATTAAGGTTGGCCAAGAAATGTAGTTCCATAATAGGAATCCTAGAAGGAATTACGTATTTTTAATGTGATGTATCCTCTTGGGCTAATCTTGGAAAACTGGAGTTGGGATGTCTCCCTCCTCAGACACACACACACACACACACACACACACACAGACACACAGACACACACACACACACACTCTTAGGGTACGTGCAGTTTGAAGAAATAGAAGTATTGACTAACTTCCCTTTAGAGCACAAAGTGTGTTTGCTACTGCTGCTGCTAAGTCGTTTCAGTCATGTCTGACTCTGTGCGACCCCATAGATGGCAGCCCACCAGGCTCCCCCGTCCCTGGGATTCTCCAGGCAAGAACACTGCAGTGGGTTGCCATTTCCTTCTCCAATGCGTGAAAGTGAAAAGTGAAAGGGAAGTCGCTCAGTCGTGTCTGACCCTCAGTGACCCCATGGACTGCAGCCTTCCAGGCTCCTCCATCACTGGGATTTTCCAGACAAGAGTACTGGAGTGGGGTGCCATTGCCTTCTCCGACAAAGTGTGTTTGGGTACCTGTATCTTCAGTTCAGTTCAGTCGTGTCCGACTCTTTGTGACCCCATGAATCGCAGTACACCAGGCCTCCCTGTCCATCACCAACTCCCAGAGTTTACTCAAACTCATGTCCATCGAGTCAGTGTTGCCATCCAGCCATCTCATCCTCTGTCATCCTTTTCTTCTCCTGCTCCCAATCCCTCCCAGCATCAGGGTCTTTTCCAATGAGTCAATTCTTCGCATGAGGAGGCCAAAGTATTGGAGTTTCAGCTTTAGTATCAGTACTTCCAATGAACACCCAGGACTGATCTCCTTTAGAATGGATTGGTTGGATCTCCTTGCAGTGCAAGGGACTCTGAAGACTCTTCTCCAACACCACAGTTCAAAAGCATCAGTTCTTCAGCACTCAGCCTTCTTTACAGTCCAACTCTCACATCCATATATGACCACTGGAAAAACCATAACCTTGACTAGATGGACCTTTGTTGGCAAAGTAATGTCTCTGCCTTTGAATATGCTGTCTAGGTTGGTCATAACTTTCCTTCCAAGGAGTAAGCATCTTTTAATTTGATGGCTGCAGTCACCATCTGCAGTGATTTGGGAGCCCCCAGAAATAAAGTCTGACACTGTTTCCACTGTTTCCCCATCTATTTGCCATGAAGTGATGGGACCAGATGCCATGATCTTTGTTTTCTGAATGTTGAGCTTTAAGCCAACTTTTTCACTCTCCTCTTTCACTTTCATCAAGAGGCTTCTTAGATCCTCTTCACTTTCTGCCATAAGGGTGGAGTCATCTGCATATCTGAGGTGATTGATATTTCTCCCGGCAATCTTGATTCCAGCTTGTGCTTCTTCCAGCCTAGCATTTCTCATGATGTACTCTGCATATAAGTTAAATAAGCAGGGTGATAATATACGTCTTGATGTACTCCTTTTCCTATTTGGAACCAGTCTGTTGTTCCATGTGCAGTTCTAACCGTTGCTTCCTGACCTGCATATAGGTTTCTCAAGAGGCAGGTCAGGTGGTCTGGTATTCCCATCTCTTTAAAAATTTTCCACAGTTTATTGTGATCCACACAGATTAAACCCAAGAAATGGGCCCTCAGCATCAAATGTCATAAAGACTATGTGAAGATGATTAATTACACTAAACTCTTCCCTGTGACGCTCATTTCCCTCCTCTTACTGCTCCAGTCTTGTTGTTTCCTTTTGTCCTGATAAATGGGCCTCACACGGCTGAGAGGAGCAGTGAGAAGGTGCTAGGTTTCCCAAGTATAAATTTTCTGTGAATCAGAAAATATTGATGATGTTTCTAAGAGACGGTACTGACATCAAGCTGGAGTCATCTGTCTCAGAAAAAAATGATTGGGCTACTGGGCAAGTGAGTACAAGCAACTGTCAGAAGTACAATGAATAATTGTGAAACCAACTAAGTATGTAGGAGGATGAGAATTTGATGATCTTTTTAGAAACTCATTGGTTGGTGGGCAGCTGATCTCTATGACTCAGGGTACATGTGTCAAGGACTGTAGTGAAGAGTAACTTAATCACTGTTTGTTCTGTTAGACTGAACAGTGTCAATTTAAAGGAATGTGAACACCATGGACCATTTCGCATCCTATCTTCCCATTGTTTGTGGACATTCTTTTACTGATGAAGAGAACAGAGGACTTCATCACTCTTTCAGGAAGAGACTGCAACTGTTTCTTCATACCATACTTTGTAGACCAGTGGTTCTTTCCATTGTTTCAGCAGAGGGCATGCTTGTATTCATTTTGTACATGTAATGAAAGCTAAAGATTCCCTCTTAAAGAGAAAAGCATGAGCACAGAAGTCAGTCATTTTTCATAAAATATCAGGATGCTCATGAAATCCCTGAAACCTGTCAGCAGGGGTCTCTACTAGGGGTCCCTCCATGGACCCCGTTAAGAATCCTCATTCTTGACCCTGAGCTTTTATCTCCAGATACCTCATCCTCAGCTAAGGAAAGCTTTGAGTATTTTGAGAAATTTGGGGGTCAACAAAGAGTTCCATTCCATTCTATAGGACCCATTCATCTAAGTTATTCCTGGAAGTGTGATCTGGAAATCACAGGTACGTTTTCTTTTAACTTTTTCAAGACGGAAAGGGATGGACATGGCTGATGATCTAGAAACATTGTTGTCAAGTTTTGGTATCATGGGACTTTTCCTGATGATTGTAACCTGTATTTTTCATTCTTGTATCCTGTTTTCCTTTTTTTTTTTTTTTTTTGAATAGATAGTCCATTTTCTCCTCGCAGACACTAATGAATAGACAGGGTAATGCAGTGTGGAATGGAAAGAAGAACCTGCAGCTAAATAGCTCCTTAAAAGACAGAACTTCTACCCGAGTGGCATTTCTATTTATCATCTTGTGGCCAGGTTCATTCCTTTTAGGGCTTTCCTTGTGGCTCAGCTTTTAAAGAATCTGCCTACAATGCAGGAAACATGGGTTCGATCCCGGGGTTGGGAAGAGCCCCTGGAGAAGGGAAAGGCAACCCACTCCAGTATTCTGGCCTAGAGAGTTCCATGGACTATATAATCCATGGGGTCACAAAGAGTCAGACACGACTGAGCCGCTTTCATTCCTTTTCCTTTCACTTACTCAGCAAAACGATGTTGGCGTGTGTGCTATCTCAAGTCGTCTGCTACATCTGCTGGCATCCCTGGAGGCTCAGGCGGTAAAGAATCTGCCTGCAGTGCAGGAGACCTGGGTTCCATCGCTGGTGGGAAGATCCCCTGGAGAAGGGAATGGCTACTCACTCCAGTGTTGTTGCCCAGAGAACTCCATGGACAGAGGAGTGTGGCCAGCTACAGTCCATGGGATCGTCAAGAGCTCGACACAACTGAGTGACTAACACTTCCACCTTTCCTGCTACATCTATGAGGGTGCAAAGTCCCTCTTCTCAAAAGAACTTGAGGTCCTGCAGTAGAGATAAAATTGCAAAGAAAGTCAGCTTAATGCAGTTGCCCTGAAAGGGCTCCACTGATCAGCCTTCCAAAATTTCATGCTGTGCGTATGCGTTTGGTTGGCTTCATTTTATGACTCAGGGACTGGAGAAGTCCCTCTCTTGCTATCCCAGACCTTCTCCTCATTACACAGACCATCATATTTATCATGCTGCTTTATAATTATCCACTTCACGCCACTCTCCCAACAGATCATGAATCCCTGGAGGATAGAAGCTGAGTCTTATTAAACTTCACTCTTGTATTTCCTGGAAGCTAACAGGGTACCTGGAACATGGTAAATGCTTTAAAATTGGCTGAGTAAAGCATTGAATCCTGTCTCCAGAAGAGAGAACACAGGTGAAATAAGACATCTTACAAAAAGAGGACCCTAGCTGCTTTGTCAGGAAAGAGCAGACTGGTATTTGTCCCTTGTGTGTCTGGACGTCAGTTTCACCCTCCCCAGAAGGGAGTTGGATTAAGTGATTTTTTTCCCCCAAGGAAACATTCTATTTTTAAATAATGCAGGCAGAGAAGGAAGGAAACACTCTGCCCCCCTGACTCAGCCTAAATATCTGCCTAGATTTTACAGTCAAAAATGATTTCCCGAAGATTGAATGTCAAAAGATATAGCTGCAAACGCCGCTCACCCCCACCCCTCGGCCAGACACTCATGGTATTTGCCAGACCCATTGACAAAAGTGACTTCCCACGCTTTGCCCACAGAGGGCATCCCTGCTCATTGATATGTAGACCCGGCGAATGCAGCTGCTGGAAGCCTCCTCCGACCGCTTTTCTTTTCTTTTTTTTCCCCCCCTCCAGCATCTCTCAGCCCCCACCCCTTCCCCGTGGAATCTTTGCCTGATCCAGTTCGTTTCCCTCCGGTCTCCACATTTTCCCTTCCAGCCCTCCACTTCTCCGGATCAATGGATAGTACGTACGGCTCCAACTCCTAGCTCACACATCTCCAGCGGACACCCCAGTAACAAGTGAGCGCGCTCCACCCCGCAGACCCGGCCTCTCGTCCCTGGGTCCCCTCCGCGCTTGGAGGAGAAACGAGCAGCATCCCCAGCTTTCGCGCACGGATTCTCTTCTTCAACTTTACCCGGCCGAGGACAGGGAACCAGCCCCAACCTTTTGATGCACAGCCCAGCCACAGGATCGCTTCGCGTCTCCTCTTGGTCCCTTCTGGATATCCTGTGTACTGATGCTTTGCCAGCCCCACGGAGAGCTGCCTTCGCTCCGCCGCCGGTTCCCTCTGTTTCCTTGAGTTAGTTTCCCGAGGTTTTACTGGGGCTTGAGATCTCTTGGACCCAATGGAACTTTTTGCTCCCTCTTTTTGCTGCTGATTCTGCCAGTGGACCAGGAAGAAGGCTTCGGAAGCAGAAGAGGCGCAGGGGAGGTGGAGGAGGACGACGACGAGGAGGAGGAGGAAGCCGAAGGGGCTCGGCGCGCGCGTGTGTTTGTGTGTGGTGTGTGCATGTGTATACGCGTGTGTGAGTGCATGTGTGTGAGTGTTGCCGCTGCCCAGGACCCCCGGCCCCGAAGGTGTTGGCTGAAATATGGAGAATAGTCTTGGATGTGTTTGGGTACCCAAGCTGGCTTTTGTACTCTTCGGAGCTACCCTGCTCAGCGCACATCTCCAAGTCACCGGTGAGACGTTCTTTCCTTTCTTCTCGTCGCCCCCGCCCCTCTCACCCCTCTCCTTCTCCCCAACTCCTTTGGCTCTAGTAGAATTGGGGCAGGGGGAGACCGGGCAAGATGCGGGTCTCTCGCTCCGTCCCTCATTTCCTCAATGATGATAAAAGATGGAAAGACCTCCCCCCCCCGCCCCCCACCCCGCCGGGAGCAGAGGATGTTGGTGGCTGGGGAAACGGGCACCCCTTCGCTTTTTTTAAAAAACAAATCTGGTGTTTCTCGCATGCATCTCTGCTTTGGCAAATACTTGCGTCGGTTGAGAGAGCTGGAGGTCTGGGGCAGGGAGGAGGCAGGCGATGGGGATGTCGTTGAAAGGAACTGGGTTGAATCCTCCCCCTCGGAAAGCTACGAAGCAGGGGAATTGGGGCAATAAGACCAAGTGGAGGAGGTCTTGGAGGGGCGCTTGGAGGGTGTGCGTGCGGAATGTAGTAGCTTGTGGGGCTGGGGCGTCTGTATGTGATTCCTGGCGCCTCCGGTTTGGATTTTTAGACCTACTGATTGAAAATCGAGAAAAGGCCAGCTGATGTGTTTTGGTACTTCGGAGGAGGGGTTGGTGGTTCCCGAAAGGGGTTGCAGAGTTGCCAGGAGGAAGGAGGCGTGTTGTGTTTCATCTTTTAACGGTGAATGCAGCTCTCGAGCTAAGTCTACATGTATCTCCAGGACACTTCCAAACTCCAAATGATTGATATTCCGAGCAACCAGCCCCCCTGGCCCTGGTCCTTGGCAAGCGCAGGTTCTAATTAAAAATGGCAAAACTGTGTGGGGCCTGATTGGGTTAGAGCAGGAAGAAGCATCTGAGGGATGCTCAGGGCTGCGGCAGTCTCCGAGCTGGAGGAGCCTAGAGGTTTCGACGGCCGGGAGAAAATCATTAAAAAAAAGAAAAAAACCAAATGACTCATTGTAATGGTCCCCTCATTTGGCCGGCCTTATTAAACGGACACTGGGGTATAGGGAGTGGGCCCGGTGGGGAAGGATGGGAGAGCAGCTGGCTGAGCATTCAACTCCCTTCGGAAATGACCTTTTCCCAAATCCCAAAGAAAAGGAGCCGCCGGCAGGGGCCAGGCGCTGGGCGGGAGCTCCCCGGGCTGCGCGCTGGAAATGAACGGGCAACAGAATGGAAACTGTGTCCTAGTCCCCAACCTCTCCATAGCCTGAAGCTGCTGCTTTCTTGTTCCTGCTAAGTGCTGCTGCGCGGCACGGGTTGCGATCGCTGGTGGAGAAGGCGCCTCTCTGGTTGCTAGGGATTCAGAGTCAAGCACCAGGCTCCTCAAGTCTGGACGCGGCTGCACAGAAGCAGGAATCTGCGCATCCACGCCAACCAACCGACTCCTCACCTTCCTTTGGCCTGACAGCAAGCCCACAGGAGCCTGCCAGAGGACTCTGTGTGTGTGTGTGTGTGTGTGTGTGCGCGCGCGCGCGTGCGCTCGCGCAGGGTACACGTACCAACGGTTTGTGCACCCTGCAGCCGGTCCTCCCTGGCTCCCTCCCTTTTCAGGCTGGTCTCCTCCTCCGGGCTCCTCTCTCCCGGAGCTTTGTCCTCAGCAATTACTCCCGCGGAAGGTGGGCGAGGAATATCCCGCAGTAAAGCGGTGATGAAAAGTGTCTCTAAAATTCCCTCCTGCAGCCCACAGACACTAGAGGAGCGCTGTCCTTAGGGTCCAGAAGATAGCCTTGCACTCTCAGCTGGGGAGCGGGGAAGTTCAGAGGGGCATGGTCGCTGGGTAGAAAGTCTACCGGAGCCAGGCCAGCTGAACATACTGTATTAGACAAGGAAGGTGTGCAAAAATGGATAACGATGTTTTGTCAGTTACCCTGAAATATTTCAAAGCCATTTCCCAAGTGTCTGGAGAGTGGAGAGTAGGGATAAATAAATGGATATGGATATATATATATATATATATATATATATATATATATATATATTTACTAACATTGAAATTAATTAAATATCCCTTTTCCACTTATTTATGCTTCTTACCTAAAAAGTTAAGGCCAGATAGTAACTCCTCAGTGGAGAAGTCTATGATTGAAAAGGCAGACAAAAATCTATATATACGAGGGCTGTGCCTGTGGACAGGCTTGTGGGTCTCAATCTGTCAGCTCCTCTATGCTTTTAAATCCATTTCTGTTATTTGCAGATGTGACGTAGTTTGCACAGGTCCCAGAAAAAGTGGAAATGGCGCGGTCTTTAGGTATTGCTCCTTAATCTGTTTCTACTGTTTCTGTTGGTAGCAGTATCCCCTCTTCAAGGATGTGGCAGGGAATTGATGAGGAAGAAAGCACAGCTCACTCTATGAAAGGACCAGTAGGAGGTGCCCTTAATAAGGCCAAGTGTCTATTTACTGGCAGTGAAATTCCCACTCAGCAGGATGTTTTGAAAGACTTTGTTGATGGGTGACAAAGGATTATGGAGAAGAGCACAATAGCACTTGATATTTCCCCATTTCCTGGATAAAGTCCGGAGCCCCTCTAGAGTTTTGTGAAATTGTTAGGACATAACCAAGGGCATACCAGAGCAGTGTCCACATAGAATGGGGACTTGATGCTGGAGGCGGAGGCTACCGGCTTTTTAGTTGACTTTTGTAAGATGCTATGTTCTTATATGTTTGACTTGAGCCCCAAGCAAGGGCACTAAGTAGAGTCCTAGAATCTCAGATGAAATGAAAATGTTATGTGGTAGATATTAATGAATGAAATAGCAAGTGTACATGTTAATTAATTCTTTATACATATATTTGAGGTATTTTCTATTGAAAAAAAATCGGTTTGCATTTATGTTGTCGGGACATGCTAAGTTGGGGCTCGCTGCCTCCCCTACTCACCTCTTTCTCATCTCCCCCACCCCAAGCCAGACAGATCCATGCTCCCATCTGGGTTTGCCGTTGGATGTAGCATGGCAGGACCTGAGGGTGCCTGGGCTGCTCGGCTGTCCACTCCTCTGTGAGTGCTGCGGTGTAAATCACCAGGGGCCCGTCACAGCATCCATTTCCCACACAGCAGCTGTTGCCCTCTGAGTTATGAAGCATGTGAAACAGCCACCACATGTGTTATATGTGAATATATTAGGCTTAGTGCATTTACTTTAATGCTCTTAAGAGCTGGGCTGGCTTGAGCTGCTGATAGGCATTCCCTCCCTGCCCCCACACTGGGAAGAGATTTATAACTTTCCAGTGTGTATGACTTATGTTTATTCTCGGGCAAGTTAACCTCTCAGCAAATTTCCTTACTGTTTTCAATGATGAGGAAGAGCTTTAACCCTCTCTGAATTCCTCAATGAATCCTCCTGTAAGTTTCGCCTGGAGTACTACAGGCTATAGTAGGATTTTCTCATCTAGTGAGAAGCTTGACAGGAGATTTGAGGAGGTGAATTTTGGGGTGGAAGGGAATAGTTTTACTTGTTTCTGAAGAGGGAAAGGGTGACATGGTGTCTTCCAAGGGAACTCCTGCATTCTAGTTATCCTCAGAAGCATCTTTTATGAGAGGAAAAATTTCTTCCTCTCTGGTTCAGATTTCTTTCATTTACCCAATAGTTTGAAATTCTTCACGCTCATGTGGTTTATTCCTAGAATGTTTCCTGCAGCACACAGAGGAATCATCCAGTACTATGTTTCTACACAAAGAAGGGTCATCTAATACTATCTTTCTCTTTTGGAAACTAGCTCTAATTTATATCTTGACTTCTCACCCCAAAACACTTGTTATCTTTAAGTGATATGGCATGTTTGCAGGTACTGCTGTATTTATAAAGAGAGTATTTCTTTCCATGGAAGACTGCGCCTTGAGATTACATTTGAAAGCAAATATTCTTACTATTCTTTGGAAAACTTGCCATCTTAAACTTTTCTTGTGAATTGCTTTTCCCTCAGGCTTCTGCCAGCCAAGATAATTCTATTAGGAGAGGATGCAGTGGTTTCTGGCTTTTTCTTATATTAAAACCCAATCATACACACACAAGGAAGAGAGCACTTTAGCTCTCCATGCTACCTCCCCAAATGTATGACTTTAGGGTGAATTGAGATAGTGCTAATTACATCAAGATGCTTCTGGAAACCAGTGTGATATTTATTGATGAGTGAACTTTCCTTGTCTCGCTGTGTTTGTTACACAGCCACTAGCTCAAATGATCACTTTTTGATGGAGTACTCTACCTCAGATGATAATCTCTCAGATGAAATATATAGACAAATTTTGGGAAAACTGTTTTTCCTGAGTGAAAAGAATAATGACGTAAGCCTGCCAAGGATTACTTGGTTAATTAACTAAAGCTAAAAAGTCACTTGGTTCTGGAAACGAACTATAATCCCTAAAGTGGAATGATAAATGCTCTGCACAGTTACAATTCATAAAATGTAACTGTAGAATCTTCCTTTTTCCCTGCTTTTTTTATTATGATTCTTGAGAAGAGGATTGAAGTTTCCTGAGTTGTCACATTGTCACGTGCCTTAATGAATCGTAGCCGGGAATCTCACTAAATCTCATTGAAACACTCAAATAAATCACAACGTGTGCGATGCCTGGTACGTTGTTTTGCAGCCTGCCAGTGGGCTGCCTGCTCCTCTCCAGCCTGTCTACAGAATCACAGCTCTGATTTCTACACTCTGGAGCATCAACACTGCCTCCCTTGACACCATCCAGGAAAACCTTTCTCACTGTTTGACTCCAAGGTCTGATCCATAGGCATTGCGTTTAACATGCTGTATACTGCACTTTGCAGGGTCATGGGGATTTGTGTTAAAAACAAATTTTAAACATTTTTTACGAGTGTTTCTTTTCTGGAAAGTTGAAGACAGCTAAGTAGTACTATTACTACAGGAGATGAACTCATGACCTCTCAGCCAGTATCACTGAAACTCCAGAACTCATGGAGCATCAAGAAGAAGTGACCACTAGAGAAGGGTGGATTCTGTCAACCCCAGCATGCTTTTTTTTTTTTTTCAGGAGGGTGTTACTTGATTGGAATAATAAAACTTTTAATATACTTCGAAGTTACTACTTTTCAGAGATCAAAGCACTTCCTAATGGTATTAAAAAATCAGTAATATGGCATTGACCCCAAAGCATGTAAGATTTTCCTTTCAAACAAGACTTCAAGTAAAGCAAATGTTAAACTCGACAATTAAAAAAAAAAAAGAGCAATCCAGATTATTTTTCCCATAGGCCAATTGAAAAAAAATGTGCAGAATAAAATGACATGTTACATATACCAAGTGGGTAATAGTAAAAAATAAAATGAAAATTATTATACACTTTTATAATTATAGCATGAAGATAAATTACAGTAACATTTAGTATTCTACACTTTGCTTCCTCCTTCAGTAGATGGTTGATTCCTTCTATTTCTGTGCTTTAGAGCTGTGCTAACACATGGAAATTCAGGTTGGCTGACTGATGATCAAAATTACTATAGTGCTTTAAAGTTCTTTGACAAATTTTAGCCCGAGGTTACAAAACCAGGTCTCTTTAACTCAACTGTTAACGTGTTTTTTTTTTTTTTTTTTGATTGTTTAGAAATGCCTGAACTTATCAGTGGTATGGTTTAGAAATACATAATAATGTGTATGATTGAATATTCTTTCTTTTTCACTATTGATGGTAATTTGCCAGTGGTTATACTAGTACATGTTTCTTTTTATAAATAGTCTGAAACAACCATATTATTCACAGCTTTCATTTCCTAGGGGAAAAGTTCAACTAGAAAACACCCAAATCATTTCATATTTATTGATCACATTTTTAAAGTTTATTCTTATGATATGACCTGAGTGAGGAAATTTCTCTTATTTGCTAAATTCTATGAACCCAGTGCCTATAGTTCAGTTCAGTTCAGTCGCTCAGTTGTGTCCGACTCTTCGCGACCCCATGAATCGCAGCACGCCAGGCCTCCCTGTCCATCACCACTCCTGGAGTTCACTCAGACTCACGTCCATCGAGTCAGTGATGCCATCCGGCCATCTCATCCTCTGTCGTCCCCTTCTCCTCCTGCCCCCAATCCCTCCCAGCATCAGAGTCTTTTCCAATGAGTCAACTCTTCGCATGAGGTGGCCAAAGTACTGGAGTTTCAGCTTCAGCATCATTCCTTCCAAAGAAATCCCAGGGCTGATCTCCTTCAGAATGGATTGGTTGGATCTCCTTGCAGTCCAAGGGAGTCTCAAGAGTCTTCTCCAACACCACAGTTCAAATGCATCAATTCTTCGGCACTCAGCCTTCTTCACAGTCCAACTCTCACATCCATACATGACCATAGGAAAAACCATAGCCTTGACTAGACAGACCTTAGTCAGCAAAGTAACGTCTCTGCTTTTTAATATGCTATCTAGGTTGGTCATAACTTTTCTTCCAAGGAGTAAGCGTCTTTTAATTTCATGGCTGCAGTCACCATCTGCAGTGATTTTGGAGCCCCAAAAAAAGTCTGACACTGTTTCCCCATCTATTTGCCATGAAGTGATGGGACCAGATCCCATGATCTTCGTTTTCTGGATGTTGAGCTTTAAGCCAATGTTTTCACTCTCCTCTTTCACTTTTATCAAGAGGCTTTTTATTTCCTCTTCACTTTCTGCCATAAGGGTGGTGTCATCTGCATATCTGAGGTGATTGACATTTCTCCCAGCAATCTTGATTCCAGCTTGTGCTTCTTCCAACCCAGCGTTTCTCATGATGTACTCTGCATAGAAGTTAAATAAGCAGGGTGACAATATACAGCCTTGATGTAACCTACCTATTATTTTCATGATGTACTTTAGCTAAATATCAGACATCCAAATTCTCTGACTTCTTGCTCACTCAGCTATTTCACAGTTTCAAGAGAGGAAGGACCTTTATACCAATTGTCAGTAATCTCACGGGACTCAACAGGGATCTGCATTGAAGTTTGGTGATTTCACTTTTGTTTTTGCCCATTCTTTAAAGATTGATCTTTTCCAGAAGACTTCTCTTGGGTGTATCTAGGGCAAAAATGTGCCACTGAATTAACTGAATCTCCCTGATACAGTTTGATGAAAATACCAACTTGTTAGTGTATCGTGACCAGATAAGACATCTTATCATTACCAACATGACTCTGGTTCTTACATTGGCCTTATGTAAGGGAATGAGGGAATTAAGTGGTTAAATTAAAGTTGCCTACCTTAGTCATCTTAGTAGCTTAAGTTCTTGTTAAATACAGTATTTCCCAATTTTATTAATTTTCTAAATCTTTAAAAATGTTTATCCATTCTCTTAGCTGCCTTTTAAGAATGTAGAAAATAATTGAACCTGTCCTTAAGAGAACTCAGGGTAACTGTGTCTCAGTTATTTTCTGATATTATAGACATGATTTCTGAAGGTATCGCATTGTGCAAGTCTTTTTATTTTCCATCAAATGGTCATGGTCTGTTGTTTTGTTGTCCTAAGGCTTTTATTTCTGATTTGTAAAATCCACTTAATCTACTAATATTTGTTCACAACCAGCCGGAAGTTCTTGCTGTTGTAAGACTTCTTCAAAGCAGTTTTTCTCTTTTCTACTTTTGATTTGTTAAGAAGTAGGGGGCTACTTCTGTGTCTAAAGTAAAATAATAAATTCCAGATCAAGATCAGAGTCCTTCATTATTTAATTGAATTTCACTAATGGGCTATAGCATTTCTGAAATCTGTTATCACTTTGGATACCATTTTTCTTTATGCAACATAAATACTTTTCCTTTTTTAAATGACAGTGTGGAGTAGACCAATGCTACTTATATTACTAGTTTCAACATTGTATGATATAGTTGGGTTATGAGCTGTACTATATATATAGTGGTGGGTATAATTAATCATAATAACATTGACCATGATAACAATAATTAGAATGAAACAACCCCCATGTACCCACCCACAATTTTCTTAATTTTGTGTTCATTAGTCCCTTGCCTTTCTTTTTTGGTTTGGCAAATATGTTTAAATCCTTAACATATGATTTTTCTTTGCCTGTGCTTGGCCAATTGTAACATAAATGTAATGTATATATTCTTGTATTTACATTTTTGCTAAACATTAAATATTTGAGATTCATCTATGAGAATGCATCTTGCTGTATTTCAGTCACTTTCTCTGCTGTATAATATTTCATGATGTTAATTAATCACACTTAATCCACTCTACCATTGATAACCTTCTGGGAAGTCAGTATTTTGCTATTGCCAAAAATATAGCTATGAATGTTTTCATACATGTACTGTGGAACAAATTCTCCATCATGTCTAGAGTGCATACATAGCGGTGAAGTTGCTGAGTCATACAAAGATCATCTTTACTTTCAGGGACAATGGCAAGTGGCATGCATTGAAACTCCCACCAGGAGCATAAGACAGTTGTCTTTGTTCCATGTCTGGTGCTGTCACATGTTTTATTTGCCCTCATCTGCTGGATATGAACTAGCATCTCCTTGAGGTTTTAATTTTCATTTCCTTTTTTGTTAATTAGGTTGAACATTTCTTTCCCCACAAATTTATTGGCCATTAGTGATTTCAGCAAGCTAGTTCTATGATGCTGTTTTTCCAACTGAGCAACTGTTTGCTTTGAGGCATCAATACTATTAATAGTTATTCTGTTTTTCCTACTAAGCAACATTTGCTTTTAGGTGTACATGTAGTTGGTCATCTGACTTTTAAGAGGTTGTTGTCTGATACAGTATTATGCTTACCTTAGTCCAGACTTCCCCTAAACAGCTTTCCAGAATAAACACTAATTTTAAGCTGGAAGAGAGATCCTTAGTCACTGTAGAATTGTTGATTACCTAGAGCAACCGTTTCCTTGACAGTATCCTGGTTTATCCTATTTATTATGTCTACGCAGCATGTCGCATACAGGAAAGCTGGATCCTGGGGTGCCAGTCTTAATTTGAGGAACCTTACAAATCCCCTGAGTATGATGGAATTAAAGGATGATTGAATCACAGAGATGTAATGATAGATACCAAGTAGGAGTTAAAAATCCTAATCTGACCATTTGAACTTGGGTATATTTCCAATATGGTAAGATACACAGACCCAGCATCACCGTTATGTATATGACTGTGGGCTTCACACAAAACCCATCCCGGCTCAGTGCCCATAAGCACGTCTCCTAATTTTGGGGGGAGGTTCCTAATTGTTTCACCCCTTCCCACTGGACCCACTAATGAAAAGCCCTGATTGGAATAAAGCCTTGGATGTGCTAGCAGTGGCTTCTCTGGAGATGCTGCCTCCATGCTGACTCATTCATTAGAGATGTGAGCCAGGGCTGAGACATCTAAGCGAACCCCCTGCGCGCCGAGTCCTCAATCCATTGTTCCCACATCTCTGCTCAGCCTCATGGGATCCCAGAAGAATATAAATTAGAGAGAAAATCAGCAAAGCTTTCCTTTTCATGTCTAATGTTTGGGCCGCGCTGTTCCCTGCAGGACAATTTCCAGTTATTTTCTCTTCTGGTTTGAGAGATCTCCTGGGATGATTTGTTCACTGTTTCCCTTGGGAAACTTGGCAGCAGCATATCAGCTCTTGCTGCTAAAATTTCATTTTATAGTTCCTCTTAGATGGTCCTGTTCTAAATATTCCTTCCATGACTCCCGCCACCTATCTACTGTCCCTCGGTGACATTCTGTGTCGTCTGTGTTGAAGTGTGTTAGATAATTCTAGCCGTAAATCATTTTTGCCTCCCCTCTGAATCCTCACTTAACCAGACCATAAATATTTAATTCATTTAATCTTCCTTCATACCCCTCCAGAAGCTTAATCATGTTTATTTTTCTACCTGAACTCCCTCTAGTTTGTTTATATCGTTCTGGTAATCAAGGGCCCCAAATTTAATGTGCTTTTCTAAGTAAGCTCTTCCAAGTCATGTATTAGAAAATATAGATTGAGCATAGTGTTTACCTTATTGTACAGTCATTCAAAGGCACGCATTTTGCTTCTCAAAATTTGTGTTCTTGTTTTTAGGGCAGGACTCTCACTGCCTAACAAAATCATTGAGGTATTATAAAGATCAAATAAGATCACAAATTTTGCTCAAGGTAATATTTACTGAACATTTACTATAGGTTACAAAGAAATCCATAATTAAATGAAAGGTTAAATGTGTCTCTGCCCTCCAAGGGTTTATCATCAAGAGAGGGTGACGGGCACAGACATAACTAAATAGGTTACAAGGCAGAAGGATGCACTCATTAAAAAAAAAAAGAAATGCAAAACCAATAAAGAACTGTAAAGTAAAAAATTAAAAATAAATAAATAAATTAAAAAAAAAAAGAAATGCAAATGAAGTGGGATAGACTCTGAAAAGTCTCAACTACCATGTTTATTCATTATATCATTAATATATTAATACTAGCCAGATGGGGCAACAGAGCCAATTCATTCATCCTTGTATCGTTAGATTGACCAAAACGAAACAAAAACCCAAAGAAGGGCATTTAAATAGTTGTCAGTCTTGTTTAAACCAAGCTCAGATTTGGCAAGAATGAGGATATTGAGTTTTACCTGGCAGCCTGTTGCTATAAATACATCCCCAGACTTCCTTGACCCTTTCTTTCCTTATTTATTGAGTGTGTGGCAAGTATTGTGCTAAGAGGGTAATAGAACTTTGAACAGAGTGGGGTGGAAATACTAAGTAATTAAATCTGTTAATAAATCCATCATTTTGAATGAGATAAGGCTTTGAAAGAAAGAGAGTATTACAGGAGAGTGACTCAGCAAATCAGAGAAGCCTTCCCTAAGAAAGTTGTGGTTGGTACCTGGAGAATCAGTGAATTTGGTTAAAGAGAGGAGTATGGGGAGAGGCAGGGGAGAAGATGCTGGCGAGAAGAGTGAGTCTTCGGTGGCCTCGGCTTGCAACACCTTGAAGTGGGGCTTGGGTTCCCAGGAAGAGATTGAGGCTGGGTCATGGGCAGTGAAAGCCCAGATCCTGGCCACTAGACCAGTGGGCAGTGTCAAGGTCCTGGCTTTGCAGAAGAGAATTCCCATAAAGACAGGAAGTACTGAAACAAGTAAAGTATTAAGAAGAGAAAGTATAGTACATGTGGATAGACACATGAGTGGGCTCAGAGACAGTCACTGAGTCACACCCTCGTGGCAGTTTGAATTACTTTTATGGGGCATTTATTCTGGGTTTCCTTTGGCCAATCATTTTGATTTGCCTGGCTCACACTCCATATTTAGTTTATCTCAGGATCCTTCCATGTGTGCACATGCACCTCTTAGCCAAGATGAGTGGTACTGCAAAGACCTGTGGGTAGAGCATCCCTTGACATCACTCCCCATTGACCTCCATGGAATCTTTCTCTGCGTGTGTGGTCTAGGAGGTCTCTTGACTTCCAGAATGAGGAATACGTGGTCTGGGAGGGGCCCAGTCTCTTCCCTTAGTTGTCCTGCTTTTCTAATCTTGGAGTTTCAGTCCACAGGGAATCAATCTCCAATTGCTTTACCCTGTGTCGGACAGTGGGGACAGAGGAGAGGGACAGGAATCTACCTCTTGCTTGAGAGTGGGCAAAAGCATAGTGAATTCAAATATGAGTATAACCAGGGCGAGGATAGCTAACCACAATAATGGCTTGGCTGAGGCTGTAGGATGCCCTTGGAACCTTCCTTGAAGATGGTTGTTCAGTTGCTCAGTCGTGTCCAGCTCCTTGGAATGCTGTGGACTGCAGTATGCCAAGCTTCCCTGTCCTTGATCATCTCCCAGGCCTTGCTCTAACTCATGTCCTTCAAGTCAATGATGCCATCCAACCATCTCATCCTCTGTTGTTCCCTTCTCCTCCTGCGCTCAATCTTTCCTAGCATCAGGGTCTTTTCCAACGAGTCAGTTCTTCACCTCAGGTGACCAAAGTATTGGAGCTTCAGCCTCAACATCAGTTCTTCCAATGAATATTGAGGGTTGATTTCCTTTAGGATTAACTGCTTTGATCTACCTGTAGTCCAAGGGACACTCAAGAGTCTTCTCCAGCACCATAGTTCAAAAGCATCAATTCTTTGGTGTGCAGCCTTTTTTATGGTCCAACTCTCACATCCATATATGTCTACTGGAAAAACCATAGCTTTGAGTATATGGACATTTGTCAGCAAAGTAATGTCTCTGCTTGAAGATAGTAGCTACTAAATATTGGTTGAATGACTTGAAATGAATTCACAGCAAAGATTTTTTTTCTAGTCTCAGCACAATCATTTAAAAGTTTAAGCATATTACCTGGGTAAGCCTGGCCCTGATTTTCTTATTAGCTATCAGATGTGAATTTAAGAACCTTGCTTTTCCTATATGTTTAGAAATACCTTTTGAAGTTGTGTGGAAACACTGTAAGGGAAGAAAAAACTGTGACAAGTCTAAAGAACTAGCTAAATCCAAGTGATTATTAATAAGCATGTCAACAGGCTACTTCCACTTTGAAAGCTATCACTGAGCAAAGAGAAACAGAGCTTCACCTTTTCTATTCGAGTAAGATTGGTGTGGGGACATTTCTTTTTCCTGTGGCTTTGTTTGAAATGTGAGCCTGATAATGCTAGGTGAATTTAAAAAAAAGCCAAACCTAACAGTTAAAAATCTCTGCAGATATTTTCTCAATATGTTCCTGTTATATACGTTTTCTCTCTGTTACTGGTTTCTTAAAAAAAAAAAAATGGATGAGTGTTCTCTTAGCTTTACGTTACAGCTCATTGAAAAGTCACTGAGCTCATAACATCTCTTCCACTGCTTCCAAGTTATAGGGCATTGGTTGCACAACTCTGTGGTGTGATGAGAGAGGTGTGGCACAGTTTGCGGGGAGGAACGCCTTTCAGCTAGTGGGCTTGACCTTGAGTTCCCCATTTGTAAGATGGAGACAAAATTGACTTTTCTTTCCTATCTCTAAACTGGAGATAGATGCACTCCAAGTGTTAGATAAACCATATCTATTCCAATGCCTGACACTTAAGTGTTCTCTAAATGCTAACCATGTTTAGTATTATCCTAATAGGAGCTAGATTTATATTGGAATAGCCTGCTGCTGCTGCTGCTGCTGCTAAGTCACTTCAGTCGTGTCCAACTCTGTGCGACCCCAGAGACGGCGGCCCACCAGGCTCCCCCGTCCCTGGGATTCTTCAGTCAAGAACGCTCGAGTGGGTTGCCATTTCCTTTTCCAACCCTCCTCATTTTCGTTGTTGCAGTCGATTTTAAAGACTTAGGAATAAAATAAGATGTCAGTCTAACAGCAGTTTTGAAACAAAGCATGTGTTTTGTTTAGTGAGTCATGGTTTTGTGGCCCATGGTCCAGGCCTTTGCTAGATTCACAGGCTAACAGATTCAGCTACGTTAGACCTGACGCAGTACACTGTTGATCAAACTTGACACCATATGACATCCTCCTGTGGATCCTTCATCCAAATTAACCTCCTCTGTTAACTCCTCTTTGGTTAGCCACATCCTTTTCCTGCAGACCCATTGATTCCAGCATCTACTCAGCATGAGCACCTGGAAGCTAGGCATGCTTGGTTAGTGTTCAACGCCAGGTATAATTTGTCCTGAGAATCTTCTCTCTGGAGGAGGAATTCTCACCTTGGTTGGGTATTAATGCCCAGCTCTATCTTGTGCAAATTAATTTAGAATCTCTGAGATGAGGCCCAGCACATGTAGTTATTAAACCTCCATAGACTGTTCCAAAGTGCAGCCAAGTTCGAGAACCAGTGTCCTAGGCCCTTGCCATTCAAAGTGTGGTCCAAGGACCAGCAGTGTTTGCATCTCCTGGGATCTTTTTAGGAAATCAGAAAGTGAGTCCAGACCCAGACTTACTGAATGCAAATCCCAGGGAACTGAGAAACACTGTCCCCAGAGACAAAACCCATGGACAGAAGTGACCCTGGGCTCCATTTCTTTGTAGAAGTGCAGTCGGTGGGAAGAGACTCCATCCATACTCATTTAGTCTTAGCCTGAAGCCTCTTTGGAGAGCTTTACCTTTAGGAGCTGGTCTTGCACTAGCAAACTGTGCCAACATCTAAGAGTCTTCTGGTGTGTAGTTTAGTGACTAAAGTATTTCTTGCAGGCCTTGACATGTTTCATCTTCCTTGAGATTAAAGGCCTTTGAAAATGCTCTTTGGGTGTTCCACCTGTCTTTCCCCTTCTTATCAATGGTCAAAGTAAGGAGGCACATTTTAAAAGGGTCTATGGGTTTTCATTCCATATTTTCTCCTCCCTCCATGCCCTAGCAGCCTTAAAATCTCTCAGAGGCAGGCAAAAGGCAGGCACTTGAAAAGGACCCTGGGGCCCTGGGGCCTTCCCACCCTCCCTTCTCTGCCTTCCACTCAGGTCTGATTCTAAAAGCTCACTCGTGCTCAGAGTCAGACCCTGACCGCAACTGCATGCTGACTCTTGCCTTTTGATGGCAGACAGTCTTCAGGGAATGAAACAGACTGAATGCTCCTTTGCCTGGGCTTCCGTGGCAGGGGAGAAGGAGTGTAGCTGAGATTTCTGAAAAAGAGTAAAGCTTCACAGACAGAAGGCTCAGTGCAAGGTTTTGAAACTTCTGCTCTGCACGGCCTGGCGGAAAGAGGAGCTCTACCTGGCATGTTGCACATCAGACTGTCCAAGAGGAGAAGGTGGGGACTCACTGTGCAGACCGGGTCCATCTGAATGAAAGTCACTAGTGTTCCTCCTGGTGGGAGAAGTGTTCTGCTTCGCCCGTGAGCTGCAGGTCCTTTTCAGGTCCCGGGAGAGAATGAGTAGGTCTTTTGTGAGAGGTTATATAAGGCTGCTGGGTTGTTTTAATTTTTTTTTCCCCCTGTAGAGTAAAATTCTATTTAAAGAGGGGTGAAACCGCCTCTCAGGGGAAAAAAAAATACATTTCATAGCCTATAGCTTCGAAGAGATCATTTAATCAGTCTTCAAGGAAGAGTTAAAGGAGGAGAGGGAGAACAAGCTCGTAGGCAGGGGGAGTGGGACATAAAGAGGGGTTAGGCCTGCAGGAGAGCTTGATGGCATGGTCCTCTCGCGTAACATTTAGGGGGCCACCTGTTGGTAATCTTTGCCGGGACTGAAAGATTTTCCAGGAAGCAGGACTTTGAGTGTGAACAGTAGGACAGCCCCAGGTAAACTGGAGTGGTGGGTCACCCTAAATTAGGTGGGGTGGGAATGGAAATGGTGAAAATTCTCGTGGATTTTCAGGAATGTCGTGGTACTTTGGACAACATACTGTTACCCAGGTGGAAAAATAATTGGGCGGAGGTATCAAGGCCTATTAAGAGAGGGTTGTTCCAACAGAGAGGTTGGTGCCCATTTGCTGGTTGGCAAATAACTTGACCCTTGGCCATTGTATCTGGTTCATAGAAGTCTGTACCCTCTAAACCTGTGGTATCATAAAATTTGTTGTTCAAAATTGATTTTTTTTTTTTGTTAACTACCTGGCCCCCAAAACTGTAAGAAACAGCTTGTTTTCAATATCAAGATATATTGGATGTGGTAGGATAATTTATTGAAGAAGCATGCCTAATACTTTTCTGTTTCATTGTGTCTCCTATAATGCTGGGGGCATATTGATTATTTAATAAATATTCATTAACTAATTGATTTCCTTGTAATGGTTATTCTCAAGTTTGCAGACTCTGAAGTTACTCTTATGCACAAGTCAAAGTTTACTTAAGGATATGTTGCATTTCGTATGTGGACTCAACTTTTTCTAGAGAAGTTTATTTTATTCTCCTTTTCCCTCAAGCCTCCTTTTTGCTTGATTTTTTTTTTTTTTAATGTGACACTCTTACTAATTTTACTGGCAACATTCCAGACCTCTTGGGAAAAGTTCAAATTCAAGTAAGTCCTGTAAATCAGTTCAGTCGCTCAGTCATGTCCCAACTCTTTGCAACCCCATGAATCGCAGCATGCCAGGCCTCCCTGTCCATCACCAACTCCTGGAGTTCACCCATGTCACTATTGGACACTCATGTTCACTCATGTCCATCGAGTTGGTGATGCCATCCGATCATCTCATCCTCTGTCATCCCCTTCTCCTGCCCCCAATCCCTCCCAGCATCAGGGTCTTTTCCAATGAGTCAACTCTTCGCATGAGGTGGCCAAAGAACTGGAGCTTCAGTTTCACCATCAGTCCTTCCAATGAACACCCAGGACTGATCTCCTTTAGGATGGACTGGTTGGATCTCCTTGCAGTCCAAGGGACTCTCAAGAGTCTTCTCCAACACCACAGTTCAAAAGCATCAATTCTTCGATGCTCAGCTTTCTTCACAGTCCAACTCTCGCATCCATATATGACCACTGGAAAAACCATAGCCTTGACTAGATGGACCTTTGTTGGCAAAGTAATGTCTCTGCTTTTGAATATGCTATCTAGGTTTGTCATAACTTTCCTTCCAAGCAGTAAGCATCTTTTAATTTCATGGCTGCAATCACCATCTGCAGTGATTTTGGAGCCCCCCAAAATAAAGTCTGACACTGTTTCCACTGTTTCCCCATCTATTTCCCATGAAGTGATGGGACCAGATGCCATGATCTTTGTTTTCTGAATGTTGAGCTTTAAGCCACCTTAAGAGGCTTTTTAGTTTCTCTTCACTTTCAGCCATAAGAGTGGTGTCATCTACGTATCTGAGGTGATTGATATTTCTCCTGGCAATCTTGATTCCAACTTGTGATTCTTCCACCCCAGCATTTCTCATGATGTACTCTGCATATAAGTTAAATAATCAGGGTGACAATATACAGCCTTGATGTACTCCTTTTCCTATTTGGAACCAGTCTGTTGTTCCATGTCCAGTTCTAACTGTTGCTTCCTGACCTGCATACAGATTTCTCAAGAGGCAGGTCAGGTGGTCTGGTATTCCCATCTTTCAGAATTTTCCACAGTTTATTGTGATCCACACAGTCAAAGGCTTTGGCATAGTCAATAAAGCAGAAATAGATGTTTTTCTGGAACTCTCTTGCTTTTTCGAAGATCCAGCAGATGTTGGCAATTTGATCTCTGGTTCCTCTGCCTTTTGTAAAACCAGCTTGAACATCTGGAAGTTCAAGGTTCACGTATTGCTGAAGCCTGGCTTGGAGAATTTTGAGCATTCCTTTACTAGCATGTGAGATGAGTGCATTTGTAAATACCAAAATGCAAATGTGTGAAGTCTATAGAATTTGCTGCTTTAAGCCTTGTTACTAATGTATCTAGGGCATTCATCAATTCACAGGTATGAAAATGGAATAAGATAAAATAGGTGTATAATTGCTTCCTACATAATAATCTCAGGGATAGACTCTGTGTTTTCTTTAGGAGAAATATTCCTGAGGACTGGGATGAGTCAAAGAATTAAAATGCTATTTTTGTAGAAGTCAATGGAAGCCAAGACAAGATGATGGATCCAAGAAGGGCATGCAGGATGGAAAGGTCAGTCCTCTGAGTGCTACAGTGCCATCAGTCAAGGAAAGGACCTCAGCCGTTGTTTGAGGCAACTGACTCCTTGTCCTAATGATAATACAGAGTTTCAGAGACTAAGAATGAGTGTCACGAAGCATTTATGCACACATGGAATTAAATCTTGACTCTGTCGTGATTTAACTTTGTGACCCTCATTGTGATTTCCCGGGTCCTCATCCCTAAAACTGAGAAAACCACAGCTGAATGGGTTAATTAAACAAGAAGAGTTACATTAAAGCATTATGGCAGACCTTGGTACATAAAAAGCACTAAGCTGCTTCTGTTTTTATCTTTTCATTCAACAAATGTTTATTGAGATCATGTTTCAGATATCATATTTGTTGACCCTTAAGTTAGATGTAAAAGCATCATACATGCTTCTGCTGTTATCAGAGTGAATAAAACACTTGGAGAAATAAAACCTAGGCTGTTGAAATATGAAGAAAAAAAAAGCCAATCAGAGCTATAAGATGATGTATTATTAAGAACCAAATGAGTGAGAAGTGCAAATAGAGAAGAGGAAGTGAGGGAAATGCTGTCAGAAGGGCTTCATGAATAGGGAGGGATTGAGTCTGGTGGGCAGGATGTTTGGGGAGAGAGAATTTTCTGGTGTGGACATTTCTCTCCATGTCCAAGCTCTGGAAGACAAGAGGACAGATGGTGAACACTTCACTGCCAAGAGTTGTCCACCCTGACCACAGCCACCACTCCCCATCTCCAGCACTGGTTCCCTGTTCTCTAGCCTCTTCCCAAGCAGATCTGAGGCAGCCAAGGAGAAAAGGGAGAGAGGAATGGCAGGGTCCCCTGAGAAGTAGCCTCAGCAGCATGGATAATGCAGAATGAAGAGGTCTTATCTGCAAGCCTTTTCTTGATCATTTTAGGGAGATCTCAGAAAGACAGATTGCCCCAGAGATGCCATCATGCACCACATTTTGAACTCTGAGATCTAGTAGCTGAGGAAGCTAATTTAGGCACCTGCATTGCTGGAATAAATCTGTGCTGGAAGTTAATGTTTCCATCTTCCTCTTTTCAGGAGAGCTTCAAAACACATAGAAAACTTTGGTCCAGGATGCCAAAATCCTTTATTAATAATGTATGAAGGGTGTTAGCTAGCCCATAAAAGATTTTTTGTACATTTTACAGCCAAAGGGCATATAGCCCAGCACAGAATTTTCAGCTTTAATAGCTCCTTCTCTGTTCTTTCTTCCAAAATACTCAGTTATGTAAGGTTATGATAGTTAATAATTGATGAATAGTGATGATGATGTTGCTTTATGTTTTTCTGCTATTTTATATTTTCCAAATTTATATTATCTAAATTCCTCTCCTCATACATCTAAAATTTGGGTAAAAGAGCTAATCCTTCTTCCATGTTTTGTGAATGAGGTTATATGAAGATTGGTGGTCCATTACTTGTTTAAGATCATTTAGTCCTTACTCGTTCTGTAAAAAAAAAAAAATCCACATTTTCTGACTTTTAATCCATTTACTCAGTAGTTATATCTGACACCTTTTAAAAGCAAGGGCCAAATACTAAAAAAATTAAATCAAAAACACAAGGGCGTCCCTCTGGTTTTGTTGTCCAAAAGTACCCGTACTTAAAAAATGACATCTAGTGGACAAATGTGAGTTTCTAATAGCGTTTTCCAACAAAAGAAATAAGTGTTTCTTGGAGAAATGACTGATTCGAAGACTTAGGCTGAAAATATTTAAGATAAGCCTGGAGCTTTTTATAGTGCCAGAAAGTTCTTTTTTTAAAAAAAGAAAAGAAAATGAAAAACGTCTGTTGATGGAGAATGTCAAAGGGACACAAGGGCTAATGGAAGGCAGTCAATGTCCAACACTGGAACAATTTGAATAACACAATAAATTGAGTAGTTTTGAATTATAAGTCAAAATGTAAAGTACACATCCATGGGTCTGTTGCTACTGCTGCTAAGTCACTTCAGTCGTGTCCAGCTCTGTGCGACCCCATAGACGGCAGCCTACCGGGCTCCCCCATCCCTGGGATTCTCCAGGCAAGAATACTGGAGTGGGTTGCCATTTCCTTCTCCAATCCATGGGTCTATATGACTATAAATAAATTACTAAATAAGTACATGGACAAGAGGAGACAAATCTCTTATGCAGAGAAACGGTGTGTAATCTCTGTTCTTTGCAGTGTAAGCTGAGCACAGTGACTTCCTTTCAAAGATCATAGGATGCAAGGGGGTAGGGGAAAGTAACCTTAAAGGGAGGATATAACAGGCTGCAGTCCATGGGGTCATTAAGAGTCGGACACGACTGAGTGGCTTCACTTTCACTTTTCACTTTCATGCATTGGAGAAGGAAATGGCAACCCACTCCAGTGTTCTTGCCTGGAGAATCCCAGGGATGGGGGAGCCTGGTGGGCTGCCATCTATGGGGTCGCACAGAGTCGGACATGAATGAAACGACACAGCAGCAGCAGCAAGTCTATACTAGTATTATGTCTCAACTGTGGTTAATAATAATACATCAGTAGCGACTCGTTCATTTTAGTAAATGTGCCGTATAATACTGGGTTGGCAAAAAAGTTCATTTGAATTTTTCTGTAACATCGTTCGGAAAAACCTGAATGAACTTTTTGGCCAACTCAGTATGTTACTAAAGATAAGGGAAGCTTGGTATGGGATATATAGCAACTTTCTGTACTATCTTCACAATTTTCTGTAAATCTAAAGCAGTTCTAAAATTTGCTTTAAAAGGAATCTTATTGTGTCAAAGTGGAATACCCAGTACAGTACTTAATCCCAGTACTCATGTCTTCCTCTGAAACCAAGATGATAGTTTCATTCTTATGTGGTTATTCTGAGATTATAGGTGATGCTTCTATAACCCTTATTATCCCTATAGTTTTGTGCATATTTTGAAATGCAAATCACTAGGCTCTACATGGCACCATCTGAATTAGAATCCTGAGCAGACAGGTGAGACTGGAAAATAGCATTCTTATCACACATTCCAGGTAATACTAATGCACACAGAACTTTGAAAGCTACTGTATTTTGCTGTAGCTTCCATTAAAAATTAACCATGGTAGCTCTCTATTTACTGAGCCAGTCTTTGGGCTCAGGGTATGATTTTGAGTCAGGTGTACTAGAACTTTCTAAATGGGAAAAGATACTCCACCTGCCTGTGCTTTAGTTTCCTCATCTGTAAACTCAGAGAATACCACCTAATTTGGAGAGTGTTTATGACAGTATTTGAGAAAATGCATGTAAATTATTCTGCATATTCCATGACATGCACTAAGTAAAAGGTTACTAACAAGTCTGTTGGAGAAGGCAATGGCACCCCACTCCAGTACTCTTGCCTGGAAAGTCCCATGGATGGAGGAACCTGGTAGGCTGCAGTCCATGGGGTCATTAAGAGTCGGACACGACTGAGTGGCTTCACTTTCACTTTTCACTTTCATGCATTGGAGAAGGAAATGGCAACCCACTCCAGTGTTCTTGCCTGGAGAATCCCAGGGATGGGGGAGCCTGGTGGGCTACCATCTATGGGGTTGCACAGAGTCGGACATGAATGAAACGACACAGCAGCAGCAGCAAGTCTATACTAGTATTCTGTGAGTCTGGATTAAGTAAGCATACATAATCTAGATTATAACTCGTTGTAATTGATGCTCCCCACTCTGTAAAACAGGCCTTCTGCCTAATGCACTGTATATTTAGAAGTACACTGGGAGGAGAGTCATCAGTGAGTCGGCCTGCTGTGCACCACTGTGCGTCTGACAGCCTGGTGCGCCTGCTGGACTTCTCCGTGTCTTGCTGTGTTTTCTGTCTCCTGCCAGGCGTCCTGCCTCCTCTCTCCAGTGGCTGCTGTGCTGTGTGTAAAGCCCTCTGAGCCCTGGAGCCTTTCTGAGTGTCATGTGCGGCGTTAAAGTATCTCTGGAGTCTCCTGTTCTCTGTTAAACTTGATCAAACTGCTTGAGCCTTTTGTTTCACAAAACCATTTCAGACAATAATTTTTCTAATGTAACTTTTCTCTACATATGATTCAGGTTGAGTTGAAGGGCTGATTTGGGGACAGAGGTCCCATGTCTTATCTCCCTGTAGGTTTAGCCTTTCTGTCTCCAGGACACCAGTGGAACTTCTTCTTCAAGTGATATTTAAATCTCTGCTATAAGTGAGCTACTCCAAAAAAATGTCTGCACTTTCAGATGATTATACCATGGATACTCTCAATGAGGCTGAGGCATGTATAAAGTGCAAAAATGTAGAATAATAATGACTGCCAGTTTTATGAGACTCTGTGGTTTAAAGTGATATGACAGGTGTTGTGCATGAAATATTTATGACTCACTTGTTTGCTTATTTATTAAAGGGATATTTTTCATTCTGATCAGTGGTGTGCCAGCTAAAATACTGTTGCTCTGACTCCCTTGCAGCTAGGAATGTATATATGACATAGTTCTGGGGGACTGGTGTAAAATGAAGAGACTTCTTGGAATTTCAGAGAAAGTTTGCTCTCCTGACCTCAGAAGCAACCTCTTCCTCTTTGCTGCTTTCTCCTTTCTTTCTGGAAAATGGCATTGAGGCCTCAAGTCATAGCCATTGTGCATTACTTCACCTGTTACAGACAATGAGAAGGAAATGAGAAGAAATTTGATTTCACGATGACTTTCTTGAGCAGCAATGCCTTCTTGGGACTTGCTCCTTTTAAGATTTCCTGTTAATGTAAGAAAAAGTACTGCTCCTTGGTTTTTCTTGTTGTTGTTGTTAATTTATTGAAGTATTTTTCATTTATTTATTGTTGTTCAGTCACTCAGTCGTGTCTACCTCTTGCTGTGATTCCCTGGTCTGTACCCCACCAGATTCCTATGTCCATGGGATTTCCCAGGCAAGAATACTGGAGTAGGTTTCCATTTCCTTCTCCATGGGATCTTCCTGACCCAGGGATCAAACCCATTGTCTTAATTCTGCTAAACAGCAAAGTGATTCAATTATATATATATATATATATATATAGCCATATATACATCATATTTATGTGTGTATAGTCTTTTTCAGATTCTTTTTCCATTATGCTTTATTATAGGATATTAAATATAGTTCCCTGTGCTATGCAGTAGGATCTATTTGGTTTGAAATCATTGTAATGGGGTTTCCATCCCTTGCAGCCACATTCAGTCCTAACTGTTGTGTATTCCTATATCAACTTATTTACTCTCACAGTAAAATAATGAGAGAGGACCTAATAGTACGCCCCTTTACAGGTGGAAAAAGTGAAATGCCATGATCTTAGCTAACTTTCTTATGGCTCCATGGGAGTAGATTGCAGACCTATGACTAAAGTCCTGGCTGTGAAACACACATTCTTGAATTCATGCTGTGATTCTTAGATAACTAGTGCCTGCATACTCAGTCACGCAGTCATGTCCGACTCTTTACAACCCCACAGACTACAGCCCACCAGGCTCCTCTGTCGGGATTTCCTAGGCAAGAATACTGAAGGGGGCTGCCATTTCCTCCTCAAAGGGCTCTTCTAGATCTTAGGGTCGAACCCGTGCCTCCTGCCTCTCTTGCAGTGCACATGATTATTTACCACTGAGTCACCTGGGAATCCCAGATAAATAGTAGATGTCATTATCACTTTGTTATTATTTTTATAATACTAATTTCTCCTCTCCAAATGGATGGTATTTTCCTATGAGCCATTTATTATTTAGACTCTTCTAGATTATTGAGTATCTAAATAAAAACTCAATTTTCTGTTAATCGTTTTCAAATGTCACAGTTTTCACTAACAAGTTATAAGACAGCTTCATGCACTTTAATTTCCTCTGAAAAGAAATCCACTGCCACCTTTATAAAAGACTAACATTCCAAGTACATCTTTTGAATGCTAATGCCCTACCTTAACAACTGGGCTAAGCTCTGATTTTCACATGTGTTGCAATTTCTCTCCCATTGTAGAGTAAGGGCATTTCACATAGTTTTGATATATCGTATAAATTAGGCCAACAAAGTGCTGTGCTATGTCTTCATTAAAACAGGAGACGGTAATAATGCAACCATGTAGCGTGGTCTTGCAGCCTTTGAATTATGAACATTCAATAGTGTCTCCTTACTTGTGCTTAAGTTGGCATTTGTGAGCAGCATATAATCAATTAATCAATAACCCAATTTTCTGTTAAAGAGATGGTGCATCATTAAAAAAAACAAAACGGGGACCATTATATGATTTTATGAAAAAGAGCCTTGTCAGCAAGAAAACTTGTTTGAAAAACACTGAAAGCCTTTATTTGGGAATGATGATTTTGCTAACTAAGCCAAAAGCAAAATTGGATACAAATGTTCAGTTCCTGAACCATTTTATTATTTTGCTGTGGCTGGGAAGAAAAGCATCCATTTGGAATTGCTAGGAAGAATGCATTATTTTCACTCATGATTAGATATGGGTAAGTGGATTCATCTATGAAATGCAGAGTGAAAATAAACTAATCCTAAAAGTTGAAAATTTTAAACTGATTGCTTTTGTTCTGTTTCTTACAAGTGGTGAATAATATACACAGTTGCCTAATTTATCTCATGTAAGGTTACAGCAACACAAAGTATTGCTAATTGCATGACAGTGCTGACAGCCATGTAGAGATGACAGCCTAGCCCTTGCAAAATTTTATGGGTATTTATATCCTTATCTTTATTATAATTTCTGCCTAAAAAGACATCTATGCTTATTGTGAAAATTCAGCTATTGTGGGAATATTTGAGTCAGAAAGAGGAAACTTCCTCATAATTCCATCCTTTTGGAATAAACCACTGTTCATTCATTTTGCTTGGTCTTTTATTTTTCTTTTTCTACCTGCCACACAGTTACTGTGAAACTTGAGGAAAGTTATGTTTCTTTTTGCCACACATTAAAATATTGAGCTCTGTTAAAATGTTGAAATATAGGTAAGTAGGTAAATCTGAAAACAACAACGAAACAAACCCTTAAACGTTTACTTTATCATTCAGAGAATGAAAGACATGATCCAGATGAAAATGATCTCCACAAACAGAACACCTTCCAACAGACTTAGCTCTTGACCAGTTGTGGCTGTCTTCTTTTTGCACAGAGGAAAATAATGACCTCCAAGGCCTCGGAAGTGCCCAACTATCCTCTAATACCCTTCTTCTCAGAGTGTGGCCTGTTGGCCCACAGCATCGGCATCCCATAGGAGCTTGTTAGAAATGCAGAAACTCAGCCTTCATCCCAGACCTGCTGATTCGGAATCTACATTTTCACAAAATCCCCCCTGGTGATGTGTGTGCTAGTCAGGGCTCTAGAAGTTCTAATTCTGGCACCCACCCTACTCAGATCGCTACCATACTCTGAGATCCGTGATTGCTCACGAATTAGCAGTGTTGTTCGAGAAACAGCCAGTGCCTCTGTGGCCCTTTCACGTGACTTCCAAATCCGCACAAAGTGGTACTGAATGTTGTACTTGTTAATCAGTGTAAAGTTCAGCAAAACTGTCCGAAGGCTGCCTTAGTCCCAGCCTCTCCATTGACGTCACCCCACAAGCTTCCCACTTACTCCTCTAAAGTTCCAATGCACTGAAGCCCACAGTGCCTTGAAGAATTTTGCTTCCTATTCCCCTGTTTATTTTTTTCGTTTTTTTTACTAATCATGGGCAGCTTGGTGTTAGTCTGCTAATGTATACAAAGGCTCTCTGCAGTGAGACCATTAGCTGCATAAGGAAAAAGACAAGTATTTTTTTTCTGTATTCTCTCAGGTAGTGCTAATAATAATGATGTAATAGTGAAGAAAGCATGAATGACTGATGCCCTTCCCTGGG